>NW_017387253.1:756093-1388453 GCF_001651985.1 Fonsecaea erecta | reverse complement strand
TTCGTACACCACGCTTTTAGATATATAAATACCACGTAGAGAAAGCCAAGATAATCCAGTATATTCTACCATATAAATAACTAGGGGTCGCCATAATAAGTTATTGAGATATCGGCTGTTGGAAACTACCTGTTTTGGTGGGAAATGGGGTTTGTCCGGTGACTTTTGCGGACCTACTGTATAAGCGTACGAGTCGCAGGCTGCCTTCTGATAGATTTGTGCTTCCGACTGGGGCAGGCAAGACCTGAATGCTGTGAAGCCGTGGACATTTGGTTTAGGCCTAAAATAAAGAAAAATTCTTTACCTCGAGAAATAATCCCGAAAGTTTCACGTTCCTGCTCTTTCCTCTCTGTTCTGCTATCCTATTAATTCGTGGTACCTGTCGTGACATAGTCGAGCCTTGGAAGGAAGCCGCCAACTGAACCTACGGCCTGCCTTTCGTCCACTGCATTTGAAACCTCATGGGCCTTTCCCGAGTCCGTAGAAAGTGAAGATGGCACGCCGGTGAACAAGGAAATGGCTTCTGTGTGGTATAATCACAAAAAAACACTGCGTTAGAAACGCTCCTGCTCCTTCCTTCCACGAATCGGGCAACAGATAATCGATAAATGGGCAGCCTTGGTAAGAGTAGCTTCCCAGGGGGAGGGTGTAGAGGTACCTGCCAAAACATCCAGAGCACCTTCCAGATAGTTGTCCCTGTTGGACCAATATATTAGTTCTCGCCTGCGTCCCTCTGTTTCTCACCACTCAAGAAACTCCTGATCCGCCACTCCACTGCAGTCTTGCAGCATTCAGATTGTGCTTTGTACTTTTCCCTGCTGGAAGCTGTCGTCCTGAATGGCTTCGCCATCCTTCCTCCGAAGTTATACCATCGCTTAGTTCCTTGTAGTATGGAGGTTGTGCCACGCTGCTCGCCGTCAAGGAGCTGCCTTTGGAGACTGGTAAGCAAAGTATCAGCTCGAGTTTTAGCTGCTCTCCTAATTTGGCCCGTAGGTGTGGACCACCACCTTACGGCCTGCCGTCGTCGTTGTTTACAACCATCTATCCTTTCAACTCCCTGGCGATACAGCCCGAAGTCAGAAAACGTGGGTAGACCCCACTTGAAGAACTTAGCATTCTTCGGTGCTCGAGGGCTCCGGAACTTATTTGGTGAGTTAGAACTCCCAACTCACGCCTATGAGGAATTTCTTGTTACGATCTTTGGAGCTTCGGCGATGAAGAGGTCAAGACATGTTTGAAGCCCTGAGCTTTAATAGCTCTTGTAACTCCGTCAGCTCTTTAAGGCTGACGGGAATTTTTAGAAACTTTTTTTTAGGCCTTTGATCCAAGCCTTGTTTCGAACGCTTCACCCAACCCAATTATTGTTCACCTTCTGGTGAGCAGATGGCGTTGTGGAGTGGAGCTGCGGACCTGCAGTGCCAGTGGTACGTCTCGATCATCTTCAAGAGTGAACCTCTCATGCTAACTTTGGGCATACAAGAGCACGTACCTGAGGCGTCTGCATCAAGCCATCCATCGGAAACACACTGTGCATTTGGTTTTACGTGTCGCTCGATCCTCAACCTAAACGCTAGAGGATCCATCATGTTTGGACAATCATGGTTTTTGCGAGGACGGTTGGCTGGCACAAAACAGTTCTGGCTGGTAGAAAAAGAAGGGTTGAGTCTGGCTGAAAGTCTGGTCGGGCAAAAATATAGGTTGCAAGTCGTTGGTGTATCCTCGACTTGTTGGGTTAGATGCTGAGAGTGACACATTTTCCCGGTCAAGCGTGCTGGAGAGGAGAACGAACATGGTATCGTAGAGTGGCGAGAGAGGCTCAGTTAGCCAGCGAGAATGAATTCTGATTGATCTTGGCGGACAAGAAAAAAGTGAGAGCTACAAGCAAAGACATCATTACCATTTCAGGCGGTTCAACTTTCGCCATTGCTAGAGAAGTTCTCGTGCAGTTTCATCGACGTGCGTGATAGGCCACATTTGTCGCTTAGAAGGTGGGCCTTTGAACTCCATTACTAAGGTGTTTCAACTCATTTCATCTTTTATCACCACGGTGAGCCTCGAATTCTATTCAATACGGGACAGGTACCCGTTGCGGTCTGTGTGTATAGTCTCCGCTATAACTTGGGAAGGTGAAGATGGCTGAAGTTTAAAATGCCCAATAAGCGGTGCTCCGCCTTTTACCGTTGAAGTTGTAGTTGTGTTTTTCTTTTTTCCAAGACTCCACAAAGAGATTCGTCATAAACACCAGTGATAAAGTCGAGTCTTCTCCCTATGTCAGCCACATTTGGGCTTTCACGCTTTGATGACCACCAGTCCAAATCAGACGAGCAGTTCCGACCTTTCCAAAAGAGGTTTTCTAGTTCCATCCGATAACATCCCCACAGAGTCTCCAGATATCTAGCTAGCGAGACCTCCTCAATCTTTGAGATTGGTTGGCACTAAAGTGGCTGTATTTCTTGACGTGATGGAACGCAAGTGAGTCTCGCACTATTCCACTGATCGTCACTGATCGTCAAGCCTAGGGAATCGTTAGGATGGGTATTGCGAATTTGCGATCGAGGGTGGATCATGCCTGGCCCCCGGTTGAGTTGTGCTGCTCTTCATACCCTCTCATTTGCCATGTGTCGCGCCTGCTCACATGTGGCTGGAGCTCACGACGTTCCAGATCTCGTCAACCCGCCGTCTCCCTCCACCACAAGGCTTGAGACCAACTAGATCTTGACGTTCTCGAGACCACACCTGTCGCT
Organism: Fonsecaea erecta; assembly: GCF_001651985.1. Taxonomy (NCBI): domain Eukaryota; kingdom Fungi; phylum Ascomycota; class Eurotiomycetes; order Chaetothyriales; family Herpotrichiellaceae; genus Fonsecaea; species Fonsecaea erecta. The sequence continues at coordinate 1,385,709 of NW_017387253.1, read as the reverse complement.
CGGTGACTCCCCGGAAGACTATTATGCATGGGGCGCAGTCTTACTACTCTCTATATACAAACAATGAAGGGCCACTAAGATAGGGGGCCCTGTCGCGTGGTAACAACAGAAAAGTCGGGGGCAAAGAGTACCTGAAGACTACGTAGCTCTCTATCAACTCCGTCTTGGGACCAAGCAAGACGTACGAAAGCTTTGTGGATGGCATATCACCCCAGCCCAAATTCGCTCTCCACAGACAAAGAACGCCACAAGGGGTTTCTATCCAGTCCCCCAGCTATTTATGCGAGTCCCAATGAGGATTTTGCCCTATTTGGAGAACATTTCCGACAGGTTGATGGTGTCAGGGGAAGTTGAGCTGCTGGCTGGGGGATGTGTGAAGTGACCACCTTTCGCCTACTTTTTCCTTTATGCAGAGACGCTTCTTTGGCGCACTGTGGGGCAGACTAAACAGAGGTCATGCCCCTGTCTCGGCGACCCGCGCAAGATCATCAGCATAGAGCAGATCTTCCAAAATTCTGCCTCTTCTGCCTCGTACCCCATTGCTGTTCCAGAGAAATTCGTCGCTCTGCGCCAGTCTCTCTCAAAAATGTCCCTGAGCCCGTGAATGTCACCGACAGACCAGGGTGGGAGCAGATGAATAGGATTGATATGGCCTGTTGTAATCCTCGATATAATCGAGAAGTAGCCTCTTCAAGTAAAGGGGTGGTGGACACACGCCTGCCTACCTGCCTGCCCAACCGTTGACGGTGGGAATGAAGTCATTTATCCATGGAAAATCGGGTCGATGGATTGCCGAGAGGATGGGTCTTCGTTATCCAATGACCCGACTGTGCCAGAAAGTGCATCCAAAACCCACTGGATTGCGTCTGTGGCTTTTCACTTAAGCTTCTATGGTTGTCACCTTCACCTGCAAGTAATCAGGGATATGGTTTTTGGGTGGATCACAGTGTGGCGAGGAGTTAGATGGCTGACCGCCCCACTCACCTGTTGATCATCATTCATACAGAGTCTCGAACATAAATTTCGATAGTTAAAAAAGCCACTGACCGGGGTATGAGCCAGGCACAAGCGAAAGAAAAGCGTGTCGGGATCACGTGTTAGAGCTGAAGCCAGATGTCTCCACTTCGCTATGACCTCCAGCGGGTATTGCTGAAGACCTCTGAGTGTTGGTACGGCATGTGAACTCGACTCAGTCTCTAGCTGTGTCTGATTGCTGAAGAGCTATTCATCAATACGCAAATGGTATGTCCAGTGGTAGAACTTCCATATTCTTCACGACTATATTACTTGATAGTACTAGTTTCCTTTCTTTATGCCAAGGGGAACCATCTTTGAATTCTGCTTTGCGGTCGTCCTGGTTGTGACGTCCGTTGGTTGGAGCGCAGAGTGTAATTGACAAACTTGGGCCACGTGTTCGTGAGCACCAAATACCTGATGACGGATGTGGCCTCTCCAAAGACATTCTCGTCGAATATTTCGGGGATGCTGATGGTACCCCGACTCACGACAATGTTGGCCCTGCTGTTGACTTCTGACGGGGCCGGTGAGACAACGCGGGATGCTGATACGGACAACGGCGCAGAAGCAGACGTGGCGCCTGGCTCAGTAATTTTATCATCAATTCCGTCCAGGGAAAATAGGCGAGGCTGCTCTGGATCGATGAAAGCATTGTCTGTGTCCGACACCAGCGGCGGTAGTTCCGGCAGTTGTGGCAGAGTCCCTTGCCCATGACGATGTAGAAGTAGAATGGTAGCGTCACCGAAGACAGCATCCAAGCCTTTCCGGATCTTTGATGAGAGATTGATGGGAAACTCGGCGCTTTCCATGTTCACGAAGGACATGTAAATGTGTACAGCTCGCCAAAACTGGCGGTAGCGTAATTTCCGCTCCTCTTCGGCTCTTTCACTTGGGAGTATGAAGGCGTGAGCTTGTTTCCGGAAGCGTACTGCCACCCAGGGCTTTTGCCACTCTGCGACATGGACCAAGAAGCTGATGTTCTCTCCGCTGAAATCGTGTAGCGCAGCAAACTTCTGCAGGGGCGCGGGATTCAGCCGTAGGGTGTGTTGAAGTGCCAGATCAGTGAATAATCCTCCACGTCGCATGTCCGGGGAAACGGGTTCGCAAGGCTCCGGTATCGCGATATCTTCTGGAGTGGTCTCCTCGACCGAGGTGATGAACGACTGTCGATAAATTGTAGAAATCTTTGGATCCTGAAATTGAAAGGAGCCACTGAGGCTGTTGCCGTGATCCCACGCCTGAATGCAGGCCTTGGTCTGAGCCTGGAGACTCCTTTGCCTCCATATCTCGAAACAAGGGGAAAGGACAGTCATGAGTTGCATGACAAAGATGGAGACTGCGAACCAGAGTGGCGGCGCAAAATACTTGTTGACTGATTCGAATGCGGGAATGTAGAGTGCCGCGAGCCATAAAGGCGAAGCAGGAAGACTTTGGCAAAATTAGATTGAAACAGTCCGATTTGCGCACAGCAGAGAACAACACAAAGGGTGGGGTTTTTCGGGAAGGAAGAACAACGCTGATCCATTCGATACGTACCCAACTATACAACAGCACATTGTTTGGACACGCCAACCGTGTGTATCATGAATATTTCGAGCTTTCCAGAGCACGTATGGGGCGTAGATCCAGGACCAGAAAAACTGCCATGTGATAGAGAGGCTCCTGGTAGAATAATTAAGTTAGAATATCCCATTATCATGTAGATGGATGATTGAGGAGAGTAATTTTTGTGGAATGAACCTACCATTCCCATCCCTTTTTGCAGTGTGTTTTTCTTTGAGTGTCATTCCCTCGGAAGTTGTCTGGGATGAATCCAAAATGAGGGTGGAATTTACGAGAGCCAAAGTAGATGATAAAGGTCGAGATAATCTATAGTATCCTAATCAGTCTGAAGCAAAGTAACGCTGTTGTATCTGGTGAAATCTCGAGTGTGGACTTACTGTCAAGACGATTCCCGCGGCGATGACAATGGTCACTCGGGTGATAATATTTGAGACTTTGAAGCGTTGGAATAGCCCACTGGATCTGGCGATCGATGATTCTGGTCTGCTTCGAATCGATGTCCAGTGCTCCGAGTCCGTCTCTTTAGTCTGGCGGGACAGATGCGCGTATTTACGCTGCGTAAAGGCAACATAGAGGAACTGACTGTTGGCAGCCTGGAAAATCGCGATGCCAAGGGGCAAGAGAGTACTCATGACCCAGAATTCAACTGCACACGGGGTCATGGGTCCTGTGAGTCGGTATATCATGGTGAGAATCCAGTATATCTGGAGAGTCCAGACGGCCGTTAGAGTCAAAGGGATTCGTCTCATATACAGGAAGGGTAAGAAACGGTTCTCTAGTAGTATGTATGATCCACCTGCGAGGGTGAATGTCCAGATAATAGCAAGGGCCAAATAGGCGCAGTTCAAAGGGTCGAAGTTAGCCTGAGTGGCCATCTTGTATTCAACCGGAGAGACACAAAGGAGGAAGGGTGTCGGTGTCACGACAATGCAGAATCACGAACTTCTTCCCACCACTTCGGTATCACGAGCTTCATATAGGTGTGTGAAAGATCTTGTTTCTTTCCTCCTCTCCATTCATTCTGAGTTCTTGCCACGGGCTGTAAAGGCCCCATATCCTCGTCATAGCTCAGTGCATTATCGACACAACCCATGCATGATATATGTCAAACACACCCAGGAAACAAGGATCTTTACTTTGTAATGCAATATGAAAGGACTAGGGTCAAGGGGCTGGCTGTTGATTTCCCTGCCGCCCCGTTCCTCTCAACCGCCTGGGCTCTTTCTCCTCCTGTCTTCTCCCCCAAGTCCGGGGCTAGGTGGCAGTGTCTCGGTCCAACAAAGTTTATGACCTCAAGGGGAGGTGGTTGGTGCAGTTTACGGACGTATTCCGTGAGAGCATGGCACTACTGAATCGAAAAAGGCGCGCTGATCGGTGCGTACCTTGGTCCTTGGATATTCATTTACGGTCTTCTTCAACGAACAAGCTTATCATCGGAAGTCGTTGTAAGTTTGTGACCGTTGAATGGCTCACTCATGCCCGCTTTCACCTTCGTCCTCAAGCGTTAACATACTACAAGGTAATTTAACCCATAAATCCCTGAGCTTCTGGGGTCGACTGGGAAGAATATAAGGGCTGGAGACCATTTTACATTTGGAGCCCTGTCCTGAACTGCTTCAAGCGTTCTAAGACACCAACCTGAATTAGCCGAGCGACGTAAGGAAGAGCGGATAGGTATATCCAATGCTACATAAGCTGCAAAGCAAAATATGTTGGGATTAGTTGCCCCATGCGCTGATACCTCGGATGCCGGAGCCGGAACGGACTCCAGCAGTATTCATTTCTGGCCTCTCTTGGGAGTTGAGTCGTTCTCAACAGGATTTACAAGTACGCCATACAGCCATCTACCTCCTGATCTGCACCTATTGTGTAGCGTGGATTCCTATAAGCCTTTAAGAAGTTAGGGTTTCTGGACTTTAAGCAGAGCAATGAAAGCGCAAGCCACGAGGTGACAAGGCCGTGTCAATTGGACCCAGAACGCCCTGGACTAGAAGACGAGGCGAGACTCTGAACGCTATGCCCCACCTTTAATGGATGATCGCACCTCAAAGCGCCTGGACTTAACATATTGGGAATACGTTCTCGCCAGCAACTTCTGTAGCCAGCGTGCCTACAGCAAGATGACATACATCGCGATCTAACGCATGAAATCTAAGCGTGAAGGCCCCCTATATGCCACCTATAGATATAGCTTTATAGGTCGCGAGCCAACTGATAGATGACAGCTATAGGAGCTGTATACCACAGATTATGCAGACAGTTAGGAGAGTCATCCCGTGGGTTGCTCCCGGCCAGCGATGAGTAGGAGTGGGGCGTCCGCTCTTAGTACTTCCCGGAATTACATAGTGGACCCCAGGGAAGGTTTGGCAAGACGTAACATGGACGGCCGAGGTATCTAGCCGTCTGAGAGTAATGTAAAAGCTGGGCCCGCATATACGGACTCGGACTAGGGATATGGTCACTTACCCCACGTTAGCCCCTGTTGTACCTCGAAATTCACCAGTCTCATGCCGATTTTCTCGTCGGGCGGGGCATTGTCGCTGGTGAACGAGTCGAGGATCATCACAGATTCAGTATTTGCCCGTTCGCCGGGCACCAAGATACGCACGCCCTGCTGTGACAGTGTCACGCCCTAGCACCGTGGCCGTCAATGGAGGTTGTTGAGGAAGATGTTCCAGGCCTATTCTGTCAGCAAGTGACACCTCTCTACTGATTTTTGTTCCTAGATGTCGGCACAGAATAAGTTGGCACTGGGCCAGTCACCTCGGTGGCAGCAGGGATGGTGGACGGCTGTCGATTGGCGCCACAACCTAGGCCGGTTGGTCTGGAACTCATTTCCTTGGCCGACGGACAAGGTAAGAGAGCTGATCTCGGCTCTGTCGGATAGCGAAGGGGAATTACTCGCGGCGTGATCCTACACGACGTGCCAGGGTTCCTGGTGGTGCAGTCCTGAATACGGTAGATGGAATCATAAAGCTGTTTCCTGTTGAAAGCGCCAGACGGCTTTCTCCCGTCCTGGTTCAGCTGTCTGAGTCAACTCTTGAACGACGCTGGGAAGTGGCGAGGTCTCTATACGCGAATGGCGATCAATCTCCCTGCTGGACGTCGGAAGGAGGGCAACCTCCTGTAGCCGACGACTTCAGAAATGCTCTCATTTGGGGAACTCTGGCGGCTTTGCTCACCTTCATTCATGTCAGCAGCTTATCGTACTCCTTCCCAGTAAACTCCTCGTGCGACCTACGAATCGGGCTCGTGTTGGGCGGTTTGGGAATTGAAGCGGCTGGTCCGCTTAGTAGACCATGTGGCCAGTCTCCTCGTTAACGTAAACATCAGCACTTTTGAGCCGTAGGATCATAGTGGACATGTCGAAGACTCAGGGACGAGAGGAGGTGAGAGGCAGTCAAGAGCTGGGGAGACCAAGTGTGCGACAATCTTCTAGTCCATGCGGTGAATACCGCTCGTATTGTACCTCTAGGGAGGGAAGATATGCCTTGAATAGTGAAGGGCAGGGCGATAGAGGAAGGGAAACAGGGGAAGATATAGCAAAGTAGAAGATGAAATACTTATGTTCCAAGACCAAAGAGTCGTCCTCAAACCTTGACTCGCCACCTCCTAGACTCCGAAGAAGTATAAGTAGGGAATGAATGCAGGCTTGACATAGAAGGAGCCCTCATTGCGGCGCAACATTCTCGTGGGCACCAAGCACACGCTTGCAACAACATTCATTGACAAATTCTAGCCTCGTGCGAGTTACCAGACAGTGTATTCATGGACAGGAAGATATTTTTTCATCTCCTCATTGAGTTTTGGTTCATACGGTGTCATCAACGAGTTTACGGTACCGTCTCTGGAGTGCTAGAACAATTGAGGCTTCCAATCCACGCTACTTACCGCGTAGTGTTGGACAAGAAGGTCTTCGAGGCCAGTGTAATATAGGGGGCTTTTACTGCATGGCGTGATATTCATATTATGTCAATTAAATCGCGCATCTTCTTGTGTCTGCAGTAACTATGCTTGCCATGCTGGCGAGGCTGAGAACGTCGGCTCAGCCTTACCTTAACTCTTTTTGACTTGACCGAGTCTATAAAAGGAAACTAAGCCGCACAACGAATCAACATCGCTCGTCAAACCCTTGCAGACCTCCAAAAGCCAACACGGCTTCGAGGGCCTCAACGAGAAAAAGGATAAGAAATAAAGCAATTAACCAAGATCTAGCACTGAATTCAAAAGCGAGAGTGCCCATAAAGTGCAGAAAAAAAGGGCCTGATCTCGGTCTGCTTGTTTCGGCCGAGCCGATCGATTTCGTGCGGTTGCAACAATAGAGTCGAGAAAGCCTTCTGCTGGGGAATCGCCAGAGACGGACGACTCTCGCCTTCTCCTCTGCCTTCCTCTAGGGCAAAACTACAAGACATACAATTTCCATGCAATCCCAGCGATAAAAATTAGAGCTCGTCCATGGCAACGACCACAGCCCCGGTCATGGAGGCATCACCCAACCACTCCACAGCAAACGCCCCTTCTTTCCTAGATGATACCAGCTCTGGACACCGGCGCAAGAGTCGGCGCTCCTCCAGGCCATCGTGCGCTAGGAAACGGTAGGGATGCACAAACATTTCCGGATGATAGCCATTCGGGACCACCTCTTGTCCAGCGGTGCCGTTAATCCAGAGGACAGCCACACCTCTACGGCGGGGATATGGCGGAAACTAGCAAGCCCGTATAATCTAGAGAAGTAGGATGAGCGGGAAGACTCGATCATCTTTAACGGATCTGGCGTAGGGGCTGCCAGCGGGGTCGAGAAGGATGGTTGTGGTTGTGGTGGTGGTGGTGGCGGCGGCGGCGGCGGTAGCGAGTTACGGAAAAGTGTCAGTAACTCTAGGGCCGCGGAGTACTGGCGCGAGTTCGAGCTGCCGCGGGAAGAGTTCGAGGAGATGATGTGGGACCGACGGCTAGCGCCAGGCTAAAATGCCGAGAGCAGTCCCCTGACGCAGCCACCGAGCCCGGACGCCGAGTCCGCCGCGCCCACGAGGCGGGAAAGCACCGTCGCAGACACGGACGAGCCGCGGAGCTCGCCTATGAGCGTCTCAGGAGGTCGGGCGTCGGGGAGAGGAGGCAGAGGAGGACGCGCCTCGGCCCGCGCAGGTGGCGGTGGCAGTGCCAGGCTGTCGTCGCGGCTGCAGAACGAGCTTGAGACGCCCAAGGGCGAGCGGAGCGCGAGCAGAAGGACGAGCAAGGCGCCGAGCATCGTAGAGCAGGAGCAGGATGAGGACAAGGTGATGGAGGATGCGGACGAGGACGACGACGACGACGACGACGAAGAAGCCGAGCAGGAGGAGAGTACACCCGCCGAGGAGGAAGATGAGGAGGATGAGAGCGAGGAACACGAGGAAGAGGAAGCCGAGCAGAAGAGGAGCAGTCCGTCAAAGCGAGGACGCGGCGGAGGACGCAGAGGAAGAGCTAGGAAACGGGGGGGAAGATGACCATGGCCTGAGCCCGCAGGAAAATAGGCACGACCATTCATTTGGAATGAGATGGAAGGGACACCCACTTCGAGCCAACATCGCGGCATAAATTGTCAGGGTACACCATTGAAACGTCCAGTGACTACAATGGTCTTTCGGTGAACTCGCTCCCCAGCCAGAGATGCAAACCTGATTGCGCACCAGGCGCTCTGAACAAATACCAAAGCAGGCGATATCATCAACCACGTCACCCCTTTCTGCCCCGTGTTCATGTTTACAATCCTCCCTTAGACCAACGCCCGCACTTGCTGTCTCGCCTTGTCTTTATCACTACTCCTCTACCTTTTGAAACAGCCAAAGCTATTCCGGCTCCCATCTCTCAATTTTTTCAACACTATCCGCATATCGCCCAATACCTACTGCAACCTCGTCCTTACCTCGTTCGTCGTCCTCTTGTCCAACTCTGTGTGTGATGGGTTGAACCCTGAAGAAGGCTTGGTTCAGAGGAACCAGCGCCAAGCCACCTCGGTTGAGCTCTGATTGGCTGGATTTGACTGTACTATATACAGCTAAATCCCCGCTCCCTGAATAGTCAGCCGTACGGCAGCTAGGTAAGAAGTGCAGACAAGAGGGACCTCGATAGCTAAACACTATACGCAAGGAGCGGATGGCGTACGTAGGGATAAGGGGGTAAGGGGGATGAGACAAACAAGTGCCCCTTACAGGAGGGCGTACAATATAAGGAGATGGAGGGTGTCAGGAAGAGGTCCACAGCCCCTTGGGGATCGCCCAAAAAGACTAAGAATCCTGTCATTTCATGACAGATCTTGGACCTCTTAGCTTATATGCATGTCATTCATGACAGAGGGGGATTGTTCTTCCTTCTTTCCTCCTCTCCTCAGATTTGTCCTCCTTGTTACTAGGTTGGCTAGCTAGTTGCAGAACTCTTTCCAAACCCTTACATATAGTGCTTGGGATAGTCGTGGAAACCTCCGTATAGATTATTACTAGTCTTATTAATGCGGTATAGACGTATAGTCTAACTTAATCTGGTTTCGGGTTTATAGGTACTCAACTCGGGAAGTTTATACCGTCTTTAATAATTTACGTCAGAGTCGTAACTATAGGTCGGGTATATAAGTAGAATAATTTCGCGTCGATTTAACCAAAGATATCTTTGATAGTCTTAGACTCTTCCGCTAACTTTATAGAGAAGGAAGACTCAAATAGTTGAATGAGGGTGTCACAGACAACTGCCCAAGCTATTATACATTCCCTATCCTACTGAGGTGGGAAATGTATGCAAGACAGGACAAGTGCTGCAGGGGCAGGATAGGCACTGCAGACAAGGCTGTCAGGAGACAAGGCTGAAGGTACGAGGCTACCGGATGAGCGCGAGGCTGTAAGGCACCCGAACTATAGGGTTCGCGAGCAAAGAACCTCGAGGTCAACTTTGGATTGTTGAACACTCCATCGCATCGAGGGAATAGGCTTCCGGGGGTAAGCGCGCACCCGCAAAGGACACGTGTCCTTAGCGCCGGCTGCACCCGCAGCTAATGACCACAATAAATCGAACTCCAAGCAACGCGATCATCACCGTATCGCCAGAAAAGCTCGCCCGAGCACCTCGAAGCAGGCCTCAACCGGCACCGACCTCCAAAGTCCGTGAAAACCAGGCATTGCGCCGCACGCGCCGAACGACTCGAGCGGAGAAGTCTCCACCGTTACGTTTTCGGGATGTCGAAGACAGCGACGACGATTATAAGGAGGAGAACGGAGACACCGTAGCCAGCCTTAAGGAGCTAGTTACGCTGGTCAAGGAGCTCAAGAAAACAATTGACTAACAGAACGACGCGCTCCTAGAAGCCCAAACCGAGTTAAAGGAGTTAAAGGAAGAACAGCAATATATGAAAGAATAGAACAATAAGCTTAAGGATGAAATCGGTATGCTCCGGAACCAACTCGGTAGTCTGTCCGTATCTTTACCCTCAACACAGTTATGGGCGTCCATCGTGGCAAGCTGGAACGGGTTAGGTTCAATGCTTGGGACGTCTGACCGAATGATGGCGAGCGTTAACCATCTCGTAAGCCACTCTCGTAGCTACTGGGCCGCAATAGATACGCTGTACTGCACGATCGACGCTTCCCGTGTCCCAGAACAGGATATGGACAAGACCTCCCCGCGTGCCATTAGGGCGACGGTAGAGAAAGAGATCCGAGCTAGTGAAGGACGAAATAACTAGCGCTGCTAGGCAGTGACTAGAGATGCGAAGAATATAAGCCGTGTCAGGATTGCATATAGAGACGAGACCGAACTGCATATAGTTAAATAGATAGCAGAAACGAAGATAGCACCCGGCATCAGAATCCTCCGGGACGAGCTCTATCCCGTCAAGGTGGACAGTGTCAACAGGCTGGCCATTCTAGATGCGAATGGAGATGTTCAGGCCGGGGCAGCAGAGGCCCTCAGTCAAGAGAACGAGACAAGGGTGGCAAAGATCGGGTGACTAAGCAGTAAAACCGCCGCAACGGCCTATGGCTCTATGGTGGTCTACCTCACGAAAGGCAGTGACGCGGATCGCTTTCTGAGGGAGGGATTCTTCCACGTGGCTGGAGAGTCCGGGTACGCCCGGGTCTTTAAGCGGCGACCACGGCCGGAATAATACTTCAATTATCAAGCCTTAGGGCATAAAGCATTCCAGTGCAAGAATGCCCAGAAGTGCGCGAAGTGCGCTAACGAAGGCCATCGCCATAATGATTGTACTGCCACCGTCCTGAAATGCGTACCCTACGGAGGTCCACATGAATCGTTTAGTCGAAACTGCCGGAAACTCTACCCATCTCCACATGCGTAGAACGTTTCACATGATCCAGCTCAATATGAGGAAACAAAGAGAAATCCACGACAGCCTAATGAACGACGAAGGAATATAAGACGTAACGGCCCTAGCGATTCAGGAACCTCACGCACGGAGAATCCAAGGGCGGTTGTTGATAACACCCCTGGGGCATCACAAGTGGACGAAGTTGGTCCCTTCAACGTATAGAGAAGGGAGATAGCCAATCCGGAGTATACTGTGGGTGAACAAAGAGGTGGAGGCGGAGCAGGTCCGGATTGAATCTCCAGATATGACGGCGGTAGTGGTCAGACTTGCGGAGCGGCTGATTCTAGTGGCGTCGGTCTACGTCCCACTAGGCGATTAGCAAGCACTGCGAGAGACGTGTGACCACTTGCACAAGGTGGTGGAAAAGGTGAGAGGAGATGTAGGCACGGTGGTGGAGGTGGTGTTCGCGGGAGATTTCAACCGGCATGACTAACTCTGGGGAGGAGATGGGGTGTCCCTCGTGAGATAAGGTGAGGCTAACTAGATTATCGACCTGATGAGCGATCTTGCTCTCAGTAGCTTACTTCCACGGGGGACGAAGACGTGGTAGGAGGGACCGTACGAAACCACAATTGATCTAGTCCTGGCCTCGGAGGAACTGGCAGTGTCGATAGTTAAATGCTCGATATACTGGACTGAGTATAGATCTGACTACCGGGCAATAGAACAATCTGTAATATTGTCGCCCCAATTCCAAAGCGGTAAGAACGGCTCCTACTTAAGAATACACCGTGGAAAGAAATCTGTCAGGAAGAGGTCCACAGCCCCTTGGGGATCGCCCAAAAAGACTAAGAATCCTGTCATTTCATGACAGATCTTGGACCTCTTAGCTTATATGCTTGTCATTCATGACAATTATCCCCTCCTCCTAGGCGGCTCGCCCCCGAGTCGCATAGGCAGGTCCGAATAAGTACTCTGGGATCGCCCAAAAAGACTAAGAATCCTGTCATTTCATGACAGATCTTGGACCTCTTAGCTTATATGCTTGTCATTCATGACAAAATCAAGGCCAGGATTGCGAAGACGCTAAAAGCTCGTGCTTTCGAGGGGATAGTATAAACTAAGACGGATACGCTTATATCGGCGGTACTAGAAGCGGTTTATGCTCTCGTACCGAAGGCTCGGCTATCCCCATATACTAAACGTTAGTGGACGACGGACCTAACGTAGCAAAGATATATATATACCTACTGGGAAACCGCGCCCGAAGTGAACGACGAGCCGGTCGACTCGTAGTAAACCTAAAGAAGACGGCCAAGGCCGCCGCCAGGTAGTACCACGATACGATCCGATAACAGAAAAAGAAGCACTAGAACGAATTTCTAGCGGACAACGACAATATCTAGCAAGCGGCGAAGTATTTGAAGTCGAGCGATGAAATAGCGTTTGGGAAAGTTCCACAGCTGGTCAAGAGGGGTAGAATAGTCACCAGCGACCATCACAAATAGGCCGAGGAGCTACTCTTTACGTTCTTTCCTCCCCTACTATAAGATATCGAAGACGAAGGCCCGATACCCTAACGAGTACCTATACCGGTGCCGGCCCTCACTATAGAGGAGGTAGAACGGCAATCGTTTGCTGCGAGGTTATGGAAAGCACTAGGTGAAGACGGCTTGCCGGTCGTGGTCTGGAAATAAGTGTGGCCCGCCGTAAAGCACCATATGCTGGCGTTGTTCCGCGCGTCTCTCGACGAGGGAATACTACCCCGTCAGTGGAGGCACGTAAAGATTATTCCCTTGAAAAAGCCGGCTAAGGACGATTACACACTCGCCAAAGCCTGGAGACCGATTTCACTTCTGGCGACATTAGGTAAAGTGCTGGAGTCGGTGATTGCGGAGAGGATTTCGTATATTGTCGAGACCTACGGCCTCCTCCCCACGAACCATTTCGGGGCGCGGAAATAACGGTCGGCGGAGTAAGCTCTGTTACTCCTACAAGAACAGATCCTTACCGCCTAGCGCGGGAGGAAGATCCTGAGCCTGATCAGTTTTGACGTGAAGGGAGCGTATAATGGTGTCTGCAAAGAAAGATTGATTTAGAGAATGAAGGCGCGAGGCTTGCCGGATGACGTGCGTCAGAAATTGACGGCTGAGGCAAGAGAGTTCGCGCTACAAACGGATCGAATGCGATACTTGACCAGCCTCTACATCTACTTTGGCGGTCCTCACGCTTTTCAACAAATTAGAGACGCATTTTCAGCGTTGTGTCGCGCCGAGAAAAGCGACTGTACGACAATCGGTGGTCGTGTTCGAGCCCTCGCCGCCATGGAAAACGCTCATCATTTCGGCAGACGTGCTGTCCACCTCGGACTGGACCTTGATCGCGAACGGGAAACACGAATTGCCCGTGAGCGTCGTCAACCTTAAAAAAGAAGGCACAAGTATAGCGAGGTGTGAAGAATGGTAAGAATTGGTATGTGGCCCACGAACGGTGCTCGAGTACTCTTTGGTTGTTCCCGAAAAACGTTTCAGAGAAGACGTAAGTCGGCGGCTTCCTCGCGCAGCCGCCCAGCTGAACAGTGGCAGATTTCGAGAGCTGCCCTTCGAGCTCGTCGCGATGTTCTTTGATTTTCTGCGCGACCACTGCGGATATTTCCTCAATCAGATCGACGAGCTGTTTGGATCACATGTGGCAGACTTCGTCGCAGGAAAGCGGCCCTCAGGGCCGATCGCCTTTGAGGCAATGGCGACTGAGGAGATGGCTAAGCATTCGGTGGATTCGGAGTTTTACATTGACCTCTCTAGGTTGGTGGCGAGCTCTATGAGTGGGTAACAGCGTCTAGGTGAGGCCGTACGTCGCCGCCCTCCCACTGTTTGACCTGTGTGCAGACCTGGCGGTGAGGCATTTCTACCATTGAATCGAAGATCAGGCGATTTGAGTCGTCCAATAGCACGACTGAAGGGGGAACGCAGCAGGCAGCATCGTCCCCGTTGTCCTCGAAATCGATTCGGACCCCAAAGGAGGCTAAGCGCTGATCAAGAGACAGGCGCAGGCACCCTTTCCATCACAGAAGGTAGTCCGAGTCATGTCTTCATAATGCGGTCTTTAACGAGGAGTCACACGTCCTGGTGGTAACTCCGCTGGTATAGGTGGACGTTGTCACGGTCCACAGCCCAAGACTAAGCCGCAACGAAGACGCAGAAAGTGCCGGTCGTGAGCATAGCCGCTCAGACGTCAAAGGAGGATCATAACTCGCGAAAACAGCGAGGGGGTTCGTTTCGCAATAATATCTGCTGGCCTCTTGTTGAGTGGGAGCATCGTGCTGTGCAGGGTTTTAAAGGGTAGGCTCGGCGACGCTGCTTTTGAAACGGCCCGTATTTCCATTGGACACACTTAGAACCTCGGTGGGCGCTGGGACGACAGACTCGAAGGGGCCAATTACGGCCATCACCATTACCGTGAATCTCCACTGAGGTCGGGCTTTGCACAGCCCGCGCCGAGGCACCTGGCGTTTTAGCCCCCATGATTGGTGAGACACGGGTGCTCGCTCACCCAGCTCGCCTCGCTTGGCGCGAGCCGGGGGTGAGCACAGGGCGGCATCACCTCCGTCCGAATCCGGGGTGAGTAGCGCGCCGTTTTTACTCATCTTGGCGTGGTCAGCCACATGTGCGGCGGTGCAATTAGGCGGAGAGAGCAGTTGCGTACAACCATCTACACGCAGGACATCGAGGAATTAAAGACCAAACACCTCAAGCTGAATTCCTCTGCCCATCTACCCTCAAACATTCCATCCTGTCCGCAGCCATGGCGTCTCTCATGCATTCAGAGCAAATACCATCAGATCAGCCTGGCTACTCTTTCACAAACACCGCCGCAGCGGCACAAGAAGCCTCAGGATCCAGGCAACATGCCTTCTATCCGTTTGTCCATCACTGTCTCCTGGAACTCCCACAATCGTGCTGACCTGGAAACAGATACACCGACAATGGCGGATCCACGCTAGGCATCACGGGCGCCGACTTTGCCATCCTCGCCGGCGACACGCGCTCGACCTCTGGCTACAACATCAACTCCCGCTTCGTGCCCAAGCTGTTCCGCATTGGCGAGGACGGGTCCGAAGAGCAGTCCGCGCGAATCGTGCTGGCGGTGGTGGGCTTCGCCGCCGACGGCAACGCCCTGAAAGAACGCCTCGACGCCATCGTCAAGATGTACAAGTACCAGCACGGCAAGCCCATCAGCGTCAAGGCGTGCGCGCAGCGTCTGTCCACCATCCTGTACCAGAAGCGATTCTTCCCCTATTACGTGCACGCGATCTTGGGCGGGCTGGACGAGGACGGCAAGGGGGCGTTGTACTCGTACGACCCCGTGGGCAGCTACGAGCGGGAACAGTGCCGGGCGGCGGGCGCGGCTGCGAGTCTGATCATGCCGTTCCTGGACAACCAGGTCAACTACAAGAACCAGTATATCCCGGCATCGGGCGTGGGACACGATCTGAAACAGAGGGCGGTGGAGAGTCTGCCGAAGGACGTGGTCGTGGGATTGGTCAAGGATGCGTTCACCAGTGCCACGGAACGGCATATCGAGGTGGGTGATGGGTTGCAGATGCTGGTCATCACCAAGGACGGGATAGAGGAGACGTTCACCCCCCTCAAGAGAGATTAGACATTTTTACCACCACCCACAACTGCAGACTCTGCGTCTTTCTGGGGGAGGCTTTGGCTCTGTATGCATAGCTCGGCGAAAATGGAATTAGGCTGGAAGACCCGAAACCACATACATGGGTTAGGTTAATCTAGTTTGCCTGGGGTCGTCATTCAGTTGGGTTCTTCTACTTATGCCTTTTCCATTTCTCATTGCAGGGATATGACCGAGGTTTCTTGGTTGATCAGCGACAAACCACGCCTTGCCCTACCTCGAACGAACTGCCATCTTGCAAACCCATCCGTCGTCTCAAAACGCCTTGTTCCATTTATCATGACCACATGTTCATATGCTCTCTCGTGATTCCCAACCAAAAAAGCCCTGTAATGCACCACGCCATGGGTCATAGTTGAAAAGAGAGAGGGAGAGAGAGAGAAAAGACACCGTCCTCAGAACCTCTCCTTCATCCTCGACGCCACAGTCCTCAAATTCCCATACACCTTGCCCGGGGGAGCGCCGAGGATGAGACTGACGACGGCCTCGCGGGCGATCCGAATGTTCTGGAAGCCGCCGAGGATGTGGATCTTGGAGTCGGCGAGCACGACGCGGGTCTTGGAGGTGTTTTCGATGGCGAACTTGGTCTTGCCGTCCTTGCCGGCGATGCGGCCGATGGCGCGGCCCAGGTGCTCGCCCTGCAGGGTCTTGACGTCCTTGATCTCAAAGGTCTCGATGTACAGGTCGTCCAGGCGCAGCAGGGCGATGGCGTCGTCGACGTCGAAGCCCAGCGTGAAGGCGCGCACGAAGTCCTCGCCCTTCTGCAGGGCGCCCGCGTCCGTCGTGAACCGCGACGTGCGCAGCTCCACCGCCTTGGCCTTCACGTTCATCCGCACCTGCAGCTTCAGGTGCTCCACCAGCGGCGGGTAGATCTTCGCCCAGCTCTGCTTGAGCGGCGACATGCGGTGCGGCGGTACGGGGACTTTGCGTGACTGTATTCGGACAGCGGTCGTCGAGGCGTTCTGTGTCGACACGGGGGCGAACCGCGGACGGCCTTCTTCGTCGATTTGCATGGCGACATCTGCGTCTGCTCCTTCTTGTGTCTGAGGTACGTCGCTCGCGGGTTGAGGCGCTGTGATTATGTCCACTTCAATATTTTCTTCGTTCGATTCGAGCGGGAGAGGGATGTCGTGGGGTTCTTGTGATAACATGGAATCGGCGAGGGTCTCTGAGGGAGCGCGTTGCAGCGCCGTCGGGGCAGGCATGGTCGATATCTTCGCTGGGCGGAGTGTCTTCGTGCAGGTAAAGGTACCAGATTAGAACGTAGTCGCCTGCGTTGTGCTCGAGTCTCGATGTTCCAGGTTGCAGGGCGATTTTTGTGTTTGGCGGTTGATGTTCGGCCGAGAAATAATTTTCTCCGCAGCGTTGAACAATTCACGTCAATTGTGGGGGGCAGCGACTTTATGTAATCGCCAGATCCATCGTGCAATGGAATAGACATGCTGAAACGGTCTGCTGGCGGTTATCTTCACTGGCAACGCGAATGGCTTGTCATTCATTGTTCGTATCAACATTCTATCCCCTTAAAGACAGTAGCACCACTTCTGGGTGCAAATCGCTGCTGTGAAAAACCAACAGTCGAATCATCACACCTATTCATTATAGCAACTAAAAGTCAAGAGACATGCCAGCTCAAGACCGTCAAATAATACCCAGTTTCGGAATGGGACCTTCCACCATAGTCTCCCAACCTCCCTCCAATTCCTAGTTTACATCTCATCTCTGTGCCGGCTGAAAACTCCCATAATAGCCTGGCAACTCGGCGACCCGTCGGGTTTCGCCCTCCAGCTCACTTCGTTCAAAGACTGGGGTCTCGGCCAGCTCTGGCGACTGTTTCTGTACCGACGATGGACTATTGGGTATTTGCGAAGGCTTTGGTTCCGACGGTGGAGGCACAGGATCGCTCGGGGTGGTGGTTTTGCGGTTCCGACGGGTTCCCAGAAAGTATGCGAGGCCAGCAATAAGTCCTAAGCCTACCACGCCGCCCACGACACCGCCGGCGATGGCACCGGTGTGGGATGTGTGGTGAGGAGGTGTTGATGTTTCCGGGGGCTGAGGCGGAGCTGGGCTGGTCGGGCCAGGTATGGGCGTGGTAGTAGAGGGATGGGTCGCGGCGGCAAATGCTGCGATTGCAGAGTATTGTTAATGATATGATCGGTGCACTCAGAGAAGACCAGCCCACTTACCAAATTCTGTTGCCAATGCAGGATCACTCCACGCGGGCTTGACGTAGCTTTGATCGTAGTATTTCTGGACCAGCTGCGATCGCTCGTACGGTGCAGCCCCAGCGTCGTAGTGGTCCTTCCACTGTAATTCGGTCATATCCATAACCCCGATGCCACTGGCCCATTCATCGAAATCGGCACCGAATTGGTTGAACGTGCTAGGCGGACGGCCACCAATAGAGACCATTTGCCGGTTGCCGATGACGGAACAAGTATGGCTGCAGCGGCGGGTGGTGGTTGTCGCCGGGGTTTGGAACCATCTGAATGCAGGTAGAGACAGGACATAGACGTTCAGGTAGCCAGGCTCGTCAGGATAGTTGAGGTCGTAGGTTGTATTCGTCATGCCGCCGTAAACAAACCTGATACATCTCGCGTCAGCCTGGATTTGCAGCCGCAGAAGAGGTATACGTTACAGTTCGTATGTCTTCCCATCAGACGAAGCCTTTCCTACCGTACAGAACTCTGTTCGTGGAGGAGGGATATCCCCAGTCGCTCGCTGGACATACCATGTCTTCGTGGATACGTCATACAAGACAATATCTGCCATGTCACGCAATGATGTGTCTTGCTCAAATGTAAACGCTTGCACGTTGGGATTAGTACCTCCAACAACAACCACGAAACCTTCTTGACCAAAATTCGGGGCGAACTCTGCCTGTGCCTGGTTGAAATATGGAGAGCTGTTGGGAACGTCAGTCGTCGAGTTGCTCCAACTCTGACTTGATGAATCACGCTGCACCAAGCCTGAGATAATGGTATTCGGGTCGCCTCCGTTGCCGTTGGCAATGGAGCCTCCTAAGCTGTACAACGTCGAGTTGCCTACGGCCCAGGCTGATGCGAAGGGCGCGTTCGCTCCAAACGACAGCCCATCTGATGCAGGCGCGACTTCTTGAGACCAGTAGATGGTGAGACCACCGGGTTCATAGGACCACAGGTCGGCTGTCCAGTCCGTGCTATTGTATGCCCAACCACCATATTTGTACACTTTGCCTGTGGTCTCGTCGTACCAAGTCACGGGCCATCTGCGATGTGGCATGTTCGGGGCAGGATCGGAGTTGTTGGAAATATAGACGGAGACATTGGTCCACGACTGAGAAAGGTCGACCGAGATGGTAGGCCAGACTGCGACGGTCAGCCTCGTCAGGCCTCCATTGAGCTGGGGGAGTGTACGCAACGATAGAAGGACCTCAGTGACCCATTAGTCCATTCCCAAGCCTCTCCATCCGATATGTAGAGCCAATCGCCAACGACAATAGCTGAAACATCAGTAACGTGTCAACAAACTGCGGGGAGACAGCGCGTTACAGGATTGCCAGAACCATTGGGAGATCGTAGGTCGCAACAGCCCGCCTTGGACGCTGCCGACGGCTAGTAAAGCCGTAAACGTTATCCAGAGCATCGTATACTAGGTCAACGCGGAAGTTTTGGTGAGAAAGGGCTTCCTGAGGGAGAGCAAACTGACAGCCGAACGGCCCTCATACTGGAAGGCTGCAAAGCTTTATTCCCAGTCGCTTGCACCGGCTACTGCGGCTGAAAGGCAGTGAGGTGCGAACAGGGCAACCGTCGCAGGGACATGGTGACAGTGTATTGGGCGAGGCTTGCGCCACATGATGTTGATGCATTCTTTTGGCCCCTAGTATGCCCGTTTTTGTTCGCTTGGACAGAAGAGCGAAGTCTTGAAGATAGATGGACATCGGTCGTAATTGGCCTACGACCCTCGGCTTGATGCTTGTGCTGGAGCCGTTCCGGCGTTCTGTTCTTGGCTTGTTGCTAATTGGCACTTGTAGGCAGCTTAGCCCCGTCTGGAGAACAGAAAATCAGACGATGCAAACTCAATATCCATTTTCTTGGTCGAGGCTGAGCGCCCCGGCTGTCTTCGTTTGAGTCCAGAACTTTGCGAAGCGTGCCGAAAGCCGCAGCATTTTCTCTCCCGTGTGAAGCATGGAAGCACGCGAGTTGTCGATAAGTACTCGGTACGGTATCCAGAGAGAGGACTAGTTTGCGTCGCTTAGCTGCTGATTGGTTCACTGCTTTCCAGCGGTCTCGCTGTTTGATCGCTTATCAGGTCGCAGGCATAAAAGCTCGACGCCGATTTTGCAGGGTCAGCCTTACCATGGATCGCAGCGGCAGCATTGTCAAATTACCCTCATTCCCGAGACAATTAGAATGAGAGGGGGATGTCAGGGGCTTATCAGTGAAAAACACCATAGGATGCGTTGACCTTGAACGAGAAATTGTTAGCTGCGTGTCTGTCAAAATGTCACATTTGCCTGGCTTCTTTCTCCTCGTAGTGGTGTTTCTTCTCTTCCTTCTCAGTCCTTGTACCCTGTTAGGATTTCCACAGTGTAAATCAGGGCCGCTTTTGGTGGCCGGTTTCTACCTCGGGCGACGGGAGTCTAGTGACGGGGAGGTTAACCATGACGATGCGTAGGAGGAGTTCAGTTGCGGGGAGGGGGAGTCCTATAGGACTGTACACTTGACGAGAATGACTAGAAGCCTGGGCTCACAGTATTAATTGATAGGGCGTAGGCATGTGTCATGGCTCATGGCTGCTGGTGATGCTGAAGTGCAACTTTCTCCGCATCCGAAGAAGTCATTGTGGGTCTCCGCTGCACATGCATTTTGTCATTTTGTCTCTGCACTCACCTTCAACCACGCCATCTCCCACGCACGACCACTTCTGTCCAACCAGGACTGCATCCATCCAGCGGCCGTCATGGTCTTTCAATCATGATAGAGGCCTTTGTCCAGGGCATGCGCAATATCTCGAGGGTTGCTGCTTGCGCGCCACCACGGACGACAAAAGTCGTTGACAGGCTACCAGCTTCCGCCGACCGGAGCTTCAGATACCATGTACCCAGACGGATATCAAACCTAACGGGCCCCAAACCCACCGCAAGCCGGTTATGCGAGCCCGACAAGCTTCGTACCACGCCTCGGTCGTTTTGGGTCTACTCTCCCGGCGGGCAGGGTGCACAATCAACGTCGAGACCCAGTCCACCTTGGAAAGAATGCTTTGCTAGAAAAGAGAGACAGATATCAGAACTCGTTATTTTAGGACTCCGGAAGGGACCCAAGGACGTCAGAGGCACCTGGCATAGAGAATCGCCCTTGATCCGGTGGCGAGAATTTCACACTACCCGGTTCGCAGGACAAAAGGCCGAGAGAGAAAGAGAAAGAGAAGGACACACAAAACAGGAAACAGTAGAAAATGCCTCAAAATCAGACTCCTCGCACTCTGGCTCAGGACAGCAACACTCCTACCAAAGTCGTTTCTACGATAGATTGCACATGCCGCAGTTCCACCGTCCCACAAAGGAAGAACTTCTGGCTGCGGCCACGGGTTTCTGGTCTCGCCTCAAGGTGCATTTTAAATGGTTCACAATCAAGAGCACGAGACCTTTCAATCTAGATGAGATTGTCGGATTCATCTCGTGGATCGCGTTGGGCCATGTCATCTGGATTGTTGTCGGTACTACGACCTTCGTTTCTCTGGCCATCCTAGCCATCAATACCGTCTTTGCACAAGAAACTCTTGCTGGTTGGATCGGGAACTACTTGACGAAATCATCTGGTCTACAGGTCGTTTTCGAATCCGCGATTGTTCCTAAATGGGGTGATGGGGTCATCACATTCAAGAACGTCTTCGTCTCCAGGAGGCCCGGCCGGGCGCATTCGCGCGTCACCAAAGGATCTCCTGAAGCAGCCGCTCAGGCATCCTCGGCGGAGGATCCCGTGCCTCCAGAAGAACAGAACTATACACAGTTCGACATCACAATTGGGGAAGTTAATGTCACACTATCGTTCAGCAAATGGTGGAATTCCAAAGGCCTACTGCAAAATGTGGAAGTGAAACATGTCAGAGGAGTCGTCGACCGCACCCACGTTTTTGCCACCGGTGAAGAAATTGACCCAAAGTCGCTGCGACACGAGCACACCCCGGGGGATTTCGAGATCGAATCCTTCAAAATTGAGGATCTTTTACTGACAATCCTCCAGCCGGAGGGTTTTCGGCCATTCCCGGTCAGTATTTATAATGCTGACTTGCCGCGGCTGAGGAAGCAGTGGTTGTTCTACGACTTCCTCTGTGCCAACAGCATCACCGGCGAATTCGACAAATCTCTCTTCACCATCCATCCGCGGCAGACACATTCGTACACCGGCACAACACTGAACGATCCCCAAGATCCATCCAATGAACCGTGGAAGAAACAATCACGCATCCGCATCGATGGCATAAATATCGACCATATCAATCGGGGGGTGGCTGGCCCCTTATCTTGGATCCACGAGGGCAATGTTGATATTGTGGCGGACATTATGATTCCTAACGACAGCGAGGAATCTGTCATCAAAGTCGTGACTGATTTCTATGAACGGATGGAAGCCACTCTGACGTCGAAGAAACATCTGGAGCAGCAGCGTTACGGCGAAGTTTCTCCTGAGGATGAACCTATTGCGTCCGGCGGAGTCGTGCTGACAACTCCAAACTCCCAACCGGTGAGAGAAGAGGACAAGCGCTTTATCGTCATGGACCTCCGAATTCATTTGAACGACGTCCGCGCCGTCGTCCCCATTTTCACCCGCGATCTATCATATATCAACAATGCACTCATCCGTCCCATCGTCGCCTATATCAATTCCCGGAGGACATTCATTCCGATCAATTGTCGGGTTGTCAAGCGTCTGTCTGATTTT
The DNA here is from genome assembly GCF_001651985.1 of Fonsecaea erecta. Classification (NCBI taxonomy): domain Eukaryota; kingdom Fungi; phylum Ascomycota; class Eurotiomycetes; order Chaetothyriales; family Herpotrichiellaceae; genus Fonsecaea; species Fonsecaea erecta. The sequence continues at coordinate 1,363,224 of NW_017387253.1, read as the reverse complement.
GATGGAAGCTGGACCGTATTCGATTCCGGATTGATGGACGATCTGTCGGCGGAAGTGTACGACGCCTTTGCACGAGATGTCACAGATGAGCAGGCACGCTTGAGACGATTCAAGAAAGTCGGATTGTGGAGTCTACAGCTTGCTGTGCAGGCCATATTCCTGGTAAGTTCACTTCGCCTGATCTTCTCAGCTTGAACTGCCTCGGCTTGTTTCTTGCCCTCTGGCGACCTCTCGACTAAGTGAGCAATAGGGAATGGCTGGGAACATTGCTTGATGCTACACGACTGTCACGAACGGTTTCCACTCTATAATACATGTATGTCTTCAGGTCACGTCCGTTGTAACAAAAGTGAATATTTGCGTTTAGAAGTTTGCTTGGACGGAAAGCTCAGAGGGTCAAATCCTCTCTGGATGATGCATGGCGTCAAAAGGTGTACATATTGACATCCCTCTCCGGCACATTGAGACATAACAGTTCTTTCGCATGGGATGGCGGGCTCGATCATGAAGCAAACAGTTTCATTGCACACAAGTCTTGTCCTCGTCTGAGCGTATTCAGCTTTCTTCTTGCCCTGACATCCGAATTCCTCACTCGGTCAATGCCGCTTGAATCTCTCCAACAGAACCCTTTGCGGTTCCCTGCTCCCAAAAGAGCCACGTCCCGAGGTGATATTGTCAAGTATATCAATACCTGGGTATGCCGGCCCCACATGATGTGCTGCTGGCACGGCACACACGTTCCCCTCATGTAGCCCCCCATACCAAAGCGATTGAGATTGCCGCCCCGCGCCATTATGTGGTGAAGAAGCCTTAACTTCACGAAAGATTAGAGGAGACTTGACTCTGTATCCAGCCAGCTCGATCGTGCGCATTCCTAAGTGTCAACATCCACGAAGTCCACCATGGCACCACCGTTCAGAGCTGATCAAGTCGGCTCGCTACTGCGCCCAAAAAGCCTTGTCGAAGCGAGAAAGAACCTGAATCTTCAGGGTGCGCGGCTCAGAAACGGCCCTGCCACTCAGGAGGAGGGAGAAGATGATGCCACCACGGGCCCTTCGACCGACGGGGCCGATCCAACGGAGGTCCTACGAACCGAGCAAGCAAAGGCCATCAAGGACGTCGTCGGCGAGCAACTCTCGCGCCAGATCCTGCCCATCACCACGGGCGAATACGAGCGGGGCATCTTCTACGGCAACTTCTTCGAGTCCCTCTCGGGCTTCACGATGCGGTACACGCCCATGTCCGAGTTCAAGGTCGACTTCCCCACGAACCGGCCTTTGATCAAGTGGGGGCTGCCCGGTCGCGACGCGGGGTTTCCGACCTCCAACAAGGTCACGCTCGAGAAGTCGGCGTACCTGGATGACTGGCTCTACTTGCGCAGCCTCCTGCCCGAGGAGAAGTGGCGGGATGCGAAGATGACGGTGCCCCCGCCGGGGTGGTGGCACATCCAGCTCAAGGAGCCCTTTGACCGGCGGCTTTACGAGACCGACGAGGCGCTGTTGCGCGACCTGAGCGCCGCGGTACGCAAGGAGATTTTGACGCTGTACGATCACGGCCTGCGGGTGGTGCAGGTGGACGACCCGAACCTGTCGTTCTTCTGCGACGAGGAGTGGATCCAGACGTGCCAGAGAGAAGGTGTCGACCTCGAGCGACTGCTCGCGCTGTACGTGCAGTCCCACAACGACGCCATCGCAGACCTGCCCGCGGACCTACACGTCGGCATCCACATCTGCCGTGGCAACTTCCCCAACGGCGTGGGCCTGGCAAGCGGCAGCTACGAGCGGATCGCGCGGACGCTGTTCACCGAGACCGGCTACCGCTTGTTCTATCTCGAGTTCGACAGCCCGCGGGCCGGCGACTTCACGCCGCTCCAGTACCTGCCCGCGGACAAGGCGGTGGTGCTGGGTGTGGTGACGACCAAGTCATCCGAGATGGAGGATCTGGACGAGCTGAAGCGGCGCGTCTACCAGGCCGCGGACGTCGTGGCCAAGGGGCAGGGGAACGGGCGGGCGCGGGAGGATGCGCTGCGAGACAATCTGGCCGTGTCGCCGCAGTGCGGCTTCGCGAGTGATCATTCCGAGGGCGGCATCGGCATGACCAGGGAGCGCATGTGGGAGAAGCTCGAGCTGGTCAAGAGGCTGGCCGAGGAGATCTGGCCGGGCTGGGCCGACGGGAGGAAATAAGAAAAAAAATCACTATTTGTGTTGTTTTTCAGTCTCAGTATACAAGCAAGACATTTACCCTCGCGAGACTCTCAAGGAAAGGCTCTAGTAAACTTCATCCAGAAATGTCCATTGAGTCCATGCTCCAGCAAAGTTGTCCTTGGTGTTTCATGTTCCCCAAAGTGTCCAGGACGTTATCAAAAAAAAAAGAAAGGAGAGTAGAAGCCAGAAGGAAAATCTGTGACGTCTTTTTGTTGAGTTTCCAGCCCGAGGAGACCACGTTGGTCTTGTTCTTGTTCTTGTTGTCTGCCCTGCAGCATCAGTCCCAGGCAACTTCAAATTATCGAGGTCCTGAAGGTATAGACGGAGCACGCTCATGGCGAGGAGAACATCATGGTCAAAAAGCACATGAGACCTTTCATCTCAGCTGACACAGACGACCGGATGGCTGAGACTCTACGTGGAGCATCTGTTGAAAGGACAGATTCTTGAGCACGGAATCTAAACAGACCCGCACCGGCCCCCTGTCCTAGCTCTTGAGGCTGCCGAACCCGGGTAGCTGATCAAAGCTCTCCGGTACAGGAGGGTGCGTGATTTGTGGTAAGTCGTTTCGACACTTACTTGCTGTACCACAATGATGGAACTACGCGTGATGGGGTGTGACATGGTTCCCCAGCGCAGCACAGGTAGAATAGCACGACTGTGCACGTCTTGCAGAAGGCGTCAACCTTGACGACCTCGTCCTAAGAAGGGGAATTGGTGTCGGTGTTGATGTTGCAAATCACGCCGAGAGCCGATATCAGTCGGCCCTCTTACAATTAGAGGGAGTACCGGCGTCCATTCTGTCTCTGGCCTGGGCGGCGGCATCTCGGTCGTGTCCTCGTTGAAATCACAGTCGTGCAGATTACGGGGCGATTTGGTATCGATGTGGGTATCGGTGGCACTTCGAGGACCGCCCATCTCCAAGGAGAGAACGAGACCCAGCTGTAGGATTGTGGTCCAGGATGCGTCGACGCAACTCCCCCTCGAATGGAGATATTCCGGGAAAGTGATCAGGCTCCCAGTGGAAGCCCATGCGCATTGCCGGTTAATATTCCGTTCCATGTCATGAGGATGGGATGTGGGCGAAATGTTCCAGTTCTCGAAGGACCTCACTCATAGGGTTGAAATCACCATGCCAGCAGCCATGAATTAACCGTGCAAGAAGCAGGGATGCGACATCGGAAAATCGATTGTCTGCGTATAGCCGTTCAATCTGTTGTTATCGATCACTTGATGCCTCGAGCTCACAGTATGGAGGTCTTCCAGCTATAACTTCGTAGATTGCACAACCAAATGCAAAAATATCCGTTGAATGGATAAATATCCGTTGAATGGATCTCGCAGCGCGTATAATTGGTATTGAATCGAAACAGCATCTTCCCCCTCGAAGGTAATAGGTCTAGATGAAGGAGCATCGTATTAAGGTCACGGTGGGTTCAGGATCGTCATTGCCCATGTAGCCATCAACCATCCGTGACTGACAAGAGTCGCCAAGCATTGTAATGACTGTCCCCGCTAGTCCTCGGCGGAAGGCCTTCGACCTAATAGCGTGAATTACCCTTCCGTGCCTTCGTAAATTCCCCATCACATTGCGAGGCGCGACACCGCAGCCTTAACATATGACCGACACAAGGTGCTTCTGTCCGTACTGTCGGTCCCAAAGCATCGCAGGAAATGTGTCCTGTGCTATACGGCTGCATTTGGGGATTACTCGCGTAAGTCGTCCCGAACTGGACACGCTCTCATCTGACGAATCCAAAGTGAACGAAATCAACGTGATATGGCCCTGCCCTCGATGTCGCAGGACCCCACGAGTAAGGATCAATTGCCACATCCGATGCTACCGCACAGTCCGACAATGGTGTACGGATATCACAATCAATGATATCTCTCGTTTGACTCTCTGCTTAATGCTCGAATCCGAACCTTTCCCCCAACAAAGAAGTGTTAACCTTTTACGGCAATCACTAAGAGAGCTTGGATACAATATTCCAGAGTTTAATTCCGACCTACAGATACTTGTCGCAGAATTCCTCCATCCATGGCCAGAGGCAGTGACACTTGCACAAACACGCCAACTCGTCGACCAGGTCCGTCTTCGAAGTGCGCCAAGTGACACCATCTTCTACTTTTCACCAAAGAAATCTCTTTACCTTGCAACCATTGAATTCTGGGGTGGTGTGTACATCTCTCTGATTGCGAATACCCGATTGTTGGATGGGAAATTTGATTGTTCAGACAGTGAGCATATCTATTTCTGGAGAGATTATTTTGGGGGTACGCGGTATGGTAGTCGACGTAAAAGAATTGCCAGAGATAAAAGACGAAGGATTATACTTTTATGGGCAAGTCGACATCCATGATCTATCTCCTGATGCGAAACTTATTGGCCACACAAATGTTGGTTTGCCTCTGACTCTACATTACTTAGCTAAGGAAAACAGGGATTGTTTCTCCGATCGCTGGAGGTTGGATGGAGAGAAAAGCCAAATATCGTCGAGTGGTGGAACACTCCTGTTCATCCTGTACGGAGCGATTTCATCAACATATCGAACAAACCGACTCGCAGTGAATCACCGACATTTCAGTTTGTACCACTTACGGGATCAAACACTATCATCGGATGTGCGCGTGGTGACTCCACGGTCGGTATATTCATGGACGGCAATGGAAAATCATTCCGAAGCTTCGTGGCACGACTTGAGGCGCTCTTTAGTCAAAATACCTTTGTATTTATCTACTTTTCTCTTCATCAGGGTGAAGCGATTGAAAGAGTGTACATCCGAAGACGAGACGGACTTGGAACAGGTGTAGTTGTAGAGGCAAGTGCTGATGGCAACTACGATGTTACTTACAGGGGCTAACTCCTGGGGTTAAGATGAGTACGAATTTTGGGAGAAGCGTCGTTTTTGGACCGCACCTTGAGCCAGGAGACGAACCATATTTTCTTTACGATAGCATTCTATCAACTGATGGAACTCCAGTCCGAGGAATTTATCACTCATTCATCAACAATTCGGAAACAACTTTTACAGAATTCGGCGTCCTATTGAAAACGAACCATTCTATCTCAACTCACGAAAGCATCCCTAAACCGATGTTCGTTCACTGCCCTCCGTTCGGGGCTCGTAACCGAGATTGGTATCTGAGCACCACGCCATTGGAACACGTTGTTTCTCTGAGAGTATGCCAGGACGATTCGGTCGAGCTTAGCCCATATATTGGCGTTATCCTCCGATACGACGACGGCCGCGAGGAAGCTCTTGGACAAGTTCGGCCTGATATGCATCTTTCAGAGGATCTTGCCGTGGAGAATTGCGAATTCCGAGAGACCGTCGTAGATGGGAAATCACAAATGCATTTCAGATTGAAAGGGTGGAATATGAATGAAGGGGTTTGGATCGAATTACCTAGAAATGGTCTTCTTCTGTGGTGGTTTGGGACGCAAGGAAACACTCTCGACAGAGCTGAATTGAACTAACAACCAGTAATATCGTTGCTTCTATCTCATTCAGATAAATGTATAAATAAAGTGTTCGCTTGAAGCCAGTGCCTGTTTCCCATTTCTTTCTGCTTTCCGTAGACCCTTGATGGGAAGCTCCTCCCATTTGCCTTCAATCTTAAACAGTCTAATATTCTCACTCTTCGGTTGAGATTGGAGCTCTCTCCACTCGTTAATTTTCCAGGTCTGTGTTCTCTGGAAGTAGTTCCTGAAGCTTGGCTCAGATTTGTGATCAACAATGGCCTGTGAAGACTGTTATCTCCAGCCTGCCCCGAGCGAGGAAATATCGGATTTGCATGTAATGCCCCAGGTACTGAGGACGGCATGTCACTCGTCAGCTTCGCAGTTCCAGCCACCTGAGCTGGAGGAAATCTTTGTGTTCTCTCAAAGGCTGCGGTTAACTTGCTACCGCCAGAGGAATGCATTTCAATATAACCTTGTCGTGGCTCGTCACTGTGACTGTCTTATGCGCTCGCCGGGGTAGTGTAACTTCGGCGGAATTGGTGGAGGAAAGTTAGTGGGTTCAAGAGTCTCTCTTTATCGTAGTTCACTAAGCCCGACCGTACTACATACATAGGTGCTTCATTAGCGGCCAACCGCTAAAGGGTTCTTTGCGATATCCGATTCGTGGACCCGCTCGACCCCTATCTACGAAAGTCGCCTAGTCTTTCCGTCATACCTTCCTAAATGACACACCCCAAATCTACAACTTGCGACCGACGCGTTAACAACGACAACCTTTGAACGAGTGCAACAATACTTCAGCGCTGATGAACCGTTGAATGTCTCTGATTACATTGCAATTATCTCCACTGTGTACACGGAACTCAGCCAAGATTTCCCTCTGTCAAAGTTTCAAACGACATGCTACCGCAGCTGGACCAACCAACAGGATGGGTGAAGCCAATACTGGAGCTTGAGAAAGAAGATCATAACATGCTTATACACCTTCATTGGAAGCGGTTACAAGAAGAATTTTTCCGCTACCTTGAAGCTGAAACCGCCACTATCGAAACAATCGTCGCTCAACATTTGAACCTCGGAGTGCATCAATCGTGCAGAGTTGCAGAAAGATCTCAGTGGCTGTTCGGAACCTTCAATGTCTGTGTGCCTGTTTCTGTCAACAACTGGCGTGCACGACGGGTACTGATTAGGTGTCCGCTTCCTCACCGGCTGGGCGGTCTGCACACGAACATGCTTATGGAGGAGAAGATCCGTTGCGAGGCAGCCTCATTCGCTTGGCTATCTTGGAATTCCCCTCGCGTTCCCATTCCATATTTATGGGGATTTGGACTTCCAAGTGGCTTGCACGTGAGTCTGAAACTGGTTTAGGCAGCTATTGGTTTACTCACAATTTCATAGTTTTCTCCTCTAAAGTATGCGCCCTGGTATCAGCGAGCCTTTATATATCTCAGACAGTGCTGGGCTTGGATTTTTGGCCAGTCATATTTCTGTCCCTTCGTTCCCCGTCAAAGCCGTGTTTCACTAAAGAGCGGGTATTTAGTGGAGGAGTTTTTTGAGAAGGAGCGAGGTCAAATGCTCTCTACGGTAGGGTTTCCCCCTCGAGATCATCGGCAAACATTTTTTCGCAGTTTGCGAAGGCTTCTTCTCGACTTATCGCACCCACTACCGAAAATTGGCTCCTTCACCGTCCACGACTCTGGAGAAGTAAGCCTTACCAATCGACCATTGACAAAAGGACTGGCTATGCTTGAGAACGCGGGCATCCCAACGGAAATCCCCCGGGACTGCTGCTACTCAACCACCGACGCATACCTACTTGATCTTCTACACTGCCATGACCAGAGATTGATACATCAACCAAATGCAGCTATCAGTGAATATGATTTAGAGGGTCAAATGGCAACCATTGTCGCACTACGGGCACTGCTTCCAAAGTTTATCGACAGGAGATCGCGGCACGGACCGTTCATGTTTACATTGACGGACTTTCATGAGAGCAATTTCATAGTGGATAGCCAGTATCGAATTACAGGCGTTATGGACCTTGAGTGGAGCTGTGCTTTACCAAGGGATATGCAACATCCACCCTTCTGGCTGAATGGAGACGAATTCGATGATCTCTACGGAGAAGGCACAGGAGCGAAAGAAGAAAAGTTCGAAATTGCGTGTGAAGAATTCCTTCAAATCTTCGAAGAAGAAAGAGAATCGTTTCCAGTCCACCCTCGCGACTATGCCCAAGCAATGAGAGAGTCTCTCTCGATAAGAAGGCACTGGTATCTCGCTGCATTAAAAATCCCACGGATCGCGTACAATCTTTTTGTCGACTGCATACAACCTCAATTTGCCCCTGCCCATTCCGAAGGAAAGGGAGCAATCGCATTTCAAGACGTCATGGCCAAATACTGGAGTGCCGACACTTGGAAATTTACCGAGCAGAAAAGGCGTGACTGGAACAACTATCTCTGTCAGCTACGATCCATCAGCGGTCCAGCAGCGATCAGACCGGCCTGAACTTCCCTTCACGGTTTCTTGGATTCTTCCTCTTCCTTAGCGCGCCGGGCTGCATTCACTTTCCTCCTGTTCCTGCTTTCCTCAGATGATTTGATCATGTTTGCAGTGTCAACCTTGGTTCCGGTGCTGGTGACGGTTTGTGTCGTAGTAGTCGCGGCTGATGTGCTTTCGCTGGAATAAGTTGACGATGTGATGGAGTTGCGATTATCTGCCATTGTTGACATTTAAACAAGATGATGTTATGAAATGGTTTCGAGGCATGAACAATTATTAAAGATCCAGACAGAAGTGCATGCATCCCGCGAACATGCACGACGCTCTTGAGATTCTCCACAAGAGCCCTGCTGAATTAGGAGAAACCAACAGGGTACACGATTTCCTGCTAGGAAGTGGAGTGTCTCGAGAAAGGGGTGTTGATTGAGTCGTTTGACTCCATCGAGTCGGAGGTAAGCCAGAGCAATGTACTTACCTGAACGTAGGATAAAGGGGACCATTGGGTATAAGAACTGCTCTTTCCAACTTCATTGGATGCCACGGGACTGTTTCAGCACGTCTCTCCAGTACCAGTATTTTACACCTGCTCAGATCAGCACACCCGTTCTCACTGCATCTCGAGCACCTCGTTTTCAAGGGAACTCTTACCATTCTCTACCTCTTTTGACCCAGGAGTGACCCGATCCTTTTGCGGAAAATTTCCCACTGCTGGCCATGCGCTGGCACTCTCCGTAGAAGGACTCGCGAAGCTGTTCTGTGAGGTATCCAAAATGGTCGTCGGATGCTGCATCTGTTTCAAAGCAGCTGCCGCTAGTATCTCGTCTGTCTCATCTCCTCTTCGCATGTCAGGATCGGGGGTCATCGTCACACCCTGCACTCTCGTATTGATATTTGCCCTGGGTTGGTAGAACCGGACGAAGCAATGAGCGGAGGAGAAAGTTCTTCATTCTCTGATTCTGCCGACCCAGTTTCGATTCCCTCAGATGATTCTAATGGGTTACCCATTGAGAAGTGTGCCTCTGCCCCGCCGCTTGGTGACTGTGCATGTTTCCGCTAGCGGCTGCAGGAGTTGCAACTGACAGGAGTAGGCGAGGAGACAGTAGAGGACGGAAGTGAGAGGGATTTCTAGCAAGGCTGAACACCTCCCTGCACTATCCCCGATGCAGAAGCGGGTGGAGAGCAAGACACTCCACATGCTCGTCCACAGTGTGGAGGGACTAATCCATAAAACAACTAGTGTGTCAGGCAACCCCGCTTTTCTCGCCCAAGCTTTAATGCAAATCCGGCTCGCGAAAGACGTGATGGGAATACGAACTGCGGTCGTCCCTCGGCCTACCTCTTCTTCCTCTTCCTCCATTCACAGACATTGGAAGCCTTATCGATTCGAGGGCTGGTCTCTTGTCCGGCTTGCTTCTGCTGATTGCGCAATTTTAGCGGCGAACGCAAGCTCGAGCTGAAGTGTTATGAGTGAGGATCGATGGATGAAATGGCGCAAACACGCTTGGAAGTTGCCCTCTGGATACTGGATGCGTTGAGTATATCTTCTCATGCTTACCTCCTGTAACTACGACTCCGTGTTCGAGTTGTAGTGAGTCTCGACCATCGTGAACGGCCATTCCATCCCGCAGAACTGCCTCTCGAAAAAAGGGTGAGATAGTACACTAGTCAGCTGGGCTGAACTCTGGCCGCCTTCGTTCCTATAGTAGTGGCGGCTTACTTGATCGCCCTCTAGGAAATCTCACCGGATTTACGGTCATCCAAGAGATCACGCATCTTATCTGATCCTTCTGACCAGAAAACAAAATGTCAACCAGCCCAAAGGAAGTGGACGCGGTCGTGGTCGGCGGAGGATTCGGCGGGATACGCCTCGTCAGCCTTCTCAAGGACCGCCTTCACCTTCAGAACGTCGTCGCCGTGGAGAAAGGCAGCGCCCTCGGTGGGACCTGGTACTGGAACCAATATCCGGGCTCGCAGACCGACACCGAGAGCTGGGTGTACCGCTTCTCCGACGACCGCGATCCGCCAAAATGGCATACGCGGTACCTGAAGGCTGAAGATCTCCAGGAGCAGATCGTCGACACGGCCAAGAAGTCCGACGTCTTGAAGAACTATGTCTTCGAGAACGAGGTCGTCTCGGCGCACTACGACGCCGCGAAGAACCGCTGGCTCGTCGCCACGGACAAAGGGTTGCAGTTTTCTGCGACCTATTTCCTCACCGCGCTAGGCATCCTCACGAACCCCTACACCCCAGCATTTCCGGGGCGGGACTCTTTCAAGGGCCTCTCCTTCCACTCTGCCAGGTGGCCCAAGGGCCTCGACGTGACGGGAAAGCGGGTCGCCGTAATCGGCACCGGCCCGTCAGGAAGCCAGATCACCGGGTCTATCCACCACCTCGTGAAGCAGATTACCGTTTTCCAGCAACGAGCCCAGTACATTGTCCCCGTGAATGATCGACCGGTGACCGAGGAGGAGAAGAAGGAGATCTACGAGAACTACGACAAGATCTGGGACACGGTGTTCCATTCGCTTTTTGCCATGGGCTTCACCGAGAGCAAGAAATCGGCGCTGGAGGTGTCGGAGGAGGAGCGCAGGGAAGTGTATGAGCGCATCTGGAACAAAGGGGGCGGCTTCCGCTTCTTCTTCGAGACCTTCAACGACCTCGGAACCAACGTGGATGCGAACGAGACAGCCGCCGCGTTCGTGCGAGAAAAGATCGCAGAGATTGTCAAAGATCCCGAGACGGCAAAACTGCTCCAGCCTACAGGGCACTACGGCGGCCGCCCACTCTGCACGCATGGGTACTACGAAGCGTTCAACGAACCTAATGTCTCTCTCGTCGACATCTCCAACAACCCCGTGGCCAAAATCACCCCAACTGGATTAGAACTGCGAGACGGCAAAGCTTTCGAATTTGACATCATCGTATACGCGACGGGTTTTGACGGCGTCGACGGCGCCTATCACAACATCGACATCACGGGCCGCAACGGACTCAAATTGACCGACGCGTGGAAAGAAGGAGCGAACGCGCTGTACGGTGTCAGCGTGTCGGAATTCCCCAACTTTTTCACGGTCACGGGGCCCGGGGGTCCCTTCGCGAATATGCTCCCGTCGATCGAGCTGCAGGGCGACTTCATCATCAAGCTCATCCAGGAGGCCCGCAAAAGGGGGGACAAGACGGTGGAGGCGGACGCCCGAGCCCAGGCAGAGTGGGCTCAGACAGTGCAGCAGATCTCCAAAGCGACCGTCTTCGATAAGGTCAAGTCGTGGATCCAGAACGACAACGTGGACGGCAAGAAGAAATACAGCGCCTTTTTCCTCGCCGGCCTGCAGAATTATATCGCCAAATTGACCGAGGAGACTGAGGCAAAGTATCCCTCGTTCGTATTTGCCAAATGAGTTTAAACAGAGAACACAAAATGCTGTGTCGGTATGGGTGAATTGGGGTTAAAAAGAGCAAGGATTCACAGTGAACAGAACGACCCTGCATGTCGTAAGACCGGTAGTATTATGTTTGAATCAGAGGTACACCCACCATAGACACGAAATGATTTCCATAGTCACCCCACCCTGTTAGCCCTAAATGTTGATCATTCATTCATGCTTCATGGGCTGGCTATTGCGCGAAAAGGCGTCGTCGAGAGAGTACTGGTTCTCGCCCAAAAGACATGGGACTCTGCGGAAAGCGGCTCCATAAACAAAATGAAGAAGCGCAGACTATCATCGGGCAAGAGTGTCAAAAATTCCTTATGTCCGGGAGGAATTTCAGCAAATGGCCAAAAAGGACTCGTAACAATGGATCAACTCCCACGAGTCAAGGGTCAAAGTCTTCCACCAAAGAAAGAAGGATGTAATAGCTCAAGCTGAAGAGATCTTGGACACCAATGATGACCATAGGTTGGACGAGTTAAAGAAGCGCGATCACGAAAGAAAGATCCACAGAGAGAAATCCGGGAGAACGCAGCTCTCCAGGCCGAAGAAGAGATGACCGCATAACTGATTTAACATATTGATCTATCTGTCGTAATCCGGAATATGTGGGAATCAGACGCCATCCTAAGTAAGCCAGCTTAAACTGAAAACAGGAGCCATGGATTTTGATAAGCCAATTTCCACAGTGCCATCGGCGCTCTTTATGCTCGTGGGAATTGTCTCGCCTTTTCTCTCCAACACGATCTTGGGTTTTCGTTCGGGATCAGGATTAGGCAGTTTGTAGAAGCGCCGTCCAGATCGACTTAGGAACTGCTCGAGGTGGTCCTGTGTGACCTCATCTTCTTCAAGGACCCCCCTTTCAATGGCCTCTTCAAGCGCTAGAATCACAAGCTGGGTAGCGAAAGGCTGTGTGAATACGCCTGCTGGGACTGCTTGGCCACTTGTGGTCTTGACCTTGGAGGTTAACGGATGCGGTGCGCTGTCACTACCGCTGAAAGTCACGCAAGATTAATCAAGAAAGACTATAATCAGAAGGATGTGGACAGACTCACAAGAAGAATTTAGGGTCGCCGCTGCACACAGCTTTAATTAGGGCATCTCGATCCGACGGCTTTTTGGGAATCGGTTTACAAAAAGCCAGAGGATCTGTCTGGCTATCCTCACCCGTCAGGTAAAGATGATGTGCTGTTATCGTTCCTGTAGTATTGGTGTGTTTAGAAAAAGAAGAATAGTAAAAGAGCGGTGGGATCGGGAGTCACGGGGAGTAGGATTAACTGTAAACGGACGAACCAGTAACTGATGGACCACAAGCTCGTACGGCATCCAGAGCTGCGGCGGTAGAACAATGCTGCGAAGTGTTATTGTTGGATTCACAGTTGATCATGGGAAGAACCGACCTCGAGGACGCACCGAAGGCGTGGAAATTTCTCGTGGAGCTTCATAAGCTCCGGCAGGAACGCTTCCTCGAGAGAAATGTCGTCGCTTGCAGGGCGGCCTGGCCACTCTCCGTGCAAATTAAGGACCAGGTCATGCTGTTCCATGGCCGCGAAGACAGGAGAATAGGCTTTCAGAAAATCGGCTGGCACGCCTGACTCGGAATTCGTGGTCACGCCTAAATTACATCAATACTCGAGTATGGAGGAAAGAAGCCTCGTTATTGATGCCTTACCTTGAGGATACAGCTTGACTCCGGTGATACCAGCGGCTGCGGCTTCAGCGATCACTTCGGGGGTCACAGAGGGATGAAGCTGGTGTCGTTAAACGGCATGGTAACTTCGTAAGAAATAGATTACTCACGTAGAGTGACATGAGATAATGGACTTTTGGTTCGATGGATTGAAGACGAGACCGATATTCTAAAGCTTTAGCTACACTTGTAATCGGCGGTTGTAGGTTTGGCTGTAAAATAGATTAGCTAATGTTAGAATGAAACATTGAAGATCTATATACCATAACAAAGACCGTATCGACTCCTCCATTTAGAATTGTGGTAGCCACTAATTCCATGACCTGTAGGCAGGAAGAAATTATTTTAGTCCGATCCAGTACTAGGGCCGGTGAGATTAACTTTGTCCTGCCGCAAATGGACATGCATGTCCGCCGATGGCGGTAATTCTAGACGTTGTACGTCTCTAAGTCGCATTTTGTTGGGTATTTTTGAGAAGAACTCGGCAGGGGAAAAGCTCGGGCGGGAGAAGATGGGTAAGGCAGGCAACCGCCTATCTCAGAGGACCTTGAAAACCCGTTTCACGAGCAAAGTTTCCTTAAAGACACTCACGATGTTGGATCGAGAGGATGAAATCTGGTGAAGCTCAAAGGGAGGGCAGACGTCCGGCGAGATGGCCTGAGTTTTCTACACTAAACCCTGTTGGTAAAGCCACAAATGACTGGTGGGACCGCAACAATGCTAGCCAATAAGAGCAGGGCCCGAAAATAGGACTGAACACGGCTGATGTAAAACCAAGCCACCATGAATGGCAGTATACTCCAAGTATAACGAAGGGGTCATCGCTCCTTCGGTGTAATGCCATTTCCACCCCTCACCTTGAGCGCTCGCATCGATGTGACTCCTCTCGGTCTCCCCAAAACCGTGACTGGATGTCGCTTGGAGGACACGGCAAGGTGAACCCATATTGCATCGAACAACGTCGCCGAGCTCTTCGAAGCAATCAATCTCATGTGTTGTGAGCAGCAGGAATCCAGATTGGGCCCCTATCTCAGGAACGCTAACCGGGCTCCTACAGTACTATCGTCAATTAACCCCCTCATAACACAGAGGCTCAAACCTCAGAATTCTGAGGTATTTCATCACGGTTCGATAGGAATATGTGCACAGAGCGCCAATCCAAACTGCCATTTCGCCTACAGGGTGCCCCAGCCGTTGCAGAACATTCAATACTCCTGTTGTGATCCCCACGTCGACATTGCTGATATGAAGACAGTGAGCCTCGGAGGTGGAATCCCAAGCATGCGGTAGAGCGTCATAGTATAGTCGCTGCTTCGATGAGGCTGTACTCAGTCTTATACTGGGCATGGCATTCTCATCTTCGCTAGGTTCCAGGATCAGCAGCCTGATCTCTCGCCTTGAAGGGACGAGAGTTTGGTCTCCAAAGCCGAGATTGTCTTCTATGACAGTAATGGAACCGATTCGTTCCGGAGGATTCTTCGAAAAAGATTGATCTATTGTCATCATTGAAATAACCAAGATATGTGCTCTATGCTTTTCCCACATACAAAGTTGAGTGTAAGTTGTCTACTGAGAATTGGCGTTTCAAGGGCCTGATCCTCGCCCAACTCAAAGTCATGCCTTGTGCAGGACATAAGTGGTACTGTCAGAACAATGAATAGACGCCATCTACGAAGGAAGCCAGAGCCAGTGAACAATTAGGATGTGACCACCAGCTCAGATATAGCTACTATTGACGATAATATGGGAGCACCATTACCCCGGCGGGCACAACGATGCGCAGGAAGCGTAGCACTAAGGAAACTTTGCACCCTGAAAGGGTGGTCCACCGAGTAGCTCTGTCGTTCGGGAGGTATCCAAATCTGCTCTGGAGCTTCCATGTCCGACGCTCCAAACATGCCATCTTTCACACAACCTGTCTCGCTCGCTCGTAGCAACGTGTCCAGGTCCAATGTAAACTTCCTGAAAACAAAGAGGAGATGACCAGCTCCTCATTATCGAATGTTGACGGCGAGGCGACTAATGGAAATCTCGATCTTCTTTCGAAAAGAACCGTTCTTTTTGCTTGTTGTCTTTGGGGTGAGGGAGGGACAGATGGGACTTTCGAAGCGGACCCTGCCTGGAGTCGATACAAATGCACCTTCAAAGGCCCGTCTCACTTCCTCTCTCCGTTTGTGGCTCCTTCTTGGTCTTCTTCGGAGCATGCACAGCGCCTTCTTCTATCTTCTTTCTTTTCTTCTTGTTGTTGTCATCGACAGACCCTGATCCTTCCTTATCCTCCTGCTTCTTCCTTCCTCTCTTCTTCGGCACCTTCGCCGGTTCAACAGGAGTATTCTCCAATTTCTTACAAACCTCGTCCAACGTGGTGATCACCCTGCACGTCACAGCCCAATGGAAGAGCGGGTTGCACGTCATGATTTGTCGGAAGAATGGGTCAGTGTGAACTGTGAAGGCGTGCTGGCCTGTGGTTTTGGCGAGAACTTTCCACAATTCTGGGTCTTGCTGTTCCGAAATCATGTATTCTGCCGGGGATTTGTTGCGGGTCGTGGCAGTGGTGGTGCCATTAACATTGTCATCGGTCGGATTGCTGCCGTCATTGCTGTCCGTAGAACCAAATTCTGGAGAATTAGTGGCAAAGAAGTGAGCCAAGCATGGCAGCAATGCTTCTTTCTCGAAGCCCAGGGTTTCAGTGATCTCATACACTGCTTTCTCGCTCAGCTCAGTGATTCCGTACTTTCGCGCAATGAGATACATCTTCGCGTGCAGTGATATTGGAGGAAGATCCTCCCAATCAGCGTCCTCCTGAGCATTATCAAGTCCTGGTTCAGGGTCTGAGTCGTCTCGTTCTGAGAGAACAGACGAACAGACCTTGCCATGCTTGAGAAGACTTCGTATGGCAAGGCCGGTCATTTCGGCTGAAATTATTGCGTCGTCGTATTCTTTGATGTACCACCAGCGGACCAAGTGTGCGATTATGACTGGCTCGTCGTCGAGATGCACTTCGCGTCGCTCGCCATTCTGTCGCTAGAGAGGGCTCACCGTTAGCTCATGTCAGGCTGATTAAGTCCTGAAGACGTGCAGGGCATACCTCACGTGCGTCGTTGCAGAGTTTTCCGAAGGATCCATGGGCGGAGATGATATGACTGTGGACTGGCCAACGATAGTTCTTGACAATGACATCAATATCAGGTTGACGTTCCTTCTTGAGGACAGAGGCGAAGCTGCGCCCCTTGTCAGGTTATTAAATCAATGTGGAAGAGTAAATCACACATACGTCCTAGGGTCGCTCTCCGTTATCTCCATGTCGTGTAGTTCGAATCTACCTTCGAACTGACTCTCCACAAGTAGTCCGCGTGGTTGTGAGTAAGATGTACTTACGATGGTCAAATCGAAAGAGAGGGCAGGATGAGAAGCGAGAACGAAAGGAGAGATACACGTGTAGTGAGGAAGAGTGCCAGTGTGAGAATAGAAGTGGAAAAGCTTGAGATTTCACCTCACTTCAACGACATAGCCTGGATGAACACGGACGAGGAAATAAGTCAAGCCAAGGTAGAATACGGAAGGTAGAAGATTCTAAAAATGAGTGTTGTGGCAAGGACGCAGGGAGGCCCCCAGTATCAGTTGAGCGTGCTGTTGATCTTGCTCAGAGTGACCTCAAGTGATTTATATGTGAGAGAATTGAAAAGGTATGTACGCACACCTCTAGTCTGCCTTTCCTGAATCTCGAAGAACACGACAGGTCTGAAATAGATATGCCTTTGAACTCAGCAGTCCAGTAATCATAGCGAACATCAACCCGAAGGCAAAGTTTGCTGTATCACCTAACCACTAAGCCTTAATCTTGCGCGGAAGAAATGCTCTATGACATTTCGAGACTTGTGATCTCCGACCATGGGGGCTGATTGCGGTCGCAGACGTAATTGCTCTGTTCTGAGTCGCGCTGTTGAAGAGAAAGAAACAGACGAAGGACTTGAGATAACCAGTTGACTCGTCGGACTCTATTGGGGTATCTTTTGAGGAGTGGAATAATTGTACAATGTTTCACAGCACTTACTGCACCAAAATGTCTAAACTTCGACAGACATTTTCAGAGTCTTGACCTGCCATCGTTCCGGATCCTGCTCGATCCAGTCTTTCTTCTCCCCCAGGACACACGAGGACCTCAAATCCGAAGGGAGGTCCACGAGATACTTCTGGGCGACCGCGTGAACGGCCTCTTTTGTGACACCCAGGAGGCGCTCGCGCATCTCTTGGTCCATATCCTCGGTGATGCCGTACATGAACTCCTTACTGGCTTCACTGCTTACACTTCTGGGGGCGTCAATACCTTGAAAGATGCTTAGCTTGCTCTCCTCAAGTTCTCGACCGCTCCAGTCTTTGTCGCGGGCATACACCCCCGCGCGCTCGAAGACGCTTAAAGAAGTACGGGGATTTGGGTCCCGGTATGAAGACATGGTAAACAGTCCACTGATCGGGCTTGCGCTCGCCGATGCACCGTAAGCGCCGCCTTTTTCTCGAACTTCGGGATGGAGAAAGTTGTGGACCAAGAGCTGACCAAGGACCGTGAGTGGCGCCTTGTCCGGTGAGTTGTAAGGTGCAGTTTGCAGGCATGTTCCCGTATAGGAGACTTGAAATGGCAAGTCGAAGAATGCCCGCCTCGACAGCGACGATCCTGGTACAGCATTTGATGGAGCTGGATTACTCACTGATGGCTGCCCTCGAGGCAGTTGCACCAGAAATCTCTCGATGAGATCTCGATTGTTCTTAACCGAGCCGGGTTCACACACGACACGCATCGACAAATCCGCCGAGTTGGCGACTGCTATTGATTGAATGGTCTGTAGCTTCTGGATGACCTGCTCCAAGCTCCCTGGATCTCGTCTGGCTGCATCCAGTATTCGAGCGGTAGACTCTATTTGCGAAAGACCAGAAAGCTGATCTTGGATCCGCCCTCTTTCCGTCAGGGCGGCAGAAGCGCTTGTTATGGCGAAGTGGTGACCGCTTTCTGCAACTGCATCGAGTGCACCCGAAGCCTTGGATTCAAGGAGCTCTCGAATCGCAGCAATGGCTCCCGGACTCGTGAAGTCAATGTCCAACAGTAGGGTCCGGATGAGGTCAAGCATCGCAGGGACATTCCTGTCGAGCGCATATCCGTCAACCAAGAGTCCTTCGTTGCACTTGTCTAAGCTCCACGGATCCGGCGCCGCAAAGGACGAGACTGTAACGCCGCCGGTCTTCAGGAGAATTTCGGCTTCGAGGTCTCCCACGGACATTGTCTTCGTTCCCAGCCGCATCAGTGAGTCGGTGAATAGCGGTAGCAGTAGCCTCAGCTCGTTCGGAAGGTTTTTCAGAAGATGCTTTGCTTGGAAATAAGTGATGCCGTTCGTCTCGGTCTCACGCCACAAGCAGTCCACATCACCAATATTCAAATGGTACCGTGGCTTCCTCTCTTTTTCCCGGGCAATATCACTGACGCGAAGAGTCGGGAGGGTCTCCAAATTCTTGTCTTGGGCCTTTTCTTGTTCCTCAACGAGCTCGAGTTCCTGTTGACCAAGCTCGGAGATTGCGGCTTCCGGTGAGCTGGCGGTCTTCTTGATGTTGTCTAGGATGTTCTTCCGTCGCTCTTCTTCCCGCATGTCTAAGGTGACAGCATAAGATTCTGAAGGAGTCATTGTGAATTGCATGCAGCTGTCATTCATGAGATATTTTTGCACGAGTTGGTCAAGATACTTCTCCTTGTTCATTCGTCGTTTAAAGGCGTCGATGATCTGGTTCCACGACAGCGAGTCCATTGGATTGACTCCATTAAACCACCCAGGGAGAGTTTTTTCCAGTAAACCCATTCCAAAATTGGCTGTTTTGTGTTTCAAGGAAAGCTCTAGTTGATGCATATAGCCTTCGATCTTATTTGTCTGAAATGCCTCGTGAGCTTTCTCTTGCAAGATTGTCTGAACGGCCTGTTTCAACCCAACAACATCTTTAGCCTTCATCCCGTCTAACCCTATCGAGAATACGCCAACCCTTGCAGAGGCGTCGTATCCTGAATTCGGGCTGAAATTGGTTCCCAAGCCCGACTCGATCAGTCCTTGGTACAGTGGAGAGCCATAGCCGTTCATCAACAACGACATCATTATGCTCACACAAAAGGTCTCGACGATGTCCGATGAGGGGCAGCCCATCCATGAAAGGGAAGACTTGAACTGCCGGTCAGGGGGTTGCATTGTATCGACGGGGCCAGGGACTTCGAAAGCTAGGGGACCGTTGGAGAAACTGATTGGCAACTTGATCTCTGAATCCGGCGTCGCTTTTTCGAATTTCGATATGGTCTCGTCCACATGTCGAAGTTGCTCGGAGAGACTCAGACTGCCGTAAGAGAATATCTTTGCGTTGCTGGGGTGGTAGTTCTTGCGAGAGAAGTCGACGAGCTGATCATGCGTGAGCTGTGTCATGACTTCGGGATCACCACCAGAATTGTGTAGAGACGGTATAAGGTGTTCTCTAAATCTGATGTAGAAAAGATAGCTAGCATCGGACATCTGCCCTTTCATCTCGTTATAGACGACCCCTTTGAACTTGATATTGTCTTCTGTCGCCGGCTCCCGGGGGTCTTCGGGCCCAAGCCGCCACCCTTCTTGCAAGAAATCCGTACGTTTCAACAACGGGTGGAGAGTCGCGTCCAAGTATACCGAGGAGAGGTTGCGGTAGTCTTGCAGATTTGTCGTGGCAAACGGGTATGAGGTGTAATCAGAAGATGTAAATGCGTTCATGAAATTTGCCAGTGATCTCGGCATCATCTTGAAGAAGGGATCCCTCACAGGATACTTTTCACTCCCACATAGCGTAACATGTTCGAGTATATGCGGCAAACCTGTCCTATCGGTAGGATTTGTCTTGAAGTTGATGGCAAAGACATTGTTCTTATCATCCCGGGCGACATGAAGATACTCTGCGCCAGTTTTCTCATGCTCCAACCTCAACGCTGTCAAGTGCAGTTCCGGCACATGCTTTATTTCTCTCAGCGTGAACCCGTGTATGCTCTCACCAGGCTTAGGATAACTCTCCAAGTCTGTCACCGACGCATATTCTCTTCTAGACAAACACGACCTTGCGCACCGACGAATGCCCTGGCGAACGGCGCCATGCCTCAGCATCTCCCACTCGTAGGATTCGCGGTCTCCAATTGTAGGTAGCCTGTATCTCAAGGGGCGATTTCTCGGGCCAGTCCACAAGGGTGTGACGTCGAAGGGAAAGCACTTGTCTCTTGTTAATAGATTTCTAATGATAGTAAACGCAGGAACGTGGAGAAGGCAAAGAAAGAGGAAAAGAGAAACGAGGATTGCCTAATAAGAGACCTAGGAGTCACGTGCCCTTGATCCCAGTCGCGCTTTCGTCGACCGGCTTCAGAGGACCCTTTTACGGCTGCTGGAAGGGGTCATAGAAGAGTGTGAATAGTTGCTGTCGAGAATCCATTCAAATCTCACTGCGGGCGGTAATCATCTCTATTCGACATTGGGTTTTGGTATATTGCGCATCTGTACAAAGTGCTTGGCCGTGAAGCAAATCCCAGATCTGCGCGGCACGTCCTCCGATCGAGGTTTCGTTTCGCTCGATCTCTTTCCACCGTGCTTGACCAGATTATCTCTTTCTCTGTGGTCCACATAACTTACACACAGCAAAGAATAGACCAGTCGTCGCACTCACCCAGATATATTTTGACATCCTCGCGTTCTGCTGCGTCCAATTACTGTCTGACGCCACTGAAAGTCTCTGTCGCAGATGTCAACGCCGAACACCACAGTCGTGGGCACGAGTTCTGAAGGCTATCACTGGTCCTGAACAGGTATACGAAGACTGCAGCTCACGGGCTAGCACCTCCGATCATATGGCTACCGCGGCGCATAGTCCTACTTCCCAAACCACGAACGGCGACAGCCATGATTTGCCCCCGCCCGCACCCGCTGCAAAAAAGGGCAAGGGAAAGAAAGACAAGCAACTCAGCGCCGAGGAAAATGCAAAACTAGTACAAGCGCGGCTATCACAGCTGGAGCAGGAGAAGGCAGGCGATAAAGCCCAGCAGGCGGAGATCGACCGTGAAGTGAAGAAAGCGATCCGCGACCTCAATGAGCTGATCAACGGAGTTGAACCCCTGAAGGGGATCGACCTGGTCAAACAGAAATATGAAGACCTTCTTGCCGAAATGAAAAAGACCGAGCGCGAACACCTTAAAGCCAAAAAGAGTCGCGATCAGTACCAGAAGGAAGCCGAGAAATCCAAGTCGGAGCACAACAAGACCACAACGATGAAGGACAAGCTGGAAAAATTGTGCCGAGAGTTGACAAAAGAGAACAAAAAGCTGAAAGATGACAATAAGAAGCTTGAAGAGACCGAGAAACAGGCCCGAGAAAGCATCAATGAACGTCTGGACCAGATGCTCTACGACGTGCAGGAAGCCATGAACTCCAAGACCAACGCCCATCCCGAGATGCTTCATCTTGAGCTGGACGAGCTGTGAGTATGCCCTCTCATTGTTTCCGGAATTTTCCTAATGCTTCGACAGATTCAGGACACGATGCAAGGTCTTAGCGGACCAAGCCGAAATCCGAGAAATGCACTTTAAATCAATACTTCGCCACAAAGATGCCGAGATTGCCCATTTGCAAGCCAAACACGAAGTCGAGCGTCGAAGGGCCGACACTGAAGCAGCCCGTTGCCGCACACTGACGGGCCAAGTGTCGACCTTTTCTCATACTGAAGCGGAGCTACGCAGCCAATTGAACATTTACGTGGAGAAATTCAAGCAGGTTAGTTCCCTTCTATCCCTTACCTTACTTTGATTGATGCATGAGCTGAAACTCTTTGCTCACCATCCAGCAGGTGGAAGACACCCTCAACAACAGCAACGAGCTATTTCTCACCTTCAGAAAAGAGATGGAGGAGATGTCGAAGAAGACGAAGCGGCTCGAAAAAGAAAATCTCACGCTCACGCGCAAACACGACCAGACCAATCGAAACATTCTGGAAATGGCCGAGGAGCGCACGAGGGACAAGGAGGACCTGGAGAGGCTCAGGAAGCAGGAGCAGCGGATGCGCAACATCATCAAGATCATGCAGGAGCAAGGCCGAGGTCGGCCGATCCAGCAAGAGCCGGTGGACGAAGAGGGCACCGAAAGCGAATACGACGAAGAGTATGAGGACGAGGACGACGATGATGAAGCCAGTTATGAGGCAGAAGAGGAGTTGGCGACCGAAATCGCGAAGCCTGTGTTTGGACCAGTGCCTCCGCCAGAAATGGTCGCCTCCAAGGCAAATGGCCAAAAGACGGCGACGGCGACGCTCGTTAATGGTATCCAGCATTAAAGATGTGCGTACAAAACGTCGCTTGTAATCTTTTTCTTGGGGCCCAGGAACAATTGAGTTAGCTCGCACGTTTATACAGGAGCTTAGGTATCCAGCCAATCCTCCATACACCAAAATAATACAGCTTTGTGAGCTGTCATGCGGCTAGTAATGGGCATGCGATTGGAAGCCAGATGGCGTACGTCGTATTATTGGGGATGCGTGCGTCACTCCGCAGGAACAAAATTCGGCGAAGAGACCAAAGTGGCCCTCTCAGCTCACCAGAACCTTGTGTTGCATGTGAACTTTTGCTCATTGTCCCAACAAGACATGTCAGGATGGCTTTCGTGTCTGCAGTACTCGCAGCACCTCTCTTAGATTCTGACCCGCCGTGAGAAAGAATTCATATGATAGCCTGCTGCCACCACCCTCCACCCATCTGGCGCCTGATCGTGGCTTTGCCCTCCGATGACGCCTCAGCAGCGCACGAGAAATGCTTCTGGCCGATCCACGTCTCGGGAAATACACGGCCAGCATGACCTGACGCTGTCGCGTACGCCACGGCCATATCTTCTGCGGGCAGAGAGCCTGAGGCCCGCGTACATTCAGCGACCTGACAGTGGCTCTGATCTTGTCTCCAACGGATACATTCCCTCCCCGAAACCCAGCCGTTCGGAGTCCAGCGAGAGCGGCACGGAGGCCGACGACGAGAAAGGGCCTTTTCTCAAAGGTCTCCCCGCGCCGCCTCTACGTCTGCACAAGGGGCTTCGAGGGACTTCGCCGGCCAACTTGACACCCGCTCACAGTCCGCTTCCCACCCCCCCAGCCTTTGTGGAAGGAGAGGGGCCTCGATTTTTCGACTCGGCGCAGAAGCAGCCTGGGAAAAAACCACAACGGACGAAGGAGCAGCTGAGGGATTATGAGGCATACAAGACACGGAAGCGACGCGAGATTGTTCGACGATGTACCGAAACCTCGCTTCTCTGTGGCATCGGGGTGGTGGTCTGGAACAGCAGATGGGGTTCAACAGGTCTGAAGGACTGGCTCAATGAAGTCACAACGTTTCTCCTGATCCCACCATGCGTCTATCTGCTCTATCCGCTCAGGCTCGCAATGCGTGCCTTGGCTGCAAGAAAGTCCGTTGCGCAAGCATTCCGGCTGGGATTCCACATCCCCTCTCGATTTGACCCTGGGCCTCTGTTGTACCCGGTGACGCTGCCATTAATGGTAGCCATTTCTCTATTTCACCAGAGCGTTACGTTTCTCCCAGCAGCAATCATCTGTGGGCTGTCGTCGATACCGCCGATGATCACGACAACCCCCAGGATTCCAGCTATTGGCGAACATCTACACTGGCTCCTATCCATCGTACCTCTGCATACTTCGAAATACCGATTATCGCCTGCCTCACTTCCGAAACCACTGTCTCTGAAACTCGACCCCGGGTGCCCCTTGACGAGGGAAGATCTGGTGGTCCTGTTCCCCTTGCACCAGGCTTTGATCTCGGTGCTCGGATACCTCACGACTTCGAGTCTGGATATATCAGAACTACATCTCCTCTCGTCAGCTCTGATCAACCTCTACATTTTTGCACGGACACCCCAAGCTGAAATTCTCAAGGCGATGATATGGCTAGGGGGTCTGAGCATTTTCATCAGCTGTAAGAACGTCCTAATGTGGGAGGTCGCCCTGGCGCGAGTGCCCACGTGGAAACTGCTGCGTTCACGGCGGCCTGGGGGCTTCATCTCCAAGTTCGATCAGTACATATGTAATTTCCTCGTGCGCAGCAGACTTCAACGCGTGCAGGCCGACAGTTCGGACACTGAAGATGAGAGGCACCCTACGAATTCTATCCCCAGGCTGAGACCCCGCTTAAAGCTGCAGCTTAACGGCCGAGCATTTACTGCCACGGATTCGACCCAGGAACCAGTCTCGGCCTTCGACATAGCGCCTTCCAAGGTTACATCGTTGGACAACGCGGCGTTTTCGGCACCACTTCGAAGAAACACGTTCACCGGTTTTGATCAGATTCGCCGCAAACAACAAGCGCCATCCGCGAGGAAAGTCAAGCAAGCTCCTACAGGCCCTTCTGCGGCGTTTCTCACATTCAGCGTGACACAAGCTCGCGTGCGAAAGTATGCGTATGCAGCAATCGCCTATATGTTTGTGATTGTCACCATCTTGGGACCGGTCCGGCTCTACGTGGGAAAACGGGCATTGTCGAACCACGAACCCGTAGGCTGGGCGTTGGGGTATTTGTTTGGCAATCTGTCCATCTTCCGACTTTGGGTGGTTAGCAACAACCTCGAACGGTGGATCTGCCTCCCAGCTCGAGAAACGGACCATGTCCTCCCGTTTAAGGATGGTGTTGCTGAATATGTCCGACAGTATGTCCTCGGACCAGCCACTACACGCCTCGTTATCTGTGCGTATTGCATTGTGGTACTCATGACTGGGATAGGCGCGGTGCTTCGCCTCACGTCGGTCGTCGAAGTCGACACGAGACGCAAAGTCTTCCATGGTATCATGGTCGCAATGCTCTTACCAACCATATTTGTGGATCCCTGTTTTATTGCCATGGCGCTGAGCTTGATTCTAGCGATCTTTCTTCTCCTAGACCTGTTCCGAGCGTCACAACTGCCTCCGATCTCGAAACCTCTGACTGTTTTCCTCGCTCCTTATGTAGACGGGCGAGATCACCGCGGGCCTGTGATTGTTTCTCACATCTTTTTGTTGATTGGATGTGCGATACCGTTGTGGCTGTCCCTTGCTGCTGCCCCGCGCGTGGGCCCAGATCCTTGGGTTGGCTGGGACACTACATTGCGTGACTTGAGCATGGTGAGCGGCGTTATATGTGTTGGAATGGGAGATGCTGCAGCCAGCTTAATTGGACGGCGGTATGGCAAGACGAAATGGTACTGGATCGGGGGAAAGAGCTTGGAAGGGAGCTTCGCGTTTGCATCGGCGGTCACGTGCGGGCTCTCGGCGAGCTGGCTTTGGCTCAGATTGGGCGGCTGGGCTTCCTGGCATGACAGTGATCCCTTTATGCTCGTGCTGGGGAAATGTGTGGTTGCGGGAACGGGAGCAAGCCTCCTGGAGAGTACCCTGACTGCCGCTAATGACAATGTGGTCGTTCCAGTTGGACTCTGGCTGCTGGTGAGAGGCCTGGATATATAATCCGACAGGGTGCGTGCATCATTGCCGTATGGGATATCCCGCTGTGAAAGTGCTCGGAAACCACATCAGGGCCAGGACTTAACAGCACGAGCAGAAGTACGAGTACTTCAGTTCTCGATTCGAGGACGCCATTTCGGACCCTGGTGGCCAGTCACCACTACGTCAGGTACGCAGAGCCGATCCGGCAGGACGAACCCGCTTGGCAAAGATGGGCGTGTCGGGCGACTCCGTCAGATATGCACTCAGACGTTGGGAGGCGTTGATTCGCCCATGGCACAGCGAGGCAAAGAATTCCGGGGGAGCGGTGGCAGCTGGCAGCTCGATAGTAGTAGCTGCCACCGCCTGATCAGCGAACGAGGCGAAGCTGGCAAGGTGGTGTCTTATCTCTTGCTTCCCCGTCCCCGTGCCTCCGATTAGTCGTAGGCTGTGACCGGTAGCAGAGGAGTCAGAGGAGTCATACGTTCGCTCCCACGCCTCCCCCAAAGTCCGAGGGCAGGTGGGCAAGGGGCATGGCACGCGGAGGACCTGCAAGCTTTCCACACCACGCCAAACCCACGCCCTGCCTTGCCTTGCCGTTGGGCGTGGGCGGGTGCTTGGTGCGATAGACTGATAATAGACTCCATACAACGGACAAGTCTCGCCCTTTTATCGCTTTTATCGACGCCGGATGACTGCATGACTAACTTCCCTCTGCACACTACACATCTGCACCCTGCAACCCTGCACCCTATACTACTTACTACTGACTGTACTCCGGACTCTCCTTCTCCCAACCCTTCCTCACGCTGCTTGAATTCACCGTTTCCACTGCCTGCCCATTTTGTTCTTATTTTTTGACTCCTTCAACACTTCGTCTATCCCTTATCGTATTTCTCAGGCCTTTAAGCCGCATTGCTTTCTTTGTGTGTCGCGCCGGTGGTGCAGTGCTCCGCATCCTCCAAGTCACACGTCACTCACCTCTCGTCCAACCACAGATTCGCCCCAGAGTCGCGCCGCCCGACAACCACCACGTCCTCTCACAACCCGCCATCCTCACCGGCCAACTGAGGTCTATCTGTGCTGTTTCATCCAGACTCAACCACGGCACCTTAGAGTGCTCCTCCCCCGCCGAGTCTGTTGAGCTTCTCTGCACCACAGTTGCGCAACCTCCCGAAATCACGCAGCCTACCGTCCAATTGCGCCATCTCCACTCCGACTATTTGTGCCCGGTCGCCTGC
This sequence comes from Fonsecaea erecta, assembly GCF_001651985.1. NCBI lineage: Eukaryota > Fungi > Ascomycota > Eurotiomycetes > Chaetothyriales > Herpotrichiellaceae > Fonsecaea > Fonsecaea erecta. The sequence goes on along the minus strand of NW_017387253.1, from coordinate 1,336,200 downwards.
TACCTGTTGACTTTAGCCATCCATTCATCGGTCGTTTTCACCTTTCCATCCCAGTTGTTCGCTTCATCCCGAGCAATCCATGGGCCACCACAACGCCTTGGACCCTTCTCTTCAACGTACAAGATAACCCTCGAAGCAACCTCACCTCACCTGATCATCCTTCACCGGCCGTGTTGACCGAAGTAGGAGGAGGAGGCGAAGGGAAAATATGGCGTCCACAGCTCCTCAGTCATCAACATCTCGGAGGTCAAAGGAGTCGGAGCGGATAGGCAGTTTTCAGCGTCATGAAGAGATTGGTCGGGGTAGCTTTGCCACGGTCTACAAGGCAATCCATACGGTGCGTCCATGCAAGTCACCACGGCATCTGAAGACATACTGACAACTCTCTTAGACTAACTCGGGGGTTCAAAGCATCGTGGCCATCAAATCTGTCAACATGTCCAAGTTGAACAAGAAGTTGAAGGACAACCTGACCTCCGAGATCTCGATCCTCAAAGGCCTTCACCATCCCCATATCGTAGCCCTCATCGACTGCAAGGAATCGAGTGCCCACATACATTTGGTCATGGAATACGTTGCTCTGGGTGACCTTTCCCACTTTATCAAGAGACGAAATGAGATCAAGGACAGCGAGTTGGTGGGCAACATGATGGTCAAATACCCGAATCCTCGATATGGCGGCCTTCATGAGGTGGTGGTCCGGCACTTCCTGAAACAACTCGCCAGTGCTCTGCAGTTCTTGCGAGCCAAAAATCTCATCCATCGAGATGTCAAACCCCAGAATCTCCTGCTGAACCCGTCCCCTGACTACTTTGAGAAACACAAGCCACATCCTATGCCCTATAAAGTCGGTGACGATTCGCTAAACCCAGTCACCGGCATCAGGTCGTTGCCGATGCTCAAGATTGCAGATTTCGGGTTTGCTCGGTCCCTGCCCTCGACAGCCCTTGCCGAGACTTTGTGTGGTTCACCGCTCTACATGGCTCCAGAGATCCTACGGTACGAGAAATACGGGGCAAAGGCCGATCTCTGGTCTGTGGGAACCGTGCTTTACGAGATGATGACGGCCCGGCCTCCTTTCCGTGCTTCTAATCATGTCGAGCTACTTCGAAAAATCGAGAAGAGCGAGGACAAGATCAAGTTTGGGGACGAGTACATAATAACCGAAGAAATGAAGAAGCTCATTCGGTCACTCCTGAAGAGAGATCCTGAGGAGAGACTGTCATTCCCCGATTTCTTCAGCAACGAGATCGTGGCAGGTCCTATTCCTGGATTGCATCCAGAGGATATGCTCCAAGACCCCGTCCAATCCCAAAACGACCGTCGAAGAAATAGTCGAACTGATCCTGCCGGGCTAACACGTCCAAGCTCCCGAAGGGAGCCGGAAAGTCCTTATATTGATTCCTCCAAGTCTGCGTCCGAAGAAAATGTACAACGGAGATACAGTCGGCCATTATCCGGTACAAAGGACCAAATTATCACGCAAAGAATCACTAATGAAGAGCTCCAAGCTACTCTAGCCTCGCCCACCAGTCCAGTTGATGGCCGTCCAGCTCTTCATCCGCATGCCACGGCACCAGCAAGGCAAGAGCTGGTACTACGTCCTTCGTCGGCTCCAATGGCGCGTCAGACCAGCGCAGGCTCGCATAAATTGCCGCCTTCGTCGTTGCGTGGCCAAGTCTATGATGAAGCTCAGGAAGCTACCCTGCGCAAGGAACAGGAGGAAAAAGAGCGGGAGCGGGTTGCGCAGGATATCGCCTTCGAGCGAGACTACGTCCTAGTGGAGAAGAAGGCGGTGGAGGTCAACGCATTGGCTGACGAGCTCGAAGCCAGTCCCCGACTGAACAGGAATTCTCTTCAGACTGCCATGTCCCCCAAATCAGGAGCCATGGTCCGCAGAGCCACAACGCAGGGGGCACCTGGCTCGGCAACCGGCGCTCAGACGAGTGCTTCTCGAGCTGTCCAGATCGCCTCAGGACGCAGACCTGACTCGCTTCATCAACGGCAGAACTCCTACGAACGACGGTATGGCCCCAGCCCCGGCTCGGCCACTTCGGCGATTTCAAAGGCCCTCAACATGGCTAGCGGCCGACTGTTCGGGGTTGGATTCTCTCCTCCAGTGAACCTGATTCGTGGCGGCAAATCTCCTCCAATCACCTATAGCCCATTTCCTACATATCCTGGAGCGCAAAGCAGCCTGGTAATGATTGGCGATTCTAAGGGAACAGCAGCTGCTGACGAAGACACAAAATTCGTTCAGAATGTGGAGGAAATTGCTACCAGGAGCGACGTTGTCTATGGATTTGCAGAGGTCAAGTATAAACAATTGATCCCTGCCGGCCCATCACACCCGGGGCTCGGTTTGCGCAACGCATCCGGCGATAATGTCAGCGGTGGTCCGTTCGGGGCCTCTAATGAAGACCTCACAATCGAGGCAGTCGTGGTCGTGGCGGAAGAGGCTTTGGTGCTCTACGTCAAAGCCCTGGCCCTGCTTGCCAAAGGCATGGACATTGCGGCACGTTGGTGGGCACGCAAGAACCGGGCTGAGGCTACCAGCGATAACGTCACTTATCGGTCTAGCACAAACTCGGCTGCTGCAGGGCAAAGGATGAACAACGTTGTACAATGGATTCGGAATCGTTTCAACGAGGTTCTTGAAAAGGCAGATCTGGTTCGACTAAAACTCATCGACAGTCAGCGACGTCTGCCTGAAGATCACCCCAGTCATCCGAACAACATTTCGTCCACAACCGCATCTAGCGCCGGTTTAGGGACCTCGGCAGACCAAGTGGTCGTAAGCTCCGGTATTACCGCGGAGAAGCTCATGTACGACCGGGCCTTGGAAATGAGTCGAGCGGCCGCCATCAATGAATTGACCAACGAAGACCTGGCTGGATGCGAGATCTCATATGTGACGGCAATTCGGATGTTAGAAGCTGTTCTGGAGAACGATGACGACAACCTATCGAGGAACGGCAGTGGGACTAGCGACCAAGATGAAAAGGAGGACCTGGCTCCGATCAATGGATTGGAAGCTGAAGATAGAAGGACGGTGAAGAACTGTAAGTTGTTGTTGTTGAGCCGTGGCGGCCCCCTTTCTAACTGTTCCTTTTATAGTGGTGGCGAGCATTCGTCAACGTCTGACCGTCATACGGAGAAAGCTTCAAGTCATCCAGAAGCGTGCATCCGCGCCGGCCGTTGCGTCTCCAACGCGAGCATCTCCTCCCATCCCTCACCGCGGGAGTCACCCTAATACAGGGCCCGCAGCTACACCTCCACGATCATGACCTGGTCGAGACTCACGAAATCACGAATATGGCATCGGAGCACTTGTTCACGATGGAACCCGGTAATGCGGCCTTGGAGCCGTCGTCCCGGGGCTATGATTTGGCGTATCTTGGGCGTCTGTTTAAACTTCTCAGCCAGGAGAGTTCACAGCACTTCAACCGTGTGCGTGTCGTCTCTCTTAGCTTGTAATTATCCTACTTGTGTTATTTTTCTACTCTTTTTCCGCTTTCGAAGTGCCTTTGGGTCGAGGCGAAGGTGGCAATCATTCTTGAACAGCGTTCGGCATCACGGGTGTGGCATATTATTGGCGTTTATACTCTTTCTCAGATCGAGCTCGGATGAAACTGAGCAAGCTCACCAGGGCTTACATGCATGGGGCAGGAGGCGATCGAGCTGTGATCCGTCCCAAGGAGATTTTGGACATGGAATGGAACAAGATACCCGCTCACGACATGCAGATCACGGACGACTTGAACTTTGAAGGAAATGCGATGACGGCTGGTGCCATGGTTCAAAGAATTTCGAATGGGTTTTATCTGGGAATGGCAACGGCCGGGGTTTCTGTGCGGGCGTGGGCACTGGGCAATCTGGTCAAGTGTTTATACCCGGAATTTTTGCGCTATACTCTCCACGGTGAAAAGAATCTATACAGAAAAGGGCGATGGCCATGGACAGGACGCCTGTTTACTCATTGTCTATACGAACTGGTGGCATCGCTTGTTTCGCGGCGGTCATCGTGGTATCACCAAGGTAGAGCAATGATGGCTCTGGACCAAGAGATCGATATCAAGTCTTCAGTATAGAATAAAAGAGACATTCGTGGCTTTCCCCCCTCCAGTCCGGGTTTCCTCATCTATCAACAATGTGCCAGACAACTATGGAGAATCACCCATTTGGATAAGTGACTTCCTCAAACTTGCTGGGGTTTTCATTCTAGCAAGAAAAAAGAATAGAACAAATCAAGAATGCACGGAGAAGTAGAGCATTTTGATGCCGGTTCTTGCCTGAGTGGAAGAGCGCGAAGGATGCATGGAGGGTCAATCTTGGGTCCGTGGATAGGCCACCAGCCAGTTAAAAGTGTCTTCGATTAAGAGGAAAGTAGTTCAGGCGACCGAGGCTGAGGCTTAGATTGCACAACACGTGCAGTGTCAGCCTTGTTAAGGAGTGCATAGGGGCCTGGTGCGATGTGGGAGGCATCATCCTTGGGGAACTGGGGCGACATGCAGCACGAGACACGACGATTCTGTGGTCAGCAGGACCTGAGGACGATGCCAGGAGAATCTTGATACATCGGATCTGACAGGCTGCAAGTAAGATGACAGGGTATGCAGGAGACAAGATGTATCGACAACGCAGTGTGTGGTAGATGTGTAGTCGAAAAGGAAGGGGAGTCAGAAACAGGAAGAAGTCGATAGCGGCAACAAAAGTCCCACGGGAAGAACTACTGAACTCGCCGCACTTGCCCCGTTTGACCGCTAGTACCAAAATACCTACGCTAGTGACCAGGAAGGAAGGTAAGGCACCTCGTACCGCAGCTGGTGACAATGTCCATCCCAGTGGCTGGCGCACGAGACCTTCTGCCTCCCCGGTCTCAACAGCGAATCCCTATCACTCTTTCCCCATTCCTTTGACTTTTGATTCTTGACGGGGGCTGACATTTTCTCTGCTGAGAAAGTCAGGTGCTTGAGTGCAAGTAGATGCAGCCCTTCCTCATTCGCTCTCTTTCCGGGCTTGCTGTTGAACCGCGGATCCTCCCTCTCCAGCGACTGCAAACACAACTCCTCCGACGATCCTTTCAAACGCAGTTTTCATACCGCCCCAACGTCAAGAACAACAACAGTCACTTTCTTCCAGACCATAGGCAGCTTTCTGTGCCACCTCCAGCACTACAAACGAGGCCGTTTTCTCTTTCGTCTCGTCAGCTTGGAGCTTTACGAAATCGCTCTCTGAAGCCCTTGCCCATTCATATTTCTGCAGGTTCGACGTCCTTGCTGCCTAGAGCTTCTCATACAGCCAACATGTGCCGCTTCATGTCCGACTCACCCGGTGCCGCAACGACCCAAGGCCGAATCGTACTCCCCACAAATGTCGTGCCAAAACACTACGACGTGACTCTCGAAGTCGACTTCGACAAGTTCGTCTTCCACGGAACCGTCGTCATTGACCTCGACGCTGCAAAAGACAGTACCTCTATTTCATTGAACACTGTGGAAATTGACATCCACTCCACAACCGTTCATGCAGATGGCGCCCTTATTACCTCTTCCCCGAAAATCTCGTACGATGCGGACACGCAAACTACCACCATCGACCTTGGTGAAGGCAAGTCGCTGTCGAAGGGTCAGAAGGTGCAACTGAAACATACGTACACGGGTCAATTGAATGACAAGATGGCCGGGTTCTACAGGTCCAAGAGGAGAGACGGGCAGTATTTGGCAGTCACCCAGTTTGAGGCCACTGATGCCAGGAGGGCGATGCCTTGCTTTGATGAACCTGCCCTCAAGGCAGAGTTCACGGTCACGTTGATTGCCGATGAGGCTATGACGTGTCTGTCGAATATGGATGTTGCGTCGACCAAGGCTGTACACTCGGACATCACCGGTGGGCAGAGAAAGGCCGTCACGTTCAATCGATCACCCAGAATGTCGACTTACTTGTTGGCCTTTATCGTTGGCGAATTGAAGTCGATCTCCACAGACAAATTTAGGTTACCCATCAAGGTGTGGATGACCCCGGAGCAGAACGAAGAGGATGGAAGATTTGCGCTAGATGTTGCTGCCAAAACTCTGGCATTCTACGAGAAGGCGTTCCAAGCACCCTACCCATTGCCTAAGATGGACATGGTGGCCATCCCGGATTTTGCCGCTGGTGCAATGGAGAACTGGGGTTTGGTCACTTACCGTGTAGTGGATCTCCTTTTCGACGAGAAGTCGGCTGGTGCGGCGACCAAGGAGAGAGTGGCAGAAGTTGTTCAGCATGAATTGGCACACCAGTGGTTTGGAAATCTGGTGACAATGGACTTCTGGGACGGATTGTGGCTTAACGAAGGGTTTGCAACCTGGATGAGCTGGTACAGCTGCAACGAGTTCTACCCCGAGTGGCGGGTGTGGGAAACCTTTGTGATCGATACCTTGCAATCGGCCTTGGGATTGGATGGGCTGCGGAGCTCCCATCCTATTGAAGTACCTGTGCATCGTGCAGAGGACATTAACCAGATCTTTGACGCCATTTCCTATTCGAAAGGGTCAGCTGTCCTTCGGATGATTTCGAAGTATCTCGGCGAAGATACTTTCATCGATGGTGTGAGGAGGTATATCAAGAAACATGCTTGGGGGAATACACAAACCAGTGATCTCTGGAACGCACTGGGCGAGGCGAGTGGTAAGGACGTTGCCCATGTGATGGACATTTGGACGAAGAACATTGGATATCCGGTCATTACAGTGACGGAAAACGAGAAGGACTCAACCATCACAGTTAAGCAGAACAGATTCTTGCGCACGGGTGATGTCAAACCGGAAGAGGATCAGGTTCTTTACCCCGTGATCCTCGGGTTGAAGACGAAGGATGGAGTGGATGAAAGCCTAATGCTCACTGAGCGGGAACAGACATTCACCATCAAGGGGGGACTGGACTTCTACAAACTGAATGCGGACCATTCGGCGCTCTACAGGACGAGCTACACGCCACAGAGACTCACGAAGCTTGGCGAAGCAGCGAAGAAGGGACTGCTTTCGGTTGAAGACCGAGCCGGTATGATCGCTGATGCTGGAGCTCTTGCTGCCAGTGGATACGGCAAGACATCGGGTATTTTGAGTCTCCTGCAATCGTTCAACACGGAGACACAGTTTGTGGTCTGGAATGAAATTCTCAGCCGGATCAACGCCGTGAGGAATACATGGATCTTTGAGGACGAGTCGATCAAGGATGCACTGAAGGCCTTCCAGCTGAACTTGACATCAGCAAAAGCCCATGAGCTAGGATGGGAGTTTTCCGAGAATGAAGACCACATCTTGAGTCAGTTCAAGAGCTTAATGTTTGGCTCCGCTGGTCTTGCTGGCGATGCAAAAATCCAAGCCGCGGCCAAGGACATGTTTGAGAAGTTCATGAAGGGTGAATATTCTGCCATTCACCCCAACCTCCGGTCATCGGTCTTCGCTATGGCGTTGAGAGACGGAGGAGAGAAGGAATGGGATGCACTGGTGGCAAGATACCACTCTGCGCCGACCTCGGACGAGAAGAACACTTGTCTTCGAACTCTTGGCCGGGCAAAGGATCCAAAATTGATCAAGAAGACGCTTGATTTTGCATTGAGCGGACAGGTCAAGATGCAAGACATCTACATGCCCATCGGCGGCCTGGGAACGACTTCGGAGGGCATCGAGAGACGATGGGAGTGGATGTGTGCCAATTGGGATGAACTGGTGGAGAAGCTACCTCCCAGCATGACAATGTTGAGCAGTGTCGTCAGCATCTGTACTGCAGGCTTCACGTCTGATGCACAGTTGAAGAAGGTCCAAGACTTCTTTGAAGGCAAAGACAAGAAGGGATTTGATCGCAGCTTGCAACAGAGCATGGACAGTATCCGAGCCAAAGCGAACTGGCTGAAGAGGGACGGGGAGGATGTTGGAGAATGGCTCAAAAGCAACGGATATTTGACTGAAGGGGCCGTGAGTGGGAAGCTATAGCTGCATCAGGAAGGAGAATGGGCTGCGTGCAGGTTCTCTCCAAAAAGACGGCTGTATTAGTAGTAGATGATACAAAACGCATATTAGATTGCTGACAGCTACTTAGCTTGGCAACACAGTTCTCGTGAACAGGTCCCGAGATCCTACCAGGACATTTTCGTCTGTTAAATTGTTTGTCAGGCCCTGGCGGAGCATGGGGCGAGCAGGTGAGGGGGAAATGCACATTCAGTGGTGCCACTCGCTGCAGTGGCTCGATCCGGATGGACAGATCCAGGGTCGAAGCTGCCACCAATCACAATGGTTGCGTACCTGACAGTGTCAATTGTCTAAATTAATTTTCTGGTGGCCGCTGGCTAAATGCTGGACTGCGCTGCCAAACCATCTCAACACCCTCCTTGTCAAGTCACGACGACCACGTTCATTTTTCTGTCTGTCGTGCCGCTTCTGTCCCCGGGATTCTGTACTACCCTAAGCATTTGTCCTAAAAGCCCTGCGCCTTCTCGCAACCGCGAATAAACCATGGGCCTGCTCGCGGCTCTCTCCCAATCGGCAGAGCGCCTCCTTGGATCTCTACCTACCTGGCAGATCGTCCTCCTCGGTTTTACCGCCTTGATCGCGCTCTCTGTGGTGTGGAATGCTCTGAGACAGATCATCTTCAAAGATAAGAACGCCCCTCCGGAGGTGTGGAGTTGGTTCCCCGTGCTGGGCAATACGTACGTTCAACTCCAGAAGAGGGATGACGCTGAAAGACTGACGCTAGGCTTGACTTCATAGGATATGGTACGGCATGGATCCTTTCGACTTCTTCTTCACGTGTAAAGCGAAATACGGCGACGTCTTCACTTTCATCCTGCTCGGGCGACGAGTCACCGTTTGTTTGGGAACCAAAGGCAACGAGTTCATTTTGAATGGCAAACTGAAGGATGTGAATGCTGAGGAGATATACACCGGCCTGACGACGCCGGTGTTCGGGGAAGGCGTGGTGTACGACTGCCCAAACTCGAAACTGATGGAACAGAAGAAATTTGTGAAATTTGGCCTCACCCTGGAGGCATTTCAATCCTACGTCGACTTGATCTCGAGCGAAACCAAGTCATTCGTGGAGAAGGGCAAGCCCTTTCAGTCGCATTCAGGGAAAATTGACATTGCTCCCGCCATGGCCGAATTGACCATCTACACGGCATCGCGGTCGCTCCAGGGCCCTGAGGTGCGCGCCAAATTCGACTCGACCTTCGCCGACTTGTACCATGACTTGGACATGGGGTTCTCGCCCATCAACTTTATGCTCTCGTGGGCGCCTCTCCCGCATAACCGCAAGCGAGATATTGCACAGAAGAAGATGGCGGACACGTACATGGAAATTATCAAGCAACGACGCGCTGACGGCGGCAAACGGGAAAAAGGAGATCAAGACATGATTTGGAATTTAATGGGCTGCGTCTACAAGGACGGCACACCTGTGCCAGATAGAGAAGTGGCGCACATGATGATCGCACTCTTGATGGCGGGCCAGCACTCGTCTTCCTCGACCTCGAGTTGGATTCTATTGAGATTGGCCACGAGGCCAGATATTCAAGAGGAATTGCTGGAGGAGCAGAAACGCGTGCTAGGGGAGGATCTCCCGCCCTTGACTTACGAAAACCTCCAGAAACTCAGCCTGAATGCCAAGGTCGTCAAAGAGACGTTGAGATTACATGCTCCAATCCACAGCATCCTTCGCAAGGTCAAGTCACCGATGACGATCGTGGCAGACACTCCGACCTCGACGAAGACGTATCAGATACCGACCACCCACACTCTCCTTTCAGCGCCGGGCGTCACCTCCCGAGAGTCCGAGTTCTTCCCGGAACCAATGAAATGGGAACCCCATCGCTGGGACGAAGGACATCCCCTTGCATACACACGAATGGGCATGGACAATGAAGAATTTGAAGATTACGGCTACGGCATGATCAGCAAGGGAGCTTCTTCACCATATCTTCCGTTCGGCGCGGGACGACACAGGTGTATTGGCGAGCAATTTGCCTATGTACAGCTGGGAGCGGTGCTCGCGACGATGGTGAGACTGGTGAAATTCCGCCAGATTGAGGGGAAGCAGTTGGTGCCCACGGATTACTCGAGTTTGTTTTCGAGGCCAATGGCGCCGGCCGTGGTAGAATTTGAGAAGAGAGAGAAGGTTTGAAAGTCAGTGATATTATCAACGAAGAGGAACTGTACATACAAATAACTGCTCGGACAGCAAAGAGTCCCTTAGAATAGGCAGGTTCAGGTCGGGGGTACCATAGAAAACCGGGTAATAAGGCGCTGAGCATAGCCTGACCCATGGATAGAGGTCAACCGATATCGAAGGCCTCGTTGGACGCGTAGGATCTTGGAGATCTAATTATATACCTATATTGCCTGAATGCTGCCATGTTGGTTGTCTGAAGCCTGGGGGTGCCCGGCCAGCCACGTGATCGAGAGGATTTTCCAGTCGGCATGAAAATGAGCCGGAACCGAGAAAGGACGGAGATTAGAACCTCCACGACGGTTGAATAATTTCCCCGAAGAATCGTATCTGCAAAGCCTGGAAAAACACGACCATGGGAAGAAGAATGCTTGTTTAGGAAGGACAAGATTGCCATATGCGAATACGATAATGAATCGTCGCGCCATGATTCATGAACGATGTCAACTTCGTCGTAGCGTTCGATGGGCGGGCAAAAATGAGATATGGACGATGCCCATCGAACAGGAAATCGTATTTCGATAGCCCGTCATTGGCTGCTCGGATAGTGGAATTGGAGGCCTCCGAATGCCCGTCCCATCGCGACAGCTCCTGGCCAGCACCCCCATTGGCAGGAGGCGAGCCTGGAAGGGCCCCGTTGGCGTGCCCAGCCAATGGGTGGCCAGCGTCGTCCAGTTAGACGGTTTTGGGCGATGGGAGGGGCCTCCTTTAGCGAAGCCCAGTCCACTGGATACGCCAGATCTCGCTCTAGGTGGGTTGTTGTGTCGGGCGTTTTTCTGTTCACCATCAACCACCCAAAAACCCTTGGGGCAAATTTGTCCTCCTATCCACCCACTAACGACCACAACCCCGTACCCGATCTCATGAGCCCTTGTTGTTATTATTATTATTTTATATCTTCTTTTAAGTCCGCAAGAATGTCTTTCTCCGTAGAGTTTCTCCCTGCCCTTTGTTGGTTCAGGGCCATTTCGTTCTTCTTTCGCGGGCCTTGTTCCTGCTTTGAGTGTTACTAGACTCCTTGTTTAATCCGTTTGCCTCATCGTTTCATTTTGACATTTTACCCGTTTCCCGCGCAGCACCACCCCCTGCATTCCTCAGCTCTCCTAGTACGAGCTATTCATACACAACGGACACCTGCCAGACTCTCGTCCACCAGCCATTCTTCCAACTGTTGCCGAACCGTTCGGGCCCGTCCAAGCCGGATCTAATTCAGGGAGTAAGCACTTTACGCTGCAAAACATCGAATCCCTCCCGAAGGGTACACCCTCCCCAGCCTTGACGGCCCCACCCCAAGCCTCAGAGAATACTCGGAAGTCGCACCGCGCCTCGTCGTGGTGAACCTGTCCTTCCAATGGGGTTGTTTACCAAGAAGACAGCAAACCCGGCCTCCACTACCCTCGAGTCGGTCAACCCAAACAATGCCAAATCGGAAGACACCACGGCAGTACCCAGCCAGAATGTGTCGGATACGGAGTCATTGGGGAAGAGTAGAGATGTAGAGACCACGGTCGTGGATGAAAAGTGTCCCGAGGCCGACGAGAGGGTGGACGATGCGACCATAGGGACAAACAACACGGCCGTTCCGTCTGATGGCACGCCGTACCAACCATCCCAGACCGGCGAAAAGGGAGAACAGGAGGTGCAGGTTCACAGTGACGCAAAGAGCACAACTTCGGGGAGTGTCGTTGCTCCAGCAGGGCCGGGAGACGAAGATGAACTGGTCTATCCCGGAGGGCTGAAACTGGCCCTGATCACTCTGGCCCTGTGCCTGTCGGTGTTCTTGGTCGCCCTCGACAACACCATTATCGCGACTGCAATCCCTAAAATTACCGATCACTTTAATTCCCTGGGCGATGTCGGGTGGTACGGGTCGAGTTATCTACTCACCACTTGCGCCCTCCAGTTGTTCTTTGGAAAGTCAGTAAACCCCAGCAGATAAGACATTGGATGCAAGTTACTAAATTTCACCCCAGGCTGTACACCTTCTACTCGATCAAAGCCGTATATCTAGTCTCCATCGTCATCTTTGAGGTTGGATCGGCCGTTTGTGGTGGTGCCCCAACTTCTGATGCGCTCATCGTTGGTCGTGCGATCGCCGGTGTTGGATCCGCAGGCATTTTCAGCGGTGCGTTGGTCATCATCGCATACACGGTACCGCTGGTGAAAAGACCAATTTACACCGGTCTTATTGGAGCTATGTATGGAATTGCTTCGATTGCTGGTCCGTTGCTGGGCGGTGCCTTTACTGACGGGCCAGGCTGGCGGTGGTGCTGTAAGTGCAACTTAACCAGGTATCTCCTCTAATGTGACTGACGAAGATGCAGTTTATATCAACCTCCCTCTTGGTGGTGTCACCCTGGTCGTCATCTTCTTTTTCTTCCACTCCCCGGTCCGCAAGGCCGAGCAGAAAGTCCCACTTCGAGAACGCGCACACCAACTCGACCTGGTTGGCACTGCTCTCTTCATTATCGACATTGTGCTCTGCCTGCTGGCTCTACAATGGGGTGGCTCCAAGTACGCTTGGTCTAACTGGCGGATCATCCTGTGTCTGACGCTATTTGGTGTTCTTACCATCGTCTTCGTCATCCACCAGTACTTCATGAAGGAATTCGGCACCATCCCTTTCAACATCATCTCACAACGGAGCGTGGCGTCGGCTTGCTGGTTCGCATTCGCTCTTGGCGGAGCCTTCTTCGTCTTGATCTATTGGGTGCCCATCTGGTTCCAAGCTATCAAAAATGCATCAGCATTCAAGTCTGGAATCATGTGCTTGCCCATGGTCCTGGCACTGGTCATAGCGAATATCCTCACTGGTGTGGGCACGACCGCGATTGGCTATTACGCTCCGTTCTACTTTGGGTGTGTGGTGCTCTCTGCCATCGGCGCGGGTCTATTGACAACCTTCGAAACATCCACCGGCCACGAGAAGTGGATCGGGTACCAGATCATCTACGGCTTCGGGGTTGGTCTAGGTATGCAACAAGCTCTCATCACCGTCCAAGCCGTTCTCCCGTTGAAGGACGTGCCCACGGGGACTGCGTTGGTTATGTTCATGCAAACATTTGGCGGCGCGCTATTTGTCTCGGTCGCCCAGAACATCTTCAACAACCGTCTCATGTCGGAAATCCCCAAACAGGCACCACACATCAATCCCGCCATTATATTGCACGTCGGGGCCACGAGTCTCAAAGACCAGGTGCCGGCATCGGCGCTGCATGGTGTGCAGACGGCGTACAACACCTCACTGACGCAGACGTGGTATATCGCCGTGGCAATGACCTGTCTGCAGCTCATCGGGGCCGTGTTTGTCGAGTGGAAGAGCGTGAAGGGCATGAAGCCTGGAGGCATAGCTGCCTAGTGGGCACGGACTGACGAGACCACGGTCAACTATTCACTGATTATTATGCATTTTTGCCTGGCTGGGTGTTGGTGGCGATATTGTGTTGGGTATCTTGCGCCTGAATTGTGCATGCATCCACTACCCACCCATAGATTTGGAAGGATAGGTTGGGGGAAAAATCGTCGGCCGACCGACCGACCTGTTTGATGTTTGGGATACGGGCCCCCCTTCCGTTGGTGCTGGGCTTGTCATATCGCGTATCATGAATCCCCACTACTCCTGCTTCACGACTGGATAGACTAGAAGAAAGATGTACAGGATCTGTCAGGATCAGAGAGTTCTGCATTCAACCTTGAATGTAATATTGCTGCCAGAAGAAATTCTATCCCATTCTCGTTCTGTTTGTTATCCAGCGGTCTTTCAGTCGAGTAGCCAGAGGGATGCCACCAACCAACTGAATAATCAAGATCTCCTCTCCTCTTCTTCCGGCGGAGGAAGATAGATAAATCGATAGATCGATAGATCCCATCCCGTCCGTTCCTTTTCACACGATGTGCATTGCACGCATGTCTCTCGTTGACTCATCCACGCCTTCCCACCTTCCCGAGGGCCTCCTTCGTCTTCTTGGTGTTCTGACTCTCACCCAACTCCCGTGCCAGAGACCGGCTCTGCATCATCTTGCGGCCTGAACCATGGGGTGGGCCGTTAACCGTGACCTCGGCCCCAATTCCGAACCTCGTCCTGACTGAGACGACCTATGACCGATGACCATGGTCAAAATCTTGATGTTTTCGACGCCAATCCACCGCCGCCGTGCCATCGAGCTCCCTCTCCTAATCCACACAAGCCCCATGGAACCGCGAAACCCCGTATAGTTTGAGAATCCTTCCTTTTTTTCCCCCTGTATCCCCATGCCCGACCAAGCCCGGATGGAATGTCCCTCTCTATCTTCTCTGAATACGCCCTGTCCGGTACTTTATGTCGTGCACCAGTTGTGTATGTAGCGGTTCCGCTGCGTATTGGACTCGGACGAGATTAGGCAGCTGTGTCGACGATGCTCGCTCGGTCCACTTTTCCTGGCGCCATCTCAAAGGTTTGACGATCGAGTGTCCAGATGTGATCATCCTGTTTGGATGGATGGGTTGTGCTGGGCGCATTTCCCCTTATTTGATATCGTTTACTTTGAGGGTCAGTAGTCGTAGGAGCGGTACGGGGGACCTTGCTGCTCGGCATGGTCGACAATGACATGGACAAACGACATCAACTTTGGGCAGTGGTGCGTGCGTGCGCGCGTGCGTGTTTTCATGCGGATTTCTTCTGCAGACCCGGCACGTACACGTGGCGGAGGTATATCCCGTAGATGCCCAGGAAGACGGCCTCGAGGCCCGAGTACCAGATGGAGATGCAGATGAACATTTTCCCCTTTTTTTCTCTCTTCGTTCTCGTTCTCGCTCTCGAGGCCTTTTGACTTCGAAATTGACTGGCTGATCCGCAGGTCGAATGATTGGGCCGACGTGAGACGGATAGACGGACAGACAGACACGGGTGGTGAGGTGTTGAGTAGCAAGCAAGGGCAATGAACCACTCAATCAAATCAAATCAAAATCAATGAAGGAATGGAAAGAAGAAGTCCAATGAATGAGTGAACGGCGGTGTTGGGTTTGATCCGTGCCGGGCTGAATAGCTCGTAGCTCAGAAAATCTGCTCAGAAAAAAATCTGAAGAGGTACCCGATACAGTATCTCGAGAGAGGAGAAGATATTGTGATATAGAATGTAGGAAGCGCCTCTGAAGAGGGAGAAGGGTGAGAGGAAGAGAACAGAGGGCCTTATATTGATTGGCAATGGCGACGTTGAGATTATCAGTGCCTGGTGGGTGGTGCTCCCGCTTGGACCCATTCCCCCTTTTTCAGGTCTCGCATTGCATTTTTATTTTTTTGGCTTGCTTACCTTATCCACAATTTATGAGGGCGCGTGCGTGCATTACTCGTCCAGCACATCGTCGCACAAACCACTCCAGTTCCCGAGTGTGTAATAATATGGAGCGCGGGCGGGTGGAGGTTGTGGTGGAGGTCGGCCTCGGCCTCCCAGATGGGACGACGTACGGTGCCCGTCGTTTGGGGGGCTTTCTCCAGCGAGAAAGGTTGCCCATTGACATTGCTAAGCGGGAAATTGAGGAGGGGAAGGAGACTTCGGACGGAGGAAAGGAGTTAGAAGATCGAAACGTGATGATGGGAAGATGAACAGGATAGTTGCTGTCCACCAGTAGTGGTTGTAGTAGCGTGCTAGGGAAGCTCGATCGTGGCGGTTGTGGAGCTGGAACTGGAGCTGGAACACATCGGGAAGCGCGGCAAGGCTTCGTTCGAACGTTCAGGCTCCCACATCGTTGTCAGACGACGAAACCAACGAGGCCAGCCAGGCAGGTCGGATGAGGAGGAGCTGGCACCACTCACCACCACTCACAACGTCGACAGACGACTGGCCACGAACCTAGTACTTCGTAAATACTGATGGCCCTCGTCATCCGCGTCATCATCGTGATCATGCTCGTAATTAGGGGTGAACAGCTTAGGTAAAAGAAAGAGCAAAGAAAACACTTACAAAAGAGAAAGCCAGAAGAGCACATGTGCGCGGTCTGGTTGGGCAATACAAAGTACAGGACAGTGACACAAGCATCATTATTAACCAAATGCACGCACTAAAAGCCCCGGATCTTGCGGCTTTCCGTGAGCCGGATCTAGTCATTTCTGACGATTCGTCGCGCCTTCACGAGTTGGGATCATCTGCCCGCTGCCCAGAGCTTTGCCGAGAACGATCAAATTTCGGAGTGTCGGCGACAGAAACAACGCGAAATCAGAGCGTGCAGTAAGTAGTACATACTCGGTATTGCGAATCCGTGGCAGCCGGCGATGGGGGCCCAGTGACATGATGATATTCTTGTTCCTTTCCCCTTTTCCTTGTTTCGTCATCTGAAGATGGATCTTACATGTGTATAGGATGATGTAGGGGGATTGGGCCTTACGGATAATAAGTGAGGAGGCAGGCGTTTCGGACGTGAGACACAAATACCCTCAATCCTCCCACACAGATAAGCGTCCTCTCACACTGCAGACCTTGAGTGGAAAATGTGTGGACAAGACAAGACTTCTCCAGATCGACGTACAGTAGGTTCGGGAGTAAACCGTCGTCTCTGATGAAGTATGTGTGCCCAGCAGACCCGCAGTGCCTGGCTGGTGCCAATATCGAGGATCCGTGAGCAAACACCACGAATATCAAAAAGAGAGAGATCTCTACATATAGGCCAGAAGAATCTCCTTGACGTCGAAAGAAATGTCCGGTGTCTCTGCGTGGAAAACAGAAGCATACCAGCGGGAGGAGATCGAGGCCAACGGGTAGAACGGTCTGCAAAGTTCTCCCCAACCTCTTCAATGGTGACATCTTTTGTCCCCTATATTTCCCTCGTATACACACTACAAAGACACGGCCTTTGACCCCCAGCAGATACCTCACACAAAACTCCATCTATGTACGGCAATGAGGGATACAGCCTTCCCTCCCCTCTACTGCTCTAACCAATCAGAGCCCATGCGAGATCCGTGGTTTCTCCGCCTGTCACGACCAATCAAATGCATCGACACAAGACGCTAACTTCTATACCAGCGAATTCACTGATAACAACAACACCATCTTAAATCTAATCACTTTGCTTGCGGCCGTTGCACCTGGCCCATTGCTGTGGTCAGCACCTTTCCAACTCTTGCCAGACTGGCCTATGAGCGATACTGACTGCTGGTTGATTCTCCACCAATAACTGGTGGTCTACAGAAAGGTGACAGACTTTCTTCCGTCCCATCATGCCAGAACATGCCCAGGAAGACTACAGGCTGTTGGACGTGCCGAGCGCGCAAGAAACGGTGTGACGACGGCCGTCCCTGCTGCTCTTCGTGTACCCTGCGTAGCATCACCTGCTATGGCTACGACGAGAAGCCTGACTGGATGGACGGCGGCGAGGCCGAAAAGACCGTCCTCGAAACCCTCAAGCGTCAGGTCAAAGAGAGCTACCGACGTCGGCGCTCGAAAGGCTCTGGTGCTACGCCTCGCCTCAGCAGGTGTGAAGTCGATCCAGGCACAGTCACCCCATTGTCGCCCCCACTCCCGCTAGGAACTTCAGCTTCGTCGCCGTCGTCGGTGTGGCCTCAGGACAAGCCGACCCCGTCGGACAACAGCACTCGCCCCTCTCAACATCCTCAGGCCACAGATTGGGCAGGCCAGGACCGGTTCGACACATACCTCGTCACTCGCATCTCACGGACTGGAACCCAAAGTCCCAATGGCAACACCTACGACCCGTTGTCGGACCGCACCTATTCTGCCTCTACCTCCGTCTCTGCCTCGCCGAGCCGGGATCTGAACACCCGCATCCCCTTTGACGAAGAAGAGCTCAATCTGGTCATGTACTACCTGGACCACATATTCCCCCGGCTCGACCCGTACTTCAAGTACTCGGCCGGCGACACCGGCCGTGGCTGGCTGCTGAATTTGTTTCTGCGGACCAAACCGCTCTGCAACGCCGCCGTCTGCCTCAGTGCCTGCGACAAGGCACAATTCGTGTTGGGCCCGCTGAGCGACATTCCGCAGCCGTACCATGAGCTGGAACTGCAGCATTTGCGGAGCGTGGCGGATCTGCGCGACCACCTCGATCAGTTGTCCAAAAAGACGGGCGCCAGCCAGATGGCGGCCGGCGTGGAAGCCCTGGCCTGTATCATACATTTGATTTTTTTCGAGGTTCGTATTGTCTACCCCCGATCTCTCCTACCCCCTTCGTGTTCTAATGGACAATTGTTCAGTTGTGGATCCCACGAAAAGGCCTCATGAACGACTGGGTCATGCACCTGGACGCCGCCAGCGCTCTGCTGTCGTCGCTCGACGCGTCGCCGCTGCTGATGTCTGAAGAATCGCCCGACTCCGACGCCGGCGTGGAAATCTCCCACGCGTACGAATACGAGGAGGTCCGATGCCACATCCCCACCGAGCTGCTGTCCGAAGGAGAAAAGCTGGCCTTTGAATTCTTCCTCGACGTCTACATCTACTGCTTCATCAACGCGACTGCGAGCCTGGGCCTCACGCCCCAGTCGGCACAGTCCATCCGCAGGGTCCGCGCCCTGTGCCATCAGAACCCGGCCCGGCTGTGGGACCGCCGCGGGTGCGAGGACTGGGTGATGCTCACGCTGCTCGACATCGCCATCCTGCGGGACTGGAAGCAGAAGAAGTCCCGGGCGGGGACGCTGAGCGTGCGCGAGCTGAACCGCCGCGCCGAGATGATCGAGCGCCGGCTGTATGAGGGCGCAGCCAAGTTCACCGATCCCTGGCTTCCGTCGTCGTCGTCATCGTCGTCGTCGCCGTCGTCGAAACCTCCTGCTGTTACCTCCGCCACCACGACCATGGACGAGGAAAAACGCATGGTCACGAGCACCTACATCCACGGGGCGCTGGTGTTTCTGCACGTCGTCGTGTCGGGCTTCCACCCCAACATCCCGGAGATCCGGCAGGGCGTGGTGCGCACGCTGCACGCGCTCGAGTACATGCGCGAGCACTCGGTGCACAACTTCCCGTCGTGGCCGTACTGCGTCGCGGGCTGTCTGGCGCTGGAGCCCGAGTGGCCCCGGTTCCGGGCGCTGGTGCCGCCGTTCGAGAAGGGCAAGCACCCCCTCGTGCTGTCCAAGTGGACGCTGGAGATCATCGAGGAGTGTTGGGAGACCCGCCTCCGCGCGGCGCAGCAACCCGAGGAGCAGCAGCGCGGGGAAGAATCGTGTAGTTGGGTCACGGCGATGAATCATCTGGGCACGCGGCTGCTACTTCTATAAACCAGACATAAATATAAAGATAGATGATTCATTCCCTCCACTCCTATTCCAGGAAAGAAAGGGAAAGAAAAGGAAGGGTTCTGTCTAGGTCTGGCTAGCCGGTCAATAATTAAATAAATGCTCATGAGCTCTTCTGCTTCACGGCGAGGGCTGTGGACAGCAGCTCGACGATCCCCAGGATCTTCTCTTCTTGCAGTCTGCGTCCGACCAGTTGTAGACCCACCGGCGTGCCTTGTTGGACATCAGGGTCGTCTGCAAAATAAAAAAGAGGGGGGTTGATTGTTAGCCTAGTTTTCATCGCACTGCACCACATCAAGCTCCTGCCCGGGGTCCTACTTACATTCTTGCCAGATCTTCTTGTCTAGGTCATTCATCGGCTGGTAGTCCTTGTCGAAGGTGTCGATCGTCTTGTCGACCTTGGTGACAGGGAAGACCACGGACGTATAGTCGAGGGTGTTGACCCAGGGGGTATAGCCTGGTGTGGAGGGCGAGTCAATTCCAGCGCAGAACCACGAGTGCCATGACAGAAAACAAATAGAGACAGAAGGAAATGAGACAAGGAGTCAATCAATCACATACCCACATGCATCGCCTTCTCAAACTGCAGCGCCGCAAAAGGCGCGACGGGGGTTAGGACCGCGTCCACCGGTCTCCCCGTCCCGGTCAATTCGGCCGTGCTGTTCCAGTAGTCCATGTACTCCTGCTGATACTGGCGGAGCTTGAGGTTGAGGTCCCAGACCTGGTCGATCGTCTTGGGCGTCCCGGGCTGTTTGCCGTATATTTCCTGGACCCGGTCCTGGAGAGTCTCGCCCGAGAGGCCGATGTGGTGCCAGATGTCGAGACCGGAGTCGGCGGTGAAGGCTTCGAACTGTTTTTTACGCAGCGTCAGAGCTGGGCTGGATATTATATCACATTGGTCCCAAAAACATTTGAGTACTTACGGCAAGTTCGATGGCCCTCGTGTGCGACGGCGGCTTCCACTCTACGACATGATGGCCCATTTCGAGAATCAGCTCCTTGACGGTCTCGAAGGCTCGGCGGACGGCGGGCTGGGGATTCACAATGCCGTCGGTCGGCAGCAGCCCAAAGGTGAGCTTGCTGCCGTCTGCGGGCAGTGGCGAGCACAGCTCGTCCCTCCAGGGCATCTCCACCACGGCTGGATCGTGGAGCCATGGCTGCTGGCTCAGTATCGACCGGAGCATCAGCTTCAGTGCCCCAGACGTTGGTGCCAGCGGCCCGCATACGGACGGGATGGTGTTTTGGCCGGGCATGCTGTTGGCGGCGCCCGCGTACGGCAGGCGACCAAAGGAAGGCCTGATGCCGTACAGGCCGTTGAAAGCAGAGGGGATCCTGCAAACGAGATGAGATCTATAATCACGGTGTAGCCAGAAGGGTTGTCTCACCTGATACTCCCTCCAATATCCGTGCCGAAGCCGATGGGACTTCCTCGCATGCTGATCAGGGCACCTTCGCCGCCGGAGCTCCCACCGCAGCTCATGAGGCGATTGTTGGGATTCAACGTGAAGCCCACGATGTTGTTCCACGTGAGGCCACTCATGACGGTGTGCGGCAGACTGGTCTTGCAATACGGCACCGCTCCCAGAGCCTTGACCTCGCGGACTAGTTCGCTTTCGACGTTGCGCTCTTTGCCCGTGCCCTTGACGCCCTCGAACGTGTCGATCCACCCGACGTAGCCCATGGTCGTCTCCACGCCCTTGACGTGAAACTGATCCTTGAAGCTGACAGGGAGACCGTGCAGCGGACCCGTGGGACCATTGCCGGCCGCAAACACCGCGTCGAGTTCTTTGGCGCGTGCGATGGCGAGGTCGAAGAACACCTCGTGCAGGCAATTCGTCTATTCCCGATCAACAACTTCCTGGATGTGTACAACTGGGGTAGCAATGAGAGTGACCGACCAGTTGATGTGCCAGCGCTGCTCGATGGCAGAAAGCCGTCACGACCTCGACGGCAGTCCATTTCCCCGTCGTTGTCTGCTCGGTGATGTAAACGGCGTCACTCTCGGTGATCTCGATTTCTCGAGGGGACAGGAACTGTTGCACATAAGGACCGGTAACATCTTTTTGTTCGGCAGGCGAGGGCAACGGGGATGCGAGTCTCCATTCCGGTGGAATAGCCGCCAAGATGGACTCCCGCTTCTTTTGGGCTCGTTCTTGCCAGGTTGAGGTCATGGTGATCAAGACAAAAAGATGTCTGTCTATGCTTGTGCAGGAGAGGATAGTTGAGAGGCAGTGATAGAGTCTCTGTATGTCGTTGGTGTTGCAACAACAACAACAACAACAACAACAACAGCAACATATATCACGTTCGAAGGACTCGATTTAGGGCACGTTTACACATCTTGGAGAAGTCGCAGTTTCCGCGCCGTTGGCATGAGGAGATGAGCGCGGTAGGCGATACACGATGCATCCCGTATATCGAGGAAAGCGCCGTTCCTCCTGTGAGCCACAGCACTCACTTTTTGGTATCTCGGCATAGCCAGATAGAACAGTCTCCTTTCTGCTTCTGCTGAATGTTCTAGATCGGACACGACAGACCCCTTTGGCTGCCCTTGGCACATTCACGGACGAAATCTCCTGGGTGGCGTCTGGCGGCTTGATAATACTCGTATTCGACTACACGCATACGGGAATGCCCCCACAGCACTAACAGATACGGAGACCGGAGACCACGATGCCCTGGGGTCCGGGTCTAGCCAATCAAGAGAGGTGTCGACGAGATAGATGCTCAACGGCGGCAAAGACTAAGAGGTAGGCGCGGTTGAAATGCAACGGCGGCAACCTCCCTTTCCATATTGTCCATCGGACTATCTCTATTGATCCTGTTGTGATGTGATCGACGACGGCAGGCTATCTGTCACAAACACGCATTGGAGGAGATATCCGTGCACACCGTTATTGCCATGCTCTTCCGGTATGCAAGAAAGTATCCAGCTGTTTCTCTTATCTATCTTCAAGAGTCCAGAAGGACGCAGGGTACGGCCTCTCAGGGCAAGACCCTCTCTCTGTGCAGGGCTCCCTTATCTTTCGCCTCATGCAAAGTCTTAGAGAGAAGGGTATAAAAATGGGCGACATGGAGGTCATACTCGCGAGACAGTCGTCGTCTCACTCGACACCGACAACAACAACGAACCCCCCAATCCTCCTGAACTGTCACCATCGTCTCTGTCGAATATCCATCATATCCATCCCCCGTTGTCAGTCGTCATGTCGACGTACTCCGTGGGCCCCGAGCTGAAGGTGCTCAGCCCCGGCATCGGCTATGGGATCATTGCCGGGATCGGGGCTGTCTTCTGCCTGGTGATGATCCTGACGACCAAGTTCCAGAACCGCTACTTTGCCTTCTCGACCAAGCAGTCGGAGGAGTTCAACACGGCGTCCCGCAACGTCAAACCGGGACTCATCGTGGCCGGCATCGTGTCGGCCTGGACGTGGTCGGCCACGCTGCTCACCAGTTCCACCTTCGCCTACTCGTTTGGCATCTCGGGTCCTATGTGGTACGCTGCCCTGGGCTCGTCGCAGGTCATATTGTTCGCCCTGCTTTCGCTCAGGGTCAAAAGAGATGTCCCCGGCGCACACACGTTTCCTGAGATTGTGCTCTCGCGTCATGGCAAAGGTAGGAAGGAGGACACTCTGAATATCTATCAATCAATAAACTAATAAGGGTGCAGTGGCTCACGCTATCTATACCTTCTTTGGATGGGTTGTGAACATGTGTAAGTGTCTCCCTTCGACGAGCACTTAGACATTTGAACATGGCTAACTTCTTGTTACCACAGTTGTCGGCGCCACACTCGTGCTAGGAGGGTCGCAGGTGCTGGCAGGCCTCTCGGGCGTCAACGTCTACGCCGCTTGTTTCATTGTAAGCAACATTCCCAGAATGGATACGGTATGATATGATAAAATACTCACGTCAAGCAGATCCCCATCGCCGTGGCCGCCTACGTGATCCAAGGCGGGCTTCGAAGCACCTTTGTGGCCGACTACCTGCACACGGTGATCCTGTTCGTGGCCATCTTCATCTTCGCCTTCACACTCTACACGTCGGACGAGTACACGGGCAGTCCGGGGAAGGTATACGATCTGCTGGTCGAGGCAGGGAAGCAGACGCCGCTGGCGGGTAACCGGGATGGCTCGTGGTTGACGTTCCGGTCGTCCACCGGCATCAAGTTCGCCATCGTTATCTTCCTCGGCAGCTTCTCGACCGTCTGGCTCGACCAGGCGTACTGGCAACGCGCCATCGCATCGAAGCCGGAGACCAGCGTCAAGGCATATCTGCTCGGCGGGGTGAGTGTTCCGTCCCCATTTGACAGAGGTAACATTTGAAATGGCTAATTCTTCATCACAGCTAGCGTGGTATGGGATCCCATATGGATTCGCTACCGTCATGGGCCTGGGCGCCGTGGCATTGACCGGATCACCCTCGTTCCCGACGTACCCGAATCCTCTAAACGCCGCACAAGTGGGAGGTGGATTTGCTGCTCCAGCTACTGCCATCGCGCTGATGGGCAAGAACGGCGCCGCCCTGATGCTGCTGCTGCTGTTCATGGCGGTCACGTCGGCGGCGTCGGCCGAGCTCATCGCCGTGTCCTCGCTGTGGACGTTCGACGTGTACAAGCTGTACATCAACCCGTCCGCCTCGTCGTCGAAGCTCGTCAAGCAGGCCCATTACGGCATCGTGGCCTATGCGCTCCTCCTTTCCGCCTTCTGCTGCGCCCTGAGCGCCAGCGGCATCGACATCACCTGGATCCTGACCGTGGGCGGCGTGCTCGTGGGTGGTGGCGGCATCCCGCTGGGCTTGATCGTGCTGTTTCCCGAGCGCATGTCCACGGCTGCTGCCATTGGCGCCCCGTTGATCGCCTCTCCGCTGGGGCTCACCGCGTGGTTCGTCACGACGCATATTCGTTCTGGGACCATCAACGCCGTCACCACCGGCGACCTCACCAACGCCCTAGTTGGAAGTGCTACCGCCTGTGGCACGGGCGCCGTCGTGGCCGTCGTCTTCTCCCTCGTCTTCCCGTACAAATACACCTCGAACGATCCCGCACATATTGCCCGCGTGCAGAAGATCCAAGGTACCGTGGCCCTCGTTCTCCACGGACGCGAGGAGCTCACCGGGTCAGTGGCCCCTGACACGACATCCACCACCGTCGTGGACGAGAAAGGAGTTGAGACCACCAAGGCTGCCGTGGGAGTCGCCTCTGAACAAGCCACCACCGCCCTCGCCCCAGTCCCCACGACAGGAACCACCACCTCCTCCGCCCAACAACCTACTCCTGGTACCGCCACCGGCAACGACGTGGTCGACTACCTGCTCACCAACCACATCGAGCCACTGGACCTCAAGGCGTACCAGCGCGCGCGGCGTCTGGCGTTCTGGGGGTGCGGGGTGTTCGTGGTGGTGGCCATCGTGCTGTTCCCCTTCACCTTCTACGGCACGGGCTACATCTTCACCAAGGCCGCCTTCACGGGTTGGGTGGTGGTCAGCTTCGTGTGGGTGTTTTTCAGCGCCCTCACCTGCATCATCTGGCCCGTGCTCGAGAGTTACCCGACCCTCAGGGATATGACAAAGATGTTGCTGAATGACACGTTCCGGGCCAAGAAGAACAAAGACGGCCAAGAGGAGGAAGGGGGCGGAGAGATGGCAGAGCGCCAGCAGCATGCGGCGCCCGTGGAGACGGCGTTTACCTCGCCGGCTTAGGTATCTCCTCCGCGTCGTTGGCGTTGCGGAGAGACAACATGGATGGTCAATAAAGGGAGGCATGGATCATTGAGGGGAGAAAAAAGGGACTTTGATAGCTTGCTGTCTGGACTACGAGAAGATAAAATCATACATAGGGGGCACAGAGTGATCAAAGAGAAGAGGAGAGAAGGGAAGAAAAGAGGGAGAGAATGACACGAAGCATGCGAGGTGAAACGAGGCAACTGAAAATAATTAAATCTAGACCTCCATGGAGTTCTTGATTCGAATAGCTAGCAGCTTCGATCATCAGACAAAACAAAACAAAACAAAACAAAACACAACAAAAGAAACTTGAGAGCTATTTGCATGTACTTCACCTACTTCAACGAAGATCGACAGGAGGACTCAGAATGTGCCACCTCTGCCCCCTCCTGAATATCACCGGTCCCCCTTGGGCGCCTCTCGACCCTCCATCAAGAAGACTGGTGACCAAGTCACATCCTCGCAAACTGCTCCGGCATCCTGGACACGGACATGACGGGAGCAAAGGCGCTCGTACGGGGTGGCACAACGTCGCTCCTGCTCCTAAACTCCGGCGCCGCCTCCTCGGCGACGTGGCGTCTCATGTCGTACAGGTTCATCTCGTCGATGGTCAGTTTTCCCGTGGCGACGGCGGCCTCGTAGCCACTCTTCTGGCTGGAGAAGCCGATGCGCTCGTCGATGTTCTCGCGGGCGCGGGCGCTGGCGGCCTGCACTTTCGTCGCCCGGGGCTTGCGGATCCGCTCGTACAGCGCCAACCCCGCGACGACGTCGGACGTGTACGTGTAATCCGAGCCGAAGATGAGGCCCAGGGCCGCGGCGTCCTCGATCGCCTGGCACGCGCCCTGGCTCTGGTCCGGCAGCATGGGGTGGGCGGCGTCGCCGAGGAGGCTGGTGCGACCCGTCGTCCAGTACGGGTACGGGTCGTGCACAAACAGGCGCCACGGCTTGATGTCTCGGGCGTGGCGGAACAGGGCGAGCAGACGGGCGTCGAGGTCCGGGAACGGCGCGAGCAGGTCGGCCACGCTGGCCTCGTGGTTCCATCCCTCCGAGGCGTGGTCCGACTTCTCCGTCGGGAAGAAGCAGTAGAAGCTGTTGATTTCGCCCGACCGGCACGGCGAGTACACGATCTTCTCGATCCCCACGCCACCCCAGAACTCGATCGCGCAGTTGCCCGTCAGGTCGAGCAGGCTGAGCCGCGACACTTCGCTGGCGTCGATCACGCAATGGTAGCACGTCGAGGTGGATTGCTTGCGCCTCGGGATGATTCCCAACGTGCGGCGGACGGCGGACTATGTTGTGGACGTCAGATTTACTGAGTAATCGACTTGGGATGGAGGACGAGAACTCACTCCGATCCCATCAGCCCCAACAATCATGTCGTGCTGTGCAACGACCCCGTTCTCGAACGTCACCAGCCCCCGTTCGTGATCGATCTCCTTGCATTTGTGATTCAGCCGCAGCTTTGCCGGCGTACCTTCTCCCCGACCGGTCGCTGAATCCATGAGCATCTCGTGCATGTTGACGCGGTGGAACATGTTGTAGACCTGTGGTGGATCCAGTAAGTCGTCGGCTCTCTCTATTGAATCATAGCTTAGCTCTGAGAATGACCTACCCATCCCCATTGATCCTTGTAGTCTGACAAGTCGTAGACGCTCAGCACCTCGCCGGTCTTCCAGTCGTGGCGGATCAGCTTCTGCAACACCACGGTCTTGCCAAGGGAGATGTCGACGTTCCACTCTTCCAGCCACCGGGTGCCGTTGGCGGCGCAGCTGATCGAGGCACCGACCTCTCCAGCATAGTGGGCTTGCTCGTATATCGTCACGCTGTGGCCTGCTCGACGAAGAGATGTTGCTGCGGCCAGACCGCCTGGTTGAGGTCAGCTTGCATTTCCACTGATATCAGTGTCTTATTGCGTCTGTTGCACTGACCGATACCGCCGCCGATGACAGCGACGTCCAGGGGCTTCCAACCTTCCGTCATATCCTCCAGTAGTCAGGAGTATTCGTGTTCTGTATTCGGGCACGCCACTTCAATGCAGAGGGCTTGTTGTGCGGGTGTACAATCTTCCTCTATGCCACTCTACCGCTGTGCGGTATTTCAGGTTCCAACTATTCCATGTTTTGTCATTGATGCTCTTAGGTTCTCATGCCAGGAGAAGAATCCACGATATTCTCTCTTGGGGTGCCTCGTTGATTGGCACCAACCCCCCTCCACAGGCTCGTATGAACATAGTAAAAGTGCTCGATTCGGAAGGAGAAGTTGCCCATCTCCGCTCAATATCGCAACAAAGCCGTCGCTTGGCGGCCTCTTGGGTGAGAGGTTGTGCGGTATCTGATGCTGGTCGGGCGTCCTACCATGAATCCCAAGTTGCTATTTGTCGAATTGTCGGATAATGCACCAGTGCGCTGCCCGCAACCGGCGGCGGCTGTTCGTCGGGCTTGTTGGGGGTAAGTCTGACGCCTCGCTTCAGAATCCCAATGCACAAGCAAACGAGCGAGAGAATGGCTATGTTGTCAGACTTGGCCCCTCCCCAACCGTCGGCTATGGGCGTGGAGTAGCGGAGAAGAGTACCATCTGAGGAGTTTACGTCGACTGACTGTTCGAGCGGAGTGACTCCGGAGCTTTTCCGTGCTGCACGAACATCAGCAGCGGGAAAGTGGTCGAATCCAAGAGGAACATCTTCTTGTTGAGCAGGTCCAGGTACGATCAATCCTCCTTACAAGAAGGAACTCAGTCATCTTCACGTCTAAGATCATTGTGTTTCAAAGTCCTCCTGGAAGTGACAATGCTCGGTAAGGTGGTCCTCGAGGAAGCATTCGCTCTCCCCAGATTTGCGGAGAAAACACGATGGTGGGCGTCGATGTTCGCCGTGAATCCGGACCAGCATGCTCGCGAGATGTTGGACATCAACGACATCCGGATCCAATACATGGACAAATATGGCGTCGGGTACCAGATTCTGTCGTATTCGGCGCCTGGGGTCCAGGACGTCTTTGACAGGAAGGAGGCAGAAGCGTTGGCGACGGAAATCAATGATTACCTCGCATCAACGATCAAGGCTCACCCAGACAGGTTTGGGGCGTTTGCGTATGTCTTCTCCTTCGGATTCGTGTGTGGTAGGGAAACGGTTGACTCATCGCCTTAGAACGCTATCCATGCACGACCCGAGACAGGCAGCGGATGAACTTCGACGCTGTGTCACGCAGTACGGATTCAAGGGGGCACTGGTCAACGATACCCAGCGCACAGGCGCCGACGGAGATGACATGATCTTTTACGACTCAGCGGACTGGGACGTGTTCTGGTCGACGGTGACCGAGCTGGACGTGCCGTTCTACCTGCACCCTCGCAACCCCACGGGCACCATGTACGAGAAGCTCTGGGCGGCGAGGAAATGGCTGGTTGGGCCTCCGCTGAGTTTCGCACAGGGCGTCAGTCTGCATCTCCTGGGGATGGTGACGAATGGCGTGTTCGACCGGCACCCAACGCTCCAGGTGGTCATTGGGCACCTGGGTGAGCACCTCCCATTCGACCTGTGGCGCATCAACCACTGGTTCGAGGACGTCAAGAAGCCCCTGGGCCTGAAGGAGACGTGCAAGAAGACCATCCGCGAGTACTTCGCCCAGAACATCTGGATCACCACCAGCGGGCACTTTTCGACGCCAACGCTGCACTTCTGCCTGACTGAGGTAGGAGCAGACCGGATCCTGTTCTCGATCGACTATCCCTTCGAGAAGTTTGAAGACGCGTGCGAGTGGTACGACAATGCCGAGATCAACGAGGTGGACCGAAGGAAGATTGGCAAGGACAATGCGAGGAAGTTGTTCAAGTTGCCAGCGTTCAAGGACTGCGATGTGTGATGTTCTAAGAGATGTGCAGTATTGTGGGTTTGGGGAATCCGCTGAGTGCAGCCTAGGCAGCTCCGTAGGTCGTGAGCCTCACTAACTGGCTTTAACTACAATAGGCCCGGGGGCTTCCCCATAGATGCCCCTCACCCCCATACAGGCCTTATCTTGCTTATCCTGTGTCTATGGTGGGCCTCGTTAGCCTAGTCATCTCCTACTTACTCCACCACGATAATGACTCTTGTGCAAATTTACACATCCATACCTCGTACTCCCTACACACTTCCCGTGGCGACAACATGAAGAGCAATGCCTCGCCCCAAGGTCCGTCCCGAGGATCGACAGCGGTCTGCCAAAGCATGTTTGCCCTGTAAGGCGTCCAAGAAACGCTGCGACGCTCAGCAACCATGCTCCAACTGTGTCAGGCGAAGGACACCCTCGTCCTGTCGCTATGTGGAATCGAGTCATGCCAGGCACCAAGTGCAGACTCCATATCGTCGGCCACAAGTGTTCAGGACACCCGGGGATGAGTCCAACCAGTTTGCGACAAGAACAGACCATGGCAATTCAGCGGACAGAGAGGGGTCAACACAAATCCTGGGTCCCGTCAACCCAGCGCCGCACGACGTGTCGGCATCAACTGGTCGGAAGCTCACGGGGGGCCGTATGCTGCTGAATTCGAAGGGAGAGAAAGGTATGGGCTCACTTTGCTCGGTCACTGGGTGAGCTCTAGCACTGAAGCGTTGGTGGTTCAGTCTACATTGGCGGATTCGCCTCGCTATCATTTTTGCAGTTTCTTCGCCAGACCATCAGGCAGCAAATGGGGCCTTCGCTGTTCACCGAAAACACCCGTCGCCATGTCATGCTCGAGGCCCCTGATCCCGAAGACACAAGTAACAACTTTGTCGAGGACGAAGACCAGAAACGAGCCATGATCGACGTCTACTTTGCTGCTGTAAGTTGCGTCTGAACGGTCTACTGAAGAGAACACTCACACTTATAGACAAACGGAATCCTGGACCCGTTTCCCCGAGGAGAAGTCGAAGCATATTCGGCAACAGTAGACGCCCCCAACGTCGAGAAGCGCGAGTATATGGCCGCTGCACTCGACCTTATCATTGCGATTGGAGCGCAATGCCGAGCAGCAGACCAGTACGATCGCCAATATGCCGTGAGACTCTTTTCCCGAGCACAGAAGACTGCTCTCGCCGGCGGACTCGAGGACCCCTGCCTCGACATGGTTCGCTGTTTCCTGCTGATGACCTTCTATATGCTGGGAGCCTGTCGAAGAAATGCCGCGTTCATGTACATGGGAATTGCCAGTCAGGCTGCTTCTGCCCTTGGCCTCCATGTCACTGAACAATATCGGCACTTCAGTGCTTCAGACCAGAGCGTGCGGTAAGTCACCATCCTCCCGAGCCTTTTTGTCCATCCTTCGTCTTACTAATTTCAAACAGACTTCGCACGCTGAAAAGCCTTCGAGTCCTCGATGTGATGTACTGCTCAATCCTTGGGAGACCTTATTCAACTGGAGCAATCAGAACCGACCACATCACACTGAACAGTGCAGACATCTACACAAGCAGTCCTCGCGAACTCACATTGAACGCAAGCTTCCGGGTCTGTACGATCATCGCAGATATCACACGAAGCCTTGACAGTGACGGTTCTATTGGTCTCAGCACCGCCGAAGCATTCCTCAAACTGCTTCAAGAGTGGAGCCTGAGCCTCCCAGATGACATGCGACAATTCAAGAAACCGGTCGACCAGCCTTTGACGCTGCCAGAGCGGGAACATATGATTGGAAATATTCACGTCTCATGTGTTTATTACTTTGCCGTGATGCTCGTGACCCGGCCGTTTCTAATCTCGCATCTGATGCATCAATTGACCGGAAATGCAAGTGACGGCTCCGTGGCGACGACAACATCCCAAATGCAGGCGGATGTGGTTGATGTGGCCCAGGCCTGCATTGATTCAGCGATTCTAATGGCCAATATGTGCCACGAGGCCGTCCAATCTGGCATTCTGCTCAAGCAGATGTGTTTAATGAAGTAAGGAGCCAAGAACGCAAGAACGCGCTCTCGGATTGATGTGTGCTGACCTCCAAGGGCCTGGATCTTCGCCGCCGGCCTGGTGTTAGGGTTTTCCATGTTCGTGCAGGGCGAATCACGTTTCGACATGGACGATGCGTTCAGCAATGCCCGCGAGGTCCTCGGGAATCTGTCCATCCACAGCCCCCAGGCAGAGCACTACTACGAAATCCTCACCGGCTTCGCCGACGTCATCCAGCGACATCGCCAGCACCTTTCGCGCGAAAAGCGCCGCCACAAGAACAAATATGTAGACCAGATCCTGACTTTGGATATCAGTCCGAGTGCCGGCGGATCGCAGTCGAACTCATCCCCACGAACGCCGCTCTCCAACGACCGCGGCACAGGCGCTCCAGACCATGCCACACCTAACGGGAGTGTAACAGGAGGAGGTAATTTTTCAGCGGCTGAATTTGACTTGAATGGGCCGCTACAGATGGCCGATTACAGCCAGTGGCCGCTGGAACATGGCGGCGGCTTCGACTTTGGTATGTTCGGCTGGGACAACTTTGCTATGCAGATTTCCGAGAACTTTCCTTTTGACAATGAAGCCGTTTGGGGGGTCACCTGAGACTCCTATTGTGGAAACCCGACATTTTGTCCCCCGAAGAGGCGGGTGCGGCAGCCCTGGAGGCTCTTCAGAGGAGGAAGCCGTCCTCTCCAGGTGCGTCCCGCGCGTCCGGCAGTAATCGAGATAGAACTGTGTTCTTGGAAAAACGACACTTGCGGGCCCCTCAACCGGTCTTTGGTGATCTCTTCGAACCCTCATCCAGAATTCGGCATGACTGTCGCGGGGAGGCATGACGTTGCTAATGGTCACAAGCCAGGAGTGGTTCTGAATGCTTGAACAGCATAAACCTTCGCTAGCCCATCAGAAGACTGCTTAAGGCTGCTTCTGACCCGCTGATCTCACAGCGAAGGTACCTGATTTGTCCAGCCGCCGGGTTGCTGTGAGCAGAACAAGTACCAGGGTCAGATGGGTGTTGCGCGCTGGACAAGCTAGACAGTCGAACATGTCTCTCATAAATCAAAGCATCCTTCACTGGAAAATTGGAGCTTGATTCAGTTGTCGTCGCCATCCAAGTCCGACGGTGATGGACTGACGCAGCCTTACATGCAAACCCCGGATCAATCAGAGGCCGTGTCGTAACGACATAATAAGTCCGCCCGAAAGTCCGGCCAGCCGGCATCTCGCTGGCACAGGGTTTATATGGTAGAACGTCGTCCCCGTCGGGTATTGATCATTCACGCTTTGATCTAAGCGCAAATTGACAGCTTGTGCATTTGCTTAGGACCGTGACAGCCAAGGAAAATACAATGATCGCCGGAGAAAGCCAAACTCCGAGTTTGGGTGGCGCCGACGTTGACCCAAAGTTAGCTATATAGCCAAAATGCGGTCGGTGAGGTGTTTCGACAATGTTGAAGAGCCTTATAATCAGAACGAGGCAAAAGCTACCATAGCTCTCTGTCCTTGAATAAAGAGAAGATCACAAGGGTGGGCAGCAAGCTGGTGTTGGCCAAACCTTGTCGAGACGCGATCTCTCGCCAATATGGGAGTCCCCAAGCCTCGCTCTTGGATTCCATCATGGTGTTGCTGGGACATCGACAACCCGCCAGCGTTGACCATGAGACTGAACATTTTGTACGCCTGCGCGGCGGGCTTCACCTCAGCCAACCTCTATTACAGCTATCCGATCTTACATATTCTGGCCAAGGACTTCAATACGTCGCAGGCGGGAGTGGCGAGCATACCTGCGTTGGCACAAGCAGGAGATGCCACCGGCCTCCTTTTGATTCTTCCGCTGGCGGACTTCCTCCCACGGCGGACCTTCACCATTACCTTGTTGGCCTTATCGATGGCATTTTGGTAGGTTGGCCGGTTGGCACTCATGCTCTGAGAAGTGGCTGACTTGTATGCAGGATTGGTCTCTGCGTGACCACGGATCTGACTGTCTTCCTGGTACTCACTTATCTTTCCGCTCTCTTCACAGGTACCACACAAATCATGCTCCCCCTGGTGGCTGAGCTGTCCCACCCGGAGAAAAGAGCATTCAACATCTCTATTGTGTCCGCTGGCCCGACCCTTGCCATTCTGCTGGCACGTATTTTGTCAGGGATCGTCGCAAACTATACGTCCTGGCGGAATGTGTACTGGCTGGCCCTGGGTTTGCAGTCCAGCGTGCTTTTCGTGCTGTGGCTGTTCATGCCCGATTATCCTGCCATCAATCCGACTTCTGTGAAGAAAATCTTGAAAACTTACCCGAAAATCCTGTGGACAATCCTGGCCATGTATTGGAAGCACGCGGTTCTGGTACAGGCAGCACTCCTCTCATACTGCACCTTTTTCTGCGTGTCATCGTTCTGGACCACTCTCACCTTCTTATTGAGCGAAGCCCCCTACCGCTATAGCACCACCATCATCGGCCTCTTTGGCTTGGTCGGCGCCGCAACCATGATCTTGGGCCCACTCTACAGCACATTCATCGTCAAGCCCCTCGGACAGCCTCTCTTTTCTGTAATCGTCGGAAAATGTGTGAGCTTGATTGGAATCGTAGTCGGGACGTTTGCGGGCAGACACCATGTCGCAGGCCCGATCGTCCAGGCTTTGTTGCTCGACGCAGGACTGATGATTGTGCAAATCTCAAACAGGATGGCCATCCACCCATGCGAACCGAGGGGAGGAAACAGAATCAATACGGCGTTTGTGAGTGTCCTCTACCTGGGCCAGTTGAGTGGGACCAAGGCGGGAAACCTCATGTATGAGAAGCATGGGGGTTGGCTTGCAAGTGGTGGTCTCAGCATTGGGGTCATTGGGTTCAGCTATGTTATTGCTCTGCTCAGAGGACCACATGAGACAGGGTGGATTGGTTGGAGCGGTGGATGGAGGCTGAAGCCGCGTGTCACAGAGCCAGGGGAAGATCCAGAAGCAGCAAGTGGAAAGAATGTGTCGGAGGTGAAGGATGGATGAGAGATGATGATGATGATGCTTGTCGCTACTTACTCATCGACCGCGTTAGTTAAGCGGCTCGATGCCCGAAGAGGGACAAGGGCACCCGGGACAAGTGTCCTTATCACTGGTCAACTGCGGGCGCAGCCGGTGCCAATGCGGGGCATGCAGCCCGAGTCGCGTTCCGTTGAAAGGCGGCGTGTCCCCTGCGCCATCTCGCGGTTGCGGCGTAGTAGCTGTCAATCAAAAAAAAGTGAACGGAAGTTACGGTCAAAGTGTCCTCTAACTAATTCTCCAAAGGTGAAGCTGTCCTCTTCGCTTGCCCTTTGACAACTTGGTCTCTTCCCGTTGCTGCTTGCTACGACATATAAAGACCTGCTAATCTCGACCTCAACTACTCTCTGCCCCTCCTCATCTTTCCATTGACTCTTCACCGCCGCAACCATGGCTGAACTGTACCCCGACCTCAAGGACCGTCCTATCAAGGAGACCATCTGTCTTTTCGACGTTGATGGCACTCTCACGCCCGCGAGACAGTCCGTTTCTGCTGAGATGCTGCAGACCTTGTCCAACCTGAGGCACAAGTGCGCAATTGGCTTCGTAAGTGAGCCCATGGCGAAAGGGAGTGGAATGCCAATGGAACTGACCCTCGTCTAGGTCGGAGGTTCAGATCTTGCCAAACAACAGGAGCAGTTGGGCACCCCGTCTCTTCCCGTCACCACCCTCTTTGACTTCTGCTTCGCCGAGAATGGTCTCACAGCCTACCGCTTGGGCCAGCCCATGGCCTCCCACTCCTTCATCCAGTGGCTCGGAGAAGAGAAATACCAAAAGCTGGCCAAATTCTGTCTGAGATATCTCTCTGAACTTGAGGGTCTTCCACGCATGCGTGGTACCTTCATCGAATTCCGCAACGGCATGATCAATGTCAGCCCCGTTGGTCGTAATGCCAGCAAGGCCGAACGAGACGAGTTTGAGGCTTGGGACAAGAAGAACAATTGCCGGCCTCAAATGATCGAAGCCATTCAGAAGGAATTCCCTGATTTGGGACTGACGTACGGACGCTTCTGGAGACCGTGCTCGTTGACGTGAAGCTGACACGGACTGTAGGTACTCGATCGGCGGTCAGATCTCCTTCGATGTCTTTCCCACCGGTTGGGACAAGACCTATTGCTTGCAGCATGTCGAAGCCGAAGCCGACCCCAGCAAGTCTGGTATCCACTACAAGAACATCCATTTCTTCGGAGACAAGGCCTTCAAAGGGGGTAATGACTGGGAAATCTACAGCGACCCTCGAACCATTGGCCACGCCGTCAAGGGCCCAGAGGACACGATGGCCCAGCTCAAGCAGCTCTTTGACGTCTGACTTGCAGCACGCCTCTGACAAGCAGACCGAGCATTTCCTTTAACCAGCACCCAGCTTTTGTGTGCTTTGATTTGTGGGCTTTGATTCTCATCATACACTTTCAGTTGAGGAAGCAATTACGTGGAAGGCCAATCCGGGTTAGAAGGTCTTACAGGTCAAAGATTTGATTCAGCGCTCAGACAATAGAGTGGTGGACACGGCAGGGGCACAAATGGGTGTTTCAAGCCGGACTGAAGGGTCGAGACCGATTTACCAATGCCCGCTCCAGATAGCCCTGGGATGGATCACTTTAGCGCCCAAGCATTTCGAGTCAAATGCAACCAATACATTTCTGTCCTTCATTAAGAACCTACTACACCTTGAGTTCTTCACGGCGCAGGTGGTAGACGAGAAGTGGTTTAACAGCGACGACTCGGGCATGGGAACTAATTGCCAACAGACGCCTTACGCCCACCGGATCTATATATATACCTCGCCTTCATCGAGATTCGGGATTTGGAAACCTGGATGCAGTGTTCCAAATCACGCAGACACCCACCACGAAGCAGGCACTTTGGTCCTGCGTGCACACTCTCACTCTGTATCGATCAGGCTATTTGATGATCCTCTTGGACAGCGCTTAGCAGCACTCCAGAGAGGGATTTCCGGAGGTATGTCAGGAAGTTGGACTACTGCATCTGATTGAAACATGAGGCTGATATCAATAGAATGTATGGGAGCAAGGGGGGAAAACCCCCTTGGGCTAACACCGCGGCAGTCAGCCAGACCAAAAAGGCCAAAAGTCCACGCGTGACCGGCCCGTTCTCACTGTAACTCTGCTGAGTCCGTGTTTACTGTATGTAGGTCGCGGAACACGCGTACCGGTGTCTCCCGTTCGGCTCTGTGCGATATCCAGCTCGGGGTGGCACGGCCAGGTCGCTCTCGTCTACGTTTCATCGCCGGCGATAAACTCAATCAGTGACTGGCGAGTACTAGTACTACTACTGCAGGTCCTGACACGCAAGACGGAAGGTGGGAAATCCAAGCCCCAAGTTCGAAAAATCATGGCGGTGCACAGCCACTCACGTTCTCCACCGTTCCTCCTTCTTCTCCCACTAGCCAGCCACAGAAGTCGTGGTGCCCAATGGACTTCCGAGGAAGGACCCGTTGTATTGCGTGGCGTCGCCAGTGCTGCGTAACCCAATGACAACCAAGCGAAGCGAGGGAACCCGAGGGGGAACGGCGGAAGATCACCGCATCAAGATTCCCAGCTCGGGAGAACGTTTTCGTTCAAGTGAGCGAATAGGAACGAGAGTGAACGAGAATTCCAAGATGTGGCGCGTGCTGAGATGTGGCACAGACACACGCAGACATACACACACAACCACACACGAGGAAACTCCCCGGCTGTCAGCCCATACTACGCACAACGGACCAATGACACCAACTGACTCGCGCGAGGGCCACACGGGGATTGCGTAGGACGAGTGTGGCTGAACACCCTCAACTCACATTCATCAGTGGGAGCTACACACATCGTATTAGAGGGTTCAAGCAAGATAAAATGGATACCAAGGAATTGAGCAACTTGCAACAACGTGGCAGACAAAGCCTGAGTCCGGAAAGACATTCACGAACGAACGAGATTCTTATATCTCATATATTTTATCCACATATATACCCACCTACATATACATATACACATACGTATACGTTATATCTTTCTTTTCCTGGGTTGACCTACACCCACCACCACTAACACCACTCAACACCGATAATACCGACCAAGCTCCCAAGGCGACAACCACAACCACTTCTCTCCTCCTCCCTGCCCTCACCCAGAAATGCGCACCCTCCTCCGCCGCAGCCTCCGAAAGGGCTGCGTCATCCCCGAGCAGCTGTGCTGCGGCATCGCGCACGCGGCGTGGCTGTTCTGGGAGTACAGCCAGGCGGTTCGGCGGGCGCCGCACTGAGGAGCGAGCAGGCAACGAAATGAGAGGAGAGACGAGACGAAAAGAAAAGAAAGGCGAAACTAAGAAAGAAACTAGGATATACATGTGTATGCAACCCACATTCATCACCCATCATGAGTGACAAACTTGACGATTCGGCTGGTAAATTGTGTGGGGCCCCTGGATGGAATATCTATTATATCTGGATCTGGATCTGGACCTGGACGAACAGAACAGAGGTGTTGGGACTATTATTATCCCTCCTGTCTCTCCCCCCAGCATTCTCACGATACTGCCATGCCAGTACGAGGATGACCACGATTAGAAGACCGCCCGGCTCAACCTCCGACCCACGCTCATCTTCCTCTCCGGCTCGTCATCGTCGCCAGGGATGTCCTCAAACTCCCTCCTTCCAGAATCGAGGTCCATGTCGCGCACTTTCACCATGAGGCCCCAGTCGCGGGTCCACAGCTTCCAGAAAGCGAACAGCGCCAGGGCGATCGGGAGGGCGATGTAGCCCTCGAAGAACACCTCGGGGTCCGGGTCGCCGCCGAGTGGGAACAGGTCGACGTAGAAGGTCGCGGCCATGCACAGCACCACCAGAAACACCCCGACCCACGACCCGTAGACGCCCAGCTGCGACCGGAACGGCAGGTCGTCCAGCGAGCGGCCGGCCGCCTTCCAGCCCGCGCGGAACCGGATGTGGCTGTAGCAGATGGAGCCCCACACGAAGAACGACGACAAGCCCGTGAGCGCGAGCAGCCAGTTGAACACCGTCGCGCCGGTGGCCGCCTCGTTGATGAACGCCAGCAAGCCAAATGCCATCTGGATGACAACCGGCCACACGGGACGGCCTTTCTTGTCGATCCACGCCAGGAACTTGGGCGCCATGCCGCCCTGAGCCAGGGCCTGCATGGTGCGGGTGGAGCCGTACGTGCACGAGTTGGCGACCGACATGACGGAGATGGTGATGACGGCGTTGAACACCGACGGCAGGCCCTTGACGCCCGCGTACT
This sequence comes from Fonsecaea erecta, assembly GCF_001651985.1. Lineage (NCBI taxonomy): Eukaryota > Fungi > Ascomycota > Eurotiomycetes > Chaetothyriales > Herpotrichiellaceae > Fonsecaea > Fonsecaea erecta. The sequence goes on along the minus strand of NW_017387253.1, from coordinate 1,297,858 downwards.
TGATGGCAAGCACGAAGGGGGAGGCTTTGGTGTTGGCACCGGACGAGTTGAGGAGGTCAGGAGAGCTATTGGGCACGATGATTCCCATGATGAGCAGCGAGACCACGTAGAAGCCGGCAATGCGCCAGAAGACCTGTTTGGTGGCCTTGGGGAGGGATTTCCTGGGATTGGCAGCCTCGGCGGCCGCCAGACCAACAAGTTCGGTCCCTCCAAAGGCAAAGGCGGCAGTGACGAAGACAGAGCAGAAACCCTTGAAACCTGTACACGATATCAATATCATGGTGGAATAATAAACCCCAACAAAACTCTTCTTACCGTGGCGGAAAGCCTTGTTGCCATGCTCGGCGTCATTCCAATATCTGAAGCCGATGTATCCGCGGTCGTCGCTCGGGACACCGCCGCAGTCAACGATGATGCCGAAGATGATGAAGCCGAGAACAGCGATGATCTTGATGACACCAAGCACAAATTCGACTGGTCTCTTGTCAGCCGTGCATTCTCACCCGGTCGCACACCCTCCTTACCTTCTCCGTAACCCTTGACACCAAAGAATTGCACGATGATCAGGGTGGTGAGAAACACGGCGATCCAAATGCCAATGTTATAATGGTGCCAGTAGTCGATGGTGATGCCTGCAGCAGTGATCTCGAACGGTAGCGTGACCAGCCAGCCAATAGCCTGTCCATCGATTAGCCGGAAGATATTCAAACATTAGCACAGAGTCTCGAGGATGCTTACGTATTGCCATCCCATCGCAAAACCCTGTCCACAGGAAGTCAGCAGAATATCGTGAGACGGACATCAAAGAGGTCACGAACCCAGGCAGGGTCGATAAATCGCACCCCGTACACGTAAAAGGCTCCATTGACCGGGTACAAGACCGCTAGTTCACCGAGAGCTTGCACCGTGCAAAGCAACATGATACCGATGATGATGAATCCGATAACCAAGGACGCTGGACCACCAGATTGCAACGCAGAGCCGGAGCCGACGAAGAGACCAGCACCAATGGACCCTCCTACGTGATCAACTATCAGCACCGACGGAAGAGACTCAAGAAACAAAGCAACCCACCGATTGCAATCATCTGCATATGTCGACCCTGCAAGCCACGGCTGAGCTTCGCTTGGTGATGAGTTCCCTCTTCGACATCATGGTGGCCATCTTTGGCACCATGAAAGACGCCGTCGTCGGAGTCGTGGGCGACCTTGGGCGGCGCTTTTGTCTCCCCTGGAATCTTCTCTGAGTAGGTGTTGCTGGCCATAACGAGCGATGTGAATGTGGGTGATTGAGAGTTCCTGTCAACAAACGGTAGAGGGCGGAAGAGATTCCCAGCTTTATCTCTGCGAGGGCCGGGGGGTTTGCAGAGTCAAGAAGGTCAAGCCGACCCAAGCAAGCTTGTTGATTCATTGGATGCTTATCTTGATCGCTTGTCTGTACGACACCGTCGTCCACTTGTCTGCTGCCATGCCACGCGATGACAGGGTTGCGTGATGCGAGACGGGCACCAGCCAAGGCTGCGCACTGCAGAGAAAAAGGCGGGGATGCTGCATCATTCGAGCTCGCAGGCCCGTAAAGCTCGCGCTCTGGCCGCGGTGGCGCACCGACCACCACGCAAGGCGTGCTTGGAATCGCCTATTCAGAGGTGTGGCTGCTCTGCGATTCGAGATAAGGGAATGTCGTTGAAGCAGGTTGAACCAATCAACGCCGAGCCCGACAGCGGACCGTCACCCCTGCGCCCACCGTCCGAATAGACGGCCGGGGTAACACACGCAGATTGGCTGTTTCGCGAGCTATGACATCTGCCTGCTCCTGTCGGGGATGTAGCGATCGATAGATGCCAGCAAAACTCGCTGTTGTTCTATTGCCAGAACCGTAGAGATCCTCTATCTCGCTGTCGATCGCCGAAAGAAGGTTCTTGGATAGGATTGACCGGGCGAATGCCCAGACGTATGCCAAGAAGGTCTTCTGATAAGGACATGCCACCGCATTTGTGGCCCAGCATGGGAGCTCAACGCTTGCCTCACCATCGTGCCACTCCAAGACGACTGTATTGTCTTTGCACGGTGACGACGGTGGCGGATGGCGCTGGACAGGAGACCGGCGGGCCTTGGCTGCTTATTAACTAGGCATGCCTCGAGGTTGGCACGCAGAGAAGGAAATTTTGGACTGCGATAGGATGATATAAAGGCTGTTGACCCACTGTTGACTGTGAACTTTAGAATATGACCGGTGTTGTTGGAGGTCTTCTTCGCTCCCAAAGCTCCGGTCGCAATCGTCACAATTGAAGCCTGGAGCTTGAGCTGGCGAATCGCCGAGGTGTTGTTGGCGTAAGGCCATCTCACTGGGAAAAACCACACTCGCAATTGAAGCAATAGTCCATGATCTCTTCCGCCTCTTGCTGGGGAATCACCAGTTTGTGGTCACTTGTAGCAGAGCTGTCGGCGTTGCATCACTGCCACAAAGGTGTTCATAACTAGGCTGTCTCACAGAACCTGCCCTTCATGTCCGTTGCTCCCGCCAATGAGGAGGTCCCACGTCGCGTATCTCTCCAGATCGTGAGGGCGCTTGAGACTGTCCGTATTGCTCCATCATCTGATGCCAGCCATGGCAAGTGGCGCTACAAAAGGTCCTTTGCCTACCACTTGTTAGATCTGAACGTGGCTCTGCCTGGCTGACAGGGCGAGTGTGTGGCGATCAATTCATGATTGGCTGCTTCCTGGCCGCCAAGCTTTTAATAGGTGATCGTGAGTTTCAACGTGTCGCGTCTCGGCGGCTGAAAGCGGATCGTTGGTTCTTCGCAGCTTCCAAGAGCAGCCTGTGACCACGCTTATTCAGTTTCAGTTTTCTGCCTGTGCTATACATGATGGACTTGTCCTCCATTCCATTCATACCAATGGATATGGCACCCAGTGTTGCAAAACAGGACACAGGCGGAGCGCAAAAATATCACGACAAAGCCGGCCGCCAGCAGGTCAAGCTTGATCGTTCAAGTCGTAGGAAACACCTTCCATCATCTGGAATTCAACCCAACCGAATGGCCGCAGGTAAACGGCATTATCCAGCCCGAGACCAGGGCGAGGAAGAAAACGCCACTGCTCACCGGAGAAAGAGCCGAAGAATACAGGAAAGCCGTCAGTTGCTCTCTCTCGAAGTAGACGAGTCCCGACACGAGCACCTCGCAAAACAGCTGAGGAGAAGTACTCCTCCCCGCCTCGAGCACTCTGACCAGGACTTGCAAAAAGGCTCTGAACCTGGCGCGGAAGCTGGTAAGCGAGAAGGCGTACAGGCTTCAATACAGTCTCCAAGACTTCCCCCCTCAAAGGACCAGCTCTCTGAGAACAACTTGCGAATATTCAACGGGGAAATGAACCCCGCAGCCGACAATGCTCCAGTTCTCAAACGGACCTCGTCAGGGCGCTCCATAGTCCAATCGGAAGCGGACACATTCCGATCCCAGCGCTCTTATAACACCAACGCCTTCTACCGCCACAAACATCTTGAAGCTGTCCAGATTCACATCCACGCAGAGCCGCCTGACTACATCGAAGCCGCGGCCCACCGCATTGTCAACGCCAAAATCTCCAAGCAGCGCAGAGCTGAACTCCGCGTCGTAGCCCAAGAACTCAGTGATGACTGCCTCAAAAATGTCAGGGCTCAGTCTGGCGAGAATGACTTTATAAATCCACTCTATACTGCCCTTAAGGCTCTGGGTCTCAAGAACCTCTGTCTCCATGAAAAGGCCGAGTGGCGAGAGGAGCTTAAGCCAACAGTCCAGCAGCAGTTGCATTTTAGTTCGAGCTTCATGGCCGGTGTCCAGCAACTAGAGGTTGACGGTATCTCAGCTCGGCCGCGAAAGCGCCAGCAGCAGTCCGCTGGCGAGTATATGTCTCCCGAATCCTTTCAGACCAACGCACACGCCACTCCGTCAGCCAACAATTCACCCTCCCCAGCCCCATCTGTTCCGAAGAAAGACGGACATCGCTACCCGATCAAAAATCCCCGCCCAGACCTCTCAATAGGCACAGATCTCACGGCTCTCGTCTCGGCGCTCTCGGCGCAAAACCTCAACAAGGCCAAGGCCACGGCATTCATCGACTGGCTCCAGAATGAAATGGTGCAGCACGAGCCAGAGGGGCCGCTTGAACCAATGCTGCTCTTAGTACCGGCTCCACACGCTTTAGATCTCGCCTTCCCGTTTGCCGTTGTTGAGGGCAAGGCTTACTCGACCGGTAAACAAATCTTCGAAGCAGAGAACCAAGCTGCGGTTTCCGGGGCTTGCGCGCTCAAGATACAGCTTGATCTGGATAGCCTGGTCAACAGCGGAACAATAAGATCTGGTGCCCCGCCCACATCCTCGAAGACCGATCCGCCGCTCTTCTTCTCCATCACCACCCAAGGCCCCATCCATGAGCTCTGGTATCACTGGACCGTCTATGACGACGGTGTGCGCAAGTTCGAATCGAAGCTTTTGGACAGCTATAATGCATTGGTGCTAGAGCGAGGGGAGGACTTCGTGGTCAAGCTCAATAATGTGGGCAATTGGGGTACAGGACCATTTATGAAGTCAGTGGTGGAGCGTCTAGGAAAGGTAGCAGTGAAGGCAGCGACTTAGTCATTAGTCATTAATGAGATTGCTGAATCGAACAGTCGCGTAGGACACGAAGTGACTGGCGAAAGGTGTAATCCTCACTCTTAAGCTCCCCCGTTACAGATCGCCGGCGCAGACGTTTCTATAGTCCTCAAAGACCATTGTTTCGCAATCTCTTCCAACCGGCCAAACACCCCCCGCCACTAGCTGGCAGCTAAGTCGGCATTTGTGGCAGATAATCTAGTTGCGACGTAGATAGACTTAGACTATCAGTAGGATTGGCTGTAGCCCTTATAGTAAATGGCTGCTCAAGAGAATCCTATTCTATCACTGAAGCTATCAAATCCTCCGCCGCCACATTCTGAGCCATTTGTTCCTCCTGTTCTTGCGCCACCTCTCTATCGCGATCCTCCTGTGCCATCGCCTCGCGCCGTGGGAGCAAGATACAGAGGCCAGAGATAGTCGAGTTTACTCGTCGTCGCCATATTCGTGTAGCGTAATATAGTCATCTCGCTTGTGTGAAAGAAATAAGGTGCTTTTAGCGGCTTCTAGCGCTGGCGACTAATTATGCTTTCTATACAAATTGCTAGACGCTAGTATCTTAGCGGACTTTATTTAGCGCCGTGGGGTCCACGAACATTCGGTACATTAACAGAATCACGGGTACCAATACGTTTACTCTTACGCCTGAGAATAGATTTGATGTATTTTTACTAACCCTGTTTGACACAGTTTGATGCAGTTTCGCAGCGAGTCTTCTTCAGTCCCCAGATAAGGGCCTTGTAGAAGTCGAACCCGATGGATTTGAAGCAGGCGAGGTCTTTTACCGGACCAGACGATTATCGAATAGTCCTTTGTTATGATCACCATCGATTTATCCTCGTCGTGACGAAGCCCGAGACCCGAGAAGATGGCGATGTTGTGTCAGACTTTTTTGAGAGGATCGAGGAAGCCGAGAATGATCCCGATGAAAGGATGTTTGACCGATGCCTGGAGGACGTTAGAGAAATCGCGACCTCGGCCTGCAAGCATACGATGTATGCGCTTGCCGCATCAACCTCGAACCCGAACGGCAAGCAACAGTCCCTGGAGGACTTTCTGCACCCAACGACTTTCTGTCTGCAACTCCGCACCGTACAAGGAAGGCTTCACGCCGTCGAAATAGACGACATCTCCGAAGTCGCTGGCATGTACGAACCTGTTCGCTTGGCACTGGACTCGGTGCCCCGATCTTTCCCAGCCTCCACTAATCCTTCGGCTGACATCGAGTTCATCCAGGATCTGCAGTATTTATGGGGAAGGTCCTCAAGGTCACCAAACATGGTGAAGTTCGTGTCTTCAAAGCAGCAACTCGCGGTAACGAAGACCAGCTCAAACGAGAGATAAACATCCCTTCAGCAAATATCCGAGAAATGGGAGCCAGATCACCCCCATCGACCCCATATTCCGCGGTTTCCTGGTCTCCGGACATCGGCAGGTCAAGTCATCGGAATGCTTGAAGAATTCGTCGACGGCATGAATCTACATGAGTTCGACGTCGATGGTGTTTCCTCGGCCCAACGTCGAAAGTGGAAACGTCAGATCGAGCAATCTATCACGCAACTGCATCAAAGTGGTATTGTCTGGGGAGATGTGAAACGGGAAAATGTTCTGATCGACGAAGCAGCCTGTGCGTGGCTTGTCGATTTCGGCGGCAGCTCGACTGATGGTTGGGTTGATGAGGATCGAGCAGAGACCATTGGAGGCGATTTGCAGGGCTTGTATCGGCTAGTGAAGTTCTTGGGCGTCCGACATTGAGAGATTTGCCTATTTGACATGGTTAATAGCCACAAGTCTTGAATGCTGCTCTGGTTATCATCCCACAGTAACACCCTCCTGGGATACCTCCCTACCAACGCTGCCAACGAACAAATCAGGAAGACACCGAAACTCGGACACAATAAGGAAGCGCAGGTAGCGGGCTGGGAAACATCCAAGCCACATCATCCGAGGGTCATGAGAAGGTAGTGCAGATGCTGCTAGATAGGGGAGCGGATGTCAACGCTCGAGGAGGATACCATAGTAATGCCCTACAAGTTGCATCGATGCATGGCGATGAGAAGTTGGTGCAGATGTTGCTCAATGAGGGGGCGGATATCAACACTCAAGGGGGAGGATCGCTGCCCAATGCTGGCCGCCTATCATCCTCCGTTAGAGTGATACACAGCCCTTGATGAGACGACGAAGGCTGAACTCCAATGGCACGAACATGAAGTCCTTGTAGACCTGCGCTTGTTAGACCTACGGACAGGGGAATCTGGATAATGACAGGTCTTTTCAATCGATCGAGCTGTCGATCTTTTCTACTTGGCTGATGTCCCGTGGACGGCGCTCACTTGCAAAGACATGACGGGCTACTGTTCAGCCAAAAGAGCCACAACAAAATCCCTCCCGTATAATTGTTTTTCATGCAGATCATCCTTTTCAAATGCTCGAGATCAGGTGACAAGGCATTCTTTCCCTTATGTCATATCCACACTCAAATCTCAACCCAAATCATCCTCCAACGCCGTCGCTTTGACCAATGAAACCATCCAAAAAGTCATTCAAGAAAGAGCGAGCCCAGAATCAACGCTCGTATTGCGGTAAATCGGGGCCTCTTGGATCATGATTCAGTATTTGTACATTGTACTCGTCGTCCATCAGGGGCGCCGTAGGTGTTAGAAAGGGGCCGGCGGTTTCTAGAGTGTGCGACTCATGCTCCAATGGCGGCTCACTCGTCTGTGCTAGAAGTCGACGTCGTTCCAACTCCTGCTTGTCATCGGCATGTCCCCCATTACTCGAGGAAGGACCGGGGGGAGGTGGAGATGTTGAGTAGGGTCGGATGGTGTCCCCAGACCTTGCTGAGGCGACTGAACTAGCAGCGTGCAGTGTGGAGGGTGTCATACTGCCGTCGTTCTGGTCCTCAATCGTATGCGGTGAAGGAGCAGATGACAAATCCGGGGCAGTTGGTGCATACGGCACAGGGTTATTGGAGCTTTCCCCTTCCTGCGGGGGTGCGCTTGGGAACAACAGTTGTTCTTGTCTCCGTAACCGTGTTTTCTCATCCACCACTTCTTCCGGCGCAGGGGGAGGTATCATCTCGGGTGCTGGAGTAGGATAGTTTGGTTGGGAGTTCTGATCATAACCATAGTCATATCCATAACCATCGTAATAAGGATACCCCGCTTCGTCATAATACTGTCCGTCGTAGGCCTCATTATAATATTGCCAGTCCTGCCAGCCTTGATCCGCTTCTTGAGTCGTTTCTCCAGGATGTTGATGCTCCGCTTGCTTGTTCTGTCTCCTTTTCCGACTGCTGTCCTGGGTTCCAACCACAAGCGACATTTCGAACGCGACGACACTTTTGGTCCGGCGTAGTGGGGCTGTGTCCAATATATGGAGAGCCCATTCTGAAGTGATTTGATTACCAGGATCAGAACTCTGAGAAAATGTCGGCTCGCTGGAAGTGAGTCGTGGCCACAAGCGAGTCTCGCCGAGCTTTCCAAATAGATCGACCACCACTTCGACGTGGTAAGTGAAGGAAATCATATCGCCCGGGACATTCGTGATGGTTGGAAACGCATTATCGGGAACTTTGATTGAGGTCGTTATGTCCGCAGTCATTGTTGTCGGGTTGACGATCATCATGGTGGACGTTTGGGCCAGGTCCTTTCGGAAAACACTGTTGGGTGAAGCAGCTGAAAAGTACAATCCTCCAAGACCGGTCCGGGACTTCGGATATACGTCTTCGTATTCCATCTTCTTGTCCTTTCCGGACCTATTCGGGAGGGGTAGCGGAGGGTGCATGTCAATTCTGCACTGCCGGTATAACGTCGCAATCACCATCCCTCGCACATCTGCCTTGGTGTGTGATATCGACACCCGGATTGGGATGGTATCTCCTGGTAATGCGCCGTGCCGGGGCAGCTCGGCGGTGGCGGTAATGGTATTGGCAGAAGAAGACGTCGTATTACTTCGTGCATCACTATTCTGCGGACTTGGATTTTGCGGAGGTGATACGTCGTCGGCGATCTGGAAGCTGGGGCTACTGGCCGGCGTAGCGTTGGTCTGTACTGTATCTTCGCTCAGCGCGGGGCTCAGCGGGGGGTTGCTTATAGAATGAGTGCTTCGGCTGGTGGTGCTGTTTTGCGTATTATTGCGGCTGAGGCGACCAGCACCGGGACTTGATGTCGTCTGGGTGGTCAAGGACGACGCTGGTTTGACGACTTTCACCTTGCCGCGCTTGGAGACAGGCTCCAAGGTGATTACTCGCGACTTCGGTGTGTACATATTCTCGATATCGACCGCGTCTTGGAATTTAATTTTGGTGCTTCGACTGGTCACCGGGCTTATTGTTGTTGGGCGGGTGAGAGTGGCAGTAATCAAATAGGAGATCGTTCCTCGCTCGAACTGTCAACACCGTTAGTATCACGGCAAGGGAATCTTGAAGCAACCGACGTACATCAATCGTGCTGGGGAGGCCTCTCGAAGGAAAAGGTATCTCAAACGCGAACTTGTAGACCTGTTTCTTGAGAAAGCCATTCCCACAAAGAACCTGCTCATGCTGGAATAACGACGTCAGACCGTTGCCATGATATTGAACCCCTCTCGAACCCTTGCCATTTACCAGGCCCTCAGGCGCTGGAAGCCCTTCGCCGGGAGGTATTTGGTGCTTATAAACTTTCGCATATCCATATAGAGCCACAACCAGGTGCGTAATATCGAATCCCTTCAAGACGGTGAGAACCACATTGCCCCTGACAACCTGACCCTGCGAATACACGCGGAAGGGGTCTTCGGGCTCAATGGCGATCTCAAACAGGTTCCGCGCATGCTTCCCCAAAGGGTTGGATATGTAGGAGAGTATGGAGCGAGGTCGGGCCACTGGCGGGTTTGGATTCGCGAGCGGCGACTCGAGAGGCATCGCCGACAGGACCAGAGCCATTCACTGCTATAACAGCGACAACGACCAGAGCATCGTTGGCAGGATTTTCGGCGCAAGGGAGGTATATTCTCGAAGCCGAGGGGTAGAATCTCGAAATCGTCTCGTACCGGTAGTGTGGCTCAGTATGTGCATTTACTAATGAGGGCTGCGACTGGGGGCGCGACAGTCAGCTTCGTCATCAATTAGGCCAGTGCCTGCGCGACGACTCGGGGGCCGCTGCACCGACTGTTCCGCAGCCGGCGAAGTCGTGTATTTTCCGACTCAGCGGCGCATAGCGAAGCCTCGAGGCAGGTATCTCTCTAGGCACTCTTGTGTGAATCCTCGACCTCGCGTTCGGCCTGAAGGTAGGTAGGAGGGAAATCTCGAGATTTTCGACGGGCACGGCCACGGGTTTGGCTCCGTAGGTCGGGGGATCTGTATGGAGAGGGAGGGAGGGCGCGGTGTGATGGTGTAAGGGTGTCTCTTGACCATGCGCAGTTGCTGTGTATGGGGTTTTCGAGTACTTAGGTAAATGGCTAAGCTTCGGTCAACGGTGTAGTGTACCACGTTGATGGGAAGATGGAGTAGTTGGATTGATGCTTGTCTGTGAATTCAAGCTTCGGTGCTTGGCAGGTCGAGGATCCTGTGGTCTGATCGAGAGGGAAATGACAGAAGGGATCGAGTCGCGCAACAAGAAGTGGGAGGCGGCGGGAGAAAGGGGAACAGAGGGCGTCGGGCGGACCAGGAAGAGGATTAGGGTGGTGCTGTTGGTCGAGCCGTGATGGGGTCGGAGCGAGGAGGGCGACCGGGGGGCGCGACGTTCCAGTCTGCAGCTGGGCTGCTGCTGCTGGACTGGTCTAATTCGACCTAGAAAGGGTGGTAAGGAGCCTCATTATTGGCATTGCAGTTCGTGTTGTGGACTGAGTTTCTCTGTGTGGGTTGCATGTCAGACTGCAGATTGCTGCGAGTATTGAGTGGTAGTGGTTCGCAGCACCATCAAATCAATCAACCGGCAGATTCCAGGTCAACTTTGTTCGTCCCCAGCTTATCGTCGTCGTCATCAGATATTCGCAACGCACTGGTCTTGTCCCACTTCAACTTGACTCAGTTTTGCCCCTTTGTTCGTGTTTGAGTCGCAGAGTGAGGAACAGGAAGGTGGCTGTGCTCAACTAGACAAGAATCCCGCAGACATTGGTGACCCCTCGTATATTTTCAGCACTCGTACTTGTGAGCAAGAAAGAAGACGGTGGAGGTGGGGGAGAACATCGCAGCTGCGGTGGGTGTTGATCCGGGCCACGCTCCAGGGGGGAAGTGTTGGAGGGGCTGTGTCCAGCCCTGTTCAGCGCATCAAGCTTTTTTACCGGCGAGCAGGGGGCAGGGGTATGTTAGGGAGAAGGAAGGGACACAGAATCACTACTGGCGACTGGGGAGGGATTGAGGGGCTTTGTGGTGGAGTTGGCGTCCCACCGGTTAGAGAGAAAGGCAACTACTGGCTACCCACGGACAGCCCACAGGCCACCTAATGCTTTAAGGGCCGGAAGGGCCTAGTGAGCCCTAATAGTTTAGGCAGGACCACGCATTTAGGGACCTTTTCGGAGCGCACCCATCTCCGAAAACCCAGCTCGTCGATGCAAAGACACAACCGGCTATCCAATAAGCAAGATGGCGTCACACACAGCCTAGCTACCCTGACAAAGGGTAACCTGTCCAGGGAACCCTTCAAACCCTGCAGTAGCTCACACCTGGGGTATCATCCACCAGCCACCTGAACGCCCCCAAATATGCCGAGCATGTTGATTCAAGACCGAAAAATTGCCTTCGAGGGACCTTCCTGTTTGTTACACCTTCCAGAACCTGACTGATAGCCTCAGGTCACAACCTAGAGCCCATACCCTTTCCATCCAAACAGCTTGTGCAAGATGCCAGTCTCGCTCAAGCAGGCAACCCTAACTTATCGGGCCTGGCTGCGACTGCGACGAGCTAGATGCAAAAAAGCTTCATCCCCTCAAGCATTATCGTCGATCTAGGCCATTCCACAAGCACCATCTAACCCGTTTCTGCCTTCGGAACCGGTCTTTGAAAAAATTGATCCCAGATGGTTTGTTACTCTCCGGCGGACACATGACCAAACTCAAACCTATGAAGCTCATGGATGGCGATGGCTCCTTTTTCAACGGCGCGGTCTTTTGGCTGGCGATTCGTCCTCATTGAGACTGTCTTCGGAAGAATCAATTTTGGAGGTCTGTGCTGGCTTGACCCGACCCTTGACCTGGTATCTGGTCAAATTTGTTTCGTCGAGCCCATGCTCTAGTCCCTCGGGCTCCACGAAGACCATATCCCCATCCCGTCCTAAGGCCGACTTGACTGCTTCCTCAAGTAGAATCCCGAAGGCTATCAGAGCCGTCTCATCAAAGCTCCTAAAGTCAAACGTTCCTTGCTCTGGCACGGCGCGGCTGTAGAAATCCGAGGCGTATGAATGCACTGCTTTCAGAAGTTCAGACTCTGGCAGTTTTTCGGCATCAGACAGGTGTCCTGCTGCATCGTATGATTCTTTTATCACATGCTCTGCGATGGTGGATCTGCGCAGAAGGACTTCCTCTGGCGCGATAGGCAAAACATTTTCTGATTGCTTCTGTTCTTGAGTCAAAAACCCATTCAGACCAGCTCTTCCAGCCACCACATCATAGACAGTAAGTTGCCGTGGCGGGTTATATGGTAGAAAGCCTGCATCAGCGGCAGCGTTGTGTCCGGCAGCTTCGTGTTGTGTGATAGTCTCGCGAAGGGAAGCCATATTCGCCGCGTCACCGCTTGCAACCATGGCAATGCCGTGTCCACTGGGAGTCGACAATTTTCATCACCAGACCTTTGAGTGTGGAACACTCAACCTCCACAGAAAACTCGGGCTAGACAGAAAGTGTTTCGAGTTACGCTGGCGTGGCCGGGAGCATCGAGTGTCGAGCTAGTCACACATAGCTGTCGAAGTGTGATGTGGCTCCTCCGGGCGGCGGATTTCTTCGCTGCTTTAGTTGCCCTCGGCTCACCTTCTGCTCCAGGACTGGACTTGCCAAGGCGGCGGGATCCAGTCCTATCTTCTCGTGCCTCGCCGACGACACCTACCAGAAAAGCAGGCACTAATCTTTCGACTGAAATATCTACCTCAGACTGGTAGGGTACTGTCACACCCCCGCGGAATATAACGCTGTCGAAGAGACGAAGGTAATGGCAGATGACAACGCTTGAGAGAAGATGTTTTGGATCCCAGAAGCCCTACGAGAAGAGGTTGTGTCTTTGAATATGAAGCTCTACCTCGTACACGTCATGGTTTCTGACGGGACCCGGATACTCGGACGTGGTCTTTCTTGACACCTACCTTTCGACACTCGCCCTCACGCTCTTCTCAGGTTTTGCTGTGATGTACTCTTCCTTCTACCTCAGCAGTCTGGAGCGCGGTTGCTGGAAGATGACTGCTGTCCTGCACTGATACGAAGTTCCCAGCAGCACTATGAAGGCCAGGTGCAAAGTGAGTTGAGTTTATGTCGTCGATTTGTTTGACAAGATCAGCGGGTAAAACCATCGCTTCGACGAGCAATCATCGACGCTTTCGAAGTGGAGCTGCCACTTCCTCACAATGCATGCAAAGGCACGAAATCAAATATTGTAGTCATTTGGAAGTCTGTAGGAATAGAACTAATACTCGTGGAGAGTTTCTCGTCTTTACACCATTAGTCACTCCCATGCTTTTTACGAGGAGCTGAAGCTCTCTGTCGTTCTGGAGGTGATGAACGCCATTGCCTTGAGGATTTGAGGAAAGCAGACACTGTTACCGTATAGCCTGGCGGCGAGCTGGTGTTTCGACAAACAACCGGGGAACAGTACGAGTAGCCACTGGTTCAAACGCAACCTGGAGCTATACAGCCTGCAACCTGCCTGGTTGCCGATTGGGGTGACCTGGGAGCAATCCCATCTTTTCTGCTGTGGCAATCCGTGCCATAGTACCCGGCTGTGGTAAGATCATCAAATACATTGGGTGGCTTCAGTGCGCAGGAATGTGCCTTCTCATGACTCACCACGGTGATCACGCTCGCAGCATCTTTAGGTATGTCGCACAAGGGGCGGAGTACAGATTGCGTGTCAATCAAATAGTCGTGGCAATGGATAATATGTATAACATGTCCACGGTAGCCTGAGCACCGGACGAAGTCCAGTCAAGGTTGCCCTTATGCGTAGATTGCAGCCTTGTCATCTTGTATATTCATCCCTATATTGCCAAGCCTCGTGAAAACGGGGATCGGAATACACTTTACGCTAGTAAAGACACCGCGAGTGGCACTAACCAAAGCAGGGAACGCATGTGGGGCATGTTAAGGTAGGCGTGATATGAGAGTATGAGAAGATTACCTCTGCTTGAAGCTAGAAAAGAGAATCTTGGAAATCAAGCCTAGACTGCGCATGTCGACGACAGCACCAGCGGCAGGCAGCTCCAGACACAGAGCCGTTATAGTAAAGCCGGTAGATGACTCGACGACGCACGCCTCGCTCACAAGACAAGCGACAACACAAGCGACGGCCATATTGTTCCATAGCTTAGGTTGAGCAAAGAACCCCCATCCGAATATGCTCACGACGAGGACCCGTCACAATTAAAGGAAAAGCTAACAACGAGGACCTTCGCCATCCACATTTTTGACCTGGAGTATAGGCTTCCTAGAAAGTATCGTCCTGCGGACTGCAATTTCGAAGTAATGTGAATGATCCAGTATTCAACAACACTGTTCGGCCGTCCATACTTTATGTGTCCGCATAAGACTTCATCAATCTTCTTCGCAGCGTCAGACTCGGCAAAATGGTTGATTGAAAACAATCAAATCCGGGAATATGCGTGCCAAAGTGCGGTCCGGCTACTCTCGACAGGCCTCCGGGCTTGCCGAATAGTGTTCAAGATGCCACGGCTACGGCTCAACATGGTCCAACCATGGAGGAGGGTATATGGTGTGATTGCCCCGTTCGAGAAATAGAAATGTGCTTCAGAGAGCTCGAGTCATGGCAATGAGTATGCTGGCTTGGGATGAAGAACGTGTTGGCAGCGTCGGGCGTGAGAAAGGAGCGATAGTGGCCTTACCGATCTGACCCAATGACCGGAGCCGAACCAAGGACGCCCTTGAAAGATGCCAACATGTATAACCGTCTTTAAATCGGCTCAGAACTATTCGGACGCACAGACTGTACAAACACGTGCGTCAAGCTATAGCTTTCCTAGACTGGACGAAGGGCTGGATAGGGAATGCTACCACTCCTCCGCCCACGCCGTCCGAAGCTCGTCGGCAATGCACACCGTGCGCCGACCCGACTGTCTCTGACACTCCTCGATCAGCTCGAGCGTGCGCCGCCGCTCCTGGACGCCCTCGGTAACCAGCCCCGCAATGTACAAACACTGCGTGGAGATGAAGCTGAAAGGGTCGGTCATGCCCGAGCTGGCGATGAGCAGGATCTGTTCACGCGACCGATTGATCAGCCGTCGCACCGACAGCGACTCGGCGGTCGACGTAAAGATTCCCCGCCCCTGTCGCAGGGATGAAGATGGGAGGCCGCTGAGCGCGAGTAATATTTGACATGCGTGGTACATTTGGATTCCGACCGCTGCTGGCCTTCGTCAGCCCGATGTTACTGGAAATGGATGGTGGTGGTGTTGGTGGTTCAAACCTGCACGGAGGGGAGGGAGGGAGGTAAGGCACTTACCGCAGTGCGGAAACACGTACCATATGGATGATATGTTCCGCGAGTGCTGATACGATGTGCTTTCCTCTTGCTGCTGATGCTCTTCCTGAGGCGGCGGCGGCGGCTGGCTCACAAAGAATCGTGTCATTGACGGGGGAAGCATCCGTTTCCACTGCTCGATGTCATTTCGAAGCTTGTCCCTCATTCTTTGTTGTTTGTTCAGCTCCTCTGCCGCCGTCTCCGCACTCTCTCGGTCCTGTTGGTCATTGCATAAGCTGATGCACTGTCCGAGCAGGAACATGGCGCGGTTGGCGATCTCCTCGTGGGACAAGTCGTCGAAAGAGTCCACCGCACGAGGCTCCCAGTAGTGTTCGTCCAAGAACATGCGCCGCCCGGCGTGCAAAGCGGCCCATGTGTCTGATCGATACCATGTCCAGTAGACAACGCCTTTGATGCCGGATGAATCTCCGTTGACTTGCCACAGCTGCAGGAGGGAGGCAATGCCTCGGAGGTGCGAGCCAAAATTTTCTCCGACCACGTCCAGCATTTCATAGCTGTGCCAAAGAACGCAGGTCAGCATATCGTCGGTGTGCCTTTCACCATCAAGAAGGTGAAGAGAAAAGGTAAAGCATACCTTGAGAGCATGATGCTGGACGCCAGGATTTTATCGCTGTGTGCCGAGTCGGGCTCCATTAAGAGCGTACTGAACGCCTTCAGCGCTTTCTGGTAATATTCGACCGCGACGTCCTCTGTGATCTGTGGCTCGGCCCCCGTCCTCGTCAAGGCCAACTGCTTCGCCGAAATGGCAAGACACGAGAATAAAACTGCCGGACACTCGAGTGCCAATATAGGCACCGTGGTGGAATAGGGATTTTCCTCAGAAAATGCTTCGATCTGATTGAGAAAGAGAGTGTGTGAGCTCATCTGTATCATGACACAATCTAACACTACGCGCTGACATACCCATCGTGCAACTCGCTCCACGAAGTTTCGGAGGATGAATAACTCCAGCGGGGTCAAATATAGCGGGCTGTTCGATCCTAGCTCCACGCGGGGCGGCGAGTTCTTGAATGAATTTCTGGTGGAGTAGCTGGCTGAGATAATGTCCTGTCTACGACCATCCAGCCCATCATCATATCTTGAAAAGAATCCGCTCGGAGACCCAAGGATGCTGGCGAGGTGTCCATTTGGGCGGACCGAGTCTGAGGTGTGCAAACGCGTAGCAGCCTGAGGTGAATGTTGAGGCGACGCTCTGCCTGAGAACAGCCCGGGTTGGGTGCTGCTGCCGGCCTTTGAGTAGGCTGGACTTGTTGGGTCCGTGACTTCTTGTCCCGGCTCATCTCCGTCGTGCTGGTGAAGGTGGTCTTTGTCAAAGCTGTGACCAGGCACGCGGAACACGTCGCACGAGGACGACTGGTCATTGAGATACTGGGCCAGAACAGGCCCAAACGACGCAGGGGTGTCAACGAGCTGGTTCTTGTCACTGGTCAGGGCCTCCAGGAACGGGGACGTCGTTTTGGAGTTGACCGCGGTGTTGGTACCAGTAGTGGTACTAGTAGTAATAGTACTCGGCCCCCTGGGCTGCTTGCCTCGAGTGTGATCGTCGACTTTGGTGTCAAAACTAGGGCGGCGATGGTTTCGATCAGACGGCGGCCTGCTGGCTTCATACATGCACGGTCTGTTCTTCTTGGTGCAATTGCCGCAGACGGGCTTGCGTTCGTCGCACTTGACATGCCGGGCCCTGCATGTACGGCTGCATATTTTCAACCGTCATCTCTGGGATCAGCAAAACGTGATGGATGGATGGATGGGTCATCATCGTGACATCCTTGCAACCATGAACCAATTAGTTGCAGGTGATGGATCGGGCTTTGGGGGAAGTAAAGTCACATTGTATCACATAATATAACGTACCAGCCTGTAGTTACACGAAGACGTGGAATAGCCTGCTGGGAGATAGGGCCACCACTGGAAGCCATGGTGTTTTTTTCCTTTTGGCGAATCCTCAGTCTGACCTCTGACCTGCGTCTCGAGCCTCGTTGCGAGAAATTGGAAAATCTTAGGAGTTTGCGAGATGTACTACGTGGTGCATGACCCTATTCCGGTCCTTAACCATGCCGGTCCTAGACCATGCCGG
Organism: Fonsecaea erecta; assembly: GCF_001651985.1. Lineage (NCBI taxonomy): Eukaryota > Fungi > Ascomycota > Eurotiomycetes > Chaetothyriales > Herpotrichiellaceae > Fonsecaea > Fonsecaea erecta. Next base: position 1,280,470 of record NW_017387253.1, on the reverse strand, counting down.
TGCATTCGGGTATTTCGTTATCAATGTGCAGGGTATTGGCGCCAACATAGACCGGGCTGAATGGACGGATTAAGCCGTCACCTTCTCGAAGCGGAACTATGATTATGGTGTTGCTTGCCTTATCTTGTGCGTGTATATCCTATGTACCTATCTCTTGTCGTTCGGTCCCTATCTTTCGGAGTTCGCTTCAATGCGAGACTATGGTACACATATTCGGGTTCAAGTTTTATTCAGTATTGATTATCGCGCCACGATAAGCCACAGAGCTAATACATTATCCAAAAATATTGACACCGAACACAATTTGATCAACGGCGCATACGCTTAGTAGAACAGGGATAGTGGCTTCGAACTAGATGGATGGTAGGCACTACCGGGAAGCTATTGATTGGAAAATGTCAGGAAGCCGGGATCTTGTTACTAAAACTCTCGACATCTTCTGTATTCCATTTTCTTCCCCTCAAAACCTAAAAAGGGACAAAATCACCCGAGATCTATAACTTTGTCTATACCTGTTCTATTAGACCCTGACCAGACAGATAGTGTTGTTGCTAATAACATCGATTCCAGACATCAGGCAGGTTTGACATCTCCCCATGGAATACCCCTTGTGGTATTGTCGGTACCAGCTGTTCCTCAGACCTGATCCCAAGGCAATCTGTTCTCAAAGCTGGGGGCTTGACTCTGACCAACCATTAGCCACCAGCGACGGTGTTGCTGTTGTCAAGGCAGCTGAACGCGGAGCCAACCTGCCCCATCCGGTATTGATCGATAATGCTCACGACGTTGGCGTAGGTGCCTCCGACGGTGATCAGGACACCGAGCACAAATATTGCCATGTGCATATACCACATGCCCGCCATTGCCACTGAACGCTTGCGGGCGCCCTCATTCAGAACAAACCAGAGGACGGCGGGGATGCACACACCCAGGTATCCAAAGCCCAGGGCTCCGATCAGTGAGACCAAGCTGCCATAGAACGGAATCGCCTCGCAGAGAATCCAACCGAGCAGACCCGTACCGTACGTACACGCAAGCCACACCGCCCAGTGAGTCTTGGTATTGCGAGTCAGATGACCAGTGTTCCGCAGGACTCGAACGAAAATACTCTTCCCGGCCACATGGACGCAGATCATGGTGCCAGCAATCAGTCCGGGGATGGCAATAGCGTACGAGATGATCTTGATCGTCGGCCCGGCCGAGCCCAAGGCGGGAGAGGCAACCCATCTGCCACAGTAAGCGTATACGGTCGTAGCCAGGGCGAGATAGGACGAAGTGATCCAAAGCATGCAGACATAGACACTCTTGAAGTAGTCTTGTGGTCGTCGCATCTCCGAGATTACGGGCACGAAGCCGGAGGTGTTGGCCGAAGAGGAAAAGATGGCCAACGACGCAGACCACGCCGTAGCAAAGGTTGTCCCAGCAGGAGGAAGAGCAGCGAAGCCCAGGTCGAAGTCTCCCGTCTGAGGCGCAGCAGCCGGGCGGTCACGCAGTGTGACAGCGATGACCACAATCATGATGGCCGTGACAATGGAAATGAAGCCGACCCATGTAATCCAGCCGAGATTGTGAATCTTTCTGATGCTGGCGACAGAGGCGACGATGATGTAGGCCACGAAGCCGAAGGTGACACTGCATGTGCCGTGCTTCGAGACAGCGTTAAGGGCGATGGAGAAACCGAGGGTTGAGACGCCGGCGCAAAGAATCCAAGTAAAGAGATAGACGAATTCCGTGATCTCTTTCACCACCCAGGCATTCTTCTTGGTCAATCCCAGCTCCAGAGCAGCGATGTGGGCACTGTCGGCAACGGTATGGACCGAGGGGTAGCGGAGCTTGAATTGCCCCTGAAGGACTGCGCAGTAGGTGTTGAGCCCACCCCAGAAGACAATGAAGATGCACCCGGCAACGGCACCGAGATTGTAGAGTGCCGCAGGAATGGAGAGGACACCGGCCGCAAATGTCATCTTGAGAAAGAACATGGACGCTCTGATCCAGCCGACAGTTCTGAAGTTGACTCCATCCTGTCCCGTGACGAAGACTTCGGCCTCGTCGACGCTTCCGAATTTCGAGCCTGTCTCCACCGGGCTAGCATCACCAACCGGTGTTACGGCCTCGATATCGGGCCTCTTTTCTGTGATCGTACTCTCCATAGTTCACCCCAAACGACTTGACAGGGAGATGTCAGAGGAATAGAGCGGTGATGGCCTGAAAAAGACGAGGATGGTTGGGGTAGAGGTTGGCAGATTCTCAAGCAGTCGGGTTTCAAAGTAGCTTTGATATATATCTCCTGAAGAGGCGACTATCTCTCGTATCATGCAACCGTGCCGAGACCTTAGTTACGGTTCCCTTCCCTGAAGGCACATGGCCGGAGAAATGAGTCGCGATACATTGTGCCATGGTTTTGGTGGAGACCATGGACAATCTCTTATCAGGATGTTGGAGAGATAATGCAAAAGGTACTTCTATGCCACAGGGTTGGTGTTGGGACCACCGTTGCCGTCTTATGATTACCTTCCGCGAAGGGCAATGATGGACGGATTTGCGGCATACCCTGAAGCTGCTCAGGCGATAGAGGACAAGGCTATCGTCTCGGCAAGCCAATAACTACCCTGACACCGCGATATAATGGCGCCAAATCTCGGCTAGATCACGTGTCAGGCTTCTCGAGCCGATGTTTCTCGAGACGAGGTCGGATATCCCCACCTTCGCTATCTCTGAATTCGTTGCGAGATCCAGGGACTATGCATCTGGGAATGACTATTCGTTGATCGTATCCAACGGTACAGCGGACGATATTTCCGAGCCGTATCACAAGACGGCTCGGTCAGAAATGCAGTTAGTAGACGGCTCCAGAGACAACTCCAACATCCAACATGCGGCTTAGAAATGAATTTCATCTTCGGAAGTCGGCACACTCGAGGATATCATTCCTTCCACTTTAGGAAACAGAAGCAGGATATTAAGAAGTAGCTGATAAGCCCATAACCGAGAGAGAGATGCTTTGTGCATATGTATCGGAGTCCTGCAAGTGAAGTCATTGTATCACTCGGGCTGTAATCAATTTGAGAACCGCAAGAATGGCGATAGCATCATTGGGAAAGTGAGTGTCTCCGCAAATTGCAAAGTCACTCCGTAGCCTTCTCTGATATCAGTAGGGGATCGAAGCTCGACGCTGCTGAAGTTCGAGCACTTGTCAAAGCGGCTGGTCTATCACTTTCCGACAGTGCAATCGAAGACTGGCGTTCTCTCCTTGGATCTCTAGAAGACTGTGCACAGCTCGTGTTCGAAGAAGACGATGGCCTGCCGAAGCCTGATCCAGAGCTGTATATCCGGACCGATATCCACATTCCGGAGGACAACAACAAAGGCGGCTGGGCGACGCGATGTTCTATCAAGAGCACCGCCCCAAAGAGCTCTTTGCTCGCTGGACGCACCGTGGCAGTGAAAGACAATACTGCAGTTGCGGGCGTCCGGTGTACGAATGGTCTTCCACCGATCAATGGAGAGTGGATCCCCGCGTATGACGCCACAGTAGTGACCAGAGTACTGGACGCTGGTGCCACAGTCACTGGCAAGGCTGGTATGTTTTGAGACCACGCCCTTTTTTTTGTGGCCAAACGAGTATCGGGTAGCTGATCAACCACTCTACAGCCTGTGAGAATGCATGCATGGAACCGATCTCCAACACGTCGTATACAGGTGTCGTCCATAATCCCTATGCGGATGGCTATACGTGTGGAGGTTCCAGTAGTGGATCGGGACGATTGGTCTCGATCGGCGCTGTAGATATGGCACTGGGAGGCGACCAGGGAGGGTATGTTGTAACGCTCCAGCCCTTTCACACCGAACGCTCTCCTGGAGGGAATCGTGCCACTAACCAATGTGGAGTACAGGTCGATCCGCATTCCAGCCGCGTTCTGTGGCATTGTCGGGCACAAGCCGACCTGGGGATTGGTTCCCTACACCGGTATTCTTGGTCTGCAATCAGTGATCGACCATACCGGCCCCATGACCGCCACCGTTCGTGACAACGCACTCATGCTCGAAGCCATCGCAGGCCCGGATGGTATCGACGACCGCCAGCCATTCTACATGGCTCCGGAATCCCTGCGTTTCTCCAGCGGGTTGGACGAGTTCCTCTGTGCCGGCGCCAGCAAGCCCAAAGATCAACTCCTTAAGGGTTTCAAGGTCGGAGTTCTCAAGGAGGGCTTCGCCGGCAAGCACATGGACGCGAACGTCGCCGCAGCGTGTCACTCGGCCATTGCGGATCTCAAAGCAATGGGAGCCGAAGTCGTCGAGGTCTCGGTCCCGAACCATGAGCAGATCTGTATCATCTGGTCGTGCGCCTTGCCGCTGCGCGGAGCTCGGGAAGCACTCCTGGGCGACACGACAGGACGCAAACAGCTAGAGATGACGGACCGCAGTGTTGCCGCTGCTCCTGCCATGGGTCCCAGTGGGAAAGCGCTGCTTTCACAAGAGTTCTTCGACGCTCTGGGCCCCGGTGCCCAAAACCTGTACATGAGGTACTTGTACGTGGACAACAAGTACGGCGCGGGCTTGCACGCCAGATGCACCAATCTGCTCAACAAAGCAACACAGGCGTACGATGCGGTCCTCGCCTCCGTCGATGTGCTGGTGATGCCTACGGTGCCGATGCCAGCTTTGCCATTCCCCGGTGGAGCTGACAACCCCACGGGCCGCTTTCAGGGTGGCGCTCTGGAGAGCCTCTCGTACCCCCTGGGTGTGCTCAGCAATACGGCACAGTTCAATTCCACCGGCCATCCAGCCCTTTCCATACCGGTAGGATTCGTGCCCGCCGCAGATAAGCCAGACATCAAGTTGCCCGCTGGGCTCCAGATTGTCGGCAAACGCTTCGAAGATTTGACGTGCTACAAAGTAGCAGCGGCGTGGGAAGAGAACAAGGACTGGAAGAAGCTGGTGTTTGCATAGAAGGACCTAGACCAAAGCGACTGGTGACATTCGAAGGGAAATTAGGTACTCTAGATGTCGCAGGTATTCAAAAATCTGTTTGGCAGTATTTCGAATGATACGGACTTCTCGAATTTCAAGGCATACATTTCGACTTGCATGTCCTACGCTGTTATTGCGATGAGTGTTGCACGTGCTGTGATGCATAGTCCAATGACACCAACCCTGAGCATTCTCTCATGTTACGACCCGATCGAAGCGATGACTTTGACTTGCCAGAAAAATCGACAGGGGGATGAGTTGATCGGCCTGGATGAGTAAGTTGTCCCCGGACAAGTAACAAGATTGGCAACATCCAAAACCCTTAACCACCCCAGGGCAGTCCAGGTTTTTGACCAATGGTTGTATAATAAGTGGTATAGTAGACCCTGCCCTGTCTTATATCTTGAAGTGTCTCGTGCACAGCTCTTCCGAATAGGTCAGACACTTCCCTTGCTGCTCTGGTCTTCAGGCCCTCATGGATATCTGTCAGGGCCCAAATTGCATTGTCCGTGTCCTGCCTCGAAAGCCACGGCACTGGAGGCATATCGAGGTGACGAAGATTAATGAGCCCATGACGTTGGAGCTCTGCTGCAAGATGCCGTAGCCATTCAGTGTGGGAGAATAGGCTGGTCAAAGGCGCGATGATCGCCGGAGGATCTCGAAACGCGGCAGGATATCTCACCGGGTCGCTCATCGCTCGAAGAACCGGCACGGTGACATCGGTCCACTGTATAAAGCCGCCTGGCTTCAAGAGTCTGAGGATGTTATGCATAACCCAATCCTTGTCCTGGAAGTACACCGCTGCCATGATCATACGGACATGCACAACGTCAAATCGACCTGCGTAGCGGTCAGGCATGGGCTGGAAGATGTCATGGAGCTCCAGCGTCACATTCTGTGGCCATGTGAACTGCGGTGGGAACTGTTGTGGAGATATATCGATGCCAGTTATTCGTGCATGGGGGTAGTCAACGGCCATGTCAAGAGACCAGATGGCGTTTCCACAGGCAACATCCGCGATTTCGAGTCCCCGGAGGCCTCTAATCTGTGCGGCAATGTCTGGATGGAGGAGCCATCCTAGCCTCCTCAATATGAGGTAGTGTTGAGCGGTCAATCTGCCGGATGCCAACGGATCGCGAGACATCATATAGTGATCTCGGTGCACCACCGTGTCCGCAGCCATATTTGCGCGTGTATTAGTACGAGTTTTCTTTCACTAGATTTGGTGTGAGTATCTGAACATCTGAAAGCCTCTTTCTGGCTGTTGTGCAAAGGAGTTGTTGTCGATTGAACTAAATCATATACTAAGCCTAAATTATTAGATTAGAGAATCAAGAGCAAGAAGCAAGCTCAACAATCCGGCCGGATACATAAAAGATCGTGTCACAACTGTAACTCACGTCCTAGAGCACGCCTCAACAACTTGGGGCTCCTTGATGTCCGGGAGAATCGGATTCTGGGGTTAGCCTATTGGCCATGGACCCGAAATAATTCCTGCGAACGAGTCGACGTGGCTTGGGAGCTTCGAGAGCTTCTAATGCTATACCATGAGAGGCAATGAAGAGCGGCGATTGGCGAGACGAGGGGCCTTGACGGTAGGCAGGGCTCTCCTAGGAGGGTGGATATCGCCGGGTTGTGGCTCTGCCCTCGCATGGGGCCACGGGGTGGATGGTTGATCAAATCATAGTCTCGTAGGGTCGCAACAAAGCGTAACGGACTAAATTTGTCTCGGAAAGCGGGAAGTTTGATTTGTGGGTGCTGCCCACTGTCCTATGACGAAGCATGTCAAGAGGTGCAACTGGATGGCCTGAAAGGGGACACCATGAAGGAAGGGAAGATGAATCCATTGTGGGACTCTCCAGTCCTCTCGCTGTGGCTCGCCAAGCTGGTTTTCCCGACGGATCTTGGATGTTGCCAGAGAATTTAGTGTAAGGCCACCCGCTAGAGGATCAAGAAAGCCGTACGCCTTGCAAGTTGTGCTTCACGACCATGAGAATAAGGGTTTATAACGCGCCATTGATGGCTATCGGTGTGTCAGATCGACTTCAAAGGATGCGTTGGCGAAAGCGACAAGGACGATCCTGGGACCCTGGAGGACCCCTTCGTGTTGGCAGTTCCAAGTCTTCCATGTGGTGCCCGCCATCCAGTGTATCGAGCTCCGAGGGTCTGTGCGATGATTCAGAAAGGAGATATCGATCGGCTTTTCAGGCAAGCATGGTCGACAGAGCGGCTGCCTCCTGTCCCTCCGCATGTCCAAAGCTGCCTAGATCGATCGCCAAATCATGGCAGCGTGGCCAGACTGATCGTTACCACTGAAATGCAGTATGAGCTTCAGAAATTGCCGAGTGCGGAATGATGTGAATGCATTCTCAGACGTCGAGGAATGAGAACGAGCCACAGCGTGCTTAGTTTCTTTGGCAGCGATTTTGTGTAAGGTTGGGTTTCTCTCACAACCTCGCTTTGCCATAGCAATGGAAGACTCAAAAAAAGGGAAGCTTCGACTGAATTGCCAGTTAGCGCAGTTTCGCGGTTGTCCGAGTAGGAGAAGAAAATATTCGTGATCGTGCCGACTGCGATGCGTCCAACACACCATTGTCATGATGAGAGTAAATCTGGTGAAACCAAACATTGCCGACTCGAGATCTTGCGAAGGGTTTTCCCGAGAGAGAAGGCGCCTGCATGAGACATTCATTAGTAGTAACATCGCAAGACAGGAAGGATGGCCAATTTGTGTTATGCCTACATTCACCCAGACGGATCACGGACGCGTCTGCCACTCTTCCTATCCAATGCCCAGAGTGATTCCAGAAGCCGACCCCGGACTAGCACAGTCTACACGAAGGTTTGGCGGGATTCCGTGATGGAGGGCCCGAAAGGAGGAGAGGAGCAGGGTGATAGATCAGTCACATGGTTCACGGAGGCTTTGAGGATCTAGCTGCATCCAAGTTAGCCATATACTGTTCACGAGGGACGAGAGGAGTATCATTCTTGCCTCCATTGTCCACAAGCTTCATTTTCCTCATAGACTTATCCCTCCCGACGGCCACTCTCACAGCTCAATCTCCTCAAAGCTTTCGACTACGTCGAATTCCTCTCTCTCCTCATCAGACAGAGGCGCATTTCCCGGCCTGTCCACCACTGCGGCCTTCATGCCCGCTTTGATAGCCGCACGCACCTCGTTGACGTTATCACTCAAGAACAATATCTCCTTCGGATCTCTGCCCAGCTCCGTCGCAATCTTTGTGTAGCTGCTAGCCTCTTGCTTGAGACCCGCGTTCGTGGTATCAAACCATGCTTTAATGATGTCGCGCTTGTCCAAAACGGCCGTGGGGTCGTCGGGTGAAGCAGGGTCTTTGATATGTTGGAACAAAAGCTTTTGCGCGAAGATTGACCCGCTACTGTAGATAGATATCTCTTTGCTAGGGCTGGCAACAGCACCAGATGTGGGAGGGGCCGACCAAGCGTCCAGAGACTTCAGCACATCAGGGTAAAGAGGTGTCGAATAGGCATGTGTCTGATAGCCATTTTCCCACAGATAGCCTACTGTAGCTCAGTATTGGTTTCTTGCGAGAACGGAGGAGTAGACTATGAGAATTATTAGCCGTGGGAAGCCGAGCCCTACCTTGCAAGTTTTTCAGGTAGGCAATCTTCACATCTCGCTCTGTAAGGTCTTTGACATGGGCTTCGAATTCTTCGGGAGAGGAGGTGGCGGGTTCAGGGAAAGCGTCACGGTAGGGTATGAAAGTCGGGTCATCCCACTTCGATGCGAGGACATCGGGGAGCGCTTTGAGGGCGTATGGGAACTTTTCCCTCCCTGGTGTAAGTGTTCTGCTTCACCACGGGCTCGTCTCTGGAAAGAGAGCGAAACAAACATGTGCGGGTTACGCCTTACCAGAGTGTCCTTCACAAATGTAATCGGGCATATGGTGCCCTCTAATGAGTTTTCATTGTTAGTCAATGTTACATTAGATATCTCCACGACCGAGTATCTCCCACCTATATCTAGAAGGATGACCTCGACGCCCTTGAATGACTTGACCGACTTTTTCACGGCGGGTTGCCGCTTCCGGGCGATTTTGGTCGGACGACTTTCAACCGCCCTCGCGACAGGACTGCGAGAGCGCCTCTTCGTTGAGCGCGTTGAGACCATCGTATCAGTTTATTTGATGACAGGCCTGATACATGACCCAAGTTACATGTACAGAGCTCCGTTTGCAGATTCCCAGGATGAGAAGAACGTTTCATGCTGCTCTCGAGCTCGGAGCTTGACCGCACCGGCGCCGGAAAAGCTTTTCGCCAGACCTGCCTCGCCCTTATATCCTCAGCCTTATGTCGTAAGTCACAGCCAAGGCGCTAGTCACCACGCTAGCCCGATGGATACTCCATACGAGGTAGATAGTATCCATATGCAGCACTGTTGCCATTTCTGTATACTTCAAGACACTGTTTCCCACCTCGATCAGAAGAGACAGACAATAGGTGAATGAAAGACCATGCTCTATGATGGGCCAAGAGTACAAAATACGACCCGCATACACAGTACACCAACAGTTGAGCAGAATGCGCTATTCCGATTTCCCTACCACCAATAGCCAATGAATACTGATCGGGAATCAACTGCCAGCGTCTGAGCCATAGTATTCTGCACAGCCAAGGATGACTGTAGAAAGCTTATCCCTCTCCTTAGTCAATGGCCCGCAATTTCACATTGAGCTGGCCCCTGAATCGTGGCGTAAATGCATCGGTCCACTCCATCATCTCATCCGTGGTACCGTCGTTCGATATATCAAACCTGCGAACTAGATGGGCAAATGTAGCATGAAGTTCGGCATACGCCAAGCTGCCTCACTGTTAGACACAGAGTCAAACAAGCTTTGCTCGCTCCTTCAATAATTAACGGCGTAAAAAAGGGGAATCTAACCCTCCTTGCCATTAACAAAAGAAATGGGAGAGGGAGCACATACTTCATTCCTATACAGTTGCGACTTCCTCGCGAAAAGCTGACCATATGACTCTCCAGCTCATCCACATTGCTTCCGAGCCATCGTTCAGGGCGGAACGAGTACGGATCTGGGAATATCGCTGGGTCGTTGTTGTACACGTAGTGCGAGAAAGAAACGCGAGTCTAAGAATCGAGTAAGACATTGCACGGAGAAAGGGGGGCTTGAATAGCCATAGCGTACCCCAGGAGCGATATTTTCGCCGCAAAGGACGGCACCATTGCGTGGTACCACGCGAGGAAGACGTGCAGACGTCCCCATGGAGAATCGAAGTGACTCCTTGATCACGGCTCGCTAGAAGCACATGTTAGCTCCATTCGAATTGCCTCCAGTTTAACTCACAAGAAAGGGTAAGTTCTCCAGATCCCTCACTGACGCAAGGTTCTTGGTGTCTGGGAGGATCGTAACGACTTCCTGTCGTAATCGTGCCCAAAGCTCGGGTCTCTTCATCATTTCCCAGATGCCGAACGTGAGCGCGTGGGCAGTGGTATCAGTTCCAGCGAGGAACATGAGCACGGCATCCGCGGCGAGCTCGTTTGGAGTCGCGATGTACTGCCCTTTTTCCCTGTTTGGATTGAGGGCAGTACGGAAGATCGACGATGTCACCTCCTTCGAGTCGGCTGGTGCTTGAGCCAGGGAGGTGATCAGCGCTCGACATTGCTTGTTGTTCTCAGCTGGGAACGAAACAATTCTCTGTTGAACTTACAGCCATCATGTCTTTCATGGACGCAGCGGCGGGGAAACAAGTCTTCACGACCTTGTGGGGCAGCATTGAGAAAATCACCTTGTTCATGATATTGCCGATGTTGGGGAAATCTGCCCGGTCCATATAGATTAGTGTCTGATTGGGCCAGATATACCAGGATCCATCTTGGGTAGCCTTTGAGAAGCGAGGGAACGGCCCCAGATACCGACAAAAAGGATGAAAGCAAACTCACACCAGAAGAATGGTACTATTGGTGCGAAATCATGTAGCTCGACAATCAATTTAGGGCGGAAGCTGGGAGCATCAAGAAGATCAAGGCTCATTTGGTAGCAATAATACATGGTGACATCGGCGGTCAGACAGTTCAGAGCCAAGTCGAGGTTGATGCTGCGATTCTCGTCTGATTCGGCTTTCAAGCGGTGCAGGAAAAGCGCGATCTTCTTATGAATGAGTGGCTCCAGCCCGTTGATCTGGGCCTTAGAGAATGCTTGCACGAAGAGATCACGGTGGGGTTTCGCAACTCGTCCATCGCTGATGTTGAGAAAAGAGCCCTCGACTTGCGGAGCATTGTAGAACTCCGGAGGACGATTGAAATCGGAGCCAGATTTGAACACACTGACATCGTCAGCCTCTTGGGTTTAGCGAAGTATCAAGAAGCAGCGACTTGCGTTCTGTAAGCGTCCCAGTCAAAGATATGTAACTCGTTCGGCCGGACTCTCACGATGGGTCCTGGTCCTTGTTAGTCGCGGTCTTCGAGGCTACATAGCTCGTGTACCATATTTATCGTGAAGTGTTTTTAGATGCTTGACGAGTGAGTCCTGGGATATCAGATCGTGGTTCACCGCATACAGATTGGTGATTGCGGCAATTTTGGGACCTGGAAATCGCGCCAAAGGGTGTAGTGTCAACCTGTAGATGGCCTTGATGACAATAGTGGCTAGACACAGCCCTACGCCATACAGTATCAAGTATTGTAACCCCATGATCTCTTGAGCACCGGCCTTCTCGCAGGTAGGAGGTAGGCGGCGTCTCACGATTGATTTTTGGGTAGCCCACACGACGTCTTATACTTGTGAAGCCTCGTATACGCCGTGTCAGCTCAGGCGCCCAATTTGGATCCTTCAATTGCCCACAAGTCTGATTGGTGGAACATAAACACTTCGCTTATCTCTCTCCTTGTAGACGGAAAGCAGCCTGGAGAAGGATCCACCTTTTGAATTCCCAGAGATTACACTCAATCGTCGACGCTTCAGCAAAAAGCACTAGGAGAATGATGGTGTCGAGAATGAGCCTCGTTTCCTACATGAACGACCGCTGGGTCTTGCTGCCATCCATCTAACAACTGCCGCGTTACCATCAGGAAACTTCTCAGCCTTGTCTGGCAACAGAAGGGTTGTCGCGACAGCTGCTGGCGATTCCCTACAGAGGAGACCTATGATGGATAAGGATAAGTCTCCCAGGGCCTCCCCGGTAATTGGAGGCTTCAAGGCACATTTCCGAGAAAGGAGTTGCTGACTGGGGCTTACCTGTGGACGCTCCCCCGGATTGCCTTTGGTGCCCGCATGTCAGATACAAGGTGTTTCGGCCCCGTGGTGGCGTCTATTTCGGTTAAAGCTGTGGATGCATTGCTGATTCGTACTGCCACGGGAGCCAGACCCCTTTCCAGAACTTGATTATCGATCACAATCATCCAGTCTCTACTGCAGATGCGGATCGGATCGGGAGAAGGTTTGTTGAAAGCTTAGACTCAGCAGACGCGGTGGGCCTCCATCTCCATTCGCACGATGGGCTAGTGACCGAACCTGCTTGAACGAGGAAATTTTGCGTAAGTCTGAACCTGGAGCAACGGAATGTTCCGAGTCAACATTATATTCAGTGAACCCAGCGAAAGGAGTGGAACCCAACCCTCCATCCATGTCCGAAGGCGTGTGCTCTGGACATCCGACGCTACAGGCCAGATATCGAGCCTCAGCTAAACAATGGCACGCTGGACTATGTATCATCCCATCACTGCCCTTTCGGACGAAGATCCTCACAATTCGGTAGATGCTCGCCATGGCGATGAGATTCCCCCTTGTTCATTGTCCGAACAATACGCCATGCAGCGTCCTGGGCAAGCCAGATAGTATATATATTACTTTATGCCCCTGGGTTCCAAGGGAGTCTTCGCAGAAGCAATCTTCGAATCCCAGCTTCATCCTTCTGAAAACTACGTGCCCTTCCGTTCCGCTGCAATCTATCATACACCTTCTCAATGGGTGCATACAAATACACGTGCCCTCTTGACTGTGAGGTGGATATCGATACCGGCAGACTGGAGGGTAAGACCGCCATCCTCACTGGAGGTGGGGAGAGCCAGGGAAAGGCAACCGCCACATCCCGTCACACGTTAACGAATACGAAGGTGCAAATAGCATTGGTGAGGCGTGATGACCGAAACCAGATAACCAGCCAGGAACTATTAACCTATTCAAGGGGTGCCTGCATGCTTGCATGGGTACTTGGTTGGGGATTTAACGAACTACGAAAAAATCAGCAACATTCATTCACCTTTTGCAAGCCTGAACTTTCACATCCGTCCCCTTAAACGTTCCCTTACCATTTATAACCTGTGTGAGGTTATAGCGCCCAGGCCCAGGTCATCTTCATCAATCAGCTCTCGTATGGCTTCAACGTCCAGCCAACTCCCCTTACGGATCGCATCATCCCGAGCCCCAGCATCAAAGTTCACCGACACGACGGCCCATATGCAAGATCCGACCTCGCTGCTCTCAACTCAAAGAAGGGCAGGTGTTTGAATATTCTGGATCTTCTTCTCGTGATGGTGTTGTTGGATCTGATACCACTCACTTCTTCAAGGAGGCCAGGCCAGCAAGGCCACCGAACTATCCGATCCTTCCTGTCTCACTATATCCATCCAATGTATCACTTACGGCCACGCCGCCGGCCACCATCTCAGCATTTCACACATTTCACGCGATAAGCGGTGCTCCCGCCAACACGGCGAACAGAATGCCAAGTCCCACCGCTGGATGGACGGGTGGTTCCGCCCGGCTCGAACCCATAGTTGTCGTCGTTGTCGTGGAGGAGGCGCCGGTGCCGCCACTCGATGACGGTGACGATGACGATGATACGGTGGTACTGGAGGAGTGTGTCGTACCCGTCGTTGTCGTTGTCGTTGTCGTGGTACTCGGGAACGACACAGGGGTCGTCGGTATGACGATGACGGGACGGGAGGTGGTGCTCAGATCCGTGGATCTTGATGTCCAGATCGAGGTCGACACGTCGCTTTCCCCTGTATCCGAAGGGACGGTCAAGGTGGCGCTGCTCGTGCTGTTCGAGAGGGCCGTGACTTGGTAAGGGGCGGCCGTCGTGGCCAGCGTCAGAGTAGCCACGGTCGTGATCGCTGTGATGGTCGAGGTGCTCGTCGTGGGGGGTGCAGACGGCTATCCACAAGTCAGCAAAGGAGCCAGCCGTCTCTGCTCGAAAGGTATGCATACCTCCAGGGTCGAGGAGCTACTCCTAGAAATGGCTGTGCCTGTTCCTGTGTTTCCACTACCTGTGCTCGAGGTCGAGGTCGAGGAACAAGTCCAAACCACGCCGCCCTGCGACGTGCCAGAGCTCGCACCGCCACCACCATTGCCCGGACCAACCGCCCAGATTAGATTGCGATCCCACATCTGCACGGTGGCGGCCACGCTAGCATTGCAGAACACACGGTCATTCAGGTCCAGACTGCCGTCGACCGATCCTGGGTCGTTGTTGGCCGTGGCGGCAGTGCAGCCACTGTCCAAGCACGCGCCCAGGGTGTCGCGGTACGCGCAGTCGGTGCAGATACAGCGTCGCAGCATCGTGCTGGGAGGGTCATCCTCCCCCGTGGTATTGCCGCCGGTGCCGGTAAGGATGGAACCACATGACCCAAAGGCCTGGAGCAGGGCGGCGCTGAAGCACGATTGTGCGCACGCCGGGAGCTGTGTCCAGTTGGTATACTGCTGGGCGGTGGCAGCAGGGGTCAGGGTAAGGAGGATGAGGGTGACGAGAACAAGAATGCGGGCGAGAGGGGTCTGGGCTCGATGAGGAAAAAGAGGAGGAAGATTATTGATGCGAGGCATGGTGTTGGGTGTATATTTAGTTGGTTGACTGACTGGTTGGGGCTGGGATGCTTCTATCCGGTGTATGTATGTACTTGGTACGTCTCGTGGCTTAGATATGTTGTTTCTTGCCTGTTTTCCCTTGTGGTTTGCTCGAGGTTTGTTCGATGGATGGATGGATGGATCAGGAGAAATGTGCAAAGGCGAGAGAGAAGACCGAGCATGGCACAAACGCGCACACATATATCGGTTGACATGGCATGATATCACAGCAGTATCACGAAGAAGACAGACGGGATTCTGAGAGAGCAGCTATGACACGGTGGTTATATAGTTCTTGGGCTGATCACGCGCCATGCATGTCCGGTGTCATGGTCATGGTCAAGGTCAAGGTCAAGGTCAGGGCCATGGGTGACATGACTCGTTTCGTTTGAAGAAAAGGAGAAGCAAGCAATCGTCAGAGCTTGTGACGTGGTGATATGTGATCGCTTCAAACGGCTTGCTGGATCGACGTGGCGCTGAACATCGTCTTGAAAAGCCCAAAAGCATATAAAAACATAACAATTCCATTATCAGGCCCCTCAGGGCCCCTTAAAAAACCCTGCTGCACCAGATCATGCAATCATTCATCCACTTCCCCTATTAATCCAGCTGGCTAAACAAGGTCGAGATATTCCCCATTCATCATCGGCACCACATCCATCCACTGCCTGATTTAGTAGATCTCCCTACATATTGATCTTCCAAGATGGCTTCTCGCTCTCCTCTGCCGATCACAAACCGAAGACCAAACCCCATACGATCCCGAGCAGACAGGTCGCAATGATGGCTTCGAACTGGAACTCAAGGCTCCGAGCACCGCCAGTAGGGGCGGGCAGTCCAGTTGTGCTTGTGCTTGTGCTTGTGCTCGGGCTCGTATGAGTAGTGATTGTGGTACTAGTGACACCGGCGCTGGAATGAGACGTGATTGTTGGCGAGGGAGCCTGGCTTTGCGTTATTGGCCCTGTAAGGGTAATCCAAGAGCTGCTCTCGCTCTCGCTGTTGCTGTTGCTGTTGCTGTTGGAGCTAGCGCTGGTGGTTTCGCTGCTGCTAGGGATGCTTTCAGACGTCACTCCACTGTTGCTGGCGGTTGTTGACCCGGCTGAGGGCAAAGTCACGGGCGTAGGATATCCCAGACCACTACCAGTTGGCTGCTCAGTTGTCGGAGCTGTCGAAACGACAATGCTGCTTGTTACGTTCTCCCAGCCTGGTTCTGTGCAGTGGCATGACTCTCCAGACACCGGTATGGAAGCGGAGTGCGTGAGAAGAGCTCCGGGACTGCTTGTGGTGAGGGTCAAATTAAGAATTGTTGTGACATAACTTGTGCTTGTGATCGAGATGGTGATTGTCGTGTTATTTGAACACTGTGGACCCTCTGAGCAGATAGCTCCGGGGATACTGGAAGGACATGTAACTGGCGGTGGGAGAGAGCTTGAGCGGGTAGACGACAAGGCGGAAACGAGGGTGGTTATGCACAAGGTATCGGAGGAAGAGGCGAACGAAGGGAGATAGGAAGGCACCGAGAGTGCGATGGAAGGACTGTAATAGGAGGGGCCGATGGTAGAAGTGTATGGAGAGGAATCCACAGGGATCCAGGAGGCAGCGGTAGAAGCAGGGCCGACAGGTGAGCTGGTGGGCAGGCTGAAGCCGGGATATGAGAAAGCTATATCGGTCTTTGCAGCGTCAGGTTCATCTTTCCACGTGGAGGACCGAGGGCTCAACGACACATACCTCCGTTGTCGATGATGCCATCGTGTTGGTGACCGTCAGGAGAATCAATGTGAAGAGAGTTAATGTCGCAACAGCCATGGTGATGAAATGAGAGACGATTTATCCCGAGGATAAGACGAGGCAACGAACGACCACTGTTGCGAAGGGAAGATCGATGTATACACACGGTGAAC
The DNA here is from genome assembly GCF_001651985.1 of Fonsecaea erecta. NCBI lineage: Eukaryota > Fungi > Ascomycota > Eurotiomycetes > Chaetothyriales > Herpotrichiellaceae > Fonsecaea > Fonsecaea erecta. Next base: position 1,263,759 of record NW_017387253.1, on the reverse strand, counting down.
AGACAGTCACCGCGTCGATTTGGAAAACAGCAAGAACTTATGGACAGTGAACGCTGGAGATGAGAAACACGGCCTGAAATTTGATCGGAGGATAGTGATACCGTTCGCTGCTGTGAAGCCTTGAGAATGTGTCATGCTCAGGTCGGTTGAACAAGGGTAAGAAGTGATGCCCAAATGTATGAACGCCGTTCTCGAGGGTGAATGAGAACGGCTGCTCTTCTGACGTCTCTTCCGAACGCTGGTCAGTGATCTCTTCGCAGGGGTGGGCGATGACGCTCTGCCGGATCCTGACGGAGATTAGTGACAGAGCATAACAGAATGGGCGACGGCGACATCAACTGAAGAATTCTGGAAGCTTGTAAAGCAGATGAGAACGAAATACAGTGTCACTCGGAAAGCCATGCATGTTGCCTTTCAGGAAGAAAGCGTTGGACCACGAAGAGCAGAGTCACCACAAAAAGAAAGGCACCGTGACACACACCGGAGATATCTTGTGGAACTTCATGCAACGGACAAGCTTATTTGTGTGACATTGACAGATGGGAAACACTCGGCTTTGACCAGTTACTGATGGAGGCTTCCGGGTCTCGCAGTGGCAACCCGTCTGTGTGTTGCCAGCCTTCAGGGAACAGGATCGTTGCGCCGCTTCCCTAGTCGTTTGGAAGACGAACTCCGCCTTCATGTGGTATCCAAAATTCAGGACACTGATCTCTCCGAGACCCGGGGGGCATACTGCAACTGGAAGAGGGAGACGTTCTCATATCAAAGCGAGTATCTCTCCAACAAGAATCCAAGTCATGAAAAAGCCTCCTTTCAACTCCACGAGCTCCGTGGCGCCCACACGAGCAGGAGCGGCGCCGCCAGAAGCTTGGGCTGCGATAACGGTTGGGAATGAGGATGCAGTCCAGGTACTGTTCGAGCTGGCACTCGGCGAGGCAGTGTTGGACAGCTCCACGACGACTGTCGAGGTGCTTGTGAGGATGGCTGGGGCGGTGACCGAACCAGAATCTGCGCATTGTGTCGAGGTATTGGTCGAGGCGATCGACATTTCGGTGGCGACGGACGACGGGAGGTTTGAGAATATCTGCAGAATATTAGTTCTTCAGACCACGAGGTAGAATTTGTCGTGCGGGTAAGTGACATGCCTGAGTCTGAGCAGGACCCGAAACCGTGGCCGAAAGATTGCCTCCAAGAGCTGGTCCCACGCTGGCCGTCACTGCGCCAGGGGCCGACGTGTAATAGAAGCCACTGTCCATGGAGCCGTTGCAAAAGATAGTGCTTTTGAAGACTTCGACATCGTTGTTGATCGGGTTGGAGTTACACGGCACATTGGCTTGGAGGCAGATGTTGAAATCCGTGGCGGCGTTGGCACTCTGACAGAAGCAATCGAGGGACGCGCCTTCGCAGGTCGCGAGAGAGTCGTTGACCGCCTTGGTGAAGCAGTATTGCTATGAGCATGGTCAGTCTGAAGGAGAAAACCACTTCTTGTTGGGTTGAACTTACAGCGCAGTAGGGAAGCGAGGTGAATCTGTCATAGGACGCGATCACAAGGGGAGAGACAATCAAGAATACAGAGCAGAGCAGGATTGACAGCGTGGGCGCCATAATGAGGGTGTGTGATATCAATAATTGTAGACAGGATAACAATCTGATGATGAAAAGGTCATAGTAAAATCTTTTGAGAAACAGCCTTGATATAGCCGTCACGGTCACCGTCAACATCACATGATCATCGCTTCTGCCTTCGCGAGATCGAACAGTGACAGTCTGCGCATTCACATCTTGTCCCTGGTAAGACTGGGCCTGGCGGCGAACGCGGTCCGGGGTGATGTGGTCCGACTGCCTCAACGCGCTGAGGTGAAGGTGTACTGATGAACTGACCACTGGCCAGATACGTCCGCGGCACACGGATGACAGAGTGAATGAAGGAGGCACATGGACGAGAAATGGGATTGAGCAGTCTTCCAGGCCCAACATCATCGAGACCTGGTTGAAGGAGTTGGACAGGGCACCCTTTCCATCCAGCATGGGTGCCTTCAGTCATAATATAATTAGACCTCCAGCCCAGATCGACCCCTTTCCACGAGGCGGAGATTCAGGACGAGTATCAGCAATGCCACAGGTCGTGTCTTACCAGCTCCCCGCACATCACCACATCACATCGCCCACCTATACACTCTTCAAGTAAACAAAGACTTCTCCCACCATGCACATCTCGGGTTTGAGGTATCGTCTTGGACCCGGGCAACAGTAGTGGAAATCGAGTTCATGCTGGCATTGTTGCCCTGCATTGGGAACGGTGGCAGCCCCTTTCCGTTAGGATTACCCGTCATGATGAAGTTGGTGAGGTAGGCTTGAAGAGTTTTGGCGACGGGCGCGATCATATCTTGTGTCAAGTTGGTGGGTTGCCCGTTGTAAAACGTGTATTGGACATCGTATCCATGGAAGCCTGGCGGGACAGCAAACTGATAAGCATATGTTTTGTTGCCGTAAGCTTTATTCAGGAAATAGGTATTGCACGTGAAAGACGACTCGGTGACGAACAGGATTGTTCGCTCGATGGGAGATTTGTAGGGCTGGCTCCCGTTGTAGATCGCCGGATACAGCGTCTTCACGATGTATTCAACCGCTGGCGCGGGGGTCTCGGGATTGAGCGAGATTATCATGGCTTCCAACTGGTCGTCGGTTTGGACAAAGGGTGGCGTAAAGGCTGGTCCTTCGCTGAGCATATGAGACACCATGACGCTGACATTCTTTGCAAATTGCCCTGCATTGAGAAGCGTGCCCGGCAGCGCCGGCACAAATACCCCATCAACGGCCGGCCCGTAGGTGAAACCTCCATAGTTGGACGCGCCCACTTGAGCTGCGTTGGCTTTGATAATAGCCTCCGAAGATAATTGCCTGGCTTCCTGGATGGTGCTGACATTGAGCAGCGACAGAAACGTCTGTGTGACGTTTTCTTGGACAAAATATGACGGCATCGGGAGATAGCCAGGTGATTGCGGGATAGCTTGTTGGAAGGGAACACCCTGCTGGCCTCCATAGGCAGTGATCTGGTGGACGATCGAACCGCCTCCCGCCGACTCACCCATGACGGTGACCCGATTTGGATCGCCACCAAACAGATGGATATACTTCTGGACCCATTCTAGAGCCAGACGCTGATCGTAAAGGCCGGCATTGGATACTCCTCCAGCGGCTTGCAAGGTCGGCCCAGCCAGCCAACCCATTGCTCCCAGTCGGTAGTTCATGGCCACAAAGATGATGCCCTCTCCTCCGTTCGCCTGACTGGCTTGATAAGACCACTTGGGTTACCAGACCCTTCCTTGGACCCTAGCGTATACCCGCCACCATAAATCCTTTTCCTGATAAGCACAAGGTTTCGAGAGTGTTCCTCTGAACTCACCAGACTACCACCGCGGCACCGGCATTTTGACGTTTCCTGATACGACTTTTCGAACCGTCAAAGACCTTTTTGGGAACGATCACATCCAAGAACAAGCAATCTTCGGTGGTTCTCGGATCTGGCGGGGTTGGTTTGGCGTTTTGTAAGTACACCTGAAGTTGCTCTTCAGCTTGGGAGTAGTTGAAGGATGATTCGTTTCCGGCGATGAGATCTGTCACGAACTGGGTGGAGATCAGATACCACGCTGGAAGAGCTTGAGGACAAACTGTGTCGACACTCCCATTCTGCACGACGCTATTTCTGCCTGTGGGTGGAACGGGAGCAGCAAAACGGAGGTCGCCGACTGGAGGCTGGGCATAACGTATGTTTGAGAAGTTGTACGTTTGTCCAGTTTGCTTTCAAAGAGTGTCAGTCTGAGCACGGTCATGTTTGCCGAACTTTGCACACGTACATTGAAACTGATGGCCCGGTGGATTTGGTAGCCGAGATCAACCTGGGGAAGAGTAGCCTGTGTGTGCACGAGTGGGCATAGGAGTGCAATCGCCGCAAGCGAAAATGTGGTACACAACAGCATCCTGCCAGATTTGAGAGAAGCCTACCTGTAGAGCACCCGTCAAAACCCCTAGCAGGCGCTCATTTCTCGAACGAGGGGACAGCGACTATAAGAAATACCTCTCTTACCGCCATTTTGTTGGAGAAGCCATGGTCAAAGCTGCCAACTGGGGACGGTTTGAGACCGTCGACTGAATGAGAGCATCTTGAGCTGCCGGAACAGGCAATCGCTCCGTCCCGAGCATTACAGTCAACTCCACAATCCGAATACGAGGCAGATATGGGTGATTCATTGCAATGAGAGATGAGCATGCTCTGCCTCGGCAGCATATCCCTCTCCACCATCGTCCATTTGCCAGGCAGGTCGACCAAAACATGCACAAGACGTCAGTATGTCAAAGCTGGATCAAAGCGGAGTCTGAAACGTGTCCATTCTTGGATTGCGCCCCGAGCTTCAAGGGGTGGTTGGTTGCGAGGTGGAATCTATTGTTCTTCCACCCAGCTAGTTATGCAGCTAACTGGCTGCTGCCACGCCTTGTTTGGATAACGGAGTGTGTCCATCAGAAATGTGGAGAAGCTTCGCCAGATATCGGGGTTGCGGGGTGGGAGCTTCGTGGTCACGCAGTCTTCGGCAATGTCAAGGCCATGCTGGTCGGCCCATCGTCCAGCCGAGAGAAGGGAGTCGGGCATTCATTGCTTGACTCGACGTACTACGGTCATGGTGGGTGGTACAGAGGTGTAGTCGAAAGGCACAAGAGAAAAACCTGTTTGCGGGCTGCCAAGACAATGCAGCATCGAGGACCGTGTATGTAATACGCAATAATGATGAGCTAATTAATAATACAGGGGAGCAGCCAACCACCACCAGGGTATGGCGCCAACGAGAGGCATATCTCGTTATCAGACAGCCACATCGACCATCTGCTTTCCACCTTGGTTGCTTCCAGGTTCAAAGCCTCGAGAGTCTTCTAGGTTGCCACCGGATCGAGTGTGTGCTTCATCAGCACCAGCGCTTCCTCCGCCACACTTCATCCGCGTTGGCCTTGCCCCTGCTTTCGGGCACAAACAGGACCACAAAGACCGCCCAAAATACAGCAACGCCCACGAAAATCCACCACACGTTGCTCTGAAGCACCTTGTTCAAAATCGGGAAGAACATCGCCACCAAGAATGTCGATAACCAGTTGGCTGCAAGTGCACAGCTGGAGACAGCTCCAACGGCTTCAGAGCCGACAAGTTCGCTGGCCAGGATGAACGGAATGGGTCCAAGCCCGATACCAAAACTGGCGACGAAGATTGCAACGGCAACGATCGTGAGGGCTTGAATGTTCTTTGCCAGTCCAGCATACAGCATCCCTGATGCTGATCCCATGCCGATAATCGAGATGAGGAGGCAGGGTTTCCGGCCAATCTTGTCAGGTAAGGGTGATGCTAATAATGTGGCGAGGACATTGACAGCCGAGACAATGACCGTGACTAGGCCAGCGTGTTGGGGCATGATCCTTCCCAGGATGTCGACACTGTACATGACAACGCTGTTGATTCCGCACAGCTGCTGAGCCATCATGATGCCCGTCACGGCAACCAATGGTCGTCGGTACTTGGGCATTTTAATCACGTCAATGATAGATCGGCCTCGTTCCTTACGTGGGCGAGGGCCTGTTGGAGGTGCGAGGAGGCTTTCCTCCTCCGCTTCTCCCGACATCTCCCAGTCCTCCATCTCTTCCTGGATGTCTGCGGTATTCCCTCTCAAGCGCTGCAGAATACCCCGAGCCATTCGCGGTCGATTGTTGGCTGCAAGCCATTTGGGGGTTTCCGGCGTGAGCATGAGGGCGAAGAACATGACCCCGGCAATGAAGCCGCCGGTGGCCAGCACCCAGCGCCATTTGTTGGATTTGGACAAGAAAAAGCCAAGGAGCTGCGCCACCACGATGCCAGAGTTGATCTGGACCTGGGTGAAAGCTCCGAAGAAGCCACGGCGCGTTGGTGGTGCTATCTCGGAAATATAGATGGGAGAGACGACCGTGGCCGCACCAGCGCCCAGACCCGAGAGAGCCCTGCCCAAAGCCATCAACCATATTTTACCCGCAAGTGCTTCAGCCACAGGTCCGCCGGCCAGGAAGAAAGCTGCCCATTTCAAGGCAAACAGTCGACCGAATCGTGTGGCGAGAGTACCGCTGACGAGAGCTCCGAAGAGACCGCCGACGGTAAACATGGACTGGACCATCCCCCATTGGAAAGGGTTCATGGGAATGCACTGAGGAATGCCGGAGGCGACATATCCAGGGAGTTGGTCGACTTGGCAAGTGATGACCTTTTGAGGAGCATTGAGTTCCCCCTATTATCTGTCAGTCAGGATTCCCCCGTCACCTGTCGTGGACCAGCACTTACCAAATGGTAGCCAAAAAGGAGGGGACCAAGTGTGACAATGTAGACGGTGTACACGAGCAAGAGGGTGAAACCTCTGGGCTTTGGGGGGGCCATCAGGCCCTTAGGGGGCAGAGATAGCGAGAGCTCGCTCTGCTTGTGGGCCCCGTACCCACTGCTGGTTCTGGTCAGCATAGCTCGTGCCATGTTGAGAGGAGAGAGGAGAGAGAGGAGAGAGAGTTAGTGAGGACGAACCAAGTACAGACTGCTCCCAGGAAGACTATCACCCCTTATAATATGCACTCTTGAAGACGATAACACCGACGACACGGGACGCGATACTGGCCCCAGATAATGTAGATCGTTGCGTAATCGTGCAGAAACACGGCGCGCAGGCAGACGGATTGTTGTGATTCCCCATGGTTGATTGAGCAGGAAGCGGCGCCCTCCGATGGGAAGCATAGAAGGAGAGAACGACGATTGGACGATGGGCTCAAGAAGGAAGTCGGTCCAGCACAGACGCACAAACGGGGGAAAGTGCTGCCGTGCCGTGACAGGACGGCGTCTCATTGGCCAGCTGGCGCCAGCAACCCCCAGTGCCAAGTCGTACATGAAGTCGTTGGCCCTCGTACCGACAACCCCCATCGTGAGGCTTTCTACAAACCTCACTTCCCATCAGCCCTGGGATGCAGATCTTTTCGCCTCTATGGGACTTTTATGCTTTCCCGTCGTAATGTGCATCTGACTATCCACCGTTTTCTTGCAGATTTCCATCCCCGTGTTCTCCTCGGCAGGACCAACGTGTGTTTGGCACACGGGAAAACTCGTTTGCCTGACGGGTTTGGCCACACGATCGGCGGGCTCGGGCGGACGCTGCCTACCTAGCCTTGGGGGAGCAGGCTCACCGAGGTTATTGTTGAAGAAAACGAATGCCGTGTGTTCGTTGGTGTCGGCAATGACGTTCCCAGCGTGTTAGATTGGACGTTGGTTCAAAGCACAGAAAACCAAAGATCCCCGTGGGTGAAACGGGCAGAATGTCGATTCCTGGCATGTCCCGCCCAGGCACAAGTCTGAATATTGCCCAACAACTCCGCAAGACGACTCAGTTGGCTCTAGAAGGTATGCACGGTTTCTATAGTTCTCCCGCATACGGAAGTCAGCTGATAGAAAGGGCTAGATTCTGGCCGGGGCCTCGACAAGAAGCAATCTGGCAACAACTACACAACAAAGGTCAAAATCGGCCACAAGTACAACATTATCGGCTTCATTAGCAGTGGCACCTATGGTCGAGTATATAAGGCTGTTGAGAAGAATCCCAAGAGTGATCCCTCCAGCCCTGTAGGAACGTCTCCGCCAAAGGAATTGTATGCCATCAAAAAGTAACGTCACGAGATCTTTGGAAAGCGAGATCTCCGCTGACCTTTACTCACAGATTCAAACCCGAGAAAGAAGGTGATAATGTCCAGTACACAGGCTTGTCTCAGTCCGCCATCCGGGAGATGTCGTTGTGCACCGAATTGTCCCATCCTAACGTGGTTCATCTGGCGGAGATCATCCTGGAGGATAAATGTGTCTTTATGGTCTTTGAATACTGCGAACATGATCTGCTTCAAATTATCCACCATCACACCCAGCCGACCCGGCGGCCGATTCCTGCGACCATGATCAAGTCTATCCTTTTTCAGCTTCTCAACGGTTTGTACTATCTTCACCAGAACTGGGTCATCCACCGAGATCTGAAGCCGGCCAACATCATGGTCACTAGCTCTGGACATGTGCGTATTGGAGATCTGGGACTTGCCCGACTGTTCCATAAACCTCTGTCATCGCTGTACGCTGGAGATAAGGTCGTGGTGACCATATGGTACCGTAGCCCCGACCTCCTCTTGGGAGCACGTCATTACACGCCATCCATCGACATGTGGGCTGTTGGCTGCATCTTTGCCGAACTCCTCAGCCTCAGACCGATCTTTAAGGGAGAAGAAACAAAGATGGATAGCAAGAAGACGGTGCCGTTCCAGAGAAATCAGATGGGCAAAATAGTGGAAATTTTGGGTATGCCTCGACGAGAAAACTGGAAGGGACTGGTGGACATGCCGGAATATCCACAACTGCAGTCACTGATTGTTTCTCGTGGTGGGATGCCAGGAGGACTGTACCCGACCCCTTCTACATCTCTAAACCGTGGCTCTAACGGTAACAACGGGAGTGGTCTCGAGGCATGGTACAACAACTGCATCCGGCACGCCAGCTACCCTCCCGAAAAGTCTCCCGGACAACGAGGGTTCCAACTCTTGTCGGAACTGTTCGAATACGATCCGGACCTACGATTGACGGCGGAGCAGGCTCTGCACCATGAATACTTCCGAAACACCGACGACGGGCCAAACAAGGGCAAGATATGGGTCAGCAACAATTGCTTCGAGGGACTGAATGAGGTATATCCGCACAGGAGGGTCAGCACTGAAACGAATGACATTGGGACTGGCAGCTTGCCCGGGACAAAACGAGGCGGGTTGCCAGATGACACGCTGCTCCCGGCGTCGAAAAGGAGATAGCGACTCCACGATCTCAGGAGGTATGCACATTCATCGATGCACCCGAATCAGACCTTTGTTGGCCCAACGAGTTATCTTTCCGCCTGGGAAAGAAATCTTTCGCGACGTCCGACCACACCACATCCCTATGGAAATCGACCGGCGCGGTGGAATGCCTTTCAGCGAGCGTTGCAGGGTGAATTGGCAACGTTGTACGAAGAAGATGTGCAGAGGAAATGACGGGCTTGTCGATTTTGCTGTGGCGAGAACACTTGGGTTGCCCTACGATGTGCGGAGATGAGATATCATGCGACTTCAGTGATGTGACCGGACTTTGCGGGCATCACGGAATGGGAGGTCACTTTTGCTGTATAGGTACTGGCATTGAAAGGGAGGGGAGGCGGATGAATGAGACGGTCTGACTGTCAAGAGGCCTCATTGTTAGCATTTAGCATATTGTTCAGGTTCAGGGCCTCGGCCACGAGGTGTTTTGCCTGCAAGAAATGCCTTTTTTTGCTTTTAATCTTGGATTGTGACCAGAGCTCATTGAAACCTTTTTCTTTTCCATAGGTCTGTGTCTTTGGGACTGTCATTCCGCCATGTTCGTAGTAGTAGCTCCGAGCTTCCGTCTACCAGTATTGGACATAATGTTTCCCATTGATACTGCCGTAGCCCATTTGCCATGCCATACCATTGATATGCCACTGCCATCATCAGGGAAACAAGGCACACACGTGCGATCTCTGCCATTCGACTTTTCTTTTTCTCTTGCAAGGTAAGGCACGCACGCACGCACTCCCACTCGAATCTCGTCTCGTCTCGTCCTGAAGCTTTCCCTCAAGACGCTCGGTTTTTTCTTCCCCTACTCCACCAGGAAACTAACCCGTCAGGTCAAGTTATCCCCGGTCTTCCTCCGATCATCCACACACAGAGACACACGCATCCAATTTCCAAAGGAGAACCCCTTAAGCCTGCGCGGTCTTAGCGGCCTGCTGGGGGTTGACCTTCTTGCCGTCCTTGTTGTATCGGACTCGCGGGGGAGGGGCACGGTTTCGGCGGCCTTCGCGCGACCGGACGCGCACGATCTTGCCGTGGATGGCGCACGACACGCAGTACTGCAGCTTCAAGTACATCTTGGGCACAGCGTAATCGGCGAAGACGGACGCATCGGAGATATCACCTATTGAATTTGGAATGGGCCCATCTTGTCAGTCCACGGTTTCTCCAATTTCCCTTTTCCCTCCCTTTTTGTGTGTACGCATGTGTGGGTGTGGGTGTGGATGTGCGTTGCCCTCAAGGTATAAGAATACGTACGGATGGCTGCCGACTCGACCATGTTGCGGATCGTGAATCTCTTGATGGCTTTATCTTTGGGAACGCAGCGGGAGCAGTTGGAACACCGGACGGGCTTGACTCTGCCTCTGCCCTTCTTGTTGCGACCACTGGGGAGTTTGTCAGAAAGAGGCAACAATGTCGAAGTCACACGGGAGGACGGGCATACTTGGAAGCTCGCTTCTTGACCATTTTGACTGTCGGTAACGGCGACGGGACGTAGAAAGTGTGCTCGAGACCCTCAGACCGTAGTGAGGGCGATGGTGGTGGTGAAATCGAGGTGAAAGTTGCAGAGGAGCTGGGCCGTGGGCAATTGCGAATAATCCCAAAAAGTGCGTTTTTCGAGGTGCGGTGGGTGGGCGCCAAGTATCACGCCCGCAGCTAGTCCCGAAGTGGTTAAGTGCATAGGTGTACCTGGCGACCTCCTTTGGGAATTGGGCGAACTGCCAGTCTCGAATGGACCGCCATTCATATTACCATCAGATTGATTCCAAATGCTAGGGATCTGGATACACCCTCGGCTACATTGGCTCCTGAGTAATGTCTCCTTTCTAGCTTCGTACAGTTCTCGGTCTACTGGTTGGAAAACAGTGATTTGTGTACAAACAGACGGTCAAACCAGGGCAAAACCGTCTTGCTTGACGGCGAAGCAGTATCGAAGCCAGATCCTGCAGTTGATATTGAGGTGTAGTACGATTTCACTGAGTAGATGCCTAAGGAACTCAATAGTAGCCTTAGAAGATGGTTTTGTTAACAGTGTCCTACCACCAGCCATGACCCTGAGGAACCACACAATAGGCCGCCACTGGTCGCGAGTAGTAAGGCTTCGTGGAGACCTGATGAGCATATCTTCAAGTTTGTTGAGCTGAGGTTGAAAAGTGCAACGCCTGGCATGTACCCCAGTGCGATCAATGCAGTATCTCCTTCCAGTTCGAGATCATCTTGGCCATCATCAAAGATTTTGACGGCATCTTCCTCAATGCTCCTGTTGACTCCTCGTCCTTCGCTACTCGCAAATAAGTTGAGAAAGCTTTGGTATCTCCATCATCAGATACCTCGGTGGCTGCTGGGCTGAAGCACAAATGAACACGGTTGTCTTCGTGAAATTGCATAGTTCGGACACTTTTCTCATGCGACAATGATTGCAAGGCCACTCACAGTTGCATTGCCATTAATGATTACCCGGTTCATCTTGAATTCTGCACGAGGCATTACACCTTCTGTTTCTGGCGCACTCCATGCAAGCCCCTGTGTGACGACCCGAAGAATCGGTCATGACAAGAGCTATCAAAATGCAAGAGTTTCTCGCAAGAGGAGCGTCCGAGACTGGGTCTTATTGCTAGATTCGAACGCGCAGCCGCATGTGCATCAGACGAAGCGACCCCGTGCGTCAAAAAAGGATGTCTGAAACCAGATAGATATCAATCTCTGAGTGGTGAGGCTGATGTCTTGCTTTGCTGTTGAACCGCAGTTGGTATATTCTGCTACAGGCAGAGCTAGTCCACATTAGGCATGGCTCATTGGCTGCGTACCTTTCGCTGCTCTCGGTGATTTTATGTGTCGACCTTGACATAGTTATTTTTCGAGCAGCTGTTACCGCGCTGCCTTCGGCAGAGACCGTGTTCGCTCACGATGTCGCTGTCAATATGTACGGAATGCCTTTCGCGGCTGAGAATCTCACCGACCACTCCGAAAGCTCTTGCTGTCACCGCATCGACCTGGACTCAAACGACATCTTTTCACAGTTCTGCCGTGCAATTTAAATCCCCTTTATTGAAGAAGAAAGTCTCCCAATCCGGTACCTCAGCTCCCAGAGCTCGTCAGTCCCAATCCGCGCGCCTGAAGAAGAAAAGCCGCGACCGGCCCAAGCTACCGCCCGTCGGCGAACGTCGAGCCCAACGCCGCCGCATCGTTCTCTCAAACACCAATGCCTTGCCTGTATCGGACATGGAGACATGGAGCAAGGAGAATATGGTGGACGAGAAGTCTCTTGGGCAGATGATGGCGCTTGACGGTGCACTGTTGGATCAATTGAGAGATTCAGGAGCCTTCAAGACGACTCAGAACTGGAGTCTATTTCGCCGGCCGGCGACTCTGATACGAGAGGAGACGCTTCGAATTGCGAAAGATATGGAAGCTATCAAGCAAGAGGGTGGGGAAAAGAAGGTTGTCAAGCATTTAGTCATTGGCGAAAAGGCCAGTGGGAAAAGTGTTCTCATGTTGCAAACCATGAGCATGGCCTACATGAATCACTGGATCGTCCTCAACGTCCCGGAAGGTAGGAGCATTTCCATGTACTTTCAGACCTAAGGGCGAAATTACTAACTCTGGACCCTTGCAGCTCAAGATTTTGTGAACAACACGTCTTCGTACGCCCCTCTCCGACACGCCGACGACGAGTCTGAACACATGTACATCCAACCACACCTGACGCAACTCCTGCTCACCCGCATTGCCGCCTCCAACGAATCCGTCTTGAAGTCTCTCCGACTTAACCACGTCCCTCCCAAACCACTGTCTCTAAAGAACAACTCCACATTACTGGATCTCGCTCAAAAGGGCGCAGGCGACCACCACCTGTCGTGGCAAGCATGGCAAGCCTTCTACAAAGAACTGACCGAACCAGGACAGAACCAACGTCCACCGGTCTTGGTCGCTGCCGACGGTGTAGACCATTGGATGGGTCCCACAGCATATCGCGACAGCGAGCATAAACTCCTCCATTCGCACCAATTCACGTTGGTGAAGCAATTCATCAATCTCCTGTTCACAGGTAGCACATCGAATACGTCGCCATTTATCAATGGTGGCATGGTGATCTACAGCACCTCGGGCTCAAACACTCCCGCCTTCCCGACTTTCAACCTCATCCTCTCCCAGATGCGCGCTGTCCAAGTGGACTCGATCGCTCCCACGCACCCCGATTTCCCCTTGCCGAAGCCCTACAGTAAACCCGATCCACGAGTCCTTGCCCTTTCCGCACCGGCCACCCGCGGAGGTTTGAACTTGCTGGAATTGAAGGGGTTGAATAAACTAGAATCGAAGGGCTATTTGGAATATTTTGCAAAGAGCGGGCTTTTGCACAGGCGCATTACGGAAGGCCTAGTGAGTGAGATGAGGGGATTGAGCGGAGGCGGCATTGTGGGTGAGTTGGCGAGGTTGAGTAGACGTGTGATTGCTTGAAAAGGACAAACTACGCGACAGGGGTTGGGATTCGCAGTTGTAAAGCAGAGGATGAGCAATGCCAGAGAAGAATGGAGGTCTGGAAGATCAGCCGATGCTGATGCTTTTATACACCAGAGAGCTGCTGGATGAGTTGTCACCCACGGCCTCGGTGGGCAGCGTTTTATATGGGCGAGGACTGGGGTGAGAACAGTATTCTATATAGCTGGCTCATTCAGGCCAGGTAGGTCGCAGGTCTGAGCTAAACTTTGTGTGATATATGAAGGAGGGCTGTGTACGATGAACCCGGTACTATTGGAGAATGCACGCACATAAGATGAAATGGACAGAGGACTCTGTTCTACTGTGATCATCTGCGAGGGAGCTCAATCTGGAAATGGGACGTCAATATCAGAATAATACCGAGCCTCCACGACAGGAGGGAAAGGCGAAGGTGACGGTGAACGGACCCCTGGAGCCGCTGCGGATTGGCAGTTGGCAGCCAGCCAGCCAGTTTCATATATACAAGCACGGGCAATAGCTGCATCCAGTAGGTAGGTACATGCATGGTCCATACACACATACATACGTATATACATACAGACTCGGGTCGACAGGCGGCATCTGGTGAACCTTCGTCCTAGGAGACGAGACGTGCAGCATTCCTACGCTCCTCCAGTCAGGGATGCCAATCAGCCTTGCATTGCTCCTTGCCCCTATCTCTCTCTCCGGGCGACTGACTGGGCCGCACAGCCTCGTTTCTCTTCTTCTTGTTTCTCTTCCTCCTCCCCCATCTCCTGCCCTGCTGCTGTTCCTTGTGTGTTGTTTGGAAGCTCATCATCATGCCTTCTCCTCCTCTTTTTTCCTCCTTTTGTCCCCGATTCTCTCACCCCAAGCCATTCACTCGACTAGAAGATGGCGAGAGCGTTCGGGGGGCTGCCGATGGCGCCGGGCACGTTCAAGGGCACGCTCGTCAGGAGGAACTCGTATCGGCCGACTTTCTTGCAGTGGGCGCCGAGGGCCTTGAGGTCCCACAGTTCGCCGATAGCCAGGCCGAAGAGGGAGAGGAAGTATTGGTGGAGAACTGGACACACAAAGTCGATGAGTTATAAGAAGGGATTTCAGGGGAAAGCGCAGCAAAAAGAGCTGTGAAAAAGACTTACCAAGCTCGCTGATGGTGCCCGGTCGGTTGCCGTCCTCCTCGATCGTGGGAGGCAGAACCTCAAATGCAATGGCGTCGCCCGCCACCGCAGCGAAGTGGTGGTTCCACACCCACTTGGCCGTCTCCTTGCAGCCCTTGACACCGACTGCCTTGTGCGTGCCTAGCATGCGTTCCTGCTCCTCGGCCGGGGCGGCACCCAGGTCCTCGGTGAATCCGGAGCGCACGATCAGGATGTCGCCGTGCTTGAACTTGGTGCCCTGGTGCGCGGCCACAGCCTCGAGGTCCTGCACCGAGATGGCGTGCGAGTCGAAGCAGTCGTACTTGATGCCCTTGGCCTCGGCGTAGGCGCGGTAGTCGAGGAGGACGCCCCGGCCCACCAGCCCGCCACGGTCGTGCCAGTGGTTTAACGAGGGAATGGTCTTGTCCAGGTCGACGTTGCCGAAGGTCTGGACCAGTTGTTCCTTGGTCGGTTTGGCGCCGTTATACCCGCATCCGGTGGGCTGGTGGCAGTAATGGATCAAGCTGTCCCACTGCGAGGAGCATTGTGTGTTGAATTCGACCTCGTCGTCGAACCCGTGCATGTCAAATGGCCCTTCCTTGAAGGAGAACACCTTGTGTTCCAGGCCTTTCCGCAGGAAACCCGGCTTGTTGATGGCGCCGATGGGCCAATTGAGCGAGACCGAGACGCCGTCGCGTGCTTCCTTGAAAGCCTCTTGTACCACCGTCGGGGTCAGGAGGTTTATGCAGCCCAGATGGTCCTTCTTGCCATCCTTGTCGAAGACACCCCAGGCACAGCCCTGGGGCATGCCCTCGACTTTGGGAAGGGAGTCGAAGTCTGGGAGATTAGAGTAGTCTGCCATTTTCCTGTGAGAAGGGAATAGGATTGGGGTATTTCAATAAGGAATAAGGGAAGCAATGTGAGGAATCAGTAGGACGAGCAACAAGGAGGAAGGTTATACGGGGAAGGGAACTACTTGATCGGAGGGGGCCTCTGTAACTCTTTATAAGAATACCTATCCGGAAAGTAATTTCCAGCACACCGAGAAGCTCGTAACGCTTGAGGCTTCCCTCACCTCAGACCATTTTCCAACGCGCGCAACTCCTCTCGTGTCAGTGTCGTCGAGGGCAAGTCTCCAGAAACGAGGGGCAGTGAGTGGCATGGCTCCAAACTCCCCGGTGGAGGAGGAGATGATGCCCCCTCAGAGAGCCTCGGGTAAATCCATTTTTGACGAGGGATGAATGGGCCAAGGATTCCACGTGGGGATAGAGTGGGTGTGTTCGTTGCTGCAAGCCGTCCAATGGGTGGGCGCGGCACCATGTTGTTCGCCTTCTTCTACGGCCTAGCCCATGCTCCGCAGAAGAGGAGGAGGGGGAACCTGGGTGTGACACAATCATGGTCGGGGGCTCAGCGTGGGCGTGGGCGTGCCACGTTCCGAGGATGGAAAGAGAGGGAGTGATCGATCGGTCTGGGACAAAAGGAACCTTGCAAGAAACTAAGAAACTCGGACTCCAGGCGGGGGAAGAAGGGGATCAAGCTATCCCGAAAAAGTACTGCGCAAGGAGGGCGAGATGGTGGCAGACGGAAAACAGAAAACCCTATTTTCCCTCCCGGCTGGAGAACAATGGCCGAGGTTGGATCAATCCAATCCCTGAAGAACACATACAGTAAGTAATAATATGACCGTGCATGAGCAGGTTTAGGCAAGGCTAGGTAGGTAATGTGGACATATATAGTAAGAGTAACCATAAGACGCTCAATGGACACGGAGGATCAACTTCCACCTCGACGCCATTGAATACCGACAGTATGTGAAGAGGACTGGCGAGACTCTTTTATCTGGGGAGCACAAGCTGTTCACATCACAGCTGTTCAACCCTGTGTTTTGCATACGTCGACTGCTGCACCAAAGGGCCCAACCGAGGGAATCCGGATTCATTTCTCCGAGAATGTATCTCAGCCTTGTCTGACTCCGAGCGATTGGCACGCCGAGATCTGAACCTGTCTCGTCGGTGCGTGGGAAAGGTCTCAGGAGGAAGGTGGACAGAGAAAAGGACCGGGGAGCTTGAAATGTCGACCGATGAAGGACAGAAAGGTCGGTACTGGATTGTTGTTGCTGCTCTATCCTCTTCCGCCTTTCATCCTGAATCTTCTTTAACCCATGGAGGTGTTCCTCTCCAAACACTCATAACGATCTTGAAACCGAGGACTCGAAACACATATCACGCCACAATGTATCCGTATAGAGGTCCCGTAGCAAAATCCGGTCCTTCGTGCAATGCAGTACCGTTCCATATCACAACAATGGCAATGGCCAACTCCATTCCCAGTCAAACACAATGGCTCGCCAATTGATCTGTCAACACGCGTAGTTGGAGAACTGATCAGTCTGGGCTGTCAATCCGAGAAGGAAGGCCTTGATCTTTCCCTGTGCTGTCTAATGCATGGATCCCTATTCTTCACTCGTCGTTGTCAAGATCACCCATATCCTCATCGTTGTCTTCGTCACTGTCCCCAGCTTCGATCCAAACAAGCCGGGTTCCGTTATTAGCAATTTGCCAGACCTAGAATCCATTCATTAGTAGACAGCTCATAATCGAGAGCAAAATCAACGAGTCATGACCATAGGACACAACGAGTTCACTTACGTCTAACAGTTCGTACTCCTCAAGCGTCCGGACGAATTGGTCACTCGTAAATCCTTTCGCTGTAACCAGCTCCCTGACTCTCCCGAGATTGAGTTCTCCCCTGGCTCCGCGACCAACACTCGCGGCTCCCGATTCTCTGATGCCGCGAATCAGGTCGTAGATCTTCGAGCTCACGGTCTGATCGCCGTGTGAGCGCTGATCGTGGTGCAAGCTGGCCTTGGACACTTCGATCAAGCGGAGTGCTTCGTCGACGTCTTCATTCACCACTTCACTGCTGAACCGCAGTCGCGCCAACGCCTGCGACAAGCGCAAGACGCCGAGCAAAGTACGCGGCGACGTGTGGGTGAAGTGCTTCTTCGAGCCCTCATCCCGTTTCTGTTGTTGGCGCATCCGAACATACGCACCCACCATATAATCACTCACAGACTTCGGCACATTGGGCCTGAATGTGCGCGCCTGAGCAATATACTGTCTAACTTCGTGAGGCGAGAACACCACGCCTTCTCCTTCGCGTTCCGGATGTCGATTGTGCATATGCACGTGGCAGACATGCTGGGCCAGTTCTTCGTCTGCTTCTCGGGAGGGCGTGTCCAAAATCAGGAAAAGAATGTCAAATCGAGAAAGGAGTGCGGCGGGGAGGTTGATGTTGTCCACAGGGGAGATCCGAGGATTGTATCGGCCATAGAGGGGATTGGCTGCTGCAAGGATCGAAGTTCGGGCGTTCAACGTAGTAGTAATGCCGGCTTTGCTGATTGAGATGGTTTGCTGTTCCATGACCTCGTGAATAGCGGTCCGGTCTCCGTCGTCCATCTTGTCGAATTCATCGATACAGCAGATACCGTTGTCCGCGAGGACGAGTGCACCGCCCTCAAGAACCATCTCGTCGGTGACAGGATCGCGCATTACTGCGGCCGTTAAACCGACACCACTGGATCCACGGCCAGTCGTGTAGACACCTCGAGGTGCCACTTTGGTGATGTATTTCAGTAATTGCGACTTGGCCACACCGGGGTCACCCATCAAGCAGACATTGATATCTCCACGAATGCGCATTCCATCACCCATCTCCTTGGTCACACCGCCAATGAGCAGAAGAAGGAGGGCCTTCTTGACATCAAGATGACCGTAGATTTCTGGTGCAATGGAGCGAGCAAGGTATTCGTACATATGACCAGATGCCTTGTAGGATTCAATCTTGCGGATGATACGCGGATCCGTTTTCAGATCCTGGTAAGCCTTTTTGTGTTGTGTGATGTGTTGTGCTTCGAGGTAGGTATCCGTCAATAAACCAGCCCGAATAGCTCGGAATCCGGTGTACGGGGTAGGAAGAAAAATGCCATCGACGTCCACAACGTCTCCAGGATTCAGCTGTCGCGCCAGGCTGCCATTACAGTGGATCGTTAGCGTTCTTGGAATGTGACCAACAGGAACTTGGTCTGCCATCTCCTGGATTTTGACTTCCTGAAATGGTAAGAACTTGGAGGCGCGTGTCGACGGAAACAGTTGACCCTTGGAGTCGTTCTGCTTGCATTCTTCTGACGGGCACATTTGCAATGGTGTGAATTGTTTGGCAGACACTGGCTGAAAGATTTCCGAGCCGCAGCGATCACAGGTGTAAGCTTGAATTCGTATGCTGGGCTTGACGTCCGAGACTCTTGTGGTGATGCCACGCACAGTAATCAAGTGGCCTAGATGTTCTCCTCGTACTTGTCGCACTGCAAGTGTCTTCTTACCGACATCCGCACCTGTGGGCGTTAAAGGCTTG
Source organism: Fonsecaea erecta (assembly GCF_001651985.1). NCBI lineage: Eukaryota > Fungi > Ascomycota > Eurotiomycetes > Chaetothyriales > Herpotrichiellaceae > Fonsecaea > Fonsecaea erecta. Next base: position 1,244,830 of record NW_017387253.1, on the reverse strand, counting down.
AAATTGAGCGTGTATCTTCTGGTCAGTTCTGGCGGAAAGGTGGACACAGGGATGGCAGCTTCGGCGTCTGCTTCGGCGAAAGACGCCACGGTTTCGTTTCGTTTCGCTCGCTGTGCCATGATAATGTCGAGGACGTCGTCCTTAAACCTGGCCACATATTAGAGTCTAATCTGGTGGAAGCATCGCAATAGCCATACGATATCTCCTTGCTTGGTTTTGGCATTATCTTGTCCACCGCATCCGAAAACAGGTCGACGTAGTGCTTGGTGTTGTTTGTGATTGATTCAACAAGCCTCAAATTCGTCTCGTCTCCTAACGAATCTTCGAACTATAAAACTGTCAGTTGTAGGACATCATCGACTCAGCCTAACGCGCACCTCTTTCAGATCGTCCAGCTCTACCAGTATGTTTTGTCGCTCTCGGTCTGCAACCTCTTGAAGCATTTCCAGGTACTTCCTTTTGGGGCGCCTCCTCGCTCTGGTGTCATCTTCGTCCGCAAGATCATCCATGAAGTCATACTCGTCGCTGGTGTGATCGCCATCGATGTGCAGGTCGCTGATAGCTTCGGCAGCTGAATCAGAGGATGTCTTCGAGGTTTCGAACTTTTCGAGGAAGGCTTGGAAGGCGTCTGATTGCTTCTCGTAGTCGGCGAGTGCCTTATGTTGCAGGAGCGCCATGGTCGCGTGCGATGCTCTGAGTGTTCAGAAGATAGTAGAGATGGAGGAGTCGAGCAATTGAACAATCTACAGTACAAGGGGGGTGGTTGGGCGAAGCCGCAATGCAAAACGCGTCGCGTCGCGCGTTAAGTGTTTCGGCGGAGCACAGGACCGCACAGGCATGCCGCGGGGCCAGTGGTCCAATGAGAGTAGTGTATTTCGTCTGACACACAATCTCCTACATACCTGCGTATATTTTCCCTCTAAACCGGAAATAGCTTCAGTCAGACGAACTCCTGCGCTTTGCCGAGGCTCGATTAGTGGCAATGGCCATCGGAAGGACATACTCTCAACAATCAACTTCATCCACTGCTGTATATCACCATAATACGGTTCTCTACACGGATAGACTTCCTTTCCTCTATCTTTGCTCTTCCTTCTGACACCGAAAGTCGTCGCCGATGTTCTCAAAAGTCTGTCTCTACTGAATCGCGAAGCGCTTCCCCTGCCCGTTGGAGTTTGAACCCTTTGCTTAGCTGTAACTGCACTCCGAGAAGATGCCTCCTCCCGTGCGCGCTGAGGTAGCGCTGGTATCCCTCCAGAATTGCTTGGTCAATCTGCCACCGGGGCTGATCGCGTTGATCAGCAACACCAATATCGTAAGCTATGCTTCAGGAAAACGTTCTTCCCCTGCTCACCTTATCCAAGCCAGCTCAAAATATTGTCGTCGAACTACAATACCGGTCGCAGACTCTTTCTTCTGGAGCCGTCTCCAGTGGTAATAGTACCGGCTTTCAGCGATCTGCCTATGTTGGCTGGACTGGGATGCCTAGCCGAACAAGACCGGCGTCACTTCTGAACAACGACCGAGCCCGACTGGGAAGTAGGGAACAGGATGTTTCAACTGTTGAGATTGATGCGACATTTGCGAAACTGCTTGGGCTGTCAGAAGGCCAGAAGATTGGCATACTGGTTCATCTTGACCCGCCTGTCGCTCACAGCATCAATATCGAGCCACTCACGCCTGCAGACTGGGAAGTTATCGAGCTTCATGCCACTTTCCTGGAATTAAACCTTTTGTCTCAGATTCGTGCGCTTCCAAATCCTGCATACAGTAGCAAGACTACCGTTCAGGCGGAACACACCCACCCCTTAACCCTTCATTTGTCGCCGACGTCAACGGCGAACATTGTCGTTACTTCTTTAGTACCTCCTGTCCCCAACACCATCCCATTCGCAAAAATAGCTCCCGATGCTGAAGTCATTGTTGCGCCCAAGACTCGGCCCAAATCTGGGAGGAGCGATAGGCGAGATGCAAGGAGCACGGCAAGCAGGCGAAGCGGTAAAAGCGGTGTCAGCAACGTCCGCAACCGGACAGGCCCTGCGAGACCTGCATTATTCATGCGCGCGATTGATCGAGGATTGGCAAGCGGCTTTTTCGGTGAAGACCAGAACATCTCCGAAAATGATAAGCTGTGCATCTGGCTCAGCAGCGAAATGATTGAGTCTGAAAATCTCAGAGCGGCCGCATGGGCAAACGTCACTATTATCAAACCGGCCGGTATGCGGGCTCAGCTGGATAGTAGCCAAGTCAATCGACTCAAGGAGGAAGAAAGCAGCGAAGTTGGAAGACCTGCTTCCAAAGTGGTCGCCCAAGTCCTTCCCTGGTCATCTCCACTCGACAGTAATCACGCAGTTCTATCGACCTCACTTTGCAAAATGCTGGGCGCTGAGGGGATGGTTGGGATCATTGTCCGAGTTCAGGCTGCTGGGCCACCATTGCCCCGGTACTCTATCAAAAAGTTCCAATTCTATCCGTTTCTGCCCGCAAATTCGAAGAAGAAAGATGGCCTCCAATTCGGCGGAGACTCGAAAGCAACAAAACAAGCACTCGCCGACAAAATCCGACTGGCGTTCGCCGGAGAGGATGGACTGCTGTCTGGGCCAATCACTGATGGAATGGTTCTTCCAGCTTCCGGAGACTCCTCTTCTGTTGCATCATTTGATGGTGGAATCCTGAGGTTTCGTCGTCCGGCAGAAGTCGAAGAAGATCATGATAGTTCTTGTCTGTGGGTGCTGGGACAAGAGCAAGACCATGAATTCGAGGTTAAGGCTGAAGTGGCCCGGCCTGTGGAGCTGGCGACCTTGTTCCCTACCTTCGCCCATGGAATACCCAGCAAGCTTCCGAATCTGATAGGCGTCGATGGGATCTTGAAGCAGTGCTTGTCAAGTCTGACTCTGTGCTCGTCTGTGCTGTTGACCGGCGGCGTCGGTTCAGGCAAGACTTCACTCGCTCATTGCATATCACAACGGCTGCGAGAGGATTATGTCTTCAATGTGACCTATTTTGATTGCCAGAAGTTGGTCACGGACGAAACCAGGGTCTCTACTGTGAAGGAGACGCTCACGAGATTGTTCATGTCAGCATCTTGGTGTGCAAGACTAGGCGGACAATCAGTCGTCGTCTTGGATGATCTGGACAAGATCTGTCCTGCCGAAACAGAGCTGGAGGTCGGCAACGACAATGGTCGCAGTCGTCAGATCACCGAGGTCCTCTGTGCCGTCGTCCGCCAATACTGCAGCATCCATTCTGGCGTCACTCTTCTGGCCACTGCACAGTCGAAAGACTCGCTTAACAGCATCATGATTGGAGGGCATATAGTGGGCGACATAATCTCTATCAAGGCTCCAACGAAGGAAATCCGACGAGATATTCTAGCGTCTCTCACAAATGATGGGTCGCAAGTTAGCCACCGCGGCCACAACCGAAATCAAAGTGATACTAAAAGCATGTCCGAGACCTCCTGGATGGATCCATCGAACCCGTCGTCAAGACCAACGTCTTCCGCCTCATCACCACCTGTTGAGGGTTTCCGTGTCGCGCCCAGCCTCGATCTGCTGGATATTGCGGGAAAAACCGATGGATACATGCCTGCCGACCTGGTCCTCCTGCTGGCCCGCGCCCGAAACGAAACACTCACACGCATGATATCAGAAAATGACGACTCAGATGCCCCGCCTACGCTGACGAAGGCCGACTTCGACGCTGCGTTGAAGAACTTCACCCCTTCTTCCCTCCGCAACGTAACATTGACTCATTCGACCACCACCTTCTCTTCTATCGGTGGACTGCATGGCACACGCAATACCCTCCTCGAAACACTTCTCTACCCGACGAAATACGCGCCCATCTTCGCTCGCTCTCCCCTCCGTCTCCGCTCGGGATTGTTGCTCTACGGATACCCTGGCTGTGGCAAAACGCTCTTGGCCTCCGCGGTAGCGGGAGAGTGCAACCTCAATTTCATCTCCGTCAAAGGCCCTGAAATCTTGAACAAGTACATCGGTGCATCTGAGAAGTCTGTTCGAGATTTGTTCGAGCGCGCCCAAGCTGCAAAACCTTGCGTCTTGTTCTTCGACGAATTTGACAGCATTGCACCTAAACGTGGACACGATTCCACCGGCGTGACAGATCGAGTGGTGAATCAGATGCTCACACAGATGGACGGCGCCGAAGGACTTGAAGGTGTCTACGTGCTAGCGGCTACGAGCAGGCCGGACCTGATCGATCCGGCCCTTCTGAGGCCTGGACGACTGGATAAGAGTCTGTTGTGCGATATGCCAGATGTGAATGACCGGCTGGATATCTTGAAGGCGGTCAGCACAAAACTGCGGTTGAAGCCCGAGGTCGAGAACCGGCTACTCAGTGTTGCGCAGCGCACCGAGGGCTTCAGTGGCGCAGACCTCCAAGCGCTCATGTACAATGCCCATCTAGAGGCGATCCACGACCTTTTGGGCGACAAACAATCGGATCAGCAAAAGGGTCGGGAACTGGTCAACGGCACGAACAACAGCGGCAGCAGCTCTGCTGGAGGAGGGAAACGCCGTAAACGCCACAGCACCCCCGGCAAGCCCGATTTCTTCCACTTTCTGTACTCGCCGGAAGAGGACGCGGTGGCGCGGAAAGCACTCGGCACGGGCGCCTCAACGACGGAGTCCAGAGCCGCGATCGCATCGAAGATCGAGGAGCTGAAGCTGGCGCGCAAGCGCGAAAAGGCGGCCCTGAAGAACTCCTTTGCACGGCGCACGTCATCCGGAGGACCTCTCCACAATGGTCTGGCAGACGGAGACGCAGACGACGCCGAGGCCGGTGGCGGCGCCGGCAAGGACGAGGTGGTGATCGAGTGGCGACACATGGAGAAGTCACTCGCCACGACGCGCAGCTCCATCAGTCCCGAGGAGCGGCGACGCCTGGCCGCCATCTATCAGGAGTTCGTGGTCGGGAGGAACGGCGAGATGCCTTCTGGCCAAGGCGGGAGGGAGGTCGGGGGCAGGACGAGTTTGATGTGAATAAATAGCCCGCACGAGGAGCAAGAAGAAAGGGATTTTGTCGATACAATTACATACAGTCAGTATATTATATAAGAGCGACCCGTTCGCTATCAAGCTATACTATTGTATACTGAAACCACCCTTGTTATACATAAATACCATATAGATCGGCACTGCAAATCAAGGACTGCGGAGAAGGATAGCCAAAGCACATCGATCGATCGAGATACACGGAGCCTCCCTCGAGAGATCGGAGCTGAAATCGGGAGCTGTGCGGGTATGTTCTACTGTATAGAGCCTTCGAAAGATTCGTACGAGGTACATACTACTGGGCCGTTTCTTCCCCCCTCCCATTGATAACAGCCACGTTTACATTCAGATTCGAGAAGAAAGGAAGGCGAGAGTGAGAGAGCGAGAAAAACAAGGAAGAATGAAGAAGCTAGTATAGGAACTAGATAAGTAGAGAAGTAGAGAAGCGGTTTATGTACCATGATCGAAGCCGCTACCATAGTAGCAGCATCAAAATCAAGTGAAAAGTGACTCCATCCCGATGTAGTGACCGACTTCAGGATTAGAGAGCAGAGAGTCAGGGATCAGAAGAGCCCAAAGAGTAACACCAGTACTGGCAGCATCGCAGTCATGGGGTATCATTCTTACTTCGCCGTCGCGCGACTAATAGCAAAGACGCCAACAATAACAACCGCAAGCGTGACAATGGCGCCAGGAAGAAGCAGGTCATTCGGTACCCCGGCAATAACTTGGGGCTGCTCTTCCTTGCGCTGTTGCATAACAGGTGGCGCTCGTTTCGACCGTATCGTCTTTGCAATGGGAACCGCTTCATCCTCTTCCTCATCTTCGTCGCCCTCGTCTGCCGCCTCGATTACCGTCTCCTTGAGTATGGATTCCGGAGGGGTAGGCGGTTTCGAAAGTTGAGGCCTTGGGTCGATAGTCGTGGCAATTGGCGGTTGGGCAGGGTCATGTACAAACAAATCGACCTTGTCTCTCTTCCCTTGCCTGGCCAGTAGTATTGCGTCAAGGAGATCTTGGTCCGTGGTGATCGAGACGGTATCACCTTCATTGTCCAGGTAGCTCAATGCATAACCTTCTTTGCCCAATTCACCCTCCTCGACAGTGGCTTCGCCGCCTACCGATTCCACTTCACTGCCTAATTTGGCAGTGACCTGGTTGACCAGCTCAGTCAGGCCGCTGCCAGCGAGGACTTGTATCCGATGAACTCGTCCGCTGGGGGCTTTGAACTTGAACGGGAATGGTGTCTCCTCTGGCGTTTCAACAGATGGAAGGACCTCGGAGTGAACATCGTCGCCTCGATGCGAGGCGGAGTCGTGTGGCATCACGCTGTCTCCTCTCTCAAAACCAGGGCGTCCCGGCTCCGACTCCATCATTGACCGATGGCCAGGCGTGGTTGGGCGATGGCTACCTTCGCCGGACATGATTGATTCGGTGTCATTGTCCATTGATAGCCAAAATTTATTCCATGCCGGTCCTTCTGCTTCGCCAGAATTCATCGTGTTGATCTGTTCGAGGGTGGCATATGTCAATTTGAGAACGTCGACCATGCCGACGATCTCACCCTCACCGTTCATGACCGGGAGATTGAGGTAATGTCCATCTGTGACTGTGAGCATTCCTACCCCGATTAGCGGAAAAAGCACTTACCATGCATCTTGCGCAGAGCAGCCTGGATGCTCATGTCTGTAGGCGCGAAATCCGGGTGAGGGGTCATCACCCTCACCACACTGCAATTCGACGGATCAAGGCCAGGGGCGATGACACGTAGCACGACGTCCTTGCTCGTGAAGATACCGGTGATGGACCCTTGATCCTGCACCAGCACGGCCGTTGTGTGATTTTCTTTCATGAGCTGAGCCGCCTCTTTAACCGACGTCCTGACCGAGACAGTGGTGGGAGGGAGCCCATTCAGCACGGACTCCAATGTAGGTCCCGACATCTTTTGTCTCAAAGCCTCGACATACTGAATGATTTGTTGGGGCTGGCTGGAACCCAGTTCAGACTGTACACCTTCAAGGGCATCGTACAGCTTGCGGGATGAACTGTATGCACGCTCCAGCTTTTCCATGGCTTCGTAAAAGCATTTTGTGATATCGAGAATGCCGGAGATGTCTTGGTTCTCGTCCATAACTGGCAGATGTCTGAAGCCTTTGCGGACCATGAGATCCAAGGCGTCGGTAGCACTCGTGTCCGTTCTCGCGCACAGCGGGTTCTTGGTCATGATCTGTTCAATGGTGACTTGACTGGCTTTGATGCCAGCGCCCACAACACGGAAGGCCAGATCCTTCGCCGTGAAAATACCCGCGATTCTATCGTCGTCATCTGTAACCAGAACGCAATCTTCTCTCTTGGCAGCCATCAGCTGAGCAGCCTCGGCGACGGTGGTGGAGGGCTTGATCTGTAAAGCCTGACTGGGTTTGAGGGCCAGGACAGTTCCCGGTGGCGCCTTGCGGGTATGTCGAGCGCGGGCGGGGGCGTGCTTCTTCTTGCTGAGGTCCGCTTCCATCTTGCGTCGGATTGCCTGGACGCAACAGCCATGTGAGTTAGGCACAGGGAAGGCTTGAACAGGTTGGGTGGCATCACGCACTTCGTCTCTCTTACTCTGTTTCTGCCGACTTGCGGACACGGTCGAGGTGCCCGACATCTCGGGGGGCGTAGAATTACTGGCAGACTCCAGCTTGGGACGAGGGATTGCGGAAGGAGAGTCTGCAAATGGGAGTTGACCACGCCGGTTGGGCGTGCCTCGATAGGTGCCGCTGACCCCAGACATGGTTGACGACATGGGGGAAGGGACGTGGTTGACCGCAGATGGTCTGTGTGAGTCAGGGGGTGCGAGCACAGATGGCTTCGTTGGTGTGAGTGCGAGTGATTGAGGTCCTGCAAAGCCGAAGATTTGATGTAAACAACGGGATCTCCATGACCCCCTCGGACTAACTTGGCTTCACTAGCTTTCATCAACGGCCTGTCTGACCAAAAGATTCAGCAGGTGATGTCGTGCATGTCCGCGTGACACGAGGCAAAAAGGTCCATCAGACCAAATCAATAATGGGGCGCTGTTATCCACACCCCCATCTTTCGCCGTTTCTGCCATTCTACCGAGTACAGAGTCAAGCTTTCGGTGTCTCCTACCCTCAGTACGTCTGTAAACTTGATAAGGCCTCGAGCCTACTGCAGTATGCATTCTCCCATTGAATAGACACCAAAATCCTGCAGAAATACGAGTCCATCATGCCCAATTCTGAGCTTATCCCTCGAGCACTGCTGCCGTTGCACCATAGCAACCATAACTACGAGGTACACACACACGCGGCCACTGTCCAAGATTTTTGCAATGTGCCTTCCGTGTATCATCCGGCGACTGGGATTCTACACGTCAGACACGACCCTTGAATTGGGTTCCTCGAACCTCCATGACATCCTTATCGCCCTTGTTTGAACCTGCGCATAAACCTTGCTTACCGTGTTGTGCGTTATATTGTATGTTTTTGAGTTGCATCTCATGCTCCATCCTTGTTTTCATCCCCTGCATTACAGACATACTTCTCGCTCTCAGTAGACTCACAGCCGGCCACACCCATCCACCGGCAGGGATCAATCAAGTATGCCCACTCCTCCAAGCCAGCCCGCAGATTTGACCCAGCTGTTCGACACGAGTTTCCCGTCAAGACGCCCTGTTGCCTCAATACAGAGAATGAGCCTCCGCTCCGAGTATCATGAGGCTATACGCAGGCTGTTACAACACATGGTGTTCGCTCTCCTTCTGGCTATCCGATTGTACATGCTCCCTCTTCTCTACATATCCCACAAACTCTCGGTACACGATGACCCTTGGTATCCTGCAATTTGGAATCTAATCCTACGTCCTGGACGGACACTGGCCAACTGCCGCCGGTGTCGCCAACGAAATGACAGTGTCAAAGTTTAGAAAGCATGGGCCAGCGTCATAGATGGGATCTCTGCTCCTGTCAGAATATTCAGAAGCCTGTATACATTCAGCAGGATGGTCGACGACCACCCAAGCATCCTACAGCCGAGTCCATTCCCTCAGCCAAATGCTGTGACAGGTAGCGATGTTGATGACCAGTGCAAGGGCGAGGGTGGCGAGCAAGATCGGGATTCAGGATCGACAGTATCTACGCTCGAGGCACCCGTCAGTGCATCTCAGATATACCATGCAGCATTGCTCAGCAGCAGCACTCTCGATGACATCCTTGCAGCGTTCGAAGCCGACAGAGATAATCAGGTATCGGGTTGCGATGGCCTTGAGATTCACCGCGGTCGACATGCACGTGAAGTAATGGGTCTACGGAAGCGGTCACAATATCGCACTCTCAGCGTCCGGTCGAACCCCGAAGCAGTGCTTGCTGCTGGAAAGGCGCATGGATCTATTCGCAGTCGTGATGTTCACTCGTGTCCACGGGAACTTCAACCTCCCAAGACATCGGAACCGCGAGGCAACGGGTGCCGCGTGCAAGTCCAAGCTGAGGTTCAATCAGACCACCCGTCACCTAAGAACAGTCCCGAATCACATAAACTCAATTACTCTCGTTACTACTTGCCTGAAGCACAACAATCTGACGCGGGGCGGGACTCAAATGCTTTGGAACGATGCCCGACATTTGCTCGTCGACAGGCTCAGAGCCGCCTTCCAAGACGATCGGAGACCGGGGACAAACAAACCCTTACCATGCTGAAAGCAAGAGGTGCAGCGTCAACCCCTGAGCTCACTATATCTCCGCCAGCCCCGACTAGACGCGTTCGGCTGCAACGAAGAGTACGACCCAGGAAAAATGTGGCGAAAGCTTCGAACGAGTGAACCTCAAGGTGGGTAATTTGGTCCGACATGAAGAACACAAGGGTTAGCATCGAACTCGTCCGGTAGGACCTTGCAGGCAGATAGTCATCTTTGAACAGAGAGAAGAGAATGTTTTATCTTCGATGCACGATGTTATTGAGAGGAGCGCCACGTGAACGGCGAGCCACATTTCACTTTGTGCTGAGCCGCGCCGCCGCCAAGCTGGGACTTTCGCGCGTGTGGGCGCGCCTCACTAGCCTCTTTAATCCATCTCTCAGGCCCTTCTTTAATGGTCTCGCAATGCGTCAATCCAGAGTTTACGTATACCTCACTTTGACCTGTGCTCGTTCGTGATCCGCTCTACTCATTTGGTTGGAACCGGTTCGATAAGCCCTTTTCTAGAGACTCTTCTATTCGAACACCATAGTTTCTCCTGGGAGAAAGGCCTACGACATCATCCCCGCCGCTGCTGGTGGCGCAGGGCTCATAATATGTTGGTGATTTCCTCTTACAGTGTGAGATCCAGTCTGACAGACCTCACAGGGAGAATTTCGAGAATATCTACCTCGACCTCTCAAAACAGTCCGGCCGTTGTCGTCTAGCAGATAGCGGACTCGGTTGGAAGCCAAGCGGAGCGAGTGAACCCTTCACCCTAGACAGCAACCAGATCGGCGCGGCGCAATGGAGTCGAGCAGCAAAAGGCTACGAACTGAAAATCATCACACGCGATGCCGCCGTCATCCAACTCGACGGATTCGAACAAGACGATTTTGACCGTGTCGCGAAAGCGTTCAAGATCTGGTATGGCATCCACGTGGAGAACAAGGAGCATGCGCTGCGAGGGTGGAATTGGGGCAAAGCCGAGTTCGGACGAGCAGAGCTGGCCTTCAATGTCCAGAACAGACCAGCTTTCGAGATACCCTACTCAGAAATCTCAAACACGAACCTAGCAGGCAAGAATGAGATTGCCGTCGAGTTCAACCTAGGTCCGGATGGGCAACGGAATGGCGCAAATGGCCACAAGCCTGGAAGCACCAAGAACCGAGGCCAGAAGGCCGCCGCGGGCCGGGACGAACTTGTTGAGATGCGGTTCTACATTCCCGGCACAGTATCAAAGAAAGAAGTGAACGGCGAGGAGGGTAGTGGCGCCGAAGACGAGGACGAAGAGGAACAAAACGCCGCCAACTTGTTCTATGAGACCTTGATGGATAAGGCGGAAATCGGAGACGTCGCGGGCGCCACATTTGCAACCTTCCAGGACATATTACATCTCACCCCGAGGTTCGTTCAAGTCCTGTTTCTGATCTTTAATGCGCGGCTGATAAACTGATCTCATATTCCAGAGGACGTTTCGACATTGACATGTACGAGAACTCTTTCCGCCTGCGTGGTAAGACATACGACTACAAGATCCAGTACCAGTCTATCAAGAAGTTCTTCATCCTGCCCAAGAACGATGAAATGCACACGCTCATCACTCTTGGCCTGGAGCCTCCTCTCCGGCAAGGTCAGACGAGGTATCCTTTCATCGTCATGCAGTTGAAACTGGACGACGAAGTGAATCTGGATCTCAACATGACAGATGAACTCCTACAAACGAAATACAAGGACAAGCTGGACGCACACTACGAAGCACCCATCCACCATGTCATTGCCAAGGTCTTCAAGGGACTGTCGGGCAAGAAAATAATCATGCCCTCCAAGGACTTTGTCAGTCATCACAACATGAATGGGGTTAAGTGCTCCATCAAGGCCAATGAAGGTTTACTCTTCTGCTTGGACAAGAGCTTCATCTTCGTGCCCAAACCCGCCACTTATGTCTCGATCGACACAATACAAAGTATTACCATGTCACGGGTCGGAGGAGCTTTGGCAGCGAGTCGAACATTTGATATCACCATCACCTTGAAGAACGGTGCGGGAGAACACCAGTTCAGTAATATCAACCGTGAGGAGCAACAGCCGCTGGAGGCGTTTTTCCAGGTAAGGAACCATGCAACTTTCTGCTGTCGCTGCTTGAGCTAACCACAGGCACACAGGCCAAGGGTATCCGGTTCAAGAACGAAATGCTCGACGACTCTTCGACCTTATTGAAGGCTGCCCTTCAAGACCAGGATCTGGCATCCTCCGACGAAGATGATGATGCTGGCGTAAATCGCGGTTCTGCGGACGAGGATGACGATTCACCAGATGAGGACTTCCAAGCTGAATCGGAGAGCGACGTTGCAGAAGAATATGACTCGGCCCACGAGAGTGAGGGTAGTGATGCTGGAAGCGACGCAGAGATGGCTGATGCCGACGATGATGCTGCGGGCGTTAGTGAGGACGACGAGGAAGAGGAACGGCCACCAAAGAAGAAAGCCAAGAAATAGTGACCTCGCTCTAGCACTAGCAAGTCCTGTAGATGAGCTGGCGGCTATCATGTGCTTTGTATATCAGCGCCGAGCAAAAGCGGGACCGCGACACAGCTCGAACTAGAACGCCGCAGGTCCATATTATTTATCCCAGACGCACACGTAGATGTGAATCTTAACCAACTTGTCGCTCTCAGCGACTTGTTCCCACACAACAAAATTCATCTTCCTACTATTATATATAAAGTAAGTTGGCTTGTTGTGCCTCTCCATCATTCCGCCCTACCACGTGATCATTGCTCACAAAAGTCTCGCTGCTTTTGCGTCACAGAATGCCAAGATGACCCCGGCTCGGATTTATCTTGATCCGACCGCGCTAGTCACCACGGCGGCGGCATCGGCGGGTTTAAGAAATCGAGTTGATTGTCGGGAAACCTGCCAGTGTCTTGCAGACAACAACGCAAATCGAGCGAAGATGGCGTCGCAAAAAGCCGCCAAATCAAAGTCCTCTGGGACTGTGAGGAGTCGTACAGGGTGCCAGACTTGTCGCGCACGCAAGCTGAAATGCGACGAGGTAAAGCGCGCCTTATTCCTCGCTGTTGACAGTGACTGATCCGTGAAATTCAAGGCAAGGCCGATCTGCGGACATTGTCTAAAGTCGCACCGTGAATGTGTACGCTCCGAGCGTGAGCTGCCCTGCTACAGCGACGATGAAGCAAGACTCAAATGAACTGACACTCATGACACAGCCGTCACATTCCGACACCATCAGAACTCGAGTTTTGGCAAAAACGGCCAGGAACACTCACTCGACAGTTTCTTCAAGTACAGCCAAACGTACAGTGAAGAAGATCTCAAGGCGTTTCTCCCGGTGCCCCAGCAATGTGTGTATTTTGACCCTAAGCGTCTTTGACCGTGAGACTGACTGCCTCTTCAGTGACCTGGATCCATGTCACCGACCCAACCGCAGAAGATGCAAATGCCATCACCCCTCCTCCTTCTCGAACTCCCACCACCTCAGACATGGTCCAGCAAGTCGCTGCTCACACCTTGGAAGCTCTCTCGACCGCAGCAGCAGACCAGACCTCATATCCTCCTCAGGGCACTGCATATTACACGACCGCAAATCCTGCGACAGACTCCCACCCTGAGTATGGATTCGTCCAAGCTGAACCTGCTGGCGCTACGAGTGGTAATAATCTCTCCAGGAGCATTCACTATTATCTCAGCAGCTCGTCTCCACAAAATCAGACCGACGCGTCTTTGATCGACCCAAATCTTGAGACCACTGTGAACGCGAATTCACATGGCGAACAACGAGACTTGGCGCAAAATGTAAAACTAAAGAGCGAGGACAAAGACGAGGACAAAGACGAGAAAGAAAAAGATGAAATTTTTACCGACGCAGACACTAGAGTCGCCATGGCCCTCCGAACCTTCAACGAACTGCAGGCTTAGGACCCAAGGGCAGTCTTGGAGATACGACAGAAGACCATGATGGACGTGTTCATAACGGAAGCATGGTCCAGTCAACATGAAGCTATTGAGAGATGACTTTCATTATGGGAGCGACGGACAGGCGCAGGAAAGCATTATCAGGCACCGAATGGAGCAAACTACCGTCCACGGATCGAGGCACAGAACATTCCACGGAGTTGAGGATTGTCCTAGAGGGATGCTTCAGATCATCGAGAAACGGTTAAATCACTGTACTACTAGCTTTCACGCAAATGAGGAGGTCAACTTTTAGGCCACGCCATATGCAGGGCGAATTTAATTATTTCCGCTTGTGTACTTTCCAATAACATTTGCTCCCATATTCGTGATGCGAGGGCGACGTCGGATTCAGTCCACAAACCAAACGAAAGCTCCACCCTGAAGGAAGGCCTTGGACGCGGAGTCGAGGTCGCTTCTACGACTCCTACATGCAGGAGACACAGGAGGTCATGCATGTCTCGCCGGTGGGTGCCGAGACACGTATATCTCACCCTGCCGAGTCCTTGGGTGCGCCCCGTCAAAACTTCATGGGTTAGGGGTCGACCGGAACGACTGGCTAGGGGTTCTTGTGCCGGCTTTTCCAGTACGCAGTAGTAAACGGAGGTGTCAATCGGACTACTCGTCAACTAAAGAGGAAGGATTGAATGGAGCATTTTTCTTCTTTTTGTATTATTACTATCATCCACCTGCCGAGCCGAGTGCAGGTCGATGGAGTCAAATCGTCAAAGACTGAGCAGATTCCGGGGTGCTTGGCTCCGAAGGCCACGCAAGCCACTTCGCCAGGCGCTGTCAGGCGCATCGCTATGATGCCGTACGGGCAGACAAGGGAAAGCGAGGGAAGCTAAGAAACTCGGCTCAATCTCCCTGGTGGATGATTTCATGATGTAGCTTGACCTTGGACGATAAGTGGACGAGAGGCTCTGGATCTCCAAATTGGCCTGGCGTAGCTTCGACGAAAGAGTTTAGGTGAATAGAGACGTCATCAACCAACGGCAAGACGACGCCTCGTCCAAACGAAACAGGGAAGTCTGGCAGAGGAGTGACGCTGTGTGGCTTTCTAGCAGATCTGGATGGCTTGGATTTTGCCTGATTCTGTTCTAGTTTGAGCGAAGTGGCCGGTCGCATCGTGGTGAGAACCGCCTGGCGAGGTACGTCTCGGTTCTGGAGGGGCTCTCTAGGTGTCCACTTAACTGAGGGTTTAGTTAAACAACGTCCAAAAGCAAAGCAGAAAAAGTTGAGCCACTGCGACACGGACGGCGAGACGGGATACCACCCACCACACCACATTACCTGCGCACCAGATCTGCCAGCTCCCAAGTAGTAGTACACCTCCCTGTTGTTGTTTCCACTTCCTAATTTAAAACTCCCTCGTTTTGTCTATTGGACTGCTTGTTCAACGCAGCTGTCTTTCCGTTCACTCGTTGCGTGTATCTTGTACACGCCTGTGACCAGTGACCACCTGCACTGCCACAACCCGGCCTGCCATTACCTGCCGAACTCGTTCCTCTTGGGCCGACACCTTAGCATGGCAAGCTGAACAGTACCTTTTGTCTTTCTCCGACGACGACCGACGCAAACACGGATGTGTGCTGGTGAGAACAACAGGTACTTGTTGTAAATCGCACCCTGCACGGTCCGCTTCGTCCCTTCCTTCCTTCTGGGCCTGAGCGGCAGGTGCAAGTTCCATCAGGGTAAACACCGACAACATTGTCAACATGGGCCGCCTTCGCAACCTCTCCGAGAGCCTCAAGGCTGCGGCGTTCAGCAACTCGACCATCTCCATTCCTTCCCTCACCAAGTCCTCTCCCACCGGTCAGACCCAAATCGTCGACAAGGACTTACCGTCACCGGCACGCTACCAGGACTCACCAACGCCCACTGAGACCCCTCGAACCGCCCCTCGGACAGACCGGGTTGCGTCCCGGCCGGCATCCATGGTGTACACGCCTCCGTCGATGGAGTTGGAAAGAGAGAACCACATCGAGGAGTTGAAACCAGTGTTCAGGTGCGCCTGGGGGCCTGGTTATATGAGATCCTAGTGCTGACGTTCCCACTAGCTTCCTCTCGAGTCACGGCAACAAGCTATATCAAGAAGGTTCTTATTGCTCCCTTGTAGGATCAACAGGT
The DNA here is from genome assembly GCF_001651985.1 of Fonsecaea erecta. Classification (NCBI taxonomy): domain Eukaryota; kingdom Fungi; phylum Ascomycota; class Eurotiomycetes; order Chaetothyriales; family Herpotrichiellaceae; genus Fonsecaea; species Fonsecaea erecta. Next base: position 1,229,042 of record NW_017387253.1, on the reverse strand, counting down.
CCCGATGCTGATCCTCCCCTGCAGGCTATTTTCTCAAATTGAATGATCTTGACACTCGTGAGTGCTGCAGATCTTTTGTGTTCCTTGCAGATTGAGTAACGTATTTGAAGATGGAAGGCCAAACGCGGATCGCACATGGACTGAATGTTTCGCTCAACTCGTGGGCACTGTTCTTTCACTTTGGGACGCAGCTGCGTTGGACGCGGCGGGTCAAGATGGAGAAGTCGCTCCGACATTTATCAACCTGGCAGATGCCTCCATTAAGATGGTACGATACACTGATCCTCGTGAGCGGCCTGATTCTGAGTTCCTGGCAGATCGAGACCCTCCCTACACGAAATCCCGACATCCAGCCTCTACAGAATGTGCTGTCAATATCCACGGCGGGCAAAAACCGGTATCTGCTGCATTTTAACTCGCTGCATTCTCTAACACAATGGACGGCTGGTATAAGACTCTCAATGTTTGAACATGCTTCGCTCCAGGAATTATACACGGGCTCTCTCATTGCCGGCAAAGGAAAGTCCTTGAACAACATCCGTACGATCATGGAACGGACGAAATTCAAGGTGGAAGACTGGGCCCGTGTTCGATTTGGCGCCGGCACTCCATGGAGACGATGCTGGTGTGTAATAGAACCACCCGATGAGAAAGAATGGCAAAGGACGAACAAGTCTTTGAAGAAAAAATCAGCATACGATCGACCCGCCTTGCCCAAGGGGGTCATCAAATTTTATGATACGAAGAAGACTAAAAAAGCCCTACCTATAGCGACCATTACCGATGCATATTCGGCATACGCTATTTATCCTCAGTCGAAACCGCTGATCGACCAGTCCACCCTGGTCAAGGTCGAAGGCCGAATCACGATACACTCAAAACCCGAATCGAAAACTGAAGGCTTCGTTTTCGTAATGCCCGAGGTCCACCCCGCGGTCTCAGGCTTTGAGATGATGCTTCGTTGGCTTTTCCCAGTTTACGACATCTTCCACCTTTATGGCCGCCCTCAGCGATTGATCGCCGACACATGGGACACCCGAGGCCTCATGTTCGCGATGCCACGAGACAGGAGATACGGCTATCTGGATATCATTGACGTTGCAGCATTAATCCATTCTCCAGGGAGTGAAAAGTGGAGCGAACGCGAATGGCGTAGACAGTTGAAAGAGGCAACCGCCAAGCGGATGTCAATGACTGCGCAGGGACGGCCGAGCAGCAACTTGGACAACAGGCGAGTGTTTTCGGAATCGAGGCAAGCTGTGCACTACGACGATGCCGAGTCGGTCCGTTCGACGCCGCCTTCTCGACACCAGCACAACCAATCCACCGATGCAGTGTTCGCCTCCCCCAAGAAATCCGTCACAGCGCCAGCGAACATCGCATATCTTTCACCGGGCCAGACCCACCATTCGAGATCTGTATCGGAATCCATGGCGTACATGTCACCGACGCAGAATCGTCGCCAACACGAAAACTACAACTCATCCAGATTGTCCGCCGAATACAGCGACATGGAGCCTATCCAGCCTCCTCCAGCTCCTCCCGCTCATCGAACCCCATTCAGGAACAACATGGTACACGGTGAAGCCGAAATCGTAGACAGCCGGTACAGCTCGGACAGTGACGGTCAAGGACCGCGGACGCATCCGGAAGATATTCAAGAAGATGTGAGGGAAGCCACACCGCCTGCACCAGTGGTGGCCCCTCCAGATATGCAGCATCAACACAGTGACGTGCCACAGAGGCGACCTGACGCCCGACCGGACTTGAGGCGTGAGAAAAGTCGCATGTCAAATGGAACATTGTCTCAGATTGTCGATGTGAATAAACTCGCGAGCGGTGGGGCGGCGGGGCATGCAGCGTTGGTGGCGTGGAATAATGGCCGACAAGGCGAGAATCAGGGGCCTCGAGGGGTAAATGAGACCCCTCGCGACGAAGAAATATCTGCTAATCAACCTGTGTCTCAAGAAGTGGTAGCAGAAGGTGCTTATATGCAAAACCCTGCTGATGTCAGACCAGAACATCCTCGAATTCCTATCGAACAGCCAATAGCCTCAAAAGCAATCCACCGAAAGCCAGTTCCGACGACAACCACAACATTTCTGGCGCCATCAAACCGTGCTCAATCGCCCGACAGCATGTCCAAGTACTCAGCCTCCAGCTATGACAGGGAGCCGAGCAGTTCACCGGACTATGACAGCCTTCCCGAGAACGATGACCGTCCTGTCTTCAACAGAAGGACCAGGACGGGCGTCCTGAAAACCGTCGGCGACCCTCAACTGTCCAGTAATGTCCAACAAGACTCGACAAAAATCGATATACCTGTCGTGGACTTCGGCATGACTTTTACACCAAGCTTGACTCCGGGGCATAGTCGCCCTCCGACCGCGTCTGGAATCACGGGACGGCAGTCGCCATTTGACCGGCCCCTGACGGCACCCTCAACCCCTTTGACCAGATCTCCCCAGGAAGAGCGAGGCTCTCCAGCCCACTTGACTCCTAGCGACGGGCAAAGATCCCCATTGGCGGAGAGGAACAGCCCCAGAGGTACTCACTCCCGGTCCTCGAGCTATGCTTGGCACCCAGGAACGACCTTGGCAAGGCACAATTCTATGGGAGGCTTGACGGCTGAAGAGTTCGTCCAACAACGTGCTGTCGCCGCAAGGGTTCCACATGGTTATGTTCCCCATCGCAGCGTTTCCTACAGTAAGGTTGAGCAGTCCCCGAACAAACTGCAGAAAAAAAGAGATTCAATGCCCCGATCCAGCTCAAGGCATTCATTGTTGGTCGATCCAGCATCGCACTTATCGGCCAGGGAGCAGGAACATGTTGCAAAGATGACAGGTGGTCCGCTGATTCAGGTGATTGACCGAAGCAAGACGCCAGACCCATCAGTCGGGCTGATCGGAGCGATTGAAGCACGGGAGCAGGAAAGAAGAAACATTAAGGAGGGGGTCGCTGGTCATATGGTCCGAGAGGCCATTGCGCAGAGGCAGGCGGCGGAACGCACCTACGGGATGCAGCAATACCCCGCTTACAACTCGCCCGTTGACGGTCGACCAAGTGGGCAATGGATGAACGCCCAAGCACCTGCGAACTGGGGCGGCGGCGTGCCGCAACAGCCGCAGCAAGCCTGGTCGAATCAGCCGAGCTGGCAGTATCAACAGCAAGCTCAAGCCCAGGCACAGCAACTGCAACAGATGCAGCATCAGCAGTCGAATCAGACGTACAATGCGAGATTCAGCGGGTATTATGGGCCCGCCAGTAGCCATGAGTATCGCTAGACGGCTATCGGAGGGGTATCATGGGTAATTTTTGCATGGCAGGCGGGTGATTTTTTTTGGCATCGGGAGTTCGTTGGGAGTTCACACCTTGCACAGTGCATTTATCCGGGGTTGCATAGAATGATAAGAAGGTCCAAAAGTATAGCAGCTCCTTCCTCAAATGGCCAAGGACAGGCGAGAGGCAGGTTGAAGAATAATGATAATGACTTCTGCCGTTCCTATCGATGCTACCCCGGGTTTGGACAAGGACACGGGGGTCTTGCAGTATGTATGCCCGTGCTTCTGCATGACCCCATCCTTTAGTCCTTATCAAAATTCAAGGGGGCTGGTGAGTTTGGGAGGCTCGAACAATTCACCTGAGAGACGACGCACGTGGCAGCACTTGTAGGTACAGTAGCTCTGCCTGGATTGAGGAAAGCGAGGGGAAGCACTGCTCCGTGACCAGGGAGGAACGCCTAGCCACTGGCCGACAGGGCATGGTGATTGGCCCAATGGCTTAGAGGGGCCTAAGGGGGAAAGGGGGGGTCCCTGGTTAGCACCACACGCCTATTGGCACCCGGGACACCTGGGCTCCTGCTGGCCGCGCCGGAATGCGATCGTGAACCTCCAACTCCGACAACCCATGTCTTCCTCCAACTGTTCCAAGAACACCACGACTATAGTGCATTTTCATGCCAACTTTATCTCACATCTACATACTGTTCCTCCAAGAACGACACCACAGCGGACTTTGTGCACTCACTTCACTCGCTACTTCCTGTCTCTTGCATTTCCGGGTCCAAGACCTTCTGCATCCCACCCATCTCACAGTCACAGCCGGCCTGCTGACTGAGGATTCGGGGCCTCCCGTCTAAGCAAGGCAATTTTCTAAATCTACTCTCCCCTTGTACACGCACGCACACGCAGTTGTCCGTTGTCCGACAGCCTTCCCGTCCCTACGACCTCTGTCTCCTCTGCACGATACCAGTCGCTGCAGCCATTGTGTTCGCCATGGTCTAACTACGGTCTCGTTCACATCTTTTGCCATGCCGTTACGGACTCTGCTGCCGTCGAAACCTGCCTCAGGTCCTCCTCACCGGAGACACAGCAGTATCATCGAAGATTCCCCCTCGACATCGGTCAGCAGCAATGTGCCGCCCACTCGTACCCGCAGCCGTGGTAGCTCGTTGAAGAGACTGAGTTTGAGTCTGTCGCGGACAAACGAAGAACCCTTCCCTCCATTTTTGACACAGGATCTCGAAGGACTTTCCACCGACCTGCCCTCCGCTCAGCCTGATGAACCCTCCCCCCAACGTGACCTGCCAAAGAGCGCCAGCACTCCGACAACCAGATCATCTACACAGATTGAAGGCGACGGAACAAATGGGCTCCGAAACAACCTTGGTTCTGGTCCGTTGCCCATGCCGCAAAGGCTGTCGCTTTTGGGAATGAGGCATGCGTCAGACCCCCAACTGTCTACCAGATTTAAGAATGAGGAGACCAGTCCTATGAATGAGGTCCCACGTATGTACCCTCTCTGATATGTATCTGAGTTGGTGGCTAATTTCTTGCCGTACAGCGCCCACGATCATCACAACCGCGCCGACAACAAACGAATTTGACGAGCCTACCCAGAAACCATCCAAGCGAAGACTGTTCACCCGAGCGCCGAGTCCTTTCCGGAAGAGTCACAGCTTTAGGCGGACTATCCTAGACCCTTTGAAAGGCACAGCGACGGAAGACGGGCAGGATGAGAAGGGGAGCTTGGCGAAGCCTGGGATGCTCAAAGAATCCACCTCCTTTGAGCGCCTCCCGCGACCGAAGACTGGCCATTCTAGCGGGGAGCCACCTGCATACGGCGACGAATCTTCATCCTCACTAGCGATCCCCATTACGAGACTGTCGGAATCGTCTCGATCAGATGACAGTTCTGGCGACCACCATGTCTACGCAAAGACCACCACCACCACGCACACCATCTCTACCACCACCACCTTCTTCAAACTCAAGAGGCGGAAGAAGAACAAAGGTCCACTGTTTCCGCTGCCGGAAAAGTTTGCAGCACCCGCCTCTGGCCGAACCACGACCTCACACACCCCCCAGGACTCCCTGTTCGGGAGGAAATCAATGTCGCCGAGTAGGAGATCAAACACGGCGGTCAGGTTCGATACTGAGCCAAGTCGACATGGTTCTGCAGTTCCTTCGCCCACGCATTCTGCCGTGGCACTTACCAATGCTCCGTTTGGGTCGCCGGGAGCCACCATCATCCGGCAAGACTCCAATTGGTCAACCCACTCTGGTCAATCAACGCCATCAGTGACACTGGTTCCTCCGCGAGTGTCCGGGAGAGGAAGATCTTCGACCCTCAGTTCGCTGGGAAAGTCGACTGAGAGGTTATCTGACGCGCTTCCTCAGCCAGCATCGACGCGTACGTCGACATCGACGAGTGGCAGAAGGAGCTTTGGCGACCTATTGTCTCTTCCCCACAGACTCCGGCAGAATTCTGCACCACCCACGCGCCCCGGTGGCGGCTCGGTCCCAGGAACGCCAGGCTCCAAATCCAACTCTCTACACATTCCTCGAGAGCCGGAACCGGAGCGTGTGTATCCCAAACGAGAGGATGGCGATACGCCGGCCAGTTACTTGGAAAAACTCGAAGCCGCAGTTCCGAGGAGCGCGATGGCAACAATTCTCTGCAAGAGCGCAGACGACTTCTCCAAAACGTGTTTGCGCAAGTACATGCGTGGTTTTTCCTATTTTGGTGATTCCATTGACATGGCGATCCGGAAAATGTTGATGGAGGTAGAGCTGCCCAAGGAAACGCAACAGATCGATCGACTGCTGGCCGGGTTTGCGGACAGATACTATGAATGTAACCCCGGAATCTTCTCCTCGACTGACGAAGCAGCCTTCGTTGCGTTCTCCATCCTTCTCCTTCACTCGGACACGCACAACAAGAACAACAAGCGGAAGATGCAGAAACAGGATTACGTCAAGAATACCCAACAGGGTCCCGTCCAGATCTCCAGTGATATCCTCGACTGCTTCTACGACAACGTGTGCTACACGCCCTTCATCCACTTCGAAGACGAGGTCGCCGTCAACAGCCACCGTCTGTCGGCGCCCAAGCCAAAGAGGAGCTTGATCAAGACTAGGAGCCTCGAAAGCCTTCGTGGTCCTGTCGACCCATACACTTTGATTTTGGACAATAAGCTGGACGTCTTGCGGCCGTCTCTGAAAGATGTCATGGATACGGAGGATTGTTATTGTTCCACTGGGACGGCCGGTGTGCTCGAAACGGAACATCATCACAAGGCCTTTGTCAACTCAGCCGTGCTGCAGATTGTATCTGCGAGATCGAGGCCGGACGCTTTTCTATCCCAAGCCACCATTAGCAATCCTGGCGAAGCGCAAGCGGGCCTGGTCAGTATCAAGGTTGCCAAAGTGGGATTGTTGTGGCGCAAGGACCCGAAGAAGAAGAAAGCCAAACGGCCGTGGCAGGAATGGGGCGCGATCCTGACCGATTCGAAGCTCTACTTCTTCAAGGATGTCGGATGGGTCAAGAAGCTGATCGCGCAACATGATGCCCACTCCAAATCGACCAATCGATCTGCTCCTCTGGTCTTCAAACCGCCACTGACCTTGTTTGAGCCTGACGCGCTGATGTCGATGGATGATGCAGTGGCGTTGTTGGATTCGAGCTACAAGAAACACAAAAACGCCTTTGTCTTTATCAAGCACGGAGGTTTCGAGGAAATCTTCCTGGCTAACAGCGAGGTCGAGATGAACGACTGGATCGGGAAGCTCAACTACGCAGCCACTTTCCGCACCGCCGGTGTGAGGATGCGCGGGCTGCTAGGATCTAACTACGAAGGCCGTCATCTTCTTCGAAAGGACTCAGAGATTTCCACCAAGAGCGGGGATACCATGCAGAAGGACAAGAAAGTCGACGCTCAGATGGCGTGGGAGATCATGTTCTACCGGCGGCAACTGATCAATGAGAAAATCAGCGATTTCGACGAGCGGATTGCGGTGGCGCAAAAGGAACTCGACCACCTCCTCCGCAATGCGCGGCACCTGCTCATCCTGCTCCCAATCCAGCAGAAGACGCGTGAATTCCTCGTGCTGGCTGCCGGGCGGATGTCGGCCAAATTGAAATGGACCAGGGTCGAACTATGGCGAACGAGAACCCACCGAGACATTCTCTTCAAGGACCTCGAAGAGGAGGGGTCCACGGCGTTCCCTGCTCCCAAGGCGTCGACGATCCTGACGCCCCAGAAGACCACCCCTCTGAGGACGGGCCAGGCAGACCTCGGGAGAACCATCACCGACACGAGCCACGTCACCTTGTCACCGATCAGTGCTACCTCCTCGAGGCCGTCCAACATCATCGATAAGCTCAAGACGCCGGAGAACGTGAGCACGCGAACCGACTTGAGCACGTCCGATCTCCCCTTGACCACAAGCCCCTCTTTGTCAGCCGAGCCGTCCTTGTCGAGGCACGAAAGTATTCATGATTCACACAGTCTGTCACACCAAGTGTCTACCACCAGTTCTCGTCACAGCCGAGATAGAGACCGGCTCACACGGGGGGCGGATGACTCTGAGGAGCGGGTGTTACGTGAAGCCGGGCTGATGCATGTGGACGGTAATGTCGCCCGCGAGAAGAGGCCCGACACCAGCGAGTCGGAGAGGGACCGCGTCGGCGCCATGATTGGTGGTGCGGCCGAGCCTTCGCCCCAGGGCGGTAGTGTCCGCCGAAGCCTCCAGCGCAGCTTGCGCGAGCCCCATCATAACCATCATCATCACCACCATCCGCTTCACCAGTCCCCTAGTGTTCATCGCCATAAGAAGGGTAAGGAATCGGGCTCTAGTTTGGCTGCGACGGACGACGGTGAAGCTGAGGAGTTGAAGCGAGGTGCCGGCAGTTTCATTCTGCATGGCAAGAAGGCCAGTGTCATCACTATGTCTTCCGAATGGCAGCACATGTCGAACGAGGAGAGGCTGAAGTTGAGAAAGGCCGAGCGGGCCAATGAAGAGGCGATTGACGACAGGGCGCCCGTAACGCTCGGGACGGCCGACACCGCTTCCTCGGCGCATGGAGAGGAATGGGATGAACGGTTCAGGTCGCCCGATTCGAGTCGGAAACAAAGCTTTGCGACCACGTCGGGGGAACAGTTTGTGGACGCGGAAACGGGAGAGGGGGAGGGGGAGGGGGAGGGGCCGGCCAAGGGGGCCAGTGATAACATGCGGCTCACATGAACAGATTGTTCCCGATTCCGAGGAGGGACTCCGGGGGTTTGGGGGCCGGGGGGGAAGTGTCACGACTAACGGATCATGTTCAATGGGCACGACTTTAGAGAAATGGGAACACAAAAGCACGGGGCGCGGGCCATGTAAAGCTTATCGAAGGGATTTGGCGCAGGCGAAACGACCACATAGATGAGCACCAGATGCAGCGAGACAGCGAGACTCTTTGTTGTCGTGATTTGAATGGGAAAAGCGTTTTATTCTTTGTGGTAACATGCGTGTCTGTCTGTTCTTCACTCGTATCGTATGGGGAGGAGACAGAAACCCTAGCTGAAACGGAGGACATGCCAGTACCAAAAGGGCTAGTTAAGGGAGGGAGACCGTGATACACCGAGTTACTCGTCCCACGAAAATCTCACGCCCCCCCCGGTTGTGGGAGGAGGGATTTTCCTTTTACGGGTACTTTTCGATTTCCATGCGTCGAGGGATGGATCAGCCCCCCATCGCCACTTATTTATGATATTAATCATCACGGATCTCATCATCTTTGTCTGTTACACACCCCTATGTAGGGAAAGGTTGAGCGTCGTGGTTGGTGGGTGAGTGAGAACGAGGTTGTGCACAAACCCGGGGGCTAGTGTACGAGCTATGTATGTATGTACTTTACGCCGTAATTATGTACATGATGATTATTATTGTTGTTGTTGTTGTTGTAATTATTGTGAGGGTGTCCCTACCTACATATTATGTACGGAGTACAGTATAAGTACCACATTCGGTCGGTACTTCCGCGTGGATACCTATTATTACCCCATCATCTATCGGGTGTCGGTATGGTATGGTATGGTATGGTATGGTATGGTATGGTATGGGGTATATATGTACATACCTGGTGTACACAGACGCACACACCGAGTATATAATATATACATATATATATATATATATATATGTATATGGATGAGGGACTGACTCACTCACTCAGTGATTCGGTAGGTATGGGGAAGGTTGTGGGATTCAGTCAGTGCTGACTTGACCATTGCCACCACTTCCTTCCTTGCTTCTTCCCTGCTCGTCCTCCTCCTCCTTTTGGCTCCTTCTGCTGCTCTTGTTGCTACTGCCAGTGTTGGTATTAGTGCTGGTGCCGGTGCCGGTCCCGGTGCTAGTGATAGTGCTGCTCCAGGGCCCCCGTCCTCTCTCGTTCTCTCTCGTTCTCGAGCGTCCTCTTACCGCCTCTGTCATATTATCATTGGCCCACCCTGCCTACCACGTGAAACGGGATGCTCTGAGAAGGATCGACGGAGAGAACAGAAAGGTAAGCTGAAATCAAAAATAAAATCAATCAAAAAACCAATCAAACAGGGATCAGAAAAAAGAAATAAAGAGGCTATCGATGATACATTTACACTGTGTACATACATACATTGATTGGTGTGACGGATGATCAACCGAAGACCAAGCTGACTGACCCTGACGAGAGTGGACTTGTCATCCTCGACACACATATCAACACTTACATCCTCCGACACTCCAGCAGCGTATCAACCCATTGACCCACCCACCGGAGGCTCATCGAAGGGACGAAGAAACCATGTCCAAGTCCAAGCCCACCTTCGTCATCGTCCACGGCGCCTGGCACCGCCCGGCACACTTCGAGCCACTGATGAAGGCCCTGAACCAGCACGGGTACCGGACGGTGGCCCCCGCGCTGCCGTCGGTCGACAAGCTGCCCGATGAAGTCGTGCCGGACCACCAGGCGGACATCGCAATCGTGCGGGAGGCCATCCTGGCGGAACTGGAGTGCGAGGACGGCGCTGCGGCAGACGTGATCGTCGTACCCCACAGCTATGGCGGACTGCCCTCCTCAGGAGCCATCCGGGGCCTTGAAAAACCGACTCGCGAAGCCGCCGGCCACAAGACGGGGGTCGTGGGCCTCGCGGCGCTGACGTCGTTCGTGCTGCCGGCGGGCATGACGCTGGCGGCGGTGGAGGGCCGCGAGCCGCCCCAGCTGCCGGACCTCTTCGATCCCCCGCCGGCGGACTTGTTCTTCCACGACCTCCCGAGCGACGAGGCCGCGCGGTGGGCGGCGCAGCTGGGTCCTATGAGCTCGCGCGCCCTGCTCGACGCTTCGTCGTTCACCGCGTACACCGCCCCCGGCGTGCGCGTACACTACCTCCTCGTCGAGGACGACAGAGCCATCAAGTTCCCCACCCAGCAGGCCATAGTGGCCCGCATGCGCGAGGACGGCGCGGATCCCCGGACCGAGAGCCTCCCGGGGTGTGGGCACAGTCCGTTTCTCAGTCGGATTGAAGAGACGGTTGCGTTTCTGAGGCGCAGTGCGGGGGAGGACGTTCCTTAAGGAGGAGAGGGGGGTAAGGGGGAAGAAGATATGGAAGGAAGAAGGGGAGGAAAAGGCAGGGGGAAAGGGTTAACCGTCCACGGTCCGGAGGTAGAAAATGGCAGTGAGGATGGGGATGTTGATGGGATGGATGATCGATAGCGACTCCTTGAAGAAGGATAAAGAGAAGAGGGAGACGGGGACGGGGACGGGGACGGAGAAAGGGGACCAGATGGACGACGAAAGGGGTTGGGGCTGGCCGTGGGATGGAATTGCATTGGATTAGATTGAATGACCAACACTCCGTCCATCATGTATATCTCATATGTCGGTTGTGCGTAGACAACCAGCGCCCAAGAGATCCTCGGGGGATTGGGGGTTGAAGATTGCGGATTGAGGATCATATATAACTAACAGATTCTTCGGACGGGCTGTGCAAGGACAAAGAAAATAGATGTCTATGTAGGTCTTGCTGATCGGTCTCGTTCTGTGGATGGATAGGTAGATAGATGTCGGCGTAGTATCGTGTCATACGTACCGTGTAATACAGTAATCCATCCAACATCACATGTCAGATATGTTCTTGTCTGTCCTTCATGCTTCGACCGTCTCTCCTTTTGTGAAGGAGCATAACATGACATAGCACAGCATAGCATAGCATAGCATAGCATAGCATTACAAAGTATACACCTCGTCCAAGGGATCCCTCCGCCGTCCGGCCTCCCAGACCTGTTCCACGCGCGCGGCCCTCTGTGGACTGCGCGGCTTGAGGTCAAACGCAAAGGGGCGGGGCTGCACGTTGAAGCCGGCGGTGTAGTCGTACAGCGGCGGCGGCGGCTGGCCTGCACGGGGGGTGATGTGCGCGGCCCACGCGATGCGCGCCACCAGCAGGTGCAGCGAGTTCTCGGCGATGTTCATGCCCGGGCAGATGCGGCGCCCGAACCCGAAGCACGAGTAGTTCTGCAGGTTGGGGAACTTGGTCAGCGGCTCGCGGTACGTGGTCGGGAAGGCCGGCGAGAGCCAGCGCGCCGGGTTGAAGGTTTCCGGGTCCGGGTAGAGGTCCGGGTCGCGGTGGATGGCCCTGGCAGGTAGATCAGTCAGTTAGTTCGTTAGTCTAGGGGGGACAGGGGGACAGGGGATCAGTTGTGGGAGATAGATAGATCCTTGAAGGGGGAGGGAGCTTGTGACTTGTGGTCCTTCCGGGAGAGAGAGAGGGGAGAGAGAGGGGGGGGGAAAGAACTCTCGAAACAAACAGGTCCCGCATGTATTATATCGCACTCACCACTGGTTCGCGTGCACGTTGGTCCCCGCCGGCAGGAAATACCCATCGTACACATCATCCTTGATCAGCTCGTGTGGCACGCCGCCGGCCGTGACCGGTCTCCAGCGCAGCACCTCCTTGATGACGGCGCGACAGGTGGGCAGCTGAGGGATGTCGCGGAAGTCGGGCACGCGGCCATCATCGCCCCCGACCACGGCGTCGACCTCCTGCTGGATTTTGGTCTGCCATTCCGGGTGGTGGCACATGCACAGCACGAACGACATCATGGCCGCCGCGGTGGTGCCGGCGCCGGCCTCGAACAGCGTGCCGATCACGTACGCGCCCTCGTCGTCCGAGAGCCCGAACTCGGCCTGGCGCTCGAGGAACGTCCGGGAGAAGCACCGGGGGCCCTTTCCGGCCTGCATCTGGTCTCGGACCTCCAGCAACAAACCCCGGAAGACCTTGATCTCGAACGCGTGCAGCCGCGCCGCCTCACGCTTGAACGGCGCCAGCCACGCCGGGAGCCACAGCAGCGCCGGGAACGTGTCGACCAGGTAGGCGCCCGGCGACGCAACGCGCTCCACCGTATGCACGATCTGTAGGATGTCGCGCACGTATGCCTCGTCGCCCGTGTCCACGGTCTTGCCGTAGCACAGCCGCATCACCACGGCTGCCGCGTACCGCTCAAACAGCTGCTCGTACTTGTCCGGCGTCCGCAGCAGGTCGCACAGCAGCCGCTCCGACTCGTAGATTTGGACCGGCTGGTACGACGTGGCCGACGCATGCATGGTCATGTTGTGCATCACTTTGCGGCCGCGGCGCCACAGGTCTGTTGGCGTCATATTTCGCATCAGCGTACAGCATGGCCTAGGATAACGAAGGGTGACCCATGGGCACCAGTGGAATGGGCTACTGACCTCCATACGGCAAGAATAGCGGCCTCAGGTTCTGCGACATCAGCCTCGCCGCCATGGGCAGCTGTTCTCGCGACGAGTACAGGTTGCCCCGCTCCCGCAGGAGGTCGTTGGCGATCTTCTCGGTCGACACGATGACGAGGTTCCGGCCGAAGATGGAGATGCGGTAGAGTGGGCCATACTCATCGGCCCAGGCCTTGAACTTTAGCCACGAGTGCTTTGGCGGGATGTCGAGGAGATTGCCCACGATCGGCTTGCCTGTTGCGTGGTGGCTGGGTCAGAGACGATGCATGGAACAAAGAATCGATTCCCTTGGAGGGGAGGAGGATGAATATGGACAGGGAGATCCGGGGGACAACACATGGCATTCTAGAGAGGAGACGTACCCTTTGGACCTGGGGGTAGTTTGGCGTTAGGAGGGATTCTCGGACGGTTGGAGTATTGCTGGATCAAGATGCCCACCAGCAAGAGGACAACGGTGCTCGCCGTGACGAGTAACGAGACCATCTTGATGCTTTGGTTGATATTGTTGCTGGTTGGCTTCGGACGAGATGCTCTGAAGAAAGCATGTCTTGCTCGGTTATATATATGCTTTGGCTTCCTCGCAGATGAGAGCCGACGTCAACAGTCGCTCCCCTTTCCTAGCTTAGGGTTCTTGCCTTGCTGTGCTTCCTCAGCCGGGCCCCTCTTCATCCAGGCGTCCTATTGGAGTCTTCGGTAAGCCATGCGTCCGTAGCGCACCGTCTCCGCACCATAACAAAGTCTGTTAGTGTCTCCAGGGGAGATCTGGGTCAATACACCGATGTCATTTCGGTATAGTCTCCATTCCGGGGGGATTCCCTCTGGGCATTGTACGTCTCTCCAGCAGCAACGGCGATGAACAGTGGGAAAAGTCGCAGATCTTGCAGCAAGGTCGGAAACTGACTCTCCTGGGCTCGCGTCCGCTCATGGTCCAATTCACCGCCTGCCTCGGCGTTGGAGAAACTGCAAAGGGTCAAGGAGTCTAGGGAAACTCTACTGTGTACCTGTCCGGGGGGTTATCCCGAAAAGCTGGGGGGCGTTGGCTTTTAGGAAAGGGCTGAACCGGGCTGTTTCCGGGACTATATACTCCCAGAACCTCGGGTGTGTGCTGTTCGCTGCTAGATTGGTGATTAGAAGAACGTGAATGGGTGTAAGGCCTTTAGGGATCAGTGGATGGATGCTATAGATGAACGCCCTGGGGCCCGAGGTCTGGCGGGACAAGAGGCAATCGAATGTAAGCTTATGATACCCTGTAGCTGACTCATGACGCCTCAGTCATGGCCACACAACGTAAATCCAGATAGTATAGGACGATTGGATGCTAGGGATAGGCGCTGCATCTATCCTGCAGTGACTCATGGGCTCCAGTCGCTGTACGATATCTTGTCAGAAACAGAGCAGACGCCCTGTCCACAGAAAGATCTTGCCTCGGTGAGATTAGAGAGCAAGGCTCGTCAGCCGTGGCGCTGATATATGATGCACAGTACCCTTGGCACGCGCTCTCTCCTGTAAGATACCCTCGACATAGGTCGTTTGTACATTGGTGGCACGCGTAATGCAGAGCACGAGTCGGGCCATCAGGCTATCGTCCCCCGAAACTGGGCCGTGCTGAGGGTGTCGGGTGTACTCCATCTTCGTATGAAGCACTTCATGCTTTCTGTCAGGTCGACCTCTGTGTCGCCGTCCTGGCCGTACGGGCATTCGTTCTCACACCTATGTCAACATCAGCTTGGTCTGCAAAGAGCAGACACCTTCATTGCGATTGGTTTCTGGAGGCTGAAGCTGCCCACACCCAACACCCAAGTCGAGCTTTACATGTACGGCCGACATTCCCTGTCACTCCATTCCCAAAACGCTTTGGCAATTCCATTGCCGCCTTCTTCCACGCTCTTGCAGCTCGCCCGAACATCGGCCCTGACATCCAGCACGCGGCCCCAGGGCCCGATGTAACAACCGTTCTGTTCAGTGGTCACTTCTCTCGAAAACCCAGAGAATAGTTCCGTGTATGCCCCGAAAATGGCCGGGTACAAAACCAGATTCTGGAACATCTTGCGCGTGGGTGACACATAACGTTGCAACTCGGTGCGAAGGTTGCCCGGGTTGAAGCACGTGCTGACAATACTTGGACCTTGGGTCCTGGATCGTTTGCCATATTCTGAAGCGTAGAACAGATTGCCCGCTTTGCTGATGGCATACAACTTTTGGGGGTCGGAAAGAGGGAGAGCTGGGACACCGTCGGTGTCCAAGGATATGCCGTGTTTGGGTGAGTACAGGTCGATTACCACAGACCCCGCCCACGACACCCGGACCGTGTGTGGCGGTGAGCCTGCTGCGGTGGAACTGAGGATTGGGTGGAGGAAGTGGGTGAAGAGCCAATGACCCAGACAGTTGGTGACCATGTGCAGTTCGTGGCCCTTGACACACGCGCGAATGTTAGTTCGGCAGCGATGGTTCAAACAGGAAGGCTCAACGAACCTGAGCACCTTGAGACCCGGCCGGCGCCAACATGACTCCTGCATTGTTACAGAGCCAGTCCAGTCTGGTCTCTTGACGGAGAAACTCTTCGGCACTGGCTTTGATTGTGGCCAAATCGGCGAGATCGAGCTTCAGAAATCTGAGCGCTCCCTTCGGTTTCGTCTTTGCACCGATGGACTCGACGATGGACGAGATCGCTTGCTTGCACTTCTCCTCCGAGCGTCCAGCCAGGTAGACCGTCGCATTGTGTTCATACAGAATTTTGCAGACTTCAAACCCAACCCCAGCATTTCCTCCGGTCACGATACACACCTGTTCGGGCACTCCGGGTTAGGACACAATCTTCCTGCGAGGGCGTCATGGTGGACGTACTTTTCCAGTTTGGTCTGGTAGGTTTTTCTCCGAGAGTGGAGGCTTGGGGATAAAGAATGACTGGGCCAGTGGCCCGTGGCGACTAAGGGTGTGCCCCATATTTCTGGAAAATCCCGAAGTTGTGGTATATCGCACTCGATATGAGAAGCAGTAAAACGAGGTTCGGAAGACCTGAAGGAGTCCGGATTGGCGTGGTTGAATTCGCATCTGGGGGTTGTTGTAGTGATGAAGATCAACGATGATGTTGAATGTGCCAGATGTGTTTCATGGGCCGGCGACGATCTTTCTCGCGATCCAATCGGAAGCACCTTCGGAGTTTCGCACTAACCTCTTGCATATTACATGTTTGATATTACCAGAAACACCATTCATCGTGCCCAGTCCCTATGGAGATTAGATTCGAGCCGGATTCACCCGATAAAGGCCTCTCCAGGGTTCGGGCTTGCAGGGGGTTTGTGCCAGGCAGATTTGACGTCTGGACAACATGACCAGGCCCCGGGGATATCCAAACAGCAGTCACACCCTTAAGGGCAGAGCCCTCGTATCCATGCGGGTGAGTTTCGGAGTGAACGAGTCTTCATGGATGGTGGGAGGTGCGCTTGCCAAAGCTGGCGTATCCCAAACAAGGCGACCCAAGTACACGAGATAGTGGTCGGACGGGCTGTAAATGGTGGCCAGGGCCTCTCGAAACTTGCCGCAAGAGATTCAAGGTAGTGTCGGAGATTGGCATCCAGCAAGGGGCCATCAACGCTGGTAGAGAATCTTCCGAGAACGAGAAGAGCGTAGAGCAACCTCAGGAGATCAGGCGTGGTGAATTTGAGGATGGCAGCTGTTGGCACAGACAAGAAATGGTCCAAGTATCCTCTGGCCGCTTCCAAGCATTCCAGTAAGCTCCTGTGTCGAGTGGCCGAAATATACCATGATGGGCTAGCACCCAAGAAGAGCCCTTCGTCCTTCGATTTCCTCAAGCGCCAGGAGTGGCTTGGTCCTCAGTTCTGGTACAAGAGTTGCAGGAGTTTTTTTCCAAGCATAGATCAAGAGCGAGGGAGTTGGCCATCTGCACGAGCTGATACAATATTTGACGTGCAGGATCAAACTGAAAGTGGTACCTATTCGCCCAATTAGTTGGTTCGGGGGATCCCTTGGCCACAACGCTGACCAGTCACTCCAGTTCAGATAGACTAGAAGCCCCGGCAGGAGATCCAGACTCTTCTCGCTCTCCACAATCAGTCTTCGACTCAACGACTCCCAAAGTTCGGCTTCGAGTTTCGCCTGAAGTGCAAGGTTCCACTGCGCCGCAACGGTGGGGATTCAGAGGAGAAGAAATGGTCTTCTGCGGCGGAAAATGTCCAATCCCGTGGTCGGGTCGATCAGGACGAAGGGGAAGTCACGAGCCTCACCCCGAAACAACTTCAGAGAAGTCTCAGCTTGCTCGAAGCTGACGTAGCCTTTGGAGATCGCATCTTGAAACCCATCAAACACGATGTTCAAGGATTGGAAAGGCGGCATGTTCAGTGGCATCTGGGAGATCGGCAAGAACGGAATGATCGACCGAGAATGCCATGGCAGGTCGGCGGAGTCGTCGCTGGAGGCCAGACGAGACCAGATACCTTCAATCCTCCGCTCCATATAGGCGACCTGACCATGTTATGCCACTCAATCACCTTGGCGGCCAAAGCATTGTGAAAACTAGTCGAGGCTCGCGGGCCACTCACCGCAACCACGCCGCTTTTCGATTTCATCTAATGGAGGCGCACAAATCCAGCCGGTCCCGATCGACGACGATACATACAACGATGACGCCGGCTGACGCGCCACGGCCACTACCGCACTTTCTCCACCTAGTCCCCTTTGTATCGAGGATGACGGAATATTCCCCGATCTCAAATGGGCCCCGTTACGGAGACAGACAAGAAGGGGAATGCACGGAAGGGGAGCAGGGAGAAGACGGGCAACTGACCAAGCCGGAAGCGTAAGAGAGCGGGAACCCCAGATTCCCCCTTTCACGTGATATAAATCGTCCAAAGGAGCACTAGTGCGCCAAGTCTTCCAACTGCGCCTTACCCTTTGAGCCATGTAGAAAAGGAGGCTCTTCCCATGATCATGGGAAACGTATTTAGTTGACTTCCCTCGCCTTTGAAGCAATATTCTTCATACTTCTCCGTGTAGCGCGAAAGGGTTCTCTTTCGATCGGCACACCACTCGATTCTATGCTGGCCACCCGCATCCTCTTAGGAGAGAAGGTCACCTACGAGGACGCCAAAACCAGGGAGACAAATATCCTTCACCAACTTACCTATCCTGACCGTATTCAACGTTTCTACAACTTCATATTTCGCAATCAGAGCCTCATTCGGGACCGAGTTGCGCACCATCTTGGTCTCCATTCTTCCTCACGATGTCGGGTTGCCAGCCACAAAGAATGGATGCAAGGAGCCTTCAATCTATGTGTTCCTGTGGTAGTCGATGATTCGAAGCGCGTTCTGATGCGGTTTCCGTTCCCTTATCGAATAGGTGAAGGCACCTTTTGCTCTGGAAACAGCGACGAGAAGGTTCGATGTGAGGCCGCAACCTATGCATGGATGCATCAGCAATGTCCAAACATACCGATTCCTCGCCTCTACGGATTCGGTCTTGGTACTGGCCAGTGTGTATGTGATCAATATGTTCGATCTTATGTCTTCTGCTTACCTGGTCTTGGCAGTTTACTGCAATTGAACACCGCCCCTTCTATGCCCGTGCCTTCCACTTCCTCAAATGTTGCTTGTTGTCCTGGCTCGGTCGTCCTCTACCTTCGCAATTCGCCCCACATCAAAGCGGCGGTTGGAAGGGAATGAGCCCGTATCTTCTCCTTGAATACATTGACGAGACCAGAGGACAGAGATTGTCCGAAACCTGGGAAACAGGCCAGACGGACCCTCAACTCCGAAAGAACTTGTTCCGTGGAATGGCGCAGACAATGTTAAAAATGGCGCAGGTTCCTTTCCCTCGCATTGGATCCCTGATCATTGATGATGATGGCTTTTTGCAGTTGGCGAACCGCCCCCTTACATTAGAGATTCAAGATTTGGAGAGTGAGGGCATTCCACTGGATGTTCCCAGGAATCGCACCTACTATACGGTTGGCTCCTACGTCGATGACCTGCTTAACTGTCATGATAACCGCCTGCGACACCAACCCAACGCTGTGAACGACATTGGCGACGGGGTCTCTCAAATGGCCGCCCTCACCATGTTGAGGGCGGTGCGCCCCGACCTTTTCCGGCGAAGTCTGAATCACGGACCATTTGTTATGCTCCTAACAGACATGAACCGTCATAACCTGATTGTTGATCAGAATTGGAATATTATGTGTCACATTGACCTCGAATGGACTGCTATACTTCCAGTCGAATTCATGCAGCCACCGCTGTGGCTCACAAACCGAGCTGTGGATCAAGTGGAGGTCGATGCATATAACAAACTCCGTGAAGAATTCATGCTGGCCTTCGAAGAAGAGGAGAAAAAGAATCAGGCACTACTTCACGATAGAGACGGCCTTCAACTTTCTTCCATTATGAATATGAGCTGGGACCTTGGCACGTTCTGGTATGTGCTTGCCATGCGAAGCCCGACGGGTCTTCACCCGGTCTTTTACGAGAGGATCCAACCGCTCTACTCTCGACTTCACCATGAAGACGACCAATTTTGCCTCTATGCCTACCCATACTGGGCAAGACAGGCTCATACATTCGTGAACGAAAAGGCCAACCACAAGGCAGAGTATGACAAGAAGTTGCGTGAAGCATTCGAGGAATCGCCATAACCACGGATTCATATCTAATGGCAATGATCTCGTGAACGGCAGCATCGATGAGATATTATTGAGCAATTTCCTTGAAATGGGCAGGCATGGAGATCTGAGGCCACGACTTCATTTCGATCCTCGCCAATCTGAATCTCATTGTTTAGGGTCACCGCCCTCCTTCGGCACAACCGGCTTTTGCGTATTTGACTGTCTTGAACCTGCCATACTGGCTTCTTCCTTTGTTATCTCTTTCGCTGCATCCGCCAAGGACCGTCTAGCCTTATCAAGTCGCTTGTCATGTGCCGCTTGTGCGGATGAGGAAAGTTGTTGAAGCGTCTCTGGGTCTACTATTATACCAACTTGGGCAGTCTCGACGACTGGATCAGTATAATCTTCAGACTTAATGGAGCTGCCCGAGTTTCGATCGGCCATCGTTTGAAGCGGTTTCTGAGGGTTTGTTGTCTTCTGATCCTGATGCAATTTCTCAACCTAGTGAGTCGCAGAATATGGGGTCACAGCATACAGACCTTCACTAGATGCGCAATCAAGGAAGTAGTCGTGAGTTGGGATCATATAGTATTTAGTATTCAGCGTGTTGCGCCTTGCAGGTGGAAAGGCAAGAGAAAGGAGGTTGCGGGATGCGATGTTGAAGCTATCAACCGTATCACTTTCACGCCGGACCTGATCAGGCAGCCATTCCGGACGAAGGTACAGCGTGGGATTGTAGCTGTCAGGCAATGGTAGGGCACCCTCAGGGTACACAAAACCGTGGTCGGCGCTGAATGGATGCCCTAACTCAACATGGGCAGTCACAAATTCTTACCCCCCGGCATTTTGTTTGGGCCTCCTCCAACCTGACCCTGCTCCCAATTTGACCATGAAAACTACGTCATTTCAGCTCTCCTCAGATGCACAAGTGTGGAAAACAAGTGAGAAATTCCGGAACCATGCTGAATCGATTGTTGACACCGTCATTGAGAGTGGGCGGATTGTCCCAGAATGCATGGGGCACGGGGGAAGGCGTCCCGTGGATCATTGTTTTCCAGCAGCAAGCGACGCTGCTGAGGCTGGAAGCCTGCACGGTCTTTGAGCGGCTTCACTAGGGCGTTCAGCACCAATCGCTGCGACGGGTTGAGACCCCATATGTTGTCCGGGTTGCTCTCGCAGCACCGCTGGCTCTTCTTGCCCAGCATCGAGTACGCGTGGACGATGGCATCGGTGAAGCTGTAATTCGCACTTGAGTATATGACGAGCCCGTCTGTAGACGCCGAAAACCAGTTGGGCGCTCTCTTAGCAGAAGGATATCAAGACCTGGATTTCCGGCCGTAGACGCAGAGTACGAGGTACAGAGAAAACAGCTTTTGATAACTGCCAAACTGATCTCATGCTCTGCCGTAGCATCAAAGGCGGCTCGCCGCCACTGGGACCGAGGATTCCCCCAAGATATTAATAACTACGGAACGGAAGCTGTACCCCAGATGGTGGGGCGAAGCGAGGAGAGAGAGAAAAAACTCCCATACTGAACATCGATAGGCTCGAACAATCAATCCTTCTTCTCTTAGACCAATCCCTTCTTGCCCAGGTCGTCGTTTTCCATTGAGCTCTATCTCACGGGTCCACGGACAATAATGGCATTCAAACCACCAGCTTCGTCGTTACAGCAATGTCTTCGCACATTCGCAGCATCTAAACGAGCTTCCTCCTCCTCCTGCTCCGCGAGAACAATCCGCCCAACAGGCCCGCAACAGAGTCGTCTCGCCTCGACACAGCTCCAGCCTCTCTCCCACCGATCCCAAGCCTGCGCCCTCTCCATACCCCGTCTACGACAGCCCCGGCGGCATTTCACCACGACGTTAGTCGCCCGCAAGGAAGAAAACACCTCCTCCTCCTCATCTTCCGGCGCGGCCCAACCGCCGTCATCGACACTATACACCTTCAATGACATTCAGAGTCTGGCCGCGCACCCGGCGCCGAACCGCATCATCATCGACGTGCGCGAGCCCTCCGAGCTGAAGTCGACGGGCAAGATCCCTGGCGCCCACAACCTGCCCATCAAGTCCGCCGCCGACGGCTTCTTCCTGGGCGCCGAGGAGTTCGAGGAGCGCTTCGGCTGGGAGAAGCCCACGGCCCGCGACGAGGTCATCTTCTACTGCCGCGCCGGGGTGAGGAGTCGCGCGGCCGCGGCGCTGGCGGGACAGGCGGCGTTCGGCGGCAAGATCGCTGAGTTCCCCGGCAGCTGGATCGAGTGGGCGGAGAAGGGGGGCGAGGTGGAAAAGGTCTAGCAAACAAGGCTGGGTGACAGAGTTAGAACGGAATGCGGTGCGACACGGGGCAAAAGGTACAAGACACACAGCACATGCATATGCATATGTATATGTATGCTGCTGGCCGGCTTTACGGCTCAATGAAGGAAGATGGAGGGAGGCACGAACTCGAACTTGGAGGCACCCCCCGACCAACGTTGTACAAAGTACAATTGATAGGTTGACAGGCTGTACAGGTGCGCAAGCTGCTTTCACGAATGACGATAAAGCGATATATCCCCAATGTACATCCAGGAATGCATTTCTTCATGACCATCTGCCTCTGAGAGACTCAGGCTCCGAGTGATGACGAGTGAAGCATCATCTCCATGTCGACAACCCCTTCGACATCATCATCATCATTACCATCGTCGTGGTCCTCCTCCACGTCGGGTGACTGCCCAATTCCCAAGCCCTCCATCTCTCTCGCCAGTTTCCCGGGCGGGCTCGTCTCGGGGATGAAATCCATGTCTTCACCAGCAGCATCCCGGTCGTGGTCGTCGTGGTCGTCCGCGCTGTCTTCGTCTTCGCCCTGACCCTGCTCCAATTCCTCGCCAAACACCTCGGCCCTCCTCCGATCCACGAGCCACCGTTCGATTTTCTCCTCGGTCCGATTCACCGCCAGCAACAGGGCCTTGACGCTCAGACAGGCGGCCGCGGCCGCTTCTTCGTGGAACGTCTTCACGACGGCACCGTCGCCCGCCGCCGCCCGGTCGAGGTCGTCGACTTTGGGGAATCGCGGGTATCGAGACCCCGGGCGCAGCACGTCCAGACCGCGCTCGCGTTCTTCGTCCACCGTAATGGCCCGGCGCGTCGTCAGGGAGGATTGGACCTGCATGATTCGCCCGCTCAGTCGTGACTGTTCTTCTTGCTCGGCGTTCGCATTCGAGACCAGTGTTCTCGGGTGCTCGGGGACCTCGTGGAGTGGGAACATGTCGAGAATATCTTTCTCAATGGTTTGTTCTGGCGCTTGATCGGCGGGCGAGGTATGTTTGCCGGCGATCCACATTTTCTGGTACCAATCCATGTACTGGTCCAGTTGTCGGTCGGTCATGTCGAGGATGTCGTTGTCTGTCACATGGACCTCTGATCCTGGTTTCAGGAGGTCGGCGTCTTCTCCAGCTTCACCCTGCTGGTCGAACTCGGTCTTCGCTTCCAGCCAGGACGGCCAATTCATTTGCAATGTTGCTGGATCATTGGGGTCTTGTGGATAGCGCTTCACATCCGCGGAGTCGAAGGGGAAGAGAAGCTTGGTGGCAATGACGACGAGAGAGATGAGCTGGCTCTCTGGGTACGCTGTTGGCTGACGCCTTATTGGACGCGACGAGTTTGTAGCACCAGTGTAGCAGAAGTCGTACTTGGTGATGGTGTTGAGCCGACGGGCGGCGCTGTAGATCTCGAGCGGCAGAGCGAGTTGGCGGACATAGCCAAGTAGAAACAGATTTTGGTTGATCGGTGGCATCACCATCCCGAACGAGGCGTCGTACCATCGTGCACGATGATAGACAGCTTTTTGAAGGTCATCGGGCTCCAAGAGCCGTAATGTATCCAAGGCTTGGTGGTACTCTCCGGGCAGTCTGTCCTTCATATCCTGAGGGACATATCTGATAGCCCGGATGAACGGGACCTCTTCTTGAAGTATCCATCTATACGAGGCACGGGTGAGTAAACGCTCACCATTTCAAAGCGGACTTACTTCAAGACTTTGGCCAGTCTGATCGGCCTCCTTAGCATGACAATGCCCAAGTAGTTCAGGGCTATCGTGTCCACAAGCGTAGGATAGCTGTGTGCCGATTTGTCCCCTTCGCGATCACGCTCCTCACCAGCATCGAGATTGGGGTCCGTTTCGTCGCCAGAGCTTGCTGTCGCCGTTGCCTTGTCACCGGCATCTGCGAGGCTGTCGCTGAGCCGATGTTCCAGCTTCGAAAGCCACAACGTCCACAAGTCTCGGACGATTGCCTGGGTCATCGCTGTTAAAAGAAAACGCAACAAAGATGCAAATCCACAAAATAAGAGTTCATTGCGTAGCTTACCCATAACTCCGCCGGCAATCCTTTCTGATGGACCAGCGCATAGCATTGCTTCCACAGGATGAACTGCCATGCTTGGAGGAAGAGTTGATAAGCCCGGGGCCCTCGAAGCACTATTTAAGCTGGATGGTCAGCGGGCCAGAATGGGACTGAACAGTTGCATACTCCCGGTTGATGAGGTGAAGCGCCAATGACACACCTCTGGATATCTTTTGCTTCTTTTTGTCTTCCTTCTTCCTGACGATGGTGCCCTGCCGCCCGAAGTCGGCGTCGTCCTCGGCGGTCGCGAGGCCCAGACCTTGATCGTGCCCATTCGCACAGAAGATCCTGCCGTCCTCATCGTAAAACTCCGTTGAGCCACATGTCCCGCACTCTTCCCCGTCCATGTTGGCCGAGCGTCAATGACCACAATCTCGTTGACATGGCGGGTTGTGTTGAGCTCTGTGATGCCACGCCACAGCTGAGATCCTCTAGATACGAATTTGCGACTCCGGCAGGGCGTGGTTTCGAGACTCTTATCACGAGACAAGACGGGAGATCCAACGAAAGGAAAGGAGCAAACTTGGCTATAGATGCCGCTGCTTTTGGAGATACATATAATATGTTACCGGAAGTGCTTCCCCTCAGTTCGCGAGCGCAGGTTTCGGGAGAATGTGTGTCCCACTGTTTTTTTTTTGGAGGCAGACGGGCTCTCCTTACTGCACCTCTTCATCAATAGGCACTTTCACAATACACCTTGACGAAGATGGATAATGCGGACCAGTCACGGCCAGCAGCCGAGCCAACGCCTTGATGAGAACCACTGAAATATGCAGTGCAGTGAGACGCCACAAAATACACCAGGAGCCCAATGTGGCTACAAAGCTACTCAATACCACCGCTGTTCTGACAGCTTATGACTAAATACGAGGTAAGCAGCATTTATCTTCCCTACCCATATCCTAGGTTAGACCAACGGCTGCGTTCCTCAGCAATGACTTTGCAAATGGAAGTTGTCGCAGAAGAGTGGCGACAGATAGAACAAAACGCGGAGTCGTGACCAAACCAATCAACGAACAGGCATTTCGGTTCGAATCAAGGAAATCAGTGGCTGAAATATCGCTGCGTGCACTGCACACAGGAAGCAGCTCTGCTGTAGGGGTTTGGTAATTGCTCTGTTATTTGTCTAGCTACCACTTTTCAAAATGCAGAAGGATGCTGGTCCGTCGTAAAATGAAAAACAGTCGCTTTTTCAGGGCAAGCCACAGATCTATGGCCCCAGCTGCCTCCAGGGAAGTTCGTATCTTTCCGCCTACTCTGATTTTCGGCCTGTGCAAACTTGCCCAACACCAAGAACGCTGAAGTATGACCTGGGTTTCCTGATCCATAAATACATCAGTCGTGAAGAAGGGGGTCGCAGATCTGCTGGTTGACTCGAGGCCCGTTTATTTGGGGGCTTCCTTGGCATCGACAGCGGCCTCCTCGCCCATCGCAGTCAAGACAATGACGTCTATTCGAGCATTAGTGATCCGACACCAGGAGTTTTGATTTTTGGGTAGTAACTCACTGGTGTCCTTCTCTTCGGTGCGGAAGAGTTTCTCAATCTTCTCGCCAACTTCGCCCTCGGGCATCTTGACATCGTCCTTGGTGGATCCATCGTCAGACATGAGGGACAAGAAACCGTCATCAGTAATATCAAGCTGCCGTCGTCATTAGTATCCTTCTTGGCTTGCCATATATCGCCCTGAGAGCCCATTCTCTTACCAATTGGTATTCGCGACGGGTAACGTTCGGAACGTCCATGTTGTGGGTGGACGGGGAGAGATCTTCCATCTTCCGGCCGGTGAAGATGTCGAGGGCAACCAAGTGGACCTTGGCGTGACCGTGTTTGCCAGTCTTGGAGGTGGACATTTCGACAATCTTGCACGGGCGACCCTTGATAACAACGTGGCCGTTCTTTCTCAAGGCGGAACATTGCATCGGGTAGGTGGCCGAAGCGCCGGCATCGGCGGACTCAAAGGTGTGCTCATGCTGGAAGCAGGACCTGTCAGTATCTGGTGCGACGAGAGGAGGATCCCACGATCAGGTGTAAATGCGGCGACTGGTTGCGCACAGGACAAAAAGGCGGGGGGTGGGCGCTGTGAGGGAAAGACTTACCTGCGCGTCGTTGTCCGCCATGGTGAAAAGCCGAAGAAGATGTCGCTTACAAAAAAAGAGAGGAAGATATGCAGTGATGGAAAGGATGATATCAAACGGGGAGCGACAAATTCTCGAAAGAGAGGGATGGATGGGAGAAAGGAACCCAGAGCGGCCAGGCCAAGGGAAAATATCGTTTTGCAGGAAGTGGGATCGTGGACGAGGCAGAGGCAGAGGGGCAACTTGCCGCCCAATCGATAACCGGCCACTAACCGAGTTGGGGGGAAATGGTCTTGGCACGTTTGTGGGCGAAAGAGAAAGAAAACTCACAGCGAAAACGCCACTCACGCCGTGCCAGGATGAGGCGGGGGAGTCTTGACGTCAAGCCCATTTTTGGTCAGAAGGTGAGAAGACGAGACGCGACGCGTGCTCATTTCATTGGCTGTATACACAGGCGCCTTTACCTGGTGGGAGAAATGGGAGAGAAGACCTCGACCAGAGCCTTGGTAAGGGCTGGCCAAAATCACAGGGAAGGCAACTGTGCTTTAACATACAGTAGCAGTCGAGGTCTGCCCAGAGAATGCCCCTCCTCCCCTACCGACCCTGAAGAACTTATAATGCAGAGCCGCCAGACCATATCGAAAACATCATCCATTGTTCTTGGTTGGTTTAACAATCACCTGAACCCCCTTGGAATCCAGTCGGGGAAATGGAAGAAAGAAGTCGTGAGCCAACTCCACATCGCTCTTGTCGGTCTCGTACAGCTCCATTTGGAAGTATCGGAACATAGCTGCCAGGGTCAAGTACAGTTCGGCATAGGCGAGGCTGAGACATGATCAGAACAAAGCTCACGAGCTGAGGGGACAGATCAAACTCACTTAATACCCAAACAAGACCTCGTGCCCTTGCCAAATCCCACAAAATATCTGTCCAAACTGGACCCATTTTTGGCTTTTGGTGAGTCGAGCCACCGCTCCGGGACAAAGGACGTGGAGTTGGGGAAGATCTCCTCGTCATGGTTGAGAAACGGGATTGTCATCGAAATCGGTGTCCTGGCCGGAATGGTCCATTCGCCGTACTGGACGGGCTTGGCAAATAGACGGGCATTGCGTGCCGTCGTGGAATAGGACAGCCTGACAGCTTCTTTTATGCAGCCCGACAGATAAGGCAGCTTCTCTAATTCTGTCCACTCGAGCGGCTGGCTTGGGTCCAGCTCGTTGGTTTCTGGAATGGCTTCCTCGAGTTCTTTCCGCAGGCGCCCAAGGACATTTGGATCGTTCAGGATGTAGAAAGTGGCTACGCTGAGGGTCCAGCCCGTGGTGGCGAGCCCAGCGCCTATGATCAACTGTGCTTCATCCTGCAGGCGGCGGTCGGACTTCTCACTTGGAGGGAGGTCGCCTCGAAGTAGCTCAGAGAATACAGTCGGATGGTCGGACTTTTCGGCGAGGGCGTCAATCTTGCCGGCTTTCAAGTTGACGATTTGTTTGGCAAAATCCTACGAGCGTCAGCCAAGCTCTACACAGAAGCACTCTCGAGCCTCACTTGTTGCATCTTGAAAACAAGGGCATACAGTGGCTCCAACTTGACAAGCCAGGACTGTGGTAAGCAATTCAGGATCTTGGGCACCACAGGGAACTGCAGCGACATGTTGCCACTGATGCTGACCGCCCTGAAGGGGTCATGAAGAATAGGCGTCCATTCCGGCACATCGAGACTGTTATAGTCGTGAGCGAAGCAGTATTCCATGATCACATCTTCAGCCAAGGCCATATAGCCCCGACTGATGACCGCAGGCGCGCCAGATTGCTGGTACTCTCGTGCCTTTGCGAGTAAGCGGTTAAGCTTCTTGCGAATGATGACCTGCAGGTCGATGATTCTTTTTCGCGAGAAAAAAGGGTTCAGGGCATTTCGTCGGATGCGATGCAGCTCGTCTGGCGCTGTGCTGAGGACCGAATTCTCGTTTCCGAAGCGACCAGACATCCAATCGTACTTATCAACCCTGCCAGCTTTGGTGTAGATGGTTTCCCAGAAGTCTGAGTCGAGGATATGCACCTCGTCCGGGGTGATGCGAACAATGGGTCCTGTTGTCCCGCCGTGCATCAGTCAATCCAATCCATGCTCAGTTGCGCAGATCTCAGCACATCCACGCACCATACTTTTCATGCAGGGCTTTTATGTGGAAGATAAATTTCCCCTGCAAATGGACGTCGTAGTAGTACTCATGCCACTTGCTGATCGCCGCGTACTTGGGCCCTGGGAATCGAGCCAGAGGGTGGAAGTAAAGTCTGTACACGACCAGGCCGACGAGGTACGAGAGCCAGGCCAGACCCGCGATTACCAGACTCGAAGACAGATACGACATATTGCTGTGTTCGATACCCCAGCTGTCAAAGTTTACACAAAACAGGATCTCGATTTTCGACGGATGACAAGGACAGGCCACTAGGAACCGACCTGGAAACAGTAACCGGCAGGTTGGCGGTGTTGGGGGGGCGGTCAACAGCAAAAGAAAAGACACAGGCACTGTAGCTTCGAGGTTTAATACCTACGAAGCAGTGATCGATTGAGTGATTGAGTGATTGATTGATTGTCAGCACAGCGGATCCCTACAAGAGGATTCGTCCCTACCTACAGTAGGTATGTGGTATCTTCCGTCCCACGCAATGCAGTCCAGATAAACCCTCTTTGAGCCACTCACAGGTCTAGACTGCTGCACACAAGCCCCTCGAAGCCCCGGTGGTGTCGATGGAGGGGCTCGATGGCCCATTCGCGAACATCTGGCTGTCTGTCTAGACTCTTTCCCGCCTAGATGTTTCGCGTAGCGGTGGCGGCGGGGGACCCTTCACGGCCACGATCCCGTCCTTTCCGTGTCGCCCCGATTGCTGGTTGTGCGAGCCGTGCCCAATGACCAGGGGCCAACAGTTGAGCGTCACTCCTTGTGCTGCATGTGCTAGGTGCATATACGGGTGTCATCCTTTGGTGCTTTACGGGTTGTTTACTAGTGTCAAGCAGGCGTCCGTACGTGCCGACCCTCTCAAGGAGAAGAAGGGAGGTGGGTGGCCTTAGCGGTCCAGCGTGTCCGGCCAGGTTAGGCGAAGCCGTTTCTTTCTCTTCAATAACAAGGCATGGATGGAGAACCTTTCTTTCTGAGAGCATGATGGATTGATTGCACGGAAAGGATTCGAAGGGATTTATCTCCGGTTGACGTCTCCCGCCTTCCCTCCCTCCCTCTCCCTCTCTCTCTCTCTCATATCTCTTTTTTTCTTGCTTGAAGGTGTGGATTGTTTTTTCCCCACCGTGTTTTACGCGTCGCCAACGATGGTCTCCGAAGAGAATATCGGGTACATCGAGCCCGAGCGGTTTAGCGACGTCGACTCGGCGCTGGGCGACGATCTGATCTCAGAATCCGACACCGAGTCGCTCCGGTCTAGCCTGCTGCAGAGCGTGTACGAGAACGGACGCGGCTACCACAAGTACAAGGACGGGCTGTACTTCATGCCCGATGACGAACGCGAACAGGAGCGCCTGGACATGCAGCATGAGATCTTCCTACACACCATGAACAACAAACTGCTGGCGGCCCCGGTCGCCGCATCTGACGCCGCGCTGGACGTGCTCGACATCGGCACCGGCACCGGCATCTGGGCGATTCACTTTGCCGACGAGAACCCGCGGTCGACGGTGCTGGGGACGGACCTCAGCCCGATCCAGCCCTCATTTGTGCCACCGAACTGCAAGTTCGAGGTAGACGACTTCGAACAGACGTGGTGCTTCCCGCAGAAATTCGACCTCGTGCACGGCCGCATGCTCGCCGGCTCCCTGGCAGATCCCCTCAAGCTGCTACAGCAGGCGTACCAGGCGCTCAAGCCGGGGGGGTGGGTCGAGCTGCAGGACTTCGCGTTCCCCGTGCGGGCGGACGACGGGACCATGGCGGGCACGGCGTTCGAGCGGCTCAACGAGTTGCTGGTGGCGGGCCTGCACGCACTGAACCGCGACGGCGCCTGGGCCGCCCGGTACAAGGAGCTCATGGAGCGGGCGGGCTTCGCCAACGTCGTGGAGATCCGCTACAAATGGCCGCAGAATCGCTGGCCCAAAGACCCGCACCTCAAGAAGATCGGCCACTGGAACATGGTCAACACCCTCGACGGGCTGCACGCCTTCTCTGCCCGCCTGTGTACCAAGGTGCTCGGCATGGGCGTGGACGAGTTCGAGGTGCTGCTGGCCGAGTCAAGGAACGACATTCGCAACCCCAAGATCCATGCCTACTGGCCTATGTAAGTAAAGAATTGATGAATGTGGCCTGGAGATCCTTGAGTGGACGACTGACCCCTTCACGCGGATAGTTATGTTGTCTATGGACAAAAACTCTGAGAGCAGAAGAGTCGGGACTACACGGAAAAAGTGTTATGTTGTCCGTACTCATCATTTGCGGGACATGGAGAGCAAGCTCGGGCATTCCAGGGACAAGAACACTGTTCTGATTCAAGAACCATGGACTCTTGCCCGGAGTGAGTGATTGCCTCTACCTTTGACGGGTTATCTCAGTCAAGTGAGTGTCTCGTGAGACGGGTATGGCCTAAGCTCAAGGACACAGTTTGGCAAAACCGGATTGGCCCACAGTGACAAAGCTACAGGAAGTGTTTACAGTCGACCAGCTCGTGGATTGATCTCGTCGTGGCCTATTTGAATCACATCAACCGACGGGGACCACTTGTGACCACCTTCCGGGGGCATCACCGTGCTACTTCATGGGCAAGCGTCGAGAAGTTGCCCTATCGAGCAAGACGTTAACGACGAGCCACGAGACACTCGAGATGCTGGAGCCCAGCTCGACCCATGGGATGATATCCGCGTACCCAATCCGCCACCGTTACGGATCGGTTCAGCACCTATTTTTGCGCGGCAATCATACTTATTGGCTGGCTGCCTCAGGCCACACATGTACATTAATTCCTTCTTACATCCGCGAGGCCGCAGCAGGCCTATCATACCCTCCGACGGAACTCTCCTGCTGCTTCCAGCCGGCGACCAGGTCCTCGACGACGACCAGCTCGTCCTGGCCCCAGATGACGCCACCCTCGACACCATCGCTTACCCAGCCAGCGTGCGTCTTCTCGAACACGCGGTACGACGGCACACCGCAGATCCCGGCGTCGACAGCGGCTTGGGTGTTGTTGCGCAGGGCGTCCTTGACTGCCTGCGACGAGGCCTTCTTGAGCAGACCGGCCCCGTCGCAGCCCGCCGTCGTGAGGTACTCGGCCAACACCTTGTCGTCGGACACGTTGACGTCGCGCTCCCAGCAGGCTCGGACTGTTTTTGTTGGGCGTGTTAGGAGAGGGAGTGACCACACGGGGAGAGGACAAACTCACAGAGCAAGGGCGTGAGGAACGGATCCACAATGGCACAGCGCAGGGCCGTGGGCGTCCGGAGCGGGAACCGACTGGGCCAGCGGAACTGCACGGGCTTGTCGTGTGCGCCGCGCTGCTCGTTGACGCCGTTCCAGTGACGCACCCAGTCGCCCAGGTCTTTGCGCATGTAGTCGCGTTTGGCCTGCGACACGGCTTCCATGGGGACATTCGGGGCACCGACTCTATTTGTGATGTACTTGTTAGCCGACGGCGTCACCAGGTCACCCACAACTGGTGCGCGCAAACCCCCCGATTTGTTTTTTTTTTCAGTGGACATCCACAAAAAAGACAAGACTCACGCTTTGAACAGCGCGCCCAACAGAAAGGGCTTCATGACAATCTCGACGTCGGGCCCGAACTGGCGCCTCAACCGGTCCAACTGCGTCCACCCCAGAAACCCCCAGGGACTGCTGAAGTCGAACCAGAACTCGACCTTCTTCTGGCCGACGGCCGGGCCGGGCGCGCATCGGGGCTGCAGGGCCGGGAGGTTGGGCACCTGGGCGTAGTCACAGCCGCGGCGCAGGGCGAGCAGGGACGCCTCGACGAAGTGCATGCGGTCCTGGCCCCAGTACAGACGGCCCTGCTGCGCCGTGCCGTTTTCATCCACCCACTTCTCCCCCGCGACCCAGAACGCCGGCACGCCGGGGGCACCGCGCGCGATGATCTCCGCGGTCGCCGCGCGGAGGGCGTCCTGAGCGTTCTTGTCGTCAAAGACGGCCTCCGACAGGCCCGACGCGCCACTCCGCCGCGCCACGTCCAAGAGCACATCCTTACTCGTGATGTCGCGGTCGTCGACCCAGTAGGCGCGGAACAGGGCGTGCGAGAGGGCCGGACGGTCCGCGGTGGGGACGGCGTGGAGCAGACGCAGGGCCAGGACGGGACTGCGCGGGTGCACGGAGGGCCAGTTCAGCTCGACGCCGGTGCGCTGCAGGGTGCGGCGGGTCGCGCGCGCCGTCAGCCGCTTCTTGGTCGGGTTGAACACGTCCGAGGCCGAGCCGCCGGCGCCCTGGGGGGCCGCTGTCTCGCGGTAGATGGCGCCCAGGAGCACCGGCGTCCAGATCAGGTCAGCCTCGGTCCGGCGGGCGAGGGCTTCGACGCTGTTAGCTCCCCCAGGAAGAGATGACTCAAGTTAGAAACAATAGTGTCAATAATCGAGTCTCATTGCGGTGGTTGTTGTTGTTGTTGTTTCATCCAGGGAAGAGTTGAATAAGTGCAGGAATAGTAACCAACCAACGAGCGGCTGTGCCCTAGGGATCAGGGTATGGAGTGTGACTTTACCGGAGCGAGCCCATGTATGCAAACGGACATGTCACCTGGAATTGTTTTGGATCCACATCAGCACCGGAGAGAGAGGGAGAGAGATAGTTGGGTCTCGGGGAGTAGGAGTAGGAGAACCATAGCCCGAACCTGATCGAAGTGACCAACCAAGGCTGTGGAGAGGAGGGGGGCAAGGGCATGGGACGGGGAGAGTAAGATTTCTTTCTTTCAGCAACATCACCACCATTGTGAACATCACATCACATACATCGTAGTAGAACTGTAGCGTGGGCCGGGCCGCGCGAGCCATTGTGTGTTGTGTGCCGGGTTGTCACCCAGATATCAATCAATCCGTCAGTCAGAGAGAGGAAGGTGATAGGGCTGGTGTATATATATATATATATTGGCTGGGGAGTTTCGTCCACTCCCCCCCGTATATGTATGTAATAATATGTATTTGAGTGAGTGAGTGATTGATTGACGTTGGAAGAGGCCACACGCCGGACCTCGGCATTCCGCCGGTAAGAAGGACGGAAAGGAAGGAAGAAAGGATACTAGTACATACCATGATTATCTGGAGATGAGCGGGGTCCCCACACACACACACCCGCGCACACACACAGACACACACACACACAGACTTACGCTGCACTCTATATATGTATATCAAGGGCTGATTTCTGTGTGTGTGTGTGTGTGTGTGTTTGGGGGTGTTTAGAGAGAGATGAGGAATGGTCAGATGGTTGTCACGAAAAGGTAAAAGGAAAGAAAAGAAAAGAAAGGAAACAAAACACTCGCCCACTCATCATGAAGGTTATATGTATTGAGAACAGGGGAGACCTGCAGCATGTCCCTGCCCTTCCCATGCTCCTTTCGAGGCGAGGCGTTGTGCTTTGCTATCAACTGCCCGACAACGCCTTCACCTCGACCGCGACGTGTGGCATGTTCTTTGCAATCTCGGCCTTGATGCCCGCCTTGCGCCACCCGCCGAGCGTCGCCGGCAATACCTTCAGCGCAGGCTCCAGAAAGCCGTCGTGGGCCAAGCACACCAAGACATCTTCCCTCTGGCTGATCTCGTGTAGCTTGCCGATCGTCGCTTTGGCCGTATCGAGGTCCTTGTGCATGGAATACGCACCGTTCGGTCCGTGTCCGACACCCAACGTCCCTTCCCCCGTGAAGATCTTCCGGTGGTGGCAGCAGTCACCGCCCATGACCACGTACTCGTCCGACCCCGTGCGCGCCAGCCCCATGAGATGGCCCGGCATGTGTCCCGGCGCGTCGAGGAGGAGAAAGCTGCCATCACCAAAGAAGTCAAACGCCTTGGGGAACGGGCCAAACGGGATCCAGCCGTCGTCGTCGTACGACAGTTCGCGGACACTGGGATGGTCGAAAATGGAGCCGAGAAACCCAGAGTCTGGAATCGTAGGGTAGCCTGGATACGCGGCGGCCTTGGAGCCGGGGCCAACGACGACCTGGCTGCGCGGGAATTCTCCAGGGTTGCCAATGTGGTCAAAGTGAAGGTGGCTGTAGACCACATAGTCGATCGAATCGGCCGAGATGCCTGCCTCCTCGAGCAATTCGGCAGCGCTCTTGGGCACTCGAGGTTCGGTGAGGACAAATTCTTCGCGAATGCATTTCGGGTACGCGTCCAAGTCCTAGACGAAACCTTTAGCCCCTGGGTCAGCCCTCTCAGCCTGCACCCCAGAAACACACCTTGCGAATGCCCAGATCAAACATGAGACTCTTTCCACTTGCAGGGTGGTGGACGTAGAAGCTGTAGTCCGGGTACAACGTCTTCGTCGCGTGGTCTGCGCCGGCAAGGATCCATTTGTCTGGCAAGAACAGTTGCCCAGTCGGTACCAGCGACACCTGCACGATCTGCTTGGTGTGAGTTCCGTTCTCCATGACCATGATGGCGTGCAGCACGGGTTGACATACCAATTCATCCAGCAGAACGACCTTTATCGTCAGGCCTTGGTCCTGTGGCAGTCGCTCTCCACTGCGGATGTCCAGTCCACCACCTCAACCCTTCTCTTGACCCAGCTCTGACGTGCGTCGCTCTGTTGCACGGCGAGGCGAAGACATGGCGAACTGCCGGCTCGAGGAAGCGTTCGGGATCTGATCCCGAAGGTCAGCGAGACTTTCCATTAGAGATGAAGCCGCGGCTTGGACGGCACAGCCACGGAGCTCTGCAATTGGCGGACATGGCCCAGACCCCAGAGTCGAGATGTACACTTGCTCCACAACCTCCGCAATGCAATGCAATTTGACGCACGGCCAGCACGTGGAGGAGTCGTGGAGGAGTCGGAGTCGGGGGTGAAAATGTGTGGGAGAGAGAGAGTGTGTGGGTGTGAGTGTGTGGGAAGCGAGTGGGAAGCTGAAGATATCGCGGGGGAATCTTGAGCTTGGCCTGCAGGTTGCAGCATCCTCGTGATTCTACCTACCTACTCGCTACATACCCACACACACACACAGTCACCACAGTCCAGCCCAGCCCAAGTCCATGTCCATGGCTCTTTCTCTCTCAAACGACTCGAATCTGCTCTCCTTGATACACAGATACGCTCTATTGTCGCCGTGAAATAGGCTACCATTCGTTTGCATGGACCAGCTCCAAGACCTCGACTCCGGCCATGAAGCCACCTCTCCCCCTTCGAAACGACGACGAGTCGGCATGGCTTGTATTCCGTGTCGGACACGCAAGGTCAGATGTGACGGCACGCGCCCAAAATGCTCTGCTTGTTTGCGCAACTGCACCTCCTGCGCATATCAGCCGGCAAGCCAGATGGTCAACGTCTCTCGAGAGTGAGCCACACTCCAGAGTTGTCTTCCGAGCCAGCCAATCTGACGTGGTGTTAGATACATCATGAAGCTCAAACAAAGGGCAGAAGCAGCCGAACAACGCCAAGGGGCGGCCAGCTCTACCGATCCCAGTCAATCCTCGTCCAAGAGGCAACAGGACCTGCAGCGCCGTGAGCCCTCGAGGCACTCCCTGGAGCAGGCCACATCAAGTCTGTCCGAGCTCGCCTCATACGCACGTAACAATAACAACACAAGTCGAAGTCGAGACGCTCAGAACCGACACGCTGCAGAATCGATCAAGGATCCGGGCTCCAGCACTCAGCCCAATAGACCTTCCGTGCATGGCCGTCCCCAAATACTTCAGGACCTCAATGAGGACGGCATTTCAAGAAAAGACTTTTCGTCCAAAGCAGCTTCTGTCGACAGAGCAGAGAAGCCTCGAGCGTGGTCGGTGCCGCCCAGTCACGATGCCACCACAAATTTCGAAGAACCAAATCCCGATGATTTCTACGGAGACTCGTCCACTCTGTCCTTTATGCAGGCCGTGCAAACAACAATAATCTCAAACTCCTCTCCCGATTCAGTGTCCCCAGGGTCAAATTATAGAAGCGGGACCAAGCCACGCCCAGCCCGGGCGGTCTCATTCCGGCTCGGGGTCGAGAACTGCTTGCCCCAGAGATCCCTCGCCGACGACTTGGTCAGTTGCTACTTTCGCTACGTCCATATCTTATACCCCTTTTTACACCGGCCCTCCTTTGAGGCTCAGTATGAACGCACTTGGGTATCAGGCGAGCAACAAGATGATCAATGGCTGGCCATGTTGAACGTCATTTTTGCCCTGGGAATTCATTTCGCCTACGGACAGGAAGATAAATCGGCAGCGAGTGATCGGTTCTTTGGCTATGCACAGAAGCTCGTGTCGATGGAGCAGTTCGCTCACGCAAATCTGCAAACCTTACAACTTCTGTTGCTCAGCGGACTCTACTACCAATCCACCAGTCGACCGAATCAGACGTGGAACGTGATAGGGTTAGCAATCAGGATTGCTACCACCATCGGCGCCCATGTGGACCCAATGCCGTCTCAATATAACCCTCTGCAGATTGAGATACGGAGACGGTGCTGGTATGGTTGTATTGTGCTGGATTCGTGGGTATTTCAGCCGACCTTTTGGAATATTGCTAACCAATCCCAGAGTGTTGGCCCTGAACTTCGGACGTCCCACGGCCATTCCGAATACCTTTGGTGTCTCACTACCCTCAAACCTCGACGACGAGTATATCACCGAAGACGGATACCTCGAACAGCCGGAGCACGTTCGGCCCAAGACAGCCGTCTTCATCAAGTCAGTGGCCTTCTGCTCCATCATGAAGGACGTCTTGTACACGCTGTACTCACCTCTCAACAATTCCGGCCCCCAACAGAGCGGCAAAGTCTCTCCGCCTCCCGAGTTCAAGGACGCCGTCAGCCTGGACAAGAGCTTGGTTGAATGGCTTCGTGGGCTCCCGGGGTACTTGAAGGTTGGGGCCCTGGACGAGATCGAAGAATTTCGACGAACACGGAATATCCTCCTCGCTAGGTGGGCCCGGTTGATCCGAGAGACGTGGTGTGTTACTGACGTCCGCAGATTCCTGAGTCTCCGAGTCTTGATCCATAGGCCGTTCGCTTCTCTGTGGCAGCAGTCCTCTGCCGTCGCCGAGCCGACTTACCTCGCGCCCCTTGACAATTCCCTTCATGCCATGTGTGTCACAGTCTGTAAATCAGCCGCCATTCAATTGGTGGATGTCATCAGCACCAACTACTATCAAGGATTGTCAAGTGCGTGGTGGACGGACATGAACTGTAAGTCGGCCAGTGTACTTGTCACGCTACTTGTGTCTTTGCGTATTTCAGCATAACTCCTGCCCTTCTAGAAGAGAATCACTCTCAACCGACACCCCATGTTCCGGCTGCATGGGCCAAAACTGACCACGCATCCCTTGGACAGATCTATTCACGGCAGCAACCGTACTGCTAGCTATGGATTACGAATGCGAAAATCCGGAAGAGAGTGACGCCACCGAAAGTGCCTTTGAACAGTCTCTTATCATCCTGGGCGAAATGCAAGGCCGGTCGTCCATGGCATCGGCATATGTCACCATGTTGAAGAAGGCAAAGGAAGCTCAAGAAGCAGCACAGATGGCCCAGATAGGCCCGAATTCGTCGCCACGAGCACGTTCTTCGAACAATGCGCCACCCCGGAATTCTTCGTCGTCCTCTGAAATGGTGTCTACCGGAATCAACTTGGATGAATTGCTGAAAGACGACGCCAGAGTCGATGCTCCGTTCCCGTCTTGGAACATGCAGGACTTTTTCCTGGTCCCTTGGGATATGATGATGGTTGATAACCCGATGCCCACGTTCCATTCATGACAGCTACACCGAGGCTCTAGTCGCGATCGCTCTTGACCACCAAGGTCTTGATGTTCCATCTATAAGTCCACCGCTCCGCCTTCTACCCATTTCTTGCATTGCCAATACAGTTCGTCATGAGCTCGGCCACAGTCGTTGTCGCCCTCGCGTCGATGTCCGGGCATGTCCAGTTTCACTTTGACGCCCATGATAGCCTCTTGACAGTATGCCAGATAGCGATACCCAGTAGGATACTTTTTCAACTTCTCGTCGTCCAGCACTGGCACCTTGGACGGGTTGACCGGGATTAATTTGTCCTTTTCATACCAGTGCCGGACGAAGCGAGCAGCCCACGCGCCGGTGGCCGCGTCTCTCTCCCAGAAAAAGCAGAAGCGACAGTCTGATTCCGCGTCGACCTCCACGCCGTCGAGGTCAAATCGCTGCGTGATGGCAGCTTTCATCTTGGTCACGGCACGTGTGCCTCCGAGGTTGATGTCCGTCGTCGACCCTTGCACGCGGTGCATTATGAATGCGCCGTTATCCATTCCCCGTTTCGAGGCCTCGATGAAGTCTCGGTACGGCGTTCGACCGGTCCATGTCGTGTAGACGTAAGCGTCCGGGTGGAAGATTGACGCAAAGTTCTCCCATTCACACGCATCTCTGGAGGCGATGGGGTGTCAACTGGGGCTGGCCCTGATATCATAGGGGAGAATGTACCTGTAACAAGGCCAACCCTCAGCCAGTTCGCGCAGCTTGTAACGTTGTAAAGCTAGGTCGTCCGGCCCGTTGTTACGGATTGCCTTGTCTGGCCGAGAGCCGTTTGGGAGGGAATGGAGGTCAACCATCTTCCAGGTCTGTCTGGCCAGTCTCGTGCCCAGCTTCGCTTACCATCATGAGGCTTATGTCTTCTCGGTCGAGTCCTCTGGCTACCCCAGTCCAGCAGAAGAGGAGCCGAAGCCTGGTCTCCTTCGTGCCGCGCGCAGGACCCGGCAGCTGGCGTGGATACATTCGTTCAGGCCGAGTGATGCCTTCTACCCGCACACCGGATGTATCTGGCGCTCGGGTTGCTGGCTTCTTGGTCTGCCTTCGGGAACAGATCCCGTACATCATGAGTCCGACCTGAAACCCGAGGCTAGCCACCAGAGAGGCGCGGGCAACACCCGGGGAACCAATGAGCTGCACTCGGGCGGTTCTGGATCCCATGTACCCCAGATGGATAGTTTCCCACGGTCCCGGCAAGCAATGTACCAGCATACGCCCACGTCTTCTGGGGCCCCGTGTGCTATCCGAGACTAAGGGGAGGAGGGCCTGTTCTCGCAGCAGATGGCAAGATATAATGGCGGTGTCTGGGCGTCTGGAGGGGCGGCGCGACCTGCTCCACAACTCCTGCACTACACGGCGGCAACATGGCTTCACCGAGAGTGGTTGACCTCGCGATCGATACCGCCTCCTATATCCGGGCACACCTGGGGTTGACCCTGGCCGTCGCGGTCGTTGTGTATTTTGTCGCCCAACGGTACAAGACTGGTCTCCGGCACATACCGGGCCCCTTTGTCGCGAGCTTTTCAGGCTTCTGGAGGGCGTGGGAGGTTGCCAAGGGAGACTGGCACATCAAAAACCTGGAACTACATCGACAGTATGGACCGCTCGTCCGCATCGCTCCGAACGTCGTCAGTGTCTCGGACCCGGATGCTCTGCGTGTCATCTACGGACTGAACAGCGGGTTTACAAAGGTAGGGATTTATGGCTCTGATCTCAATGGACAAAGCTCGATGCTAACAGCTGGGCAGACAGACTTCTATCCAATCCAGGAAATGAAATATGGGAAAATCTACTTGGCCAATCTCTTCTCCACCAAAAGCGATGAGTTCCACGCAAAGCAGAAGAGGTCGGTGGCGAGCGCGTACTCCATGACCTCGATGCTCGCCTTTGAGCCCTATGTCGACAACTGCTCCGAGCTGTTCTTCAAGAGGCTCGACGAGCTCTACGTCAACCCTCACCAACCCTGCGATCTGGGGAAGTGGCTCCAGCTCTACGCCATGGACGTGATCGCGGAAGTCACCTTCGGCAAGCGGTTTGGGTGCATGCAGGAGGGCGGCGACGTGGGAGGCTTGATCGACACCATCGACAAATTCCTGGTGTACGCCTCCGTGGTGGGCCAGGTGCCCTATCTCCACAAGTTCCTCTTCGGCAACCCGCTGCTCCCGTACATCCTCCCCGGGCTGGACAGCATCAACCACGTCGTCAAGTTTACGCTGGAGCGGATCGCCGAGCGGGAGAAGGACCCCGAGCGCCACAAGGACTTCCTGGGGCGGCTGTACGAGGCCAAAGCCGAGGGCAAGATGGAGGCGGTCGACACCATCCGCCACAGCAGCGCGAACGTCTTCGCCGGCTCGGACACGACGGCCATCGCGCTGCGGTCCGCGATCGATGGACTGCTGACACACCCGGAGTGTTATCGCAAGTTACAGGCGGAGATCGACCAGAAGCGGGCCGAGGGCAAGCTGTCCCTGCCGGTCAAATACGCCGAGGCGCAGCAGATGCCTTATCTGCAGGCCGTGCTGAAGGAGGGCATGCGCTACCACCCGTCGGTGTCGTTCCTGCTGGAGCGGCACGTGCCAAAAGGCGGCACCGTGATCTGCAACACCCGCATCCCCGAGGACACGATCGTCGGCGTGAACGCGTGGGTGGTCCATCGGGACCGCAAGGTCTTTGGGGACGACGCCGACGTCTTTCGCCCGGAGCGGTGGCTGGAGGCCGACGAGGCGCAGCTGAAGGCGATGGAGAGGGCCTTTTTTGTGGTACGTTGCATGGTTTCGTTTCTTGTCCTCCCCCTCTCTTCTCTGTTTTGATTTCTTCTTTTGTGAAAACTCACTCACCCATCACACTTGCGACAGTTCGGCGGCGGCTCGCGGACCTGCACGGGCCGCAACATCAGCCTGATGGAGATGTCCAAGGTGATCCCGTCACTGCTGATGGTGTACGACATCGAGCGCGCGGACCCCAAGGCCCAGGTACACACCACGACGTACTGGTTCGCCGTGCAGCGGGGGTTGGTGTGCAATATCAGGAAGAGGGATGTGAAGACTCACTAGCTAAGGCTGAGGGTGGATGTATGGTCCGATTGCTTGATGAGTGTATTACGAGGCATGTCGCTGGAGGGTTTATTGCAAAGCGAAAAAGAAAAGGAAGTATTCATATACGGTGGAACAAAGTTAGGATGCGAAAGGAGAAGTCTGGATGTATACAGGGAGAGGCAAGCGGCCCCATCATCCAAGGAGACCGTGCTCAGGGGGCGGTCGAAATCTAGGAGTAGTTAGTACCCTGTATATAGGGCCCGGCAACCGATATTCAGCCATTGTTTTGTTGTTCGCCAGCCTCGTTTGGGTACCATTTTCGTCTGTTCTGGCTTGTCTTGTCTTGTCCGTCTGCTTCCCTTCATGCTTTCGATCACTCCGCTTCGCACAAGGACGACTGACTACTAACTAACTAAACCAGCCCCCGGTTCCCGGAACGTGAGTGAGTGAGTGGGCTTTGCAAGAAGACTGACTCTTGAGTAGGGATCTTGAGTAGTGATCAACCGACCGCGGCGTATGTATGTATGTAGATGTCTTGGAATGTTTCGTCTATCGACTGTCTTCGCCTTCTTCTTCTTCTTCTTCTTCTTCTTCTTCTTCTCCTCCTCCTCCTCCTCCTTCTCCTCCTCCTCCTTCTCCTCCTCCTCCTCCTTCTCCTCTTCTCTCAAACTGTGTGTGAATAGGTTAGATAGAAGGCGAGAGAGAGAAAGACAGACAGAGAGAGGAGGGGGGGAGGGGGGGGGAAGGGAGGGAGAGATGGAGAGATAATCACTCGGGGAGAACGAAGCAGATGATAATTTTGCTCTCTCTTCCACCCTGCTGGCATGCCAGACAGAGAACGGGACTATGTACATTACTTTACAATACATTTGATCTGAGGCCCGCGTAGAGGTCCGGGGTGCATGAGCCAGTACCACATACTGAAACATAAAAGTTCCCCTCCCCCCCAACCAACCAGATGTAGGTAACTACTACCTACCTCCCTCGACTCTACAAAGTGAGTCTGACGGGCCCGGCCCAACGACGCAGCCTGGCGCCGTAGCCTTGGACAAAGATGAGGATGACGTAGGCGGCCACGATGATGACGGCCTGCAATCCAAACGAGACGTCGAAGCCCATCTTCAGACCCCAGGCCTGCTGGAAGTACCCGACGGTGAAGCCGCCGAGCACGCGGGCGAAGTTGATCAGGGCCGAGACCTCGCCGGACGCGGTCGGGTAGCAGTCGAGCACGTAGGCGACGGTGGCGACGGAGACCACCATGACGCCGAACTGGAACATGCCCCAGCCGAACACGAGCGCGACCCAGTGCCAGTGCCGCTGCAGCGTCTCGCCCACCAGCACCAGCCCGGGCACCATGAACACGCCGCCGATGTAGTTGGTCCACAGGCGGGTCTCGGGCACGAACAGGCCCCCGTGGCGCGTCACGTAGCGGGTCGCGATCCAGTCGTTGAAGTAGTGTCCGAACGCCTCGCCCACGAGGATGGCCACGAACGGCGTGAAGTACATGTAGCCGCAGGCGATGGAGCTGAAGCCGTACCCGCCCGCCGCGACGGGCGTCTGCAGCAGGATCGACGACGTGATGTTGATCCCCACCGACCACATGAATATCATCAGGTAGAACAGCATACACAGCGGGATGACGGGCTTGAGCAGCACCTCGCCCAGCCGGCCGTAGCACCGCGGCAGCGTCGAGAAGTAGCCATTCGCGTGGTGCTGGATTTGCCACACGCCCAGGACCCGAGAGAGCCGCCCGACCTGGCCGCCGGGCCGAGGGGGCTGCTGGGCTCGCGGCACCGAGCGGCGGTAGTATGTCTCGTCGCCGAACGCGAGGATCAGACAGAGCAGGAAGCACGACCAGGCAAACACCAGCCAGAAGACCGGGCGCCACTCGCCCAGCGTGCCCACGATGAAGTTGCCGCAGAAGGGGCCGAAGTAAGGGGAGATGATGAAGATGGCGTACCACACGCCGATCTTGCGCGCGTGCTCGTGGAAGAAGAACATGTCGTGGATGAAGGCCAAGCCGATCGTCTGGCCCGTGCTCTGGGTGACGCCCTGGAGTGTGCGAAAGCCGTAGAACGACGCAAAGTTGGGGGCCAACGCCGAGCCCAGGGTGAAGGCCGCGCCCAGGACGGAGCTCCAGAACAGCACGGGCGTGCGGCCCCAGTAGTTGAGCAGCGGCATCCAGATGAGCCCCGAGACACCGCACATGATGACGTTCAAGTTGCCCGCGTAGTTGACGACGACCGGCGACATATTCCACTCGATGCCCTGCACGACGATGGTGCCGACCCCGGCGCCGGACCCAAAGTCGCCGGCGAAGGCGCCAAAGGCGACGCAGATGAGGACCATGTGCTTCTTGAAGGAGGACCAGTTCAGGGGGTCGTCGGGATCGTCCGACGGCTGGGGGACGAGCACGGTCTGGCCATCCTTTGCGAGCTTGAGGTTGGTCACGTTGACCCCTTTCTCGGCGCCGGGGGTGAGTCGCAGGAGAATCTCTCCGTTGTCCTGTTCAATCTGCGTTTCTCCTTTAGAACCGTCGCTCGTTGCCCCTCGTGGCATGTCTGTCTGTCACCGACTGAACTGACTTACCTCTTGGTCATCGTGTGCCAGATGTGCCGTCGGGTCGACGACTTGCACGTTCTCCGCGTGGGTCGTATGCTTTTCCTCTCCTGCCATGATGCTGAGTTGGTCTCTCTGGCCACCGTCACAGTCTGGCCGGGAGGTGAGATCGGCAAGGCGCTGACCTCTGTTAATATGCTTGCTCCATCAGGGTGGCTACCAGTCGTCGGTCTAGATGGGACCGGCAGAGTCCGGGGTGCCCTTCAATCCGGGGTACCTGTCCGGGGTCGGGAGCGAGTCCCGCGGGAAATCGCCTGCTATTGACCTGCAGCTCCATATAGTCATCGGAATCGTTGGCCGGAGACGACGTGGCTTGTCAGGGGCTTAGCTAGACACTTGAGGCATGAGAGCAGCCGGCTTCTCATGTGCCTTTGAGCATCTGGCACGGCAAGTCACGAGAGATAAGGGAAAGAAGAAAAAGAAAACAGACCAGGCTGTAAGCAGGTGATTCACCCACTCAGGCGGATTGGACACGCATAATCCCTGGGGGTGGTCGCACTGTTTCGAAAATATGCTAGTCGTCCTTGTAGACATCTGCAGAAAGAGAACAGAAAGTCGAACATTAATTACCTGCCTATATCGAACTGGAAAACAGAAAACATTGTGTGCTGCCAGAAAAAAAAAAGGTACACGGAAGCCCCAAAAATAAAATAGCAAAAAGCTCCGAACGTGGTTCGAACACGTGACCTAGAGATATTTGAAGCGCTCACTGCAATCTCTCGCTCTACCACTGAGCTATCGAAGCCCATCATCGTCGGGGTGACTTTCAACCAGTAATTTGGAGACTCAAAAATATATTGTATCACCTGAATTACCGAGGCTAAAGTGGGGCCGGTGAGCGTGCGCCAAGCGGCAAACGACCGGGTCAATATCGGGCCCGGCTAGCACTAACTCGCCGACAAAGTGATCTATTATTATTGTACTGTATGTACTACTTGAACTGTCGCTGACGGCCAGGGCTATGTGAACTACTTCCTTTCTTACACTATACAGCCATCTGTGGGCCGCCACAGTGAGATGCTAGTACGAAATCATTGCACGATCTCATCTGGGACACTGCCTCAGCTGGCAATGGATTCACGCGAAGCACGACTATGGGGAAATGTAAAGAAGGAAACCGACTCATTTTCGATTAT
This sequence comes from Fonsecaea erecta, assembly GCF_001651985.1. Lineage (NCBI taxonomy): Eukaryota > Fungi > Ascomycota > Eurotiomycetes > Chaetothyriales > Herpotrichiellaceae > Fonsecaea > Fonsecaea erecta. Next base: position 1,184,223 of record NW_017387253.1, on the reverse strand, counting down.
GACTCTAAGAATGCTCAGCATCTCCAGCTATCACTGCTACCCACAGGGCGATGACGGCTCTAAAGATCCACCACTCTCGCTGTCGGCTCGGCGAGCAGGTCTTGTGCCTTGCGGATGAGACCTTGTGTGTCCCAGTCAATCATAGAATCTCACCGTCGTTCAAGGGTGTCATCACTCACTCTCAAAGTTGTCCAGGAACTCCTTTTCTGGATCATATCCCCACAGGAATGACTGTGCCTTGGCGTCACCCAAAAGATCAGGATTCTCCCCACCTTTGGAGACCGATTTGAACTTTTCGTCTCTGGCCTGTTGCTCGGGTCCATCGTGGAGGTGCAGGACGCGGCGCGTGGCACCACCCGTGCTGGCAACGTGCTCTGCCCGGGACTTACGTGCTACCTCAAAGGCCTTGAGAAGCGTTGGTATTTCCTCTAGCTTCGACACGCGGTTGAGTGCCAAACACAGAACCCCGGTATCCTCAATCGCTTGGGCCGCCCCTTGTGCGACGTAAGGTAACATAGGATGGCAGGCATCCCCGAGGAGAACCACCTTCCCCATCACCCATGTGGGAAGGGGATCGTGCTCGCACAGCCGCCATTTCATCACGTTCTCATCAGGGATCAAGTCCAAAAGCTTCCGCAATCGAACGGGATCCCACGATCCAAAGTGATCCAAAATCTCCTGCTTCGAGGCTTTCGCAGTCCAGGACTCTTCTGAGAAACCCCTGTCCGGGTGACACATTACCTACAAGTCTGTGAGTCGCCAGCAGCTTTTGCGGCGAAAGGATCTCGTACCATATTATAAAGATTTCCGTGTCGTATTGGATATGCCTGTACGTGCCTGTCAGGACCCATCCACCTTGTGGCCACAGGTTCTGTCATGAAAGCTCGCAGTTCGGGATCCGTAACAAGTTCCAAGGGTATGCATGCGCGGAATGCGGCATCTCCCGTTGGCTTTGCCTTGTCGACGAGACCGAGTTTTTGGTAAATCAGCCTTCTGCAGGTAGATTTCATTCCTGGTTGTGTGAGCAGAAGGCCGGGTCACGCTTCGATGTACGCACCGTCTGCACCAATAACCACACCTGCTTCAAGGACGCTGCCATCTGACAGAGTTACCGAAGGCTTGTCAAAGTCCAAACTCGTGACCATGCTGTTGATACGGACTTCGGCCACTTCCTCGGCCTCTTCCATCAACGCTCGGTGGAGGTCGGCACGATGAATCGCATATTGGGGAGCCCCGTGTCGCCTCTCGATCTCGGGCATGAGGGTGGCTGCTCCGAGAAACTCGCCGTCTTTCCACCTTCTCAAGTCGATTCGAGTAAGAGAGTTTGTGTGCTTGCGCACCCTTTTGTCGAAACCCCATCGGCTTAATAGACGTGTAAGGTTCGGAGAGCAATTGATTCCTGCGCCCACTTCAGCAATCACTGGTGCTGCCTCTAAAACAACAACTTTGTGCCCAGAATGACCCAGAATACTGGCGAGTGCCAGACCAGCAACACCCGCGCCAACAATAATGACATTCAAAGGTTGATTTGCCTGTGGATTTGAACCATTTCCGTTAGCACCTGAGTGCGAGTGTCCATTTGCCTGATTGCTCTCGATACCATTCGTGTACACCCCGTTTGACGCTGTGGCCTCGGAAGAAGGCATGGTGGCTGGGAATCCAGGCTGAGTTTGTAATTGAGTTGATCCGAATCAAGGACTGGACTGGGCTCGAGACTGGAAATATCAGTCACGATGGTACCTGAAAGGATTACTGACGTCCTTTGGCATTCCTTTTTACACCAGCGGGTGCGCGTGGTGCAAATTCCAGAATAGACTGTCTCATTGTTCGAATGTTAGCCTCAAATGCACCCCCTCACGGCACATGTTTGGCTTTCGCGACGGCGGGAGAAGGGTTCTCGGTAACTCGATCCTGGATGTTACGGGATCGTCTCCCGCAGAGAGTGAGAGGCCCCCGGCGTGACCAAAATCAACACGTGACTTGGACGGATCGAGCCTTTGCGCTCTTGAAACATGGCATCCCCATTTCAGAAAGTGCTTAGTCGATGGAAGCCCAGGTGTGTCCGCGGTTCGGAGGAGCCGAATGAGAACTTGGGCATAAAAGCATACCAACTTCCGCCCAAAAAAATATCCGTCTAAAAGCAGGTGGGTCCGAAAAGTTGAGTTGTCTGCTAAACAAGATGGGAGCAGATGCTGTCAATGGTCATCATATGAACAATGTTCCCCTCTGGATCGACAACAAGCCCGTGCAGTCGAAGACCGCCTTTAGCGTCATAAATTCGACGTCCCAGAAGGAAGTATGGACTGCCTCGTCCGCCAGCGTGGAAATTGCTCGAGAGGCTGTCGATTCTGCTTCCAGAGCCTTTCAATCATGGGCTCACACCCACCCAACGGAGAGAAGACGCATTTTCTTCAAAGCTGCGGAATTATTCAGATCCCGCCGAGATGAGATCATTGAAACTATGGTTCAAGAGACCAATTGCAGCAGACAGTGGGCTGCCGGAATCAACATGCACATGGGAGTCGAGTTTTTGGAAGAGCTTGCAAGCCTTGCCACAACTTGCAGTATGGGATGGCTACCGACGACAGAGTCTGAGAGTCTGTAAGATCTGAAATTCCACGACGTTCCCAGCTAACGGCAAAGATCGCTTGGCTCTCGTCTTCAAGGAACCGTATGGTGTTGTGCTCGGAATTGCCCCATGGAATGCACCATTCATCCTGGCCATTCGAGCAGTAGCCACACCGATCATATGTGGAAATACTGCTGTACTCAAGGCGTCAGAATTGAGTCCTAAAACCCACAACATCATTGGGCAAGTGTTCCGCGACGCAGGCTTGCCGCCGGGAGTGCTAAACATCATTCAGCACTCCCGCGAAGACGCTGCTGATGTGGTAACTGCCTTGATAGCTCATCCTGCAGTTCGCAAAATCAACTTTACAGGCTCGACGGCGGTGGGAAGGATCATCGCACAGCAGGCAGGCCACCACCTCAAGCCTGTTTTGTTAGAATTGGGCGGCAAGGCCTCCTGCATTGTCCTTGAAGATGCAGATCTGGTCAAAGCCGCAAAAGCCGTCGTGACGGGGGGGTTCTTACATGTGAGTCGATCCTCGCCTAGATCTCAGGGCAGCTTTTGACATACTTTAGCATGGACAAATTTGTATGGCCACAGAGCGAGTGATTGTCATGCGTCCCGTGGCGGACGAATTCTTAGAGATCCTCAAAAAAGAGGCCCAAGCATTTGTCGCAGGTGATGCTGTGTCCGCCGACGGGGCAAAGCGAACGGAATCCTTGGTCCAAGCTGCGGTGGACCAAGGCGCTCACCTAGAGTTCGGACATCTATCGCGTCTCAATGCATCCCTCCAACCAACAATCCTCAGTGGTGTCACAAAGGACATGGCTTTGTTCTACACCGAGAGCTTCGGGCCCACCATCAGTTTGACGACTGTCGACACTGTCGACGAAGCGGTTGCCTTAGCCAATGACACGGGATACGGTCTCTCGGCGAGTATATTTTCCCAGAACATTCCAAAAGCGGTGAAATGTGCCAGACGGATCGAGACCGGAGCCTGCCATGTCAATGCAATGACGATCCATGATGAGCCGTTCTTACCGCACGGAGGAGCTAAAGAGAGTGGCTTCGGTAGATTCGGTGCTCAGTGGGGAATGGATGAGTTCCTCCAAATCAGGACCATAACAATTCTAGACGAGGGCAACAGTTGACAAGTTAGCTGCCAGATTTGGAAGTTGACAAACTCCTCCGAAGCCAGCTATAGCAGGAGCGCCACATCAGCAGCATCTAAAAGAGCGGAGCCACAGAGTCAGCTGAATAATATTTGCTTGTCATGATGGACTGTAGTCTCCGCCTTTTCCCCGGCACGTTCGGCCACTGCGCGGGTGTATATACCGATAGCCACATACGCTGAAGCCACGTGACGCCCTGTGTTGTCGATATCAGTTGCCGTTCCGTCGCCGAGTAAGCGTACGCAGGCTTGCAAAGCACAAAATGGCCTCCGAATCGAAGTCCAATGGCCTGGGAAGCACAGTCGCTCTGGTGGTCTCTGAACCGCGCGGGCCTTTCGAAGTCAAAGAAGTACAATTGAAGGATATGCGACCCGATGAGATCGTGGTCCGCATGATAGCAACGGGTGTCTGCCATACGGACGTGGCTACTTCCATAGGGCATAGAGGTCCTGGACTACCTGCCATTCTCGGTCATGAAGGTTCTGGGGTGGTTGAAGAGGTCGGTACAGAGGTGAAACACGTGGCTGTTGGCGATCATGTGGTTCTGTCCTTCAATTATTGTGGGAATTGTACCACCTGCCGTCGAAACAATCCGGCATACTGTCTAAACGGACGCCATCTATGTTTCGGCGGGTCTCGCTTGGATGGGAGCAAGACATTCTCTCTTAACGGAATCGACATCAACTCATCCTACTTTGGCCAGTCTTCTTTCGCCGCTCGCTCGATTGTGCGCGGAGTTTGTGCCGTGAAGGTGTCGCCATCTGTCCCACTAGACATTCTTTGTTGTCTGGGTTGCGGTATACAGACGGGAGCGGGCACTGTCTTGAATGTCCTCAAGCCCGGCGTGGGAGCATCGGTTGCAGTATTCGGAGTTGGATCGGTCGGGCTGGCGGCGATCATGGCGGCGGCCAAATTCACACCTGCCACAAAAGTTATCGCTATCGACATCGTGGATTCCCGATTGCAGCTGGCGGCTGAGCTGGGGGCCACACACACGATCAATTCGTCGGGGAAAGACGTGGTTGCAATGATCAAAGACGTCACCAACGGTGAGGGCGTCGATTGTGCGCTCGACGCGACCGGAAACATTGCTGTCATCGAGTCCATGATCGCCGCGGCAGCAAACAACGGAACGGTAGCAACAGTCGGAGGAGCGCCCAGGGGAAAGTTTGTCAACATTGAAGCGGCCATGTGGATAGCGAGAAACGTCAGTTACGTTGGCTCGTGTGAGGGCTCTTCATTTCCACAGACGGTACGATCGCTGAAGAGGCGACTTTGGATTCAAGCTAACAGCCAGCAGTTTATCCCTGTTCTCATCGATTTCTGGAGCCAAGGACGGCTTCCAATCGAACGCCTTGTCACGAAGTACCCCTATACCGAAATCAACCGAGCTATCGATGATATGCATAATGGGAAATGCATAAAGGCAGTGTTGACCTGGGAGTGAGGGAGGTGCAAAGGACCGAGGGCCTGCAGGACTTTCGAGCCCTCTCGCCAAATCCGTTGGTGGATTTGAGATAGACGTGCGTTCGTTGATGACGGTCAGCAAGTAGCCTTGAATGAAATGGTTCGTGTTGGGCAGTCAATCCCATTCTGATGCAATAGCACAAAAACCTCCCTGGCTTAGGGGAGCTGTGCTTTTATATAGACGAACATACGAATATACGAGGATACAACCCTTGATCAAAGTGAAGCTATTAGAAGCCCTGTCCGAGGGAGTGAGATACTCGGTGTCCGGACTAACAATAACCCGAAGCTGGGCACAATTGCTCACGTTGCCACTTTGGCGCGTCCAGCGTCCCTCTTGTCGCGAGGATGCACGAGTGAGCGGGAGTCTGCTATCCTGGTCTTCAGACAAGAGCCATGTCTTTATAACGCCTACTTCCTGGTATGACTTCTGTCAAAGTGATCCTTCAGCATGTGGCTAGACCGCTTAACTGCTGGTGCTGCAACACCCAGTGCCTCTCGTGAATCGCTTGCTCCGACGAGACCATATTCTCCCTCACCACGCAAGAATTCCCAGCTTGCTCCGACGCAAAGGACGCTCTCAGGGCTGGGACTATCTGCTACGAGATCCTCGACCTCCCTCGACTTGAGTGCGAACACTTCTACCGCATCGCTTGTAACTCCAGCGAGACAGCCCAATGGATCCTCCCTTAAATTCGAACAGAGACCTCCGCCCAACGTCCCAGATCCCGTGAAAGTAATAAAAAGTATACTGGAAACCTCGAGGCATGGCACGGCACCGACCGATGGGCCTAGGAAGCGAGAGGGAGAGACGAGCAAAGAAATTGACTTTGGGGGACTGAGTCTTCAAGAGTTCGTGGCCCAAGATATACCGCTGCGATCCGCTGGCGACAGCTCGGCTGTCGCACTATCAGCAAAAGAGAACAGGCAGAAATTTGAAGAATTTCACAAGTCCATTGCAGAATGCGACCAGATTCTTACCAACGTCGAATCTTACCTGACCAATTTTAAGGCCGAACTTGGCCAGGTTTCTGCGGAAATTGAGAACTTACAGGCCCGTTCTACGCAGCTCAACGCCAAACTTGACAATCGTCGTAACGTCGAGAAGCTCCTCGGCCCTGCGGTGGAAGAAATCAGCCTTTCTCCGTTCACCGTAAAGTCCATCGCGGAGGGTCCTATGGATGAAGCCTTTGTCAAAGCGCTGAAGGAAGTGGAAGCAAGGTCACTCATAATAGAAGCCAAAGAGGACAAGCCGGAGCAGGTCAAAGCGTTGCAGGACCTGAAGCCTCTTCTCGAAGACCTCAAAGCCAAGGCTATTGAGCGCATACGTGACTACATCGTGGCTCAGATCAAGGCGCTTCGTTCACCCAACATCAATGCGCAAGTAATCCAACAGCAGACTTTTCTGAGATATAAAGACCTTTACGCTTTTCTGGCTCGAAATCACCCAGCCTTGGCCGAGGAAATTGGGCAAGCCTACGTCAACACCATGCGGTGGTATTACAGCAGTCACTTTTCGCGCTACCAGCAAGCTCTCGATGCTCTCCAAATTCACGCCTTTGACCAACATGACTTGCTCGGAGCAGAGCCGGTCCCGGCAAGACGGAACGTCCTGGGTGCATCGAAACCTGCTCCGCCACCGCATGATGCGTACAGCCTGGGAAGAAGGGAGGATCTGCTCAAGTCCAAGAACGACACAGCTCTGCCTGCCTACCTTGTGGAAGAAAGCAAGTCGGCACACTACCTCGAAGTTCCCTTTCGGAATTTCAACCAAGCACTCATAGACAATGTCTCTGCCGAATATTCCGTCATCACCGAACTGTTTTCCACCAGTACGTATCATCAAATCTCACGTCGGGTGGTGGAGATCTTCGAGCCCACCTTTGCAATCGGCCACAATCTGACCAAGTCCCTGGTTGAAAACACGAACGATTGCCTGGGCGTCTTACTCTGCGTCCGCCTGAACCAGCACTTCGCGTTCGAGTTGCAGCGGCGCAAAGTCCCGGTGGCGGATTCATATATCAACTACACAAATATTCTCCTGTGGCCGCGCTTTCAGATCGTCATGGATGCGCATTGCGAATCGTTGAAGAAAATCCCCGCCCCGACGACCAGCAGTCGCGGCGCTGCAGCCGCCTTCTCCCTTGTCGGCGGAGGATCGTCCGATGCCTCAAGGGCCTCGGTCGCACCGCACGCCATCACACAGCGCTTCGGCCAATTCCTGCAAGGGATCCTCTTGCTCAGCTCCGAGGCTGGCGACGACGAGCCCGTCTCCCACAGCCTGGCGAGGCTGCGGACCGAGTACGAGTCTCTGATGGGCAAACTCGCCAAGGGGGCCGGCGACGCGAGTAAAAGGGCTAAGTTCCTGTATAACAACTATAGTCTGGTGTTGACCATCATTAGCGACACGAGAGGCAAGCTGGCGGAGGAACACAAGGAGCATTTTGGCAGTCTGGTTCGGGAGATGAAGAAGTAGACAAAAGCAAGCGAGCCTTTCAATTGATAATGAGGTCTTTGGGAAAACGAGGTCAAAGTTTACATCTTCTATCATCTACATCGTATTCATGCTTCTCTGATGACACATGACATGCCATGACATGACACGCCGTCAGCGACATCTTCTTCTTTCCGTTGACCGAGTAAGTAGAATGCTAACTCCCAAGCTCGGAGGAGAGCAGGAGCGTCGTCTCGCAGATACAGATGCGGATGAAATACACGTCCTTCCTACTTACAAGGAAGGGGAAACAACCAGCCAGTATGGGCGGACAGATGGTTACCAATGTCTATCTCCCCTCTCTCTGCTGGATTGACCGCTCCTCACGACGGCGGCGGCGCAAGGACTTCCGCTTAAAGTCTCAAAAAAACAAAAACAAATTGTGATTGCCCTTCCAGTGAGACACCGGAATGTACTGCAGAACAACAGCAGTCTGGGAGTTAGAGAAGTGAGTGGCTCTGATCAGACAGGCAATTTCTGGTCCGATGTAGGATGCTGCCTGTTATATTGAGGCGGAGAAAGGGAAGGCAGCAGAGGGTAAGTAAGGAGCACGTCACAATGCGAAGAAGGACGAGAATTGGGAATTCCAAGAAGGCTCGAAATCCGGGTTCATGCATCGTCCGTCCAACGCTGCTCATCAGTTGTGGTCAGCAGGAGAGGAAGCCGTTGTTTGGCATCGTACGAGGCTGGTTTGCATGTGCCCCCGATTGCCACACGTACGATAACGCCCTGTGGATTCATGCCACAGTTCTCAAGCTCTCCGAGTGATAGTAGTGATCTGACATGTGGAACGGCCATCCCATCCGCACGTAGGTGGGCAGCCAGACAATGGCGATAATCCCACGCTTTCTTCAGTAGCAGACTACGGCCAATATGGAATGAGGCTCCTGTGCAAGTCTCTTATCCGTAAATGGTGCAAAACATCACGAAACGCTCCCAATCACTTTGGCTAAGACGTCATCTTAGAGTTCGTATAGATGCTCATGGTGTTCATCCCAGTATATCATGATTGTCAGGGTGACGTGAGGCACAACCCCGATAACGACTTGGGGAGGTAGTGATGTCAACGACGGTGTTCCATGTACAGGTCGAAGAATGATATCGAGCATCACTGATCAGCAGCCTCTGGTCGACCAAAGTGGGAAAGCTTCAAAGGAGCTTCCTGTTGCCAAATTGGAACGGCATGAACAACCGCATCCAGAAATCGGTTTTGAACATCGAACATGAAAGAAGCTAATCGATCGACAAAGTCTCGGTGACTTGCCTCGAGGGCATATCTAGGCGAGCGAGCCTCGTCGCCAAGATCCAAGAGCAGAGTGACGGGCTCGTTGGCTCTATGTACTTGACGGAAGGGAGACTGGCTAGCGAGCTAAGTCAAGGCCGTCACCGGGGGCCAAGGCTGGTCGGAGATCATGACGATAGCTGCGGAGCAAAGTCAACCTGCCACAGCTTTGTGACGAGAGCCAGCACCAACATCCACAAGGTTTTTCGAACCTCATTGAGAGGGCGAGTACGAAGTCTGTTGGTGAAGTTGTCGTGAAGAATGCACGGAGCATCTGAGCACGACCTCGCAGTCAAACTGGCAGCTGGGGCGGAATGAAGTTCCGTCAGAAAACATAATACAGAGCTCAGCGAAGCGCTTATTCTCGGACGGCAATAGTGATATTACTTCATCTCATATGCGTCTTTCTTTTTTCTCTTTTCCTTGCCCGTCGGAAATACCAAGCCAAAAAAGGAGGGTGCGTTTGTGGCGACGCTCCATGAAGTTTTGCCGAGCCAAGTAGGAGAGAAGTTAGAGTTCTCGAATACGAGCAACAGGCTTCTAGAAGCGTGGATGGCAGTAAGTGTAGCTTGAACGGTCGGTTCTCGAAGAAGGGATGTCAGCACTGTGCTGCTTCATTCCTCCAGGAGATCAGTTAATCGACGACAAAAAAGAAACCGATTGGGAAATATTGAGGGGTAACAGATACACCACTGCGTCTGCACCTAAACCTCTGGGATTCGGCGCCAACGACTTGTCTGTTAGCTCGATGCAACTCCCCCGTTGGCGGCCTTCTAGAAGTCATTCGAACTGACTACTAATTCGAGGTGCGATGCGTCGGAGGCGGGGACCGGATTGGGCGACTAGGGCCGCCCCCTGTCGCCCTGCTGGTGAACATTCGCTTGGAGTGCCCTAAAACTGATGGTTCCTCCTGGTCCAGATGGCGTTTTTTCTGGCCATGATTGAGTAATTGAAATTGGCATCTTGAGAACCAATGCCAGTCGTGGAGGGTAGCCATCCTGCCAGGAAAGGTCATGTGGAAGTGCGAGGAAGAGTTGGGACAGAGTTTCTTCTGGTTGAGCCCAAAGAGCAGTAATTTCACGGGCGCTTTTCTTCTGGGGCTCCCTGGGTTTCCAGGTTGCTGGGCTGTGACGGAGATTGGTGAAGCCACTGGGCACACCTGAGGCAGTTTCTTGGGGGCTTTGCTCGCCTGTTGCTTGTGCCTATTGCTTGGTTTCCTTCCTGGGTTTCTTGGTGATCCTGGGGGCTAGTGAGGCCCAGTGCTTCGTTGTTCCTGGTGGCTTGTTTGGTGCTTGAATACCCTAGTTGCAGCTCGTAAAGGAGCGCTATGAATTACCACTTTACCCCACACTACGCTACCACCAACGAGACAGACATGCGCCTCAGTTCTGCCTTCACTTCCTGTGTACACCCTACACCTCAATTTCACCTGATCTTCGACCATCCGAGTTTCTCCCATCGCAATGTCGGGGGCTTGGGGGCCCGAAAAGACTGCCTTGCCGCAGGTCGACGCCTGTCCAACGGTGTCCAGAGGCGTACCAAAAATACTGGCGCCCGGTGGAACACTGCCTGTGTGCGAGGCGCACCTGTTTCGAGCTGTCCGAAGGGTGAACGCCTAGGGTTGGTCGTTGGCTGCGCTATCACGCTATCACCGCTTGCCACCTGCTCGAATTGGATTCTCACTGATGCAGGCTGCCTCTCGCTCACCTTCACTGGCCTCTTCGTCAACCCTGATCGCATCTCTCCCTGGCCAACGGAGATCACACCCTCCCTGCTCCACCACAACTCCTCCAACCACCCATCGAGCGGCGACTTCCACCTTCCCTTAGAGAACTCTGCCCGACCAGGGTCCCTCATCCGGTCCTGTCCTCTCCTTGCCCAACCCCCCTCCAGTGTCGAGTCTCGACCGCCCAGAGCTACTGTACCCCGTACCCATAGACGATCACTATTGCACCATTGCCCTTGTGTGCTAGTGTTCGCCCCCTTCCGGCGTCGACCTTGGCCCGGTTCGCCTTGTCTGGGTGGGTCGCAGCGTCACACTCTGGCACCCAGACTCAAAGTCTCGACAGTTCGTATCTCGTCGTTTCTCGGGGCACGCAATGATGCCAGAGCTGTCGATGGGCTTGATGGGCTCGATGCAGCCAGGGTAATCTGCCACACCCCCAGACACCACCACCACCCATTCATGGCCCACGCGCACATGTTGTTGTCCTACATATACCTGCCCGGCTCGCCCTGACCCTGCAAGGCTCTTTCTGTCTTGCTTTTCCCCTACTCGACCCCAAAGCATCCTCGAGCCCTGTGAACGGCCAAACAGTCAGCACTCGACAGCTCCAATAGCCCCGACAAGCTCCAACATGGAGAAGGGCCCCGACTTCCATCTCGCCTCTGGCTCAGAGTCGCCAGAGAAATTCCCAAATGACTATAGCGAGGCCAACAAGATCGAGGTGAGTCTGCACCGCGCGCGCGGCAGAAGGAATGAGGCTGGCTCAAGGTCACTGACATCTTCTCCTTTCTCAGGCTCGACGAGGCTCCAAGGTCAACGAAGCCACCGATATCTTCGGCGACATCGCCACTGCTGAGGAATATGGCTATGTCTCGCGAGGTCTCAAATCTCGTCACATCCAGTTCATTGCACTCGGCGGCACCATCGGTACCGGTCTGTTCTTGGGTATCGGCCGTGCCTTCCTTCAAGCCGGCCCGCTGTCGGTCCTCCTTGGCTATACCTTCACTGGTCTGGCTGTCTTCGCCATGATGATGTCCCTGGGTGAGATGGCCACATGGCTTCCGCTCCCTGGTGCCATCCCACAATTCTGCGCTCGTTATGTCGATGATGCCATGGGCTTTGCTGTTGGCTGGAACAACTGGTACTCCTGCGCCATCACTCTCTGCGCCGAAATCTCTGCAGCGTCCAGCGTCATCCAGTTCTGGCACGGCGCTCGTGACATCAACGTGGCAGCATGGATCTCGATCATTATCGTGCTGGTCTTGGCCCTGAACATTTTTGCCGTCTCCATTTACGGTGAAGCCGAGTTCGTCTTCGCCTCCATCAAGATCATCACCATCCTGGGTCTGCTCATACTGGCCCTCATCATTGATTGCGGAGGGGTCCCCGGGCAACACCGTCTCGGCTTCCAATACTGGAACAACCCCGGTGCCATGAAAGAATACATTGCCTCCGGCAGCACTGGTCGTTTCCTCGGTCTCTGGTCCACCCTCGTCAACGCCGCTTTCTCGTACGGTGGTGTCGAAATGGTGGCCGTTGCCGCTGGTGAGGCTGAGGACCCTCGTCGAAACATCCCCAAGGCCGTCCGCCGAGTCTTCTGGCGTATCCTTTTCTTCTACGTCCTGGGCTCTCTGGCAATCGGCGTCTTGGTCCCGTACAACGACCCCAATCTTCTGAACGCTCGCAAAAATGGAGCGCCCGGTGCCGCTCAATCCCCATGGGTCATTGCCATCAACCGCGCCGGTATCGATGCTCTTCCATCCATCATCAACGCTGTCATCTTGACATCCGCTTCTTCGTCAGCCAACGCCTTCTTGTACACCGGTTCTCGATACCTGTACGGTATTGCGCAAATTCGTCAAGCACCCCGATTCCTGCTCAAGTGCACAAAGACCGGTGTCCCGGTGTGGTGTGTACTAGTCACCTGGTCAATTTCTTTCCTGACCTACATGTCTTGCTCTTCCGGCTCCAATACCGTCTTCACGTGGTTCCAGAACTTGACCACAATCTCGACACTCTTCACGTGGGTCAGCATCTGCATTGCTTACCTCCGCTTTTACTATGCCTGCCATGCCCAAGGCATCAACCGCAACGAGTTGCCCTTCAAGTCTCCCTTGCAACCATATCTTGGTTACGCCTCTGCAATCTTCTTCGGCCTGATCATCTTCTTCAATGGCTTTGATTCCATTGCAGGGACTTGGGACTACCAGGCTTTTATCACCGATTATATCGGAGTGCCGATCTATTTCGGCCTGTACTTGTTCTGGAGGATCTTCAAGCGCACGCACTTCCGTAAGGCGGCCGAGGCCGATCTGTACACGGGCAAGGCCGCGCTGGATGCCATAGTGTGGCCTGAACGTAAGCCGAGAAACATCATCGAGAGGATCTGGTTTTGGATCGCATAAAGCGAGGGCCGGGAAGCGAGGAGTGTTTTTGACGCTTTTCCTTTGGTCCAAAAGCGATATACCATACCCTGCATGCGGTCATGTCAATGTGTCTTCGAGAGCAGAAGTATCAGCCAGCTCGTAGGCGAGCTATGATAATATCATTCGGAACTTTCTCCAACGGAAGGAATTTCCACGTAACTTGACTCGCGATGTGTCCCTCGTGTACTTGCTGTGTCAGTGTCTTGTTCTTGTTGACGCCCTGTAGAGGAGTCATTGATTAGCAGGTACGTTAGCCCGACGGATGATAGTCGATCAGGCGACCCTTCGACACCTCTCAACGACATCTTTCCCTCATGTCACGCCAATGTGACCGAGTTGAAGGGCCGATGGAAACCTCTCTTCTCTTGGACCAGGACTGGTATTCGGAATTTGACGTCGAGGTCGATGGTTTTCGAAGCCGTCTCTCGTCTCACTTCTCCCGGCGCTCATCTCTTATCGTTCCTCGACTCTGCTCTTCGTCTTCATCCGACCCATGTGTCTCTCCCGGGTCGCATAACGTCGACGTCTCTCACAACAAGACTGGAAGCAGATTGCTGAAGGCCGTTCTCCGGCAATGTGTGTGTGTGTGCGTGTGTGTGTGTGTGTGTGTGTGTGTGTGTGGAGCACAGCGCAGCTGAGGAGAGGAGGGAAAACAAGGTCATGAACCGACCGGACCAGTTCGTGTGCATCCAGCGTCTTGACCTTCTCTGGGTCTGCTTGTCTGTCTTTTCTTTGATCCTGAGGACCTTGGGGTTTGGGATTGATTGAAGTTGTGAGTGGGCTGGGCGTTTATCCACTGGGTCTCCAGGGCGTCAAAGGTCGTAAGATGGATGGATGGATGGATAAATGCATGAACGGAAGCCGGCAGACTGTCTGGCTTCTCTGCAAGCATTTCTTCGAACACCTCATCTTTGAGCATCATCGCATCGGTGAGTCAGTGAGTCCGCCAGTCGAGGGAGTCGCCTGCCTACCTCCCTGCAAGCGCTGCTGGCTCCCCCCTTATCCACCTCCGTCTCCATGTGTGCGGAAGTTGAGTCCCGGTTCAACCATAACCTGGTGTCTTCTCCATATCCTCTTCCTCCTTCTTCGTCATGGCCGCTCGGACCAAGTGCCTTCGACACTCCAGTCGAGGGCGGGGGCTAGAAGACCATCATCGAACTTGCCGTGACCACCATGCACAAAGGACATCGCATTCACTGAGTGCTGAGTGCCTTCCCATCGAACGTGGAAGCTGGGTACGCAACTCCGATGTTGTTGGGAAGCGAGCACGAAATATCCGTGTTCTCTGGCGTGACAGAAGAGACATCGCACTACTGGCGAGGAAGAGAAGTCTGAAAGAAAGGAAGAAAGGACAGAGGACGTGATCGAGCAAATAAGGTAGGACCCGGAAAGTAAAAGGACGGAGCGACTCGGTACCGAATCAAGAGCACGAAGGAGAATGATAATATCAACTGAAAGATAAAGAAACCTCTTTTTAGTCTGAGCTCCAGAGCCCACTCTCAGGGCAGCCTTAGAATATGAGTAAATACTATTGAAGGCCGTCGTACTAATATTAGTGCCAACCAGGTATGTACGGAGTACCTCATACTCGGACTTGGATTCGGGCTGGGGAGGGACTTAAAGGATAAAGGATATTTCTAGTTGACGAAACCGGCCTCTAATAGCGACGCCACTTTTCCTGGAGCGTGGAAGCCGTCTTAGCCGATCGCCGGCAAGGCTATGGATGTGAAATAATAAAGTGGAGTGTGGGTTTGTGCATGTTGTTGAAGGGCGTGGGAAAATGAGGGAGGAGGGGAGAACTCAATGCCAACTACCAGACAGGTTTCCCTTCACTCAGAGTGCCGAAGAACGCCGGTACTCTAACCTTCCTTTGTTTAATAATTCGAAACAGTGACCCGCGCATGCTGCAATCCGACTGATGGGAAGAGGAAGGTGAGCCAAGTCGATAGACTGAGGACGATGTAGATAACTGAGCAAAGTCTGGGTCATCAGAGAACTCCGGTTCCACCACCACCACCACCACCACCACCTTCCGCCGCCCGCGTAAAAGGCCTCGAGTCCGTTAGCTGGTATGCCTCATGCGCGTATCCATCGCGTATCCGTGCAATGAACTTGAATGCAGTCTTGTCTTCGTTCCAGGTAGCACCCACTGAGCAAGTACTTCCCTCAGTGGACTTGTGCGTATAGCGGAGGGTTATTGAGCCGGGATTGCATGCTCCGCCCGTGTTGTGTCTCGCGTAAATAAAGGCTTCCCGTGCTAGCCTTGTCCACTGTCATTGGCAGAGTTACAATTTCTGTTAGTGAAGGGCGTAAGAAAAGGACTAGCAGGTGTTTGACAAGGCGGGAGGATCCTGGCTCCATCACGGCACAGAAGCACGAGGCTTTGAGGAACACGCCCTTCGTCCATGGAGGCCCACGGATTGCGGTCTCTGTGGTCGATGTCCAGCACTGCATGAGGATCGGCAGATGGAGAATCTCAAGGCTGGTTGTAATAACATGTGCATTCTCAATCGTAAACTTTTATGCTCTTCCTAACTCTCACTCCACAGGAAGTAACTCAAAAATATAATACAGGCGACGACAAGTGTGAGCTGAAAGAAACACTCTAGAAGATGACGCTGGTCTATCGAGAAGGTCGGATGAGATGTACAAAAACCCCGTCTTTCGATTGGTTCCAAAAGTCTCTTGTATCGCTGCCACGGCATTCATTGACCTTGAGCTGGGCTCACCCCTGTTCATGACAAATCCAAGTTTGTCGCCTGGGCCGAATTTGTGAGAGGGAAAGCCTTCTTTTTTATAGTGTAGGTGGAGATTCAAGCCTCACTGCATACGCTCAGTAGAGGTCGTTCCTGTCGGGACATGAGTTCTGACCCATGACTCGTGCGTGTACCCTTGTATCCCGGTGTAGTCGTCTTCGTTGTCGCGGATTGCCCATGCTGTTTCGCGTGCAGCAAGGACGCAGTCGCTCATTCCGGGAGCGCCTCGCCACCAAGGACCTGCAAGTTTCAGTCGTCCGTGAAATGTGGACGTTAAAGCTTCATGAATGGTAGCCATGTCCTGAGCATATCCGACGGGATACTGTGGGATACATTCGCGATTGAGCCGTGCTTTGGCCACTTCAGGAGATTCCTCGATGTTGAGGTGTCTTCTCAGAAGAGCCTGGGCCATTTCAATAGCTTGCTCTTCACTGGGCAGATCGCTCGGCGCCCATTCACTCCACCAATGTCCACCCATCATGACCGTCAGCTTGGTGCCTGGGGCAGTATCCTGTAGCACAGCCTCCGAATTGCCTTCTGGGGGATCTGGATCTTGTGGGCTGGCCGGATCACTGTCTATGGAAGTGAAATGAGGGCCGGCAGATCTGGGGGCGACTGAATCAGAACGACCCGAGGTCTCGGAGCTGAATAACACACCCAGCACACGCTCGGGGTTCTGTTCGAGCGGCACAGAACGTGGAACAAGATACCCAAATCCTCTGAGCGACGAGGGCAGCAAGTTCGGGTTGCTGTAGTAAAGATTGATAACCATGACATTGACCGAGCAGTCGCTGTGGTCACATGCATTTATGACCTTAGGGTCCAGCGTTGAGCCTGACCCTCGGACGCTGCCAGAGAGAAACTGTTTCAGCGATCGGGGGCCCAGCGTCGAGACCACATAATCATAGTTTGAGGTGATTCCAGCCGGGCTTCGCGTGATGGATACGTGATTCTTGCTCTCATCGAACACGACATCCTCGACCGAGGTTGACCGTATAATGGAAATGTTCTTGTTTTTGCTAAGTTCTTGTTCCAACGCAGAGGTAATTTGACCCAACCCTCGCCTGAATGTATAGACGCTCATTTCGTCGAAGCTGTCCAAATTCGGTATTCTGCTGAAATAGTTCTCTCGTGATCTGAGCGCCAGAATCTGCCGGTGTACGTGTAGAGCAACGTTAAGTGGCGTGAACGTAGTGCGATTTACCATGTTGGACAGGATCTCCAGGAGAATGCCGGGCGCTCTTTCTCGATCTCTGGTCTCGAGATGCCACAACTGCGGCAGCAATGTCCTGGCACTCAGCTGGTAGATGTCACCAGCGAAAATCCCGTGGCATACAGCGGAGAGCAAATTATCCGCGACACTCTTGTCAAATCTTCGCGATATAAAATCCCCGACGGATTCGTCTTTCACATCTTCATCCCGGGGAGGCACCCACGGTTCTCTCGTGCATCTCAGAATTCCATCGTACAGCGGCTCCGTGAGCAGAGCGTTCAGAGTCCGAAGCAGCTCAAAGAGCGACGTGTGTCTGGACAAGACAGGCAAGCGAACGAGATGATCAGGATAGTAGATGTATCGATTAAGGGCAGCTGGGCTAGACTTTGAGATGGCGACGAGATCTTTACCTATGTGAAGCTGTGCAAGCTGGAAATCCCGTTAGCAGGACAAACTAGAAGACATAGCAGTATTGAACTTACCAGCTCGAGCATGGCAAGCGGCGCAGGGCCCAATCCAGCTCTCAGTGTTCGGGGACCCCATTCAAAGAGAACCTCTCCCTTGTCTACCTGGACTACCTCTGAGTCAACCCATCCACCGAGCCTGTCGTTCTTCTCAAGTATTGTGATCTTAGCATTGGGAAGCTGGCTGCTTAAGTGGAAGGCTGTAGCGAGGCCTGTGAATCCTCCGCCCAGAATGGCTATCTCTCGAGCATGCGGATTCGGGGGAGGTAGAACGTCTTGACCGTCAGGATGCGGAATCCTGACGAAGCCATGGCCGGCAGTCGAATGGAACGTATGGAGACGTAGGCCCGGGTACGCTGGAGGCCGCAATGCGTACTTTACGGCATTTTGGTAGGGAGCATGACGGCCACCCGCGCGCATATCCAGTGGATACACACCGAGCGGTGCATGCGGAGGAGGTCTCGGGACGAGTCAATAGGGACCTGGAGGTGAGGAAGAGTTGACAGGAGCACCAGTATTACGAATGGAATCGATTTCTCTCAAAAATTTTGACTTGATCATGCCTGGGCGATTCGGCTCACTTGCCATAAAACTAGACATGCAAAGCCCGTTTCTGACCACGCACCCGATCGTAAATTGTAAGACGCGGTTTGGCAGGATGCCGTTTAGGAGCAGTTCCTCACTAGACTGAGATTAGGACTCTCGACAATGCGTCGCTGATGATGCTGCCGCCGGTGACGCGGCTGACTCTGAAGGCTACATTCCTGTTTCAAATAGCTCTGCAAAGCTCAGGCTGAAAAGCCCATTGGTCATAATCGTCTTTTATATCTCCAACTCATTCCCACTTATCCAAAAACCATGGCCCTTGGAGCCTTTCCACCCATGGGCCTCGTGAGGATAGATCCGTAGACAAGTAGAATGAAGGGTGGGGGCACGGCTCGTCCCCTGGGCTCGAGATCAGTTCAAACCCCAGGAAGCTGTCGATAGTTCGTGGAATAGCAGTTGCATCATCCCCTCAACAGACTGGATTCGTTGACGAACTTATCCGTCTCCAGGCTCGGAAGTGTCTGTCTGCAGCTCCGGGCCGTCATAGCCCAGCTTCTTCAGATCCCGCAGCAGTTCGCCTTCTTTTCCGATCTTCATGATCTGGTCCGGCGACAGCTTCTCGCCAGCCGCCCGCTTGTCCCTCAGTTCACGGATTGCACGTAACTTCTTCAACTGATTGCGAATCTTCTTTTGTTGTTCCATCTCGATATCGGCGGCCAGCGCCTCGTTTGTTACCAGTTCCGAGGGATCTTGCCGGTTCTCCTTCCGCTTGTCTCTCTCTGAGATTTCAGTCTTTTGCATCGCTGATGTGAGCTGGTCTTCTGGATCTTCTGGACCTTCTGGGCCTTCTGGGTCATCTGCTGACCCTTGTGCTGCGGCCCTCCTCCGTGCTCCCCTGCGTTTCGCATTCTTGCTCAGGGCGACACTATCCTCTTTAGCTACGGCGATCGATTCTGCGCCGGGGACAGCCCCTTGACCTCTGTTCTTCCATGCCTGGGCGCTCCTATTTTTGTAGGTTTCGACGTCTTCCGGGGGCCTATAGCCTGGCCTAACTCGGATTTCTTTCCTGGTAGAGCCATCCGCCCGTTTCGAAGCCGGAATGTATGAAGCGCCATCCGCAGTAGTTTGTATGCCGGATTTGCTGGCTCGAGGCGTGTCGGAAGGTCGACTCGACATTGTGTGGGAAGAGCCGCTGGCGGCAAGCGTTGTTCCCGGCTTGTGTTTGGTCAGGTGGGCGCCAACATCGTGGACTCGCTGGCCTCTCCAAGGGGTTCCGCGGGCGCGACGCAGCCAAAGCCGTTCAGAACTAGGCTTTCGGAAGGCGAAGAAGGGCGTTGCAAATAATAATTCGGGGGCTTTTGTGGATCGAGCAGTGAGGGGGGACGAACATGGTAAAAGAAAAAGTAAGCGATGACTGCGCTCGCTGGATCTACAAGCGAAACCCCGCAGCTGGTGGGGAGCACGACAGGGGTAAAGACATACAATATCACAAGTCGTGACACAGCCCATGCATAGGTAGGGTCGAGATAGAACGAGTATGTGTCTGGGGAGATGCCGATTCCTATTTCCTAGGTGATACTCAAGGTCGTCAAGCACCCACGCACCTTGAGCCCGGGTCTAGGAGTCGAGATAGGTCAACAGAACCTCACTCAGAGTCTCTAAGCCAGCCCCCTCATAGCTTATCGACCACAAGGCCGTTTGTCCACAATTGGCAACTGACTCCGTGCTGAACCACGCACCTCAACAGCTAGATTTTGTCCCCTTCCTTTCCCATGTCACCCAAACCGTGAAGTTTCATGGTCTCGCCTTTGATTTCCACCCAGGGCGCCGCTCTTTGGCAATAAAACTCCGTCTCTGGAGCTGATCCTTTCAGTCGCTCTTCTTCTCTCAAACTCGCATGCTCAGCCTTAGATCCACCCAGCAGTCCATCAATGGTGCCCAAGTCAGTGCTGAGCGGTCTTTGCTACTTGGGCAGCCTAGCTGGTGGTGCACCTGTAGTTGTTGTACAGCTCTGTCTGCTTGGCGTTGTGTTAGTTTAAGCGACGTCATGGTTGCTTTCCTTCGAGGCGCATCGAAGGCAGTCCTAGAAATCTACCAGCTGGGCATGCAGAGCAGCGACACTGGTGTCGCCAAAAGGCTTCGTAAATATGATTGTGCCAGTCCTGTCCCATGGCTCCATTTCAGAGATATTGCGTTAATGGAAGCCACGCGCTGCCCTTAACCAAGCTTGTCGTATACCAAGTAGCAGGACTTCAATTCATTGTTGATGGAATTGGTTCTCTGAGGACAGACCGGGATGGAGCTGCGACGCGCTATCCACACAGCTTCGAACAGAGTCTGACGCTGCCCTGTGCTCACCCGTTCACCCATCACGGCCGGCAGATCTAGTTATGCGGTAGCCGAACCGTTGCCTGGCACCCAGAAGGACATCGTCGGGGGGAGGCAGAGGAGGAAGATTAAGAAGACGGGAGTCGCAGCTGTCACGCCCGGAGGATGCTCGGTGAGCATAATCAGCGTACTTCACGCCGGCGATGAATGACGAGAGGCAGCCGGGGATGACTTCAGCGATGGTGCGCAATCCACGATGCCGTTGGAACGATCCAGCACCGATGTTTCGATCCCGGATCTTATTCAATCAGATTGGCATGACGGGCAGTTATGGCACGGTACAGCCACACCGGAATCTCCGGATGAGCCTCGTACTCCGGCGCCTTGCGAAGGCACTGATGTCCCTGCCATTGATCCGCGCCTGACTGTCGAAAACGGCCGCAGGGGGAGGAAGTGAAAGAAGATGGTCGAGCCGAGAGAGGTTACTCCAAGGGCGTCCAAGGGGAGTTCGGTCAACGCCGCACAGGACGTAAAGCCACCGGCATCAACCGACGATACCTACACCAGAGTTCTTACTCCCTCCGAAGATTTTGTTGTCCGTCTCCTTGATCCGCTCCTTGTGGCTGAGGATAGAAAGCGAGAGGGAAGATAGAGCCGACCTTAGGCAGGGAGACACAGATAGTTCTTATCCTGCTTTGCCATATCCTGTTGCTACCTGTCTGCCTTTATCCACGAATGTGAGGGCGCGCCTAGAAGAATTCCCACTAGCGTGCACGTGACACCAGTGTGCACGCACATTGGTCTCCTGCATTTATATACCGAGTACTGCTGTTGAGATCTGGCACGCCAAGACTGCGCCATGCAGTCGAATACCGTGAAGAGGGTTGTTTGACACCATTGCC
This sequence comes from Fonsecaea erecta, assembly GCF_001651985.1. NCBI lineage: Eukaryota > Fungi > Ascomycota > Eurotiomycetes > Chaetothyriales > Herpotrichiellaceae > Fonsecaea > Fonsecaea erecta. The sequence goes on along the minus strand of NW_017387253.1, from coordinate 1,162,878 downwards.
AACAGGCAACAGTGCTACGGGCAGCAGTGCTATAGGCACCAGTGCAACGAGTCAGTAGCCAACAAGCAACAACTCGTATTTGTATATATAAGAAGAGAACTGGCCTCTCTCGCTATAAGAAGAAGGCCAGACAGGTTGCCAGCCAGAGAATGCCAATACTGCCAATTGCTCAGAACGCAACAAGTTTATCGTAATAGATCTGCCGATAAGATCCTGCCTAATTAGGCCGGTCTAGTAATTAATACTCAGTACCGTGTTCGAAATTTACCTCAAATTAAACGCCGCCCCTCTCCTCCGCAACCCCTCGGCACTATCCGCCCCTAACCCAGGGGTGCCGAATATAACGGACGCCAGGGTCTAGGCTAGCCTAATGAGATAAAGCAATTTCCCCCGGTCATCTCCTCCATCCCCATCAAGCTAAATCCACTTTCCCCCATAGCACATGTTAATCGATTCTCAGATCCTCATACATTACTGTGGCATTTCTCTTATCGATAGCTGCCACCGTCCCTGCTTCGACTTTTCCCTTTCTTCCTTTTCTCCCTGGGAATCGACTCTCGGCAACCATTGTTCCTAAAGGATTCGATCATTTCGTGAAACTCTCTCTTCACCTCTCCATCTTTCTCCGAGGGCCAAGACCCTCGAGGCCACGGGGAAGTCATGAAGACATCAACACTCTTTCTCGCAGCTGCGAGCACCCTGTTGTCGTTGGCTACAGGCATACGCCTTCCGCCTGCGGAGCAAGGTTCAGATCTGGCTTATTATGTATCGGTAAGAGCTGCCAGAGATGACCGCTGCCACATACATGACGGTTTCTTACGTGCTCTCCGTAGCGCCCGGACCTTCGTCCCCCTCTGTTGAGATTGAATACATATGAAGCGGACGCAGTCACGCCCGGATACTGGTTCCTGTCTCCCTTTTACAACCCTATGGTTAGCAGAACGGAGGACGAATACATCCCATATCAGAATGGTCCGCATATCTACGATCATCGAGGAGTGGGCTAGCTTACCATCCCGCCGGTACCCGTCCATATACTAATTTTGTTAGGACCTGGTATGGAGTGGCGGTCCGATGTTCGAGTTTCGCAAGGTCCTTGACTTTCGAGCGGGTGAGGTCAACGGCTCTAAGGTCTTGACTGCAGTGGCCGGTATTGCACGTCTCCCGCAATCTAACTACTCCGTGGCACCAACCGGATTTATCATCAACGAGAAATATCAGGTGGCCCAAGAGATCGATCTTTCCGGGACGTACGATATGCACGAATTTAACAGTATCGACAACAACCGAATTATTATTGCCACTATATCCGATGTACCTGTTGACCTTACCGACTTGGGCCTACCGAATAGGAAAATCAAGGTCAAAGCAGGAGGATTCCGCGAGTGGGATTTCACTGCCGGCAAGAACGTGTTTGAGTGGCAGTCTACTGATCATATTTCCGTTGCCGACTCAATGATCGAATTACCACCTGAGCATTATAGGTACTGGGATGCTTTCCACCTCAATTCTATTACCAAGGATGCCCGCGGCGACTATCTCGTCTCACTTCGCCACACCAGTACCGTCTATAAAATCTCTGGGAACGATGGCTCGATTATCTGGCGCCTGGGGGGGAAGTACAGTAACTTCCAGCAAAACTTTAATTTTTCCGGCCAGCACCATGCTCGAATCCTAGCTGAGGATGATGCAGGAATGACTATCACATTATTCGACAACGCTGCTGACGACCGTGGACCTCCAGCGTACACCGCGGACGCCTCTTCGATGCAAGTGATCAAAGTTTATGATCGTGAGGAGCCACGCCGTGCGGAGCTTTTGGCCCAATACGTCCGGCCTGACGGCCAGTTAACTGATAAACGTGGCTCGGCTCAAATTTTGGAGAGTGGGAATGCTTTTATCTGCTGGAGTATGAATGGGTATATTAGCGAGCACACTGCCGATGGCCGCCTTGTTTTAGAGGCGAGGTTTCTGGGGGATCGTTACGACACGTACCGCGGGTACCACTTTGCTGACTGGGTTGGACGACCTGCCGAACCACCGGCTTTGGTGTCGTACGCTCACCCTGGTGGCTCGCCAAAAACAGTTCCCTCAACCGTCCTGTATGTGAGTTGGAATGGTGCGACCGAGGTGGCCTCATGGACTTTCTATGGCGCGTCCAGCGTTGGCAGCGACGACACCTTCCACAAACTCGGCAGCGTATCGAAAGTTAGCTTCGAGAGCAGCATGGCCGTCGCCGGATATTGGCGCTACACCTACGCCGAAGCGTACGACGTATATAGAAATCTTCTCGGCACGTCGGAAGTGAAGGTAACCGTCCTTCCTGAGTATGCCGAGAGTCAGTTTGAGCGAGACGACGACAGTGGGATCCACGACTTCAGCGCAAGCCTTTCTGTGTCAGAAGGCGCGCTGACCTTGCAAGCGTCGAAGCCGGTGGCCGGCTTCTTTGCTTTTGTCGCGCTCGTCTGCATTCTTTACACAGCCATTTCGCTCTCCTTACGGGCTTGGAGGCGATGGCGGCAGTGGGCTCGCCGCTATCTGTACCATGAACTGCAGGATCATGAAAAGACATTGCGTGAGGATGAGACCCACGCTCTCTACACATACCCAGACGTCTGTCCTGAAAACGATGATGAGGAGAACGATGGCGAAGTTTAAAGACAGGATGCGCGGGAAGAAGTAGATTCTAGCTTTGGGCGTGGACGTTTTCTTGCACATCTCCACACGACGGCGGGCGTTGAGGACAGGACATGCAGTGGGACATATTCTCGCTTTAATCTGGATTCCACCTTTGACATGATATCTTTTGAAAGTGAGCCCATTCATATCAGACGAGCCTCCGGGGAAAAGTGTTATGGCCCACGGAAAGGCCCACTTCGGCACTCGCAGGTGCAGAGATTTATAAGCACGGCCACGACTCTTTCGATGGCAACCCTCAGGACCCGGAATTGAGATGGTCAGAACAACTTGCTTCTTGTTCTTTTGTTGCTCGCACCGTGCTTGCGCCCGTTGTTTACGCCCTTTTCTCCATTACCACCAAGTCGTTGTCCCCCCTCCCCCGACAATTATGCACTTTTCTTTTGAGGTTGCTCCACCGCGCGAACCTTTGCCCTTTGGTTACTACGGATCAGAACCATAGAGGGGAATTAGACAAACAGTTCAAGAAGAATCAAAATTGGTTTTGAGCTTATACTCCAAAGAACGGAGGACAAAAGTTTTTCAGCTAACGTCCCGGTGCGCACATTGGGAACAGAAGAATGTAGATTGGTTGAACCGCAGCCAACATGTCGACTCCTAAAGAACATTACTGCTGCTCACGTACGAAAGCAACTATCAATCTGCACTAAGCCAATTATTTCCTCACACCCCCCCCCTCCCCCAAACCTTTCCATCGTTACTTCGGAATGCCCGAGAATTCTGGCTCTGCCACAGCAAATTCGCCGCAGTAACCGTTACCTATGACGAGGGTTCCATCTGGAGAAGTGATAACAGTAGATGGGTTGGTGGCTGGGTCGGGACAAGTGTCGTCTGTTTCGCCGATATCGCATTCGCCACTCGCGGGTTCGAAAACCCAGACGTTCGTATCTCCACCATTATCCAAGAGGGCAGCAACACAGCAGTCTAAAGGAGAGGTATATAGTCAGTGTCACTTGTTCGGGAGTGTGAAAGATGCAGCATTGGTCCTGGAATCAGGGGCGCAGTCGCCCGCCTGGTTTCCGAGACATTGGTATAGAGTGTAACAGAGGAATGACCAACCGTATGCGGTATCCGTTGTGGTGGTGCTGACGGTCTCGAAACCTCCCTCGCCTTCGATGAAATGCCCACCACCAATATATGTGTCTAAAGAACGCGTAGAGTCAGTCTCATTGTTTTTCCGAGTGTGTGTGAAATAATAACGCCGTGGAGTAAAGTCCTTGTGCGCTGACCCGAAACAGACATGGACTATACTGGAGAAGACCAACTTACCGGCAAGGTTGTTGCTCGCACAGGCTGCGTAGAGTGTCGTGGTTGTGAGGACTGTTGTGGTCGTAGCAGTCGAAGTGGAGGTTGAGATGTCGGTGATAGTGCTGACCGTCGTAGCTGTTGCCGTGGTCGTGGTCGTGGTGACGCCAGACGGAATCGAAGTGGTGGTGGCGGTGGAGGTCGAGGTAACGGTTACTGTCTTTCCCGTGGCGGTGATAGTCGACGTAGTGGTCGTAATCGTTGTCGAACACGTGTCTGATACCCAGTGATGACAAGTGACTCCCTTGGGATAAAGCCACTCGGAAAGGCCTGGCTTCGAGCTTTGTTCACGCTGGTGTCCGGGCTTGACTGATCGCTTACCGACAGGGTCAATGCCGCCTGATCCGCTGTACGTGGAGCCTGGAAGGGAAGTCTGAACAGGAGTAAACAGGGCTGGCGCAGCTACGGTTGTCGTGGAGGTTGAAATAGTGCTAGTAGTCGTCGTCGTAGTTGAAGTTGTTACTGTCGTGGTTGTGTCGATGGTGCTAGTGGTCGTCGTGGTCTGAGTTACAGTTGCGAATGAGGTTGATCCTACCAAGGTGGTTGTGCTGGTGACAGTAACCGTGGATGTTGTCTGGGTTGGCGTAAAGGTCCTGGTCGTAGTCGACGTAAGAGTGGTAGTACAGGGTTGAGTTCGGGTGGTCCAGGTAGTGGCAGTGTTCCAGAGGCCACTGCTTGTACCCATGCTTGTATAACATCGTGTGCTGCTGCTGCTGTGCCCGGGAGCTTGAGGAAATGGGGGAGATGGGGGAGATGGGGGAGACGGCTTCGGAGGAGCAGCAGCAGTCAGCGCAGTCCACGAGGCCACAATGGCCAGGATGTATGCGGGAAAATGCATCACAGCGGCCTGGAAAAAGGAACGACGATAGTTGGAATAAAAAATGAGCGAACGAATGGAACGAAAAATCACTTCGAAAGAGAGGACTGAACTACATACTGGGGCAATTAGGGAGATAGTATTATTTTAGCAGAGGAAATCGTCGGGCAGGCAGCTCGTTGACCTCGTTGACCTCGTTGACTTGTTGTGCACTTTGGAAGTCCGTGGCGTCTGGAGTGTGGAAATTGGGAGTTTCCCCATTCATGTGCTGCGGTAGGGTAGAGTTCTGGATCAGGCCGGAACCAAATAGCTTGACGCCGATTAGGTGATTATATCACCTCGAGAAAGCCTCTAAAAACGCCGCGTTTAAAATTGTGCCCCGGACTTGTTTTGAATGGACCGACCCCGCCCCCTTACACTAAAAGCCCTTCGGATCCACTGAGAGAATGAGCTTGAATTCTCCTCATGTCCACCGACGGAGTCATTTTTCGTCTCGAGTCAAACCCGTTTTTCTGGGGAACAGCTAAATGGCGGACGTTGGGCGGGCCGGTTTGGGCGTTACTCGGTACAGCTGGTCCGGCGTGAGGAACGCAGCGAGGCAGCAACTTTTGGATCACCCTGCATCGCCCTGTCTCACTTTGTCATCAGACTCAGCTGGGTCAGAAGGTGATAGTGGCGGCGCGGGGAAAGGTGAGGCGACTTTGGTGACGACGCAGAAATCAATGTAGATCATCGTGTGATTTCCACCAACGATGGTGGAGCCCGCTGCGAGGGCTGCTTCTTGCAACGCCTCCTATCGTAAGACCCTGGACGGCTGTAACGACTATTGCCAGGATATGCGAGGTAAGCCATGTGATGTCTGGTAATTTACTCCGTGTGGAAACCACTTCTAACTCTACTGGAGGACCCGTGTTGGTGTCGCGTTATCCGAGCTCTTCTCCAGAGCAGGAGGAATAGTCTCCAGCTGCTTCGAGAACGATGACTCTGACATGTTGTCTTCACTCAGAGCAAAATCAAGAACCCTCCAGGAGCTCAACATTAATCATCGGACGGTTCAGAACAATTTTGACAACACCAAGCCCTGCGTACCCACCAATAAGTAGTGTTCTTCATGTCAGGCTAAAGAAACGTACGGAAAGGTGAAGGAAAACGAGCGAACAGGTGCAGGATTGGACAACGAAAATGCGAAGGAGAGAGGCGTCGTACCCAAGGAAAAGATTGGAATGAGTGCATATCTGATACACTGCGGCAAGGGTGCATCCGGGACGAAAGAGGAGCTGGTGGTTGCTCCGTCAAACCTGAACGCACCACGAGAACAGTAACGATTCATTACACGAGACATCGTTCCATATGGAGCGTTTTCCTAAAATGCCGTTTAGGAGATCGATGGGACGACAGTAAATGCCATTAAGGGCAATCGATGCGAAGGCGGTGGGTGAAAATTACACGAATTATTCACTCCTTCTGGCTAACGCCTTGTCGCTTTAAGTGCAAGAACTGGATGGGAGCGTTGGCAATGCTCAAAAATAGTTCCGTCGTCGCGATGCCCCTGCCCTACCGAGTACATTGCGAAAGGATTTAGCTTTGAAATCAGAAATTCCCTGCGGCATTGCTGGGATCAATTGAAAAATGGAGCAGTCCTTGCTGATTAGCAGTGTCCTTAACTCGAGGAGTGTCCAACTACGAGGCCTATTAGTGACTTCGGCGATACTCTCTCAGAGCGGATAAAGGAAGGGAGGGAGAGCCGATGAAGCAGGTAGAGGAAGGGTATTGCACAGGCCGTAGTGATGCCGGGTGATGTGTTCTGGTGTACCAGAGAGAACGAGCATTCGACTGTCTGACTGACTCTACCAGAGTCGATATTGTGGAAGGGCGATCCGGGTATGGCTAGGCCAGAGTCGCTGCACCGATGGTGTTGCCGTATGCGTGACGCCGAGACACAGTGTCGACCAAGAAGGGGCGGTGCACGCGAGCATGTTGTCGTCAGGCGCAATAGCCCCAGACCAACCGTACAAGCTGCTGTCGTCGTGGGTTTGCAAAAAAAAAAAAGATTGAGGACCAGAGCAGAAACCTCCTCTGCGATCCTTTGTACAAGCCTCTCGTAAGGGAACGCTGTCGCAAGTAAATATGAAGACACGCATTGTAGGAAAAAAGAATGGATAGACGTGTGCATGCAATGTCTCCGTTGCTGTACTTGATGGCACAATCGTTGTTTTTCATGGAAGACTGTCCAGGTTGAACAGTCTAAATACTTCGGTCGCGCAATGCCTCAGCCTTACGCTATAGTTCGACCAATCAGAACCTCCGGCACAACTGTACCGTCACTTTTAGCTCAGCCTCGCCAGTGCCGGCCTTTCTGTGCCCCAGCACAATAGGTCAGCAAGACGTACACGATATTCTCAGGATCACGATTATTCTTAACCCAGCGCTGATCAAGTCTCCAAAAAGTAATCCAGGGCCGTGCACCCTCGGTGCGGTGCAATACTATACCAGTGTCCTGAAAAATTAGCTGATACTTTGATTGGCGAACGCGAACGCTCTCACTCGGTAACGGAGACCGCCCCTGAAAAAAAGCGGACAGCCTAGCGCCTTTCCAGGAGTACGCTTTAGTAATGAAGGTATTCTGGATCCTAAATCGCTCCGAGGTAAAGGAGAGACCATCTTTAGTCTAGAGAGTGAGACGGTAGGGCACATATGGGATGGAGAACGCTCCAAGAATGTGTATTCCTATGTATCAAGAGACTAAGCTGAGGAGGGAGAGAGAAAGAAGAGAATGCGCTGGTGCCACTTTGTGTGGCGAACGCCTCTGCCAAGCCTCCACCTGCCACAGTATCCAATCAGGGCCGCCCGCTAGTCCTGTACCAGCTAGCCAATCATAGCACTGTCTCCCCATGGTTAGGTGTGGCCGGATCTGGATGGATCTGGCCTTCGCTTTCCCGGCCGTGACAGTTGGGCAAGGTGTAAGAGGGACAAACGTTGGTGGAGGACTTTCGGCACGTAGAGCACTGAGAGGGAGGGTCCCTTTTGTAGGATCCTACGGGGACTATTTTTAGGTCGACAATAGGCCGGTAGGAGAACCCCTATAGAACCGCGTGCTAGACTCCGATATTGGTGACGGTTAGGCGGCCACAGACTGAGGATCAATGTTTAGCGCGAGGACAAAAACGGTCGTCGAGGGGGTAGAGCGAAGTTCGTAGGTGCGGGTAGATGCGTGAAGGTGAGTGAAAGGTGATTGAAAGGCGAGGGTAGGTGAAAGGGGGTGAGCGACGTATAAAAGCGGCGCCGGTTTGGCGTTGATATACCTCCTCTTGAACCGCCAAGATATATACCGGCATACTTGCTTTTTTGGGATAACGCCCAGCGAGACTTCGCTTGATCCCGAATCGGGCTACTTGCCTTGGCTCTCGAGCTCTTGCCCGCAAGCTGTCTGAAGGTCCTGCGTACGATTGATTTTGAGCTGCCGAAGAACTTTCTCGCGTTCCCCCTTCATTGTCGATTCCAAGCTCTAAGCGACAGCTACTCTGGCAAGATGCCGGCTGTGGTAAGTTTGCGCCTCTTGAAATTCCTTCGCTGTTCAAACACTGACTGACAGCCGCAGTCCCAGATTTCCAGCGGCATCTTCAAGTACGAACTTCCCCCTACACTTCCGTGTCTGCTCCTGCTCACCCTTTCACAGTGGCCTGATGCGAAAGAATGCTACCTGGCTAACGACAATCTTCCTTGGCGCCTTCACTTTTGAATTGTGAGTTCATGTCTTCTGCGGTATTCTCTGTACCGCCAGCTGATGCCTTTCGCAGGGCGTTTGAAGGTGTAACGAACTCTATATGGGACAACTGGAACAAGGGCGTACGTGTTCCATTCATAATACATTCTTGCAGCACAGAATCTGACTCGACGCAGCGGCAATGGAAAGACATCAAGCACAGATACATGCAGCAAGCCGAAGAAGAGGAAGAGGAGTAGTTCGACCGGTTCCGGGCACATGAAGCATGGAGTTACAATCACAACCAGGGTGTCCCAGAAGAGAAAAGAAGGGGCCGTGTCTCTTGTGAGGCATAAGACCCAGGAAGACTATGTACATAACAAGGAGGACGAGAACAATTCTGAAATTGAGACCATTTCCAATCGTCCAGTCGATCTCGTTTCCCAGCGGTTTTCGGTAGCGAAAGAGGCGATGGCTGCATTCGGACATTATGCAGCAGCTTCAACGAGATAGATCGGCTTGCCTACCACTGAGAGACTCTCAATATTTCGAATCGTGCGCATTTGGTGGCGGCGTGGCCCTCTCATGCGGCAGACGCCGGATGAGGGACAGTCGACCTTTTGAAGGACCTTTTGACCATGCCCTTCGGTTGTGACATGTGGTAGACATGAACGAAAATGGACACGTTAAGAGCTGGATTTCGTGGATCGTACAGTAGTACCCCCGTCCCATCCCGTGACCCTATCATGTTGCCCCTATCAGAATCTGTGAAAGTCGGGGACGGACGTTGAAGCCATATACCGCCTCGAGGCCTTGGCCTCGAGGGTCTGTCTGATCGGTCATAGTAACTGCATCGCAGCCTCCGTCACGCTTCCTCCGCCTAATCCTCAGCTTGTAACAGAAGTCCTTCCTTCCTTGAAGCAATTTGCAATTTGCACGATCCGATTACTTTGTCGCATCTCTAAACTTGTGAGAACAGCCCAAAGCGCCGAGTGCTAATCGACTCATTCGGCTGCTAACAGCGGCGTACCTCCATCAGACAACTATCTCGCCATACTCACGCTCTCTGTATCCTTGCCCCAGGGCGAATCCTCTCTTCGCGCAGCCAGCTTTCTTACGATACATTTTCTCTACGAGAATATTAGGCTTCTGCGTGTCCAAATGTACGCCACATCCACCGTGAAGCGCTCATCATGACAACGCTGAACTCCAGCCTGGACCGTCGACTGCGCCAGGCGCTCTGCGACCACCCGCGGCAGCACGACTATCGCTACGGTGCAAATGCAAGAAATAGCCTTCTAGAGATCCTCTTTCGGGCCCTGACCAATGACCGAGCAGAATACTTGGACGACCTCTTTCCGCAGGGCTTCCCGCCTTCATACAGGCTTCAAGACGCACAGGGGGTACAAGAGAATGCTGAATATAGTGCAGCTGCTAGAGGACATCCATGCGGACATATATTCAAGCCGGGAGAGGCTAGCTATCACTGTAGCACCTGCACCGACGACAACACCGCCGTCCTATGTTCTCGCTGTTTCGTTGCAAGCGACCATGAGGGGCATCAGTATAGCGTGAACGTCAGTGCTGGAAATAGCGGATGTTGCGATTGCGGCGATGACGAAGCGTGGAAGAGACCTGTTAAATGTGCCATTCATACGGCAGGTGACGATTGGCAAACAACCGACGAGCATGTCTCTCCCTTGCCTGCAGATCTGCAAGAGTCTATTCGCACTACTGTCGCCACGGCTCTGGATTACTTCTGTGATATCATATCTTCTTCCCCGGAGAACCTGCGTCTGCCCAAGACGGTAGAGTCGGTGACTCAAGACGAGATCAAAAGTCGGCTCTCTGCAGAAAACTATGTGTCGGGAGACGAACTGGAAACCAATCCTGACTACTGCTTGATCATCTGGAATGACGAGAAGCACACAGTGCGCGAGGTACAGTCGCAAGTTGCGCGAGCGTGTCGTCAGCGAGAGTCGTTCGGCTTGGCCAAAGCAGAAGAAGCCAACGATGTCGGCAGAAGTGTGGTCAAACACTCTCGTGATCTCAAAGAGCTCACCCGAATGGCAAAGATCATCGAAGAAATCAAAGTTACAGTCACGATCAGGTCATCTAGGGATACTTTTCGGGAACAGATGTGTGGAACAATCATCGAATGGCTTGCTGATATCGCTGGTTCCAGCATTGCAGGAGATGGTCATATTTTACGGCGTGTTATTTGCGAAGAGATGCTCCAGATCTGGAAGGTCGGAAGTAAGGCTTGGAACGCCAAAGTGGGAAGAGAAGAACTAGACGATCATGGCGACGAGGATGATCGCGAATACAGAAGGAGAACAAGGTTCCGCTACTTCGACCCCCTCCAATTCGCAATACAACGAGCAATGGCAGGGGAAATTCTGGATGAAGATGATGCTAGTGACGGCGATGAGATTGGGAAGTTGATGACGACGAAGAGGAGGACGATGAAGACGACAACGAACTGATCGATGTGGATGAGCGGGAAATGAACGATCTCATCCTCACCGCGACAGTTTTCGACGGGTCGCATCGCTTGGATCTCCTGGCCGAACAAGCAGGCGACGCCGATGTCACGGATGACGCAGACGAGATGGACACCGACGGTGACGGGGATTTCTTGGATATTGCAGAGCGAATGGATATGGACGGACCATCACCTCCACCCCCAGCGCTTCCTACTCAAGATATAGGAGATCCTGGAAACAACGTGGCAATGGGTGAGGATGCGTCCCCGACTAACCCAGGTAGCAATACCAACTACCTCAATATACCAAGGACACCCGGTGTCCCTGCGCGCAGAACACGCCACCGACCCACGCCACCAAATCACTGGAAGCTAGCCCCGTCAAGTCAACCTCCTCAGAACGCGACCATCCCTGTCTACGAAGACCTTACGAAGAACATCCGGGTGGACTCAATGATCCTCTTTGATCTGCGCCTGTGGAAACTTGCAAGAACGAAGATGCGGGATCTCTTCATCAGCACACTTGTCAACATTCCCCAATTCAAACGCATCCTTGGACTAAGGTTCTCCGGCTTATATACAACCCTTGCTCAGCTCTATCTCGTCGCAGATCGCGAACCAGACCACTCTATCATAAACCTGTCATTGCAGTTATTGACCACACCCTCTATCACGGAAGAGGTTATCGAGCGGGGGAACTTCCTCACAAACTTGATGGCCATTCTTTACACCTTCCTGACTACGAGACAAGTGGGCTTTCCGAAGGACCTCGACCCGGGGGCCACCCTAGGCTTCGACGCTGGATCTGTTGCCAACCGGAGACTCTATCATTTCTTCTCTGATTTGAGATACTTTCTTGCATCCCCATTCGTTCAAGCTAAGGCCCGAAGCGAGCCCCAGTATCTGTTCCAATTCCTTGATTTGGCCAAATTGTCACAGGGCATCTGTCCTAATGTGAGAGCAGTGGGTGAACATGTTGAATACGAAACGGATGCCTGGATCAGTGCCTCTCTATTGACACGCGATATCAACAAGCTCTGTCGACAGTTTGCAGAAGCTTATTACGTTTCCAAAGACAGCAGTCCTTCGGCTCTTCGCCCAACTTGGGACGCCATCTCGCACGCTGCAGGTGTCGCAATCATAAATTCTGTCGGACTCGAGCGTCGCCGCTTCGAGCAAGCAGAGATCAAAGAACCTGTCCGCTTTCACGAAGTGGATCCTTATGGCTACAAAGTTGTCGACTTCGTGGTGGAGAAGGGCGCACTAAGTTTCCATCATCCGCTACACTACACGCTCTCCTGGTTGCTGGAATGTGGGAAGGAGTTTAAACAGTCCATAAATACTCTACGAGATACCGCGCAGGCGTTCTTGTCACACCTACACGATATCTCTCTGAGCTCCCGGGACAGTTCGATCAAAACTGTCCTCAACTCGGCCGACGATGCCCTTCTTGCGATGTTCGACTACCCTCTGCGTGTTTGTGCCTGGTTGGCGCAGATGAAGGCCAACCTTTGGGTCCGAAATGGGATGAGTTTGCGGCATCAGATGGTACAATACAAAAGCGTCGCCCATCGTGATGTTGGACACCATCGAGATCTGTTTCTTCTGCAAACGGCACTTGTTGCCTGTGACCCCAGCAGAGTACTTGCGTCAATGATCGACCGTTTTGGCCTTACTGCGTGGTTACGAAATGGATTTGAATCACTCGAGATCTGCGATGACAACCAGATGCTGGACCTTGTGGAGGATTGCATTTACCTTTTGATCAATCTACTTTCCGATCGAGATGCTCTCATTACTGACCGAGACAACCCGGAGTCCCAGCTCCTTACGCTTCGTAAAGACATTGCCCATACTCTCTGTTTCAAACCATTGTCGTACTCCGACCTCTACTCTCGCCTAACAGAAAGAGCACAGGACCACGAAAAACTCCAAGAAGTCCTTGAGCAGATGACCAAATACCGGCCACCGGAAGGTCTGCATGACTCTGGCTTGTTTGAACTGAAAGAAGAGTACTTGCAAGAGCTGGATCCGTACAACTCCCATTTCACGAAGAACCAAAGAGATGAAGCAGAGAACATCTACAAGAATTGGATGGGCAAAAAGTTACACAAACCGCCGGAAGATATCGTCCTGGATCCCAAGCTGCACCCTATTCCGTGCGAGGCATATGCCAGTCTCTGTGCCGTTGTAAACACTCCTCTTTTCGCAGATTTCATTCACAAGGCACTGGTCTACGTCGCCCATGGTCATAAGTCCAAGGCTGGCGTTTCGGCAACACGCGTTGAGGCATTTCTTCAAATTGTCCTACAACTTGCGCTTATTGCTACATTAGAGGACAATTCCCCGGACGATGCGAGCGACAGTCCTTCTTTCATCCGCCATGCTATGAAGTTGGAATTATCTTTCAACAACTCGCCACCACCACACACCATAATTGCGGTGCTATCCGAGATATGGCGCATGGAAGAATTTAGCTCCTGCCGAAGTAAGATCAGACACATCCTACGGCTTTTCCATCAGAAGTTACCCCACCAATTTACTACGTCGACACAAAACCTGGATTTCCCATCAGGCAGATTCGACACAGCTTCTCCTGCCAATGTCGAAAATGAAATCGAGGCTAAGAAGAAACAAGCAATGGAGCGAAAAGCACGGGTCATGGCTCAGTTTCAGCAGCAACAACAGAGTTTCATGGACAAGCAAGGCATGACCGACTGGGGAGACGAAGACTTGGAATCCCCCGACGAAGAGTTACCCAAGTCCACCGAGATGCGCCACTGGAAATATCCTGCTGGACTCTGTATTCAGTGTCGTGAAGATACGTCCGATTCGAGATTCTACGGCACGTTTGCTATGGTCACCGACGCTCACATCTTGCGGGAAACGGACACGCATGATGTAGATTTTGTTGGTGAGCTCTTTGCGGTCCCCGACAACCTAGACCGCTCCATCGAAAATATCCGGCCGTTTGGAGTCTCGGGATCCAATCATGAACAGGTCAAACGTTTGACCGCAGATGGCCAGGAGATCACCGTGGATTTTCAAGGCTTGGGTAAAGGTTGGCCAAAAGGCTATACGAAGAAGGGCCCAGTCTCTACAAGCTGCGGCCATATCATGCACTTCACGTGCTTCGAAAATTACTATCAATCAATTACGCGGAGACACGCACAACAGGTTGCCAGGAACCACCCTGAACGGATATCGTTGAATGAGTTCGTTTGCCCCTTGTGCAAAGCGCTTGCGAACACCTTCCTGCCGATCGTATGGAAACACACACAACAGTCCTATCCCGGAACTCTTGAAGTATCACAAGAATTCGAATCCTTCTTGGGCAACAGTCTGCCGTCCGCTGATGCGCCAACCGCTGCTCAGGACCCCTCGTTCGCTGCCCATGCTTCACAAACCTACTTACAGACTCTGGCAACCTTTTCCAACAGCTCCCTGGCCCCAGCCATCGCTCGCTGGCAATCGGGTGATCTCACGATCAGTCCAACGAGCCAAGCATGGGCCGAGCGACCAGAGCTTGCCGCCTTTGCTGAGCTTGAAAACATCTACGGCCGGCTTCGAGAAACTCTCTTAGTTCTGGAGGTGACGACAGGGGTTCGTCGAAAGGACCCCAGTATACATGAATTCCCGCTCCTGGTCGATACACTGGCGAATACCATAGCCTCAGTTGAGATTGGCCACAGGGGCCGCGAGGCTGAGTTTGGCACGTCGTTGTTGACAAGCATGCCGCAACAGACACTCAGCCACCTACAAACCTTGTCGTCAACCTTGAAGGCCTACGCGGCTACAGGCGTCTTAACCGTCCGTGGTTCTGTTGAGGCGCAGTACAGAGAAATTTGCGATCGTCTTGAGCGTCAGATAGCTGGAATAACAACAAATACGACGCCATCAACCGAAGCCGAGACCGTCTCGCCCCTCCTTGCCATCGACCCGTTCCAGTTTCTGGTTCGGGCAACGATGGTGCTCGGCCCCATTCGAAGCTTCGAGTTGCGCCATGTTTTGCAAATGGCTCTGACCCTCGAGCTTCTCCGGGTGGTTCTGGCGTTCTTAGGCCAATCCACGGCCCTCTTGAAGGTGGGCGAGATGCTCGCTCAAAACCAGATCCGACACGCCAGCCTCCCCACGCCGGAAACAGAGCAGCTGCGTAGCGTGGAAGACATTGTTTTCTGGGCAAGACAACAGTTGCAGCAAACAGACGAAGGTCGCCGTCACCTTTCCAACAGCCTGCAACAAATGTCACCCAGCACGGCTGGGACGTTGTTCAAGTTGTGCAAGGTGTATGCTCTTGCTTTCCTCCGAAAATCTGCCATCTTCTTTCATGTCGCGCACGGCGTCGATTTTCCCACCACGGCCGGCTCCGAGGCAAGCTTGTCAGAGCTCGAGCGTCTGTGCCACTTTTTACACTTGCCAAACATTGATGACATTCTCAGATCGTTTAGCGAATACTCGACTTCCGGCACACTAAAATATCGGGCAAGCATTTGGCTTCAGGACTACATACGTTATGAGGCGAAGAACCAAGGGATGTCCACAAGCGCAATGGATATCAAGTTATTACACCCGGCACCGTTCGAATTGATTGGGCTTCCCAAATACTTTGATGTGCTAATGGAAGAATCGCACAAACGCAAGTGTCCTACAACTGGCAAAGAGCTGCTGGATCCTGCCCTCTGCCTCTTTTGCGGGGAGATATTCTGTTCCCAAACTGTGTGCTGCCAGACGACCGGCAGGCGTGGTGGCTGCAACGCGCATCTCGACAAGTGTTCGAGCCCGATCGGGATGTTCTTGTTCATACGGAAATGTCACGTAGCACTGCTGCACGTCACAAAGCACCCCAAGGGTGGCAATCAGGACGAGCTCCGGCAAATGAATGGGCTGCCACCAAGACACCCCATGAGTCACGGATCCTTTTTTTCAGCACCATATTTGACCAAACATGGGGAGACGGATTCAGGATTGAGATCGAAACACCAACTGATTCTCAACCAAAAGCGGTATGATAAGCTGCTGAGAGATACCTGGTTGATGATCAATGGCAGTGTGTGGAGCACAATAGCTCGGAAGCTGGAAAGTGAGGTCAATGCCGGCGGTTGGGAAACACTGTAGACACGAAGTCTCGACCACTCCGGGTTTGTGAATGGGAGCAGTGATTGTCATGAGACTACGACGAGACAGGCAAGAGTCCCAGAGACTGGGTGACTCCGATGGCGTTGCACAGGTGATTATCGTCCACGCCCGCATACAGTACTCGGTAGTTAACTTGGAGATGTACTCGTGTGTTGATGATATTATGATGATATGGCATTACTGCCTCTGAGCTGCCAAGCCATGTGATGGTTTCAGGTGGGCGCTTAGTAAAACCCAGTTGGGGCCAGTACGATTGGCTTCTGATGTTTCTTTTCACGTTTCATCACCCGCAACCCATCTCCAATCGCACTCATCACACTTGATATCTTCGTCTTCTCGACCCAAGGTCCGACCTCAGAGGCCAGGCGCCAGAGGCGGTGCATTTGCCCAGGCCGCCGTTCAAGATGGCGCCGTCCAAGTGCCCAGCGCCGTGCAGACGCCCATCCTGTTCAACATAAGCTGAGTCGATATCGCAAGAGATCCCTTTTCGCATCCTCGTCTCTTTTCTGCTGTGTGAATCTGTCCTCCATATCTTACAGTCGACTCCGTTTAGGAGCCATCGTGATCATGACTCCCTCAATACTCACGCGGCCGTTGCTGCACGGCCTTACACTTCTTCTATGCCTCGACCTCCTCGCATATTCGCGGGCCGTGGCACAATCCGGTGACGGTGGAGGAGCTCAGGGCGTGGAACCGGGCGACATTGGTTCTAGCCCTGGGACTTCGACAGAGGACGCCGGGGCTGCAGGCCCAGATACCGGATCTGTCAATCTGAGCAAAGGAGCCACGATCGCAATTGCTCTGGTCGTGAGTCTGGTGGTTGTCCTTGGTGGTAAGTGTATCTCTTTCATCCCGGTCCATTCCGACGTCTTTTGCTGGTCGAGTGTCCTAATACGAGGTAATTCTACGCCTATCAGCTGCGATGACGATTTTGTTCTATCTGGCAAAGAAGAGACAATGGAAGATCAAGGAGAGCCTCCGAAGGTCAGCAAGAAAGGTCGGAAATGTTGTCAAGGCTGTTACCACACCGATTACACCCAAGAAAATGACCTTCTCTCCGATAGAGAAGAGACGACGAACGGAGCACGCATTGAAGAGGGCGAACGACCAACTGCCGCCATCGAAATCGACTGTGACCAGTGAAAAGGAGGCTGAAAGTGGAAGCCGATCGCCGTCGACGGGTAGCAGCCGTGACCTAGAAAAAGGACTTCGAGGTGGTGCTGTCGACGTCGAGTCAAAATGGGGAAATGACTCAGTGCAGGTGAAAGCTGGAAAGAAGGACAAGAAACGGCCGAGGCCTCCCAGTGTCACTATTCCATCTTCCGCCTTCGAGATGGACAGTCCCAACACGCCCATGTGGAAGAGAGTGTTTGGACGGTAGAGAGGTCGTCAGGAACGACCTGACAAAGGACCCGGCGGCCTGGGTATGCGTGATTACGAACACTTCGTGTCGAGAACCTATATTGAGGGCGTCCTTTTGATGAAATCGGCTGTTTTAGGGATGATACCATGGGCAATGAACACAAGATGAACACACCTGGGTTCTTTCCCCTCGTGGCTTTCCTCTGACCTTTCCTCGGTGGCTGTGAATAGAAGAGTTTGCATGCACTTGCTCTCAGATCTATATCCCCCAAACACAGAGACAGGGCCTCAACAACCGTCAAGGAGCACCTCATGTGTTTACGCACTGTGTGATCCATGGCTACAAAATTCGCGAGGAAGGCGCAGTTGTGGACGGCTGGGGTGTCTTGGCCCAGAAGAGGCACTCAACAGCGTCCGCAGCCACTTGGCAGCCCTTCAACCTCTCGCCTCTCTCCTTTGCCACCTCCCTGGCAAGCTTCCTCAGCCCCTTCCAGCCCTGATCCGAAGCTCACGCAATGACTGGAGAACCCGACACACCACAGAGTCCTCAGGCTGATGGTGCTTATCACCGGCCGAGAGAAGATGCTCGTGGAGGCGTCTCCCAGTGCATTGAAGGTGATGTCTCGCTGCACCAGGCTCTCAATACCACCAACACTAACAATGATGTGCGCAGGGGGCCGAGCATCACCCGTTGAGGCCTTTCCAGGAGCACCTTCCAAGTACGATCCTAGTCATGGCAATAACCACGTCAACCAGCTCTCAGCCCAACAGGAGAGAGGGAGCCTGGAAGCTGTATCTAGTGATGAAGTTCAGTTCGACTTTGCACCAGCCCAGCAAAGTCACCCTCACCATCAAAACGTGGAGCCTTCGTTGGCCACTAGTCCAGGCTCAACATCATCAGCCCAGGTCCACACAATGACAAGAGCGAGGTCTATTGGTCATAGAGTATACAGCGCGGGAGTAGGTCCGATCCACGAATCTAGGGTTTCAAAGTCTCCGACAGAACACCGTTCGAGACTGCTCCACAATCGTCAAACACACCCTCAGACAGACCTTGCAACAACTCCTTCACAGCCTTCAGAAGAGGATCTGCTCTTTCTGCTCATGTCCCGAGCGCGAGAGACACAAAAAGCTCTAGAGAGGCTGGAGCACCTCGAGAACGAAAACCAGGATCTGCGAGAGCTACAGGGGCAGACAGAAGCTGAGCTACAACAAGCCACCAAAGCACGAGATGAATATGCTCAATATTCCCATTTTCTCGACCAGAGCTTAGTGCTTTTTCGAGAAAAGTACTCCAAGTTGAAGAAATGGGCTCTGGAGACAAACAAAGACTGCGAGATGTTGCAGCAGAGTAGCTCAGGGTTCCAGCGAAGTTTGGCAGCTTTGGCCAAAGACAGGGATTACCTCCTTACGCAGTTGCACGAGGCTCGGTCCTCTTCACGCTCGACATCGGAGCAAATGGAGAATATTCAAAGCGGCGTCCGGGAGGTGAGAGTAATGGCAGAGAATAGCGGTGCAACAATCAAGCAGCTGGATGCCTTTGCTGTGGCCCAAGAGGAACATTTGATGAGCGAGAAGCAAAGGTGTCGAAGGCTAGAGGCTCATATACTCCACTTGGAACAGGAGAAAAACAAGCAAAATATCAGACTGCACAGCCAGCATCAAGCCACCAATCAAACCCTGCAGGACATCTCGAAACAGCTGGGTGCATTCCATAATGGGAGAGCAGCAGAGAGTTCTGCGACAGCCCGTATTTTCGAAAGCCTGCATCAGATCCAGTCGGTGATTGACACCAATCTGCTGGTAAAATCAGATCTGGCTCCGCTGAGAGAGGATTGTACATCAGTGAATTCATCGCTGACCAAGATTGAAGGTTCACTTTCTAAAAAGGTTGAGACGGCAATAGCAAATCTCCGTCACGACTTACAACAAGACGTCTCCAATCAATTATTGAGACTGTCGTTGGAAGTGCAGTCAGGGAACGCCGAAGTTGTCGAAGCAAAAGCGGAAGTGGCCCGACTGGAAGGAAAGACAGAGCAGACACAACAGATCATAGAGCTCCTTCGCGAGGCTAAGCGTGAAGCACAGAAGCATGAGGCAGAGTTGCAAGATGCCAACAAGAGTCTTCGAAACAACAAAGAAGCAATTCAAACGCAGAGCGAGGAGCTCCGAACGTCGTTGCGAACGGTCACGACCAAGTGGCAGACGGCATGCTCCGAACTTGAAAAGTGCAAGCAGGGCAGGAACGAGGCCCACGCAGAAGTCATTGATTTGACAATCCGTCTGACCGAAGCCATGCATGAACTCAACTCCCTACAAGCTGAGCTAATGGCCAGCGAAGACGTTTTGATCGAATTCGAACAACAAAATGCCGATCAAAATATGGAGGTAGGATGCCCGGTCGGCCTGGCCGGGGTATTGCTAATCTGAAACAGTTGAGAAACGTGAATGTTCTGCTTTCGACTCAGAGGAGTGATATTGATTATGAGATACAAAGAAGACTTGAGATTGAAGACGAACTGGCGATGAGCAAAGCGCTGGAGCTACAAACTCGGAGACAACTTACACTGTCTCGGGAAGAAACGACTACAGCTACCAGACTTCATCGAGACATGCAAAGCCAGATAGGCGTGCTTAAACAGACATTAACGAGGACAGATGATAAAGCTCGGAAGCTTGAGGAAACTCTCAAGTCTCTAGAAGAGACTACAGCTGAGCTGGAGCATCTGAGAAAGCAGCAAGCCACCCTGCAGCGCTTCAAAGAAGAGTCTGTGTCTCAAAGTCAGGAAATTAGGGACAAATCAGCGGAGATCCAAACTCTCGAAAAGCAGATCAAGGACCTGCGAAATACGTCTGCCGATCTCGAAGAAGAAGTGAGAGGAAAGGACAGACTGGCAGAGGAGAACGCCAATATCCACAATGACCTGAAGAACTTGCGAGAGCAGCTTCAGCAGAAGACCATCGAGACCGCTCTGCTGGAATCTGCTCTTGCTGCTGCTCAGGTTCGGACAGCCCAACTCGGCGATTTAAAAAGAGAAAAGTCCTCCCTCAAGGAAGCTGTCGAATCTCTGACAACGGCCCTCGAACAATCGAATGAGCAGTGCGCCCAGATTTCACCCTTGCAGGACACCGTCGCGCAGAAGGACCATCAGATCACGGAACTGCAGAAGGACTTAGCGATCTTTCGCGGCCAAGCCGAGGAACTGAAGAATCTTCGAGCCGAGTTGCAAGAGAAGGAAGAGAGGCAAGCAGATTTGCAACAGCAAATCCTCGGCCTCGAAGGCGCCGTCTCCAATGCCCAGCTTGATGGTGATGAGGTAAACCACAACATCCAGCAACGAAGAGTCGCAGATCGCTCTGGAAACGCAATGAATTCCCACAACAACGAGTTGCCCGGCACCCGCCCATATTTCAATGGTGGCGATGTTCACAGTCCTTTGAACTTGAGTCCGGCAAACCCCACGACTGGTGCTATATACATTGTACAAGAAACACAACTCGAAGTTCAAGAGTCCCAACTAGTGGGTCCAGATAGTCTCATACTATCTGTAGATCAAGGTCAGGAAAGCAGTGGCTCAGAACTTTCTCCGATTCCAAGTGATGACGGGGAAGCTAATCTCGACGACCTGATTAACCATGGCCCCATTGGCCTCAACACCAGGCGCCATAACGGCAGAGAAACTCATGTCTGGCCGAACGAGAGCAGCAGCATTAGACATCGCCAGCCGACCAGCGAACAGCCTCCATCCAGCCCGTATGGATCGCAAAGTGATCAAATGCTTCTGGACCAAGTCAGCCAGACCGAGTCTCAGGAGCCTGACGATTCCGACTCCACTAAGACTGATCCGACTTTTGCGATGCCGGTTAATAGAACGGGGATGAGGCAGGGACCAGGTCCAAGAAGATTAAGAAGCGAACATCGAGGCCCGAGTGGTCGATCCATTGCTTCTCCCGATCCTGGCGCGGAGTCACTAAGCAACCGGCCATCCACACCTGCCATCATGCGTGAGCGGCATCGACCCAATTCGACAGCCAAACGTCGCTCAGAGCCCGAGAACGACGCGGACAGGGTTTCTCCGAAGAACCCCAAACGTCTCAAGCGGACAGCTGCGAACCTGGAAGCGAAGAAGTCACAACCGGCCATGCCGAAGTCTGAGAATGGCGAAAAGTCATCGTCTCGAGGTGCTGCCACCTTCAGTAAGAGCGGTGGCGGCAGAGGCAACAGTGTCGTCGGAACGAATGCCCCTGGTCCTGGAAAAATTCAACGATCGACCAAACCCGCCCGTAAGGGCTCCCGACGGGACAAGTACACCACCCGGTTTGGTGCGGAGACTTGATGCAGGGCAAAGAAAGAGAGAAATAGTGCTTTCCAGACGGGTAAAGAAACAAGATCCGACGAGGCAGAACGAAAAGGGGTAGGCGATCGTGTTGTGATACATGGAAGACTTCTGTGAATATGTTGTAGTGGTATCCATGTGTGACATATTTTGAACTCTGCACGTGGATTATCGATTTCAATGAGCTTGATGAGAAGATTACACGAACAACGAGTTAGTTCGGGCGTCAGCTAATACGACTGCTATGTATTTATGTATGTTATATGGTACGGGACAGCTTGTCAGAAAAAAAAGAAAAGGAAAGGAGAAAAACACAACCTCGAAAAGAGCATTGAGAAGGTTCCCTAACCCGCTGGCCAGGGAGGCGGAAGAAGTTGTAAGAAACAAGCTGATAAAAAAAGACTACAGATATGTGCCGAGTTCTGCCAGGGTCAATCCGTAGCATAATACCGTAGTACCACCGTAGATGGTTTGTCCGCTCCAATTACAACCCACATCAGGGTGGGCATATCATGATATGACTGTTCCCTTCCACCCTGTGCGCCTTACTGTACATATATTTCAGGGGACCAACGCCCTTCGCCCACGATGATTGATTATCATCCAGCAGAAGGATCAATCTCCACCCAGCCAAGCCTCGCCCGGCGGCTCTCAGCCCACAACCAGTTGTTTGTTTGCTGGTGGCAGTTCCAAACCCAGTTCTGGGGCGTAAAGTGCCGCTTTCATCCACGTTGTGAAGATGCCACAGATGCAGGCAGGTCGATATAGCCGGTCTTTGCAGCTTGCTTTGTTTGACTTCATCAATGACACCACCCACGGCTGGTGCATCATGCCGTAAGTGATGCCATGCTTGCAACGAGAGAGGAGATGCTCGTCGTGTGTGCTCAGTTCGCTCCGGCCTCGAGTAAAGCATTTTGAAGCCTTCTTGCCCGACTGGCGATGGACGGCGAGAAGAGAGAGAGAGAACAGTCCGAGTAAATAACGAGACGAGAGCTGCGGTTTTCGTTTTCGGACCAGATTGTGTTTTTCTCTCAAGACCACATGATGATGATAAGTCGAACGCTCCTCCCTCCAGCTCGTGCATTGTGGAATGGTTGAACACCGTTCGCCGCTGGCGTCCAAGAAGTGCAGGACGTCGTGACCGATCTCATTGCGCGCCTGGGTGCCAGGTCTGTCGACTCATGGGGCGAAGGCGCCCCTTCACCGGCAGGCACTCTCTCTATCAAGGTCCAAGCGCTCAAAATGTGTACTGTCCTTCGTGCAGCGTCTTCCACAGCTGAACGGATAGACAGACGGACGGACAGATTCATTATTGCTTGCACATGAGGTCTTCTCTTTTGGTCCCTGGTCCCTACACCTTCCTCATTTCCTTGAATATTTTTGTCAGCTTCCAGGCTCTGTCTCTCTCTTTTTCTCTCTCTCGGTCGGTCTCTTTCTCTTTTGCGACCAAGCGAAACCTGCGAATGAGCTCTCTCGTCCCATGAATTCCCTTTGCTGGATATTCATTTCCCCCCCTCTTCTTCTTCTTCTTCTTCTTCTTCCTCTTCTTTTCTTCGTCTCCACGCGACATGACAATAAACTTTATTTCCCCCGCTTCTGCTCCAGAAACAGCACCTGCCGCTTGACCACGGGGTCGTACTTCATCATACTCAGCGGCCGGGACGTGCGGGGGCGAACCATCGTGCGGTAGTAGCCCGTCAGGGCCATGGAGATCAGGCGGACGGCGACGGTGCGGGATTTGGCTGTTTAGGGCAGCACATAAGACTTGTCAGTTTGACGTGGAACAAGAAGGAGGAAAGGGGAAAAGGGGGGGAACAGCGGTGACAGTCACAGGGTCGGTTGGGACGTACGCTTTTTAGCCATGGCTGGACTGGAGCTTTGGAGTGGTAAGGTACGGTGAGCAAAGTGAGTTGAAAGGGAGGTATTCCGGGATACAGAGAGCAACTGCTATATGCTCTAGGTGAAGCTGTAGATGGGATTGAGATGCTGTTGTCGTTGTTGTCTGGAGTGTACGAATCGCGTGAATGCTCAATATGGGGAGAGAGGGACAGAGCTGTGAGTCGGAATCTTTGAGGTACTATTGTCGGGGAACAAACACTGGCCAAGCCTGTGTCTGGACAAGTGCGTCACACTGATCCGCCGTAGCAATTCTCTAACTACAATACTACGGTGGACTATTTATCGTTGACCCCTTTTGCTGTTTGAGATTTGAGCCTTGCCTTTGTCGACAAGCTTGAACGATTCGATTCACTGGCATCAGAGCAATGCTCGTACGTACTTGCGAGGTTGGTTTGCAGGAAGCCGGTGGTACCAGACCGTTTTGTTTATTTTATTCTGAGGCAGCTGACTATTCCATAGGTCAAACATGCCCGAGGGGCCACCGACTCGCCGTTTTTTATGCATAATGGTGCCGTTGCTCCTGTCGCAACGACTGCGATCTTTCCCGCCGCTATGAATACTAGAATATCAGGCAGGATCTGAGGCAGTGCCTGGCTTGTCCTTTTTGAGGAGGACAGCTCGAGATCCCACGACTGAATCCACTGATGCATCGAACCCCGGATTTCAGGCCGTCATGTGTCGTCGCGTCGTGTCATTCCCGTTGTTTCCCGAATCGCCCTTTTTATGACCGGTGATATGCATGGCATGCGAAATAAGGAATGCTATTTACAGCTCGTCGGAAAAGGTGCTGCTTGTGAGGAGATGAGGCCTTCGATGGCGCTCGGACTCAGTCGGCATAGAGAAGACATGATTCAATTACTGCAGTAGTGGATCCTGGTAACCAGTCAGCGTCTCTGTCATCAACCAGCACAATCTCCTTCCAAGTACTTACCCTGTAGTGTTTTTGACTGTTGGCCTGCTTCTCCAGCTTGGCCTGGTACCGGTTCTGCGCTCGCCTCTCTCTCTGTCGGGCTCGAATCTCTTCAGAGCGGACGTCACGTCTCTGCTGGCTCGTGGCACCAAGCATCCCAGCCTCACCGCGTCTCATGAGACTGTTCCGAGGAGGAGTCGCCGGAAGATCGATGTCGTCCATTTCGGCGTCTTCTGAGCTTCCCTCTTCAATCAATCTCTGGGCGCGTTCCATACGCTCCGCGGCCGTGGGGTAATTGTGCAGATTTTGCCGGTAATATTTTCTCAAGCTCCGGTGACCAGCTACTCTGCCGCTGGGAAGATGCATTTCATGTTCGTCATAGAACACGGCATTCGTGTGGTGATGGGCGTGTGAGTGCCAGCCGTCGGCGTTCCGGTGTGGTCGCGGATCGGTGTTGGAATGATGTCTGTGCAAGGGAAGTCGTTGATAGGAGAGGGTTCGATCATCATTCGGGACCGAGGCGAGTTCGTTGGTGTCGAGCGAGGAGAAGGAGGAATCAGTTTCCCAGCCATCCTCGGCGCCTTCTTCTGCTGTGCCCTCCAGTTTGACACCGCCATTCTGCTCTGCTTTCACTCCCTGCATCTCGTCCCCAGACTCGTCCTCGCCGTCGTCTGAATATGTGCTGGAGAAGTCGTAGAATTGACCGACCTCGATCATCTCTTCCTCTTTTTCAAAAGCGATCTTGCAATGACCCTTGTCTCTCATGTGTGTCTGCACACCTTCCGCACTCCCTCTAAGTCTGTGGCAGTACAGACACTCGAAATTTTGGTGGATTTTGGCTTGCATGTATCGGATCAGACCTTCCAGGTCGACAAGGTAGTTCTGTTCTGGGATAAATAGGCCGTGAATCTTGGTCATGTGCATGACGCTGAGTTTCAAGTTGGGCGAGTCATAGTTGCAAAATAGACACCTGGAAACGGGCAGGGACGAGACCTCGGCCTTCTCTGGCGACATGGGATGGTCTTCTCGCGGTTCTGTGTCTGGCGGAGGGTTCAAGGGTCTCCGTGTAACCCCAGGCAAATCTCGAATGGTGGTCTCTTTCATTCCCGCAACGACTTGCTCGAACTCGGCTTCTGCCACGGGGTCTCGAGGTTCTGATCCTGCTGTCGAATCCGCCACGGAGAACGACCGCCGTGCCTCGGACCCGGCTATGGAATGTGCGTCTCGGGTCGACCCTCGACTCGATGCCACTTCTCTTGTCTTGTGTGCTTTGCTAGCCAGGTGGTTCTGGTATGCATTTTCACTGTAGTATGTCTTCTGGCAGGTGGGACACAATTTTGCATAGGCGGCCTGGGCGGCGGCGGCAGTGTTGGTTGCTTGAGCCGCCAGCACTTTCTCGTTGTAGTCTTCAGACGAGACGGCAGGTAACTCGGCCAGCCTGCGCTTCAGGTTGTATCTGTGCCAGTCACTCCGCATATGGGTGCGTTGGGCATCACTGTTGCGGAAGGCGACAGCACACGAGTTGCAGGTGTAGGGATGGGTCTGCGAGATATCGGCAGGGGCCACGGTCGCCATGGCGGGCGGACACTGCAGGAGGAGTTGGGTTAGGAAGGTGAGGAAAGGGAGAGACGGGTAGAGGGAGGTGGCCCTGAAGTTGTTTAGAGCGGGTTGAGTGAGTGTGGGATGGTTGCAGCTTTAAGGATGCAGGGCACGAAATGCCTCCAGTGGCGGGCTTGACCCGGTGCGACCACAGAACAAGCCCCAGGAACAAATGGAATGGGAAAAACGGTGGTGGAGAATTTACACAAATTTGTGCGATGATGATTTGTGACGTACGCCAGTAGTCCGTAGGACGTTGGGTGGGCAGGGGAGCCAGCCTTTCCACTCTTTCCCACTTCTTTTTGCAAAAAGCCTCCACCATGTACGGTACGTAGGCTCGAGGATAGGGTTTGGGCGAGGGGAGATACCGATGGTCAGCCGGGCCTTCCACAACCTCTGCACTTCTTATTTCAGACCACGGAAATGAGCGGTTTGGGTATCAAGGGCTGCTCGATGTCCAGATAACGACGGAGGCGTCAATTTTTCTCACCTGTCTGGACCACTCGTCTCGCAACACTAATACCAGCAGGGGCAAGGAAAAATGACTTCCACGGATCGTGCATTATTGGTCGTAGCCAAAAACAAAGTCGGCGACGGCGGCGAGGCCAATTCTATCCTGTCTATCTGGGTATCACAATCATCATTTCTCATCACGGCCGCGGTGCCACCAAGGATTCAAAAGTCCCTGGACGGCCGCAGCCTCGTGCCATAAATTCGCCAGAACCCCTGAAAGCCTTCTGGAAACCTTCCAACGCCACCCTCCATGACAAACCCCCAGTAGGCTGACAAATGTCCCCCGATGGTGCCCCTGGTTAGTTTCTCTCAAAACAAGCATAACGCGCCTAGCACCATAACCCCTCCAAGTGGGTGGAAAATCCGTCTTTGAGCTGCAATGTTCACTGCAGGAGGCGTGCCTGATGCTGTAGTGGACGCCGAAATCGTTGCTGTGCTACTCAACACTTGACTCGATGTTGTCAAGATTGAACTGTGGCGTGAGCTTACCATACTGGTTGTGGTCCTGGTTTCGGTGGATGAGCTGCCTGAACTGGTCGTCGATGAAGTTCTGCTGGAGATCGAGGAAACCCGATTGGTGGAAGAGGATGACGCAGTAGATGAAGCTGAGCTGGATTTGGATGTGCTGCTTGTAAATCCAGTCCCGACGACAGTCCCACCGTTCGAAAGGGTGGTCTGTGACTGAGAACTAACTAAGCTAATAATGAAAGAGGAGCTGCTGTTTATGCTTGATGGCGAACTCCCAGCGGTCGTGGTTATTGTCTCCGCTCCGGTGGAAACAGTTGTTGACGCCGTCGCAGGGCCTGAGGCGGATGCAGAACCCAACACCGAGGAGGAGATCGCACTGAGGGGTGTTGAGGTCGACACTGCGGTGAGCGATGTGTTCGTGGTCTCAGGAGCCCCCGATGCCGTAGCACTTGGGCTCTGTGGAGCTGAAGATGCGGAGCTCGGGCTCTCGGATAGCCCTGAGGCCGAGGTCGAAGAAAGGGTGGATTCTGAGCTCACCGATGCAGAACCGGTTGTGCCTGTGATTGATGATCCTGGTGCCGTCGCAGGGGGAGATGTCGACTCGGAAATCGGATTGGTGCTGGTAATGGGAAACCCTTGACTGTCGTAGCTCTTCGGTGTGGTTGGTGCCGCAGGGTTGATGGTGATCAGGGTTGGGAATCCTTGCTCGTTATACGAAGTCACAACTTCAAGCGAAGCCGAGGCCGAGGCCGATGAGGAGACTGCTGATGAGGACGAACAAGGGGAGGGGGACGTCGACTAGTAGCCCGTTAGTACATCAACATGATATCTTGAGCTGGAGCAAGAGAAGAATCCACTGACTTGTCAGCCCAGAAGTTGAAGAGCTTACCACAGACACTGCTGTGGCGGTGGCCGTTCCAGACCACGGCCACCCCGTTCGTGTCGCATACACAGAAGAGGTGTCGCCGCCGTTCCCAAAGGCGAGGGGAGCACTGTTAGGCACGGACGAGGTAATGGCAGGTGCTGTGCCAGATGAGGCGGGTGTCCCGTCTCCTTGGCCGTTGATTTGGCCTCCGCTGGAAAGGATGGATTGCCACGTGCCGCTGGTACCACTGTAGGAATATTGTGACCCGGTTGAGTAGTCCGTGACGTGGACAGACTTCACATACATGGTGAAAGGCCCATCAGAGTAGTCAGTAACTCCTCCAGCCCACTGAATTGTGCCTTCCGGATTGGATGGGTCGCCGCCAGCCCAAGCCCCCAATTTGACGTACATTGGGGTCTGGGGATACTGGCCAGCTTCAGCTTGGTCCGGGGTCATTGCTCGAACGGTGGTGCCGTCGATTGACCAGACAATCTGGTCGGCCGTCCAATCGATGCTGTAGGTGTGGAACTCGTCATGGTTGTTCGGTGCTCCATGAAATGCCCCTCTGTTGTACCCAGTTGTGGTGATGCCCTTGCCAAAATAATTGCTCTGGGCCTGCGTATCATCCCCACCGATCCACTCCCAGTCGATCTCGTCGAGGCAGTCAGACTGCAAGATAGCAGCGCTGACTATTCCTGTCCCTGGAGCAGCTTTCACCACGTAGTCGACATGGCCGAACATTATGTACCAATTCGAAGAGAGGGTAGGAGCGTCGCCATGTTGGGAGATCGTGAACGCAGCGCCGTCGGAAGTGTAGCTGACAGCCCCTGACGCGGTGAACTCGCTCGAGGAGCCTGCTGTGAAGTCAATGTCGACCGTCCTGCCGAGAGCAGGGTCTGCAGGACAACCACCTGCGCACAGTTAGTCGGTATTCCAAGAGGTCATCAGAGGGAGGGCAGGTGAGCTCACTTTGCTGGAGAGGGTTACATGACGAGTAAGTCTGTGCTGATGTGCTGGGTGTGAGAGAGCAGAATGTCAATGCAGCGAGCACTGAGCGAGCCAGTGTGTGATACATGTTGTACAGGTCAAAAATATCGAACGCCGGAACAATGCAGCAAAGACCGAGCAACAGAAAAATTGCTCGAAGAAACTCGCAAACTCAAGTTGATCGCATGACAGTAACACAACACAGTGCACGAGAGGGTATTCACTGAACGAACAAGAAAGAGAAGTTGACGGTTGCGGCAGAAAAAGTCCATGGCTATGGGCACAAAAGTAGTCACTGATGGTTTCCCACGGGGAGGCTGGTAGACAACACGACGTCAGCTGTCTCAGACAGCACCACAATCTTCTGACACCAAAACCGGCAAGCCGGGCACCATTTTCGACTCGTCTAGTTGGGCTCAGAGAGCGGGAAACCAGATCATTGGCCACCACCGCAGTGAATGGGCTTCTATTCACAGAAAACAACGTGATGAACAATAGGATTGGAGAGAGTGAAGGAGGCTGGAAGCCCAGCTTGAGGCTGGTGGGGATGGCTCTAGCCCCAACGGGATTAGCGTTGGAGATCGGATATTTGAAGACCCTGCAGCGGCACCAGCGGCGTCCGGAACGTGGGTGGCTGGCAGCCGCTCAACCTTCCCGTCTTGGCAATAGTCAAGCCACACCGGGACCGAGTGGCACTCGTGACCTCCAGCCACCCAATCGGCGGTTTCGCTTTGGCCTGCAGCCTCGTTGTCCTTTAACGTGTCCCGTTGCCACAGGCCCAGCACGAATAACCCATGGCTTCCAGGTTTGCTTTGATTGGGATGATATGGCAGCGATATCTCCGAGGGCCGGGCCATGACCCTTCCATCGGGTAGCCCGTCAGTGGTGACGTCGCTCTCAATCGTTCTAGATTCACTCGAGAGTCTTGACTCCTCCCTCATGCTGGGAAATGCTGCTATACTCTTTCGGATACTTCTCGATGATCCGTTTGAGTTCCTTCATCTGGGCTCGAGCCTCTGGAGTGATCTCTTCATAGACGTCTTCGAACATGGCTCGTACCGGTGGTTTCTTGACCTTTTCTGCGGCCGAAAACTCGCGCAAGACTTCTTTGCGTATGGACGCCCTTGCTTCTTTCTCCTTGTCTTCGTCCCAGATGCCTTTCTTTTCCATCCACTTGCGTAGCCGGGTGATGGGGTTGTCTCTTCGTTTCCACTCCTCCACCTCTCTCTTGGCTCGATACGCAAAACTGTCGTCGCTGGTGCTGTGATGACTGACGCGGTAACTCATGGCTTCCACCAGGATAGGCTTGCAATCGCCTTCAAGCGCCCGTTTCCTGGCTTCCAGCATCACCTCCCTCACGGCAAAGATGTCGTTGCCGTCCACCCGGATGGTATCGATGCCATACCCGAGTCCTCGACTAGCAATGCCGTCTCCTTTGTACTGCTCGATGCTGGCCGTCGAAATAGCGAAGCCATTATTGCGGCAGACGAATACAATAGGGCATGATTTTGTGGCGGCGATGTTTAATGCTGCATGGAAATCCCCTTCACTCGCCGCGCCCTCCCCAAAGTAACAAGCGACAATTCGTGGGGGAACATTCGGGTTAATGAGTCTCTGCAATTTCAACGCATATGCAGCCCCAGACGCTTGGGGAATCTGAGTTGCGAGGGGACTTGAAATAGTGTGCACGTGAAGCTTCCCACTGCCATAGTGCACCGGCATATTTCGTCCTTTACCGTGGTCGTCTTTGTTTGCAAATAGCTGGCTCATCATTTCCTTGAGTGTGAAGCCTCTTTGGACGAGCACTCCTTGTTCGCGATACTGCAGGAAACAGACATCTTCCGGCGATAGTGCCGAGGCTGATCCCACAGCAATACCCTCTTCGCCCGCAGAGACCATATAGAAGCTGGTCCGGCCCTGCCTTTGCGCATCGAACATGATCAAATCCATGATGCTGACAGTTAACATATTGCGGTACCATTGAATGATTTCTTCGTTAGACGCAGACTGTGGATCTCTGGTATTGTCCACAATGTTGCCGTCTGCATCCATTATTCGGTAAGTAGGCATGGCGCTCTCCTCGGCTGGATTTTGAAACTTCATGGTCGACGTAAATTTACTATTCAAAGCTCCCGGAAAGTGCACTCTAGCGACAGACGATCAGCAATGGAGGCTATGGACGAAGTCAGAGGGCCGTGAAACATACGAATCCGATCCCACTTTCTGCGCAGGCCCAGCAGACCAGGTATCGCTTGCCCATCGTATCCCTGATCGGCGTAGTAGAACACCGTGTTTGTATCTGCAGGATGCAGCCAAGGGCCTCAAAACAGCTCGGCTCTTCATCCTCAGTTGTCTAAAGCAAAAAAGCCACCTTGGGAAAAAGTGAGAACGAACGCTGATGTTGCGATAGCAGATTGAGAAGAGAAGAGAAGGAAAAGTTGGAACGCGGACGATGAGGTACTGTCAGTGTTGAAAGGGCACTTCGGTTATCGTCGGTCGCCCTTGTGGAGGAGACGCCGGAGTCGGAGAAGTCGGTGCAGCTTGGAGGGCCGAGCCAACTAGGCCGTTTTGGGAAACCAGATTCGCGAAATTTGGTCTGCAGCCCCAAATCTACCGTTGATTGAAAGTTGTCTGTCAGAGACTTGCATCTGGGCAGGAACAAATGCTTCGCACGTTCCCCCGAAGGCATTGCGGCCTACCAGGCTGCCTTGTCCGTTCTATATCGGCACAACGATTCATTACTACGAATTCGCCGCGACTCCAGCAACTCCCTGGCGAAAATGAACGAACAACTCACTTCGGCTTCGAGACTGTCGCGGAGGCACAAAAGGAAGCTAGAGGTAGCGTCTACGGGTTGATCATGATAGCTAGAATACTTATACCTTCATAGTGGGTGCCGTCTTCTCCTCCGTCGCATCCTCGTACGATACCATGAACGATCTCATGTCGTTGGGCATCCATCGCCTCTGGAAGGACTACTTCGTCCGTAGCCTCAACCCAGGCAGCCGCGCCAGCGAAAAAGGATGGAATATCCTTGATGTGGCGGGAGGCACCGGCGATATTGCATTCCGCATGCTTGATCACGCGACCAACGTGAACCTTGACCTCAAAACAAAAGTCACCATCGCAGACATCAATGCAGACATGCTGGCTGAAGGACAGAAAAGAGCTCAGGAGACACCGTATTGGAACTCAGGCCGACTGTCGTTCATGGAGGGCAATGCTGAATCCATGCCCTCTATCGAGTCGAATTCGATTGATCTTTATACGGTGGCATTTGGCATTCGCAACTTCACCAACAAGGATGCCGCCATCCGCGAAGCATTTCGAGTCCTCAAACCGGGGGGCGTTTTTGCTTGCCTAGAGTTCAGCCACGTCAATAATTCGTTGTTCAATGCCGTCTATAAAAGATGGAGTTTTGGGGCGATACCTTTGATAGGCCAATTGGTCGCGGGTGATCGAGACAGTTACCAGTACCTTGTAGAAAGCATCGAGCGATTTCCCACGCAAGAAGAGTTCAAGGCCATGATCGAAGACGCCGGATTCATCACACCGGGGCAAGGCTACGAAGATCTGACGGGAGGGATCGCCAGCATCCACCGAGGTGTGAAACCCTTGTAAAGTGGTCCTCCTTGTTAACATCAGAGACCACCACTGCGACTATTCACTGGTTGAACAGTCCAAAGGAGGTCTCCAAGAAGGCGTGTGTGTGCCCAGAGCGACCTCGGCGTCAACGCCCAATGACACAATGAGTGAGGTCTGCCTCTGCATAAGACAGATGTCATACAGGGCTCGAAAGTCCCAAACATGACTGATCGTTGCTGTTGCCTGACCTGGCCAACAACACCACAATGTCGATTTAGCCGTTGCCATGCATTTGACGAGCATTTGTCAAGCCAACACAACGACAGTCAAACCAGCCCCCTACGGTCCTGGCTGTGCCTCCGATAATCGAGGGAGAGCGTTTCCCCAGCGGCGAAGCATTCAATCAGTGAGGGCCCGTTCGATAGGAGGAAAAATGAATGTACCATCACCATGTACCTATATACACTCGCATGAGTTGATAGCATCACTCTTGAGCATCGCTTCTCTGGTTGGTTGATGCATCAGGATAACCTCTTTGAGGAAGCATGGCAGTCCAACTCGCCTCTTGTCTATACAGCCCACTACTCCTCCATCCATTGCTTACTTCGAAGGCTTTAGAGTGCCTACTTATGGTTACAAACTGGTGCTGATTGCCTCGGTTGGGGTGGGTGGCCATATGACCCCCACAAATGCGCCTCCGGGTATTGACTTTACGCCGCAGTTGACTGACTAGGAAAACATCCGTGGAGTATCACTATATTATTATCAGCTGGCCCCAAACTGCCGCTATTGATCTGGGCCGGCTATGCTACATCTGTCTGATTTGACGTGAGACCGAAACCTATTCTTGGACCACTTGGTCTGTCTATTGCACACACTCTCGAGATCCTCCCCAGGACCATTGTTCGAGGTTGCGGCTGTTCTTTAAGAATGCAAGGTTCAGGCGCAAACAATCATTGAGCTCGACGACAGACCACTTCAATCAACATTCACCAGAGCACTGCCACCGTCCAAGCTTCTGAACTTGGACAACTGGGTCCAATTGGGCCGAGAATTGCGAACCAACTACATCATCGTCATCACCACCACTACCACAATCATTGCTGCTTCTCGTCGCCGCCGCATTGCGCTGTTGGAGATAGCAAGAAGAACGCACACTCATCAACATAGTGACAACTTGTGACATTACCCCTGCGTGAACCGGTAAACAGCGATACTAGTCCAAATCATGGGCTGCGGATCGTCGAGTTTGAAGGGTGTAGACATACCCGACGTTAATAACCAGCCAACATCAGTCACACAACAACCGCAAATCAGGAAGATCCGGACCAACTTCTCAGACATCAACTATGATCAAAATGCTCAACAGCGGCGTCTGACGGAATATGCGCCGCACGAACAACCTCCGCGGGTGAGGGAAGAGAGTCGCGACTTTACAGTCGAACAGAGTTCTTGGGAGGAGTACCAGCAGTATGACAGCCGACCTGATCGTCAGACCCGTGACACCGGTGGGTCGTTTAGCAATGCGCACGACAGGACCATGTCCGGCGGCAGCGCCCTGGGCAAGGATAACGATGCAACTTTACAACCGTACCAGACCATCGACGGCGGCGGCGACTGGGATCACCATGACGACCAGTCTCGGCGACAATCATCCTATTCCCGTGGCCCGCAGAACGGACAAGACCCGACATCAGATCTATCCAAGAACGAGTTCGCCGCGGCCAACGACCCGGCCAACCCGAACAATCAAGATAACTCCCAACAGTCTCCCCAAAAAAGCACCCACAGCCAGCAACAACCCGATGGGCACCATCGCAACAAAAACGACGACGACGCCAACGCCAACACGTCCCCCATTTCGTACAACACAAACTCGCCCACCGCCGCCAATCCGGACATCCACGGCGACGACGGTGGCGAGCACAAGAAGTCGTGGCTCGGCCAGAAGTACGCGTCCTTCCAGTCCTCCAAGCGCGGGTCGGGCCTCAGCGACGAGGACATCATGAAGTACACGGGCAAGGACCGGAGTGAGCTAAATGAGTGGGCCCAGAACAGACCTGGCGTCGGGGGAAACCAGGACGCTGGGAGAGTCGGGTCGGACTCGGGCCTTGCGGCGGGTGCACCTTGGAATTAGGGGAAAAGTAGAGAAGGGAAGTGAGCCAGGATGAAACGCTAGATGTCACCACGGGGAGGAGGGACAGGGAGACTTGCCTACTTACTTGAGGGCAGGCTGCGAGACGGGGGGTGCTCGGGAGTTGAAGCGCCAGGCCTAGGACGACGAGGCCACGCAAGCAATCACTCGTGGCAATAAGACAAACAATAAAAAGCGAGACGAGTCGATGACGGCAACGACCACTCGATCGTGGAGAGGGCGGGGGAGGGGGCGACGGCCCCGACGTAGTTGCAGTTGACCTACCTATCTCTCTCTCCACGGCCCGGAAGACCGGAAGGCAGAACGAGGAGGCAGAACGAGGAGGCAGAACGATGGCCACCGGTCGGCGGGGGTTGGGAGGAGGAGTGCAGTGCATTATCGTCACATATTTTTTCTGTTTTGGATTTCTTATTTTCTGATATCCGGGCGCAGTGCAGGGGTTTGGGAGGTAGGAAAAAAACAACCACAGTAGTCGGGAGCGATCGATAGTAAATCTCCCTCTCTAAACTAAAGAAAACCCATTGGTCGTTTGCTCGTATGTATGGTATGCATGCATGTAGATGTGCGAGAGACGACCACGCTGGGTAGGTAACGCACATACGCACATTAGGTAGCTAGGTATATTACTGTGCTGTGCTGTGCTGTGTGTCTATAACCCGAGTAGGAGGAGATGATGCCCAAATCTGTAATTCATGTGTGTACTCGCTCGGTCCATGTTGCGCCTTCACACGGACTGAATTGTGTCCTGGAATCCTGTGATACGAGACATGTTATTACAAGAACAGATACCGAAAAAGCTTAGAGAATGGTAACCATGGTGGCTGCTCATTGTGCAAGGTCATCATATATATGGCTCTCTTCTTTCCTATACTCTCTGGGTTGGGCCTTTTTCAGGCCAGATTTCCTCTCTCGCAGCGGCGGCGGCGGCAGCAGCAGCAGCAGCAGCAGCGTGTCTCCCATCATCAGAGAAGAACCGTCCATTCGAGCTCGAATGGGTCAGATGGCTTCACATTGATGTCTCTGTGCTTCTGTGCACCTCTCTCCCTCTCTCTATATAAAGACATCTTCCTTCGGGCGCAAAGGGTTCAAACGCCGACGCCAAACTTTTGCTTTTCCAATCGCTTATCAACTTATCATGTTCTCGCTCTGCCAACTCCACGCGCTCTAGACGTCTCTTCGTTGATAGGGGGGGTGTAGAGGCAGGCGTGCACCTTTCTTTCCACCACACAAGTAGAGCACCTCGCATAACGGAAGAACGGGATCCCAGCACCGAACCGTGAGCTACGGTTCATCGTCGTAGCAAAGAGTGCTCATTCAAGCTCTCTCCCTTCTAGCCGTGCGTATCTCTAGCACCCGAGAGAGAAACTGCCCTTTTCATCACGGCTTGGCTTGCCTCGACTCTCCTCGAGGTATATTACCTTGGCCCGATATTTACTCAAACAACTTTGTAAATTGTCAGGTAGGCCGTTCAGCTGGCAGTCGGGACTTCCTTAGACTTTCCTTTGTCGTTGTCTGGCTGCTGGATAGAAGTGGTGCTCGACGAACGAGCGTCGTCTCTATATAGATGATTTTGCTCAATATACTCGACGACAGGTGCTGGAATGAGATATTGTACGCTCATTCCTCGCCTCAGGAATAGTCTGATCTTCGTGCTGCTGACGTCATTCTGGATAAGTTGCTGGATAACGTGGATATTGTCGCGATAGTTGTGTAAACTTGCCAGCGCCTCGTCAATATCGGTGCCAGATCTTTCGATGATAAAAGTGCCGTATCTTCCGAGAATGTGATCCAAATCTTTCTCGCTCCAGACGCCCGGGGTTGACATGGTCTGGATCAGGTCGGCCCCGGCGAGCAGAGATATCTTGACTGGTTTCCGAGTACCATTTCCCGTGTCAATGCCCTTTCGGACGACATTAATTTCATGGTCGAAATGATCCAACACCTTTGCAGTTGGCTGGTATTCCTTCTTTTCTGCTTCCCATGGGTCGACCATGAGCCAGCTGGAAGCCTTATCAATTGCAAGTTGGCACATTGCAACTCTGCGAGAAAATGTCAGCAACGAAAGAAAATACCCTCCATCACGGGGCTCGGCTTGCATACCTATGTTCCGCTGGGGCGAGGCCTTGCTTCTTGTATGCGTCAGACACGGGAGACAGGTACCCGCCGATCATCTCGTAGTCGGTATTGTGCTTGACGTAGTCGGCAGCCATGACGAACATGCGCAAATGTAGGAAGGTAATGGGCGAGAAAGAGCCGCAAGCAACGAGCAGAAGAGGTGTCTTTTCGGGATTGTCCATCTTCTTCTTGAGGCGGGAGTCGGGAAAGTGGTATTCGTCCATCTCGTCGCCGTCTCCGGTGATGGCTTGCAGAACAGTGGATCTGGTCTGGACGAAGGTCTTCCCAGTCCTTGGGAAATCTGGAGGGGAGTGTGAGGGAGACAGGAAGATGACCGAGGGTAGAGGTGATTTGTCAGAAGAGAGGATATTATGCTTGGAGGTGGATGAGCCGGATAGCGGGGTTCTCGTGCCTCGCGGAAGATTGGGAAAGGCAGCAGACGACCGGTGCAAAAGTCTGTCCGTGATTGAGTAGGATGGAAGGAAGTGAAGGTGAGGCCGACTCAGCATCTCAGGGCAATCATCGCCCGAGCCAGAGAGTTTTGTCGGAGGGGCGGCGTGGGCAAGTTATGTCCGGCTTCGGCTATATGGAGTAATAGCGGTTGGAGGAGTGAGGAGGAAAATAATCAAGAGGTACGAGCTGGATAATTTCCCAGCAGGCAGAACGAGCGACTTTTCAGAGTGGGTAACGGTCTGGGTCGATCTCCGACCGGGCTGAGCACCTTGTTCCCAGCCTAGAGTGCCCTAGCTGGCCGGCACAAGGTTGAGTAATTACTCAGTGTAAGGCTTTTGGGGAGTCCTGCTAGTGCGCGCCCAGCTTTGGAGGAGGGTTCGGTTGATCCTGCTGTGAGAAGTGGGGTGTTACGAGGATGGAGATGTGGAAGAAGGAAAAAGAGAGACACAAATTGAGACCGTGGCAGACGGCGTCAGTTATACGTATATTCACTGCGGCGACAAGATCGGCGAGGAGTCGCAACTTGACATTGTGTGACCATCTGACTGCGATGTCGTTTTCCACTTACCTATTATTGAGTACAGAGGACTATGGGAAAAGGATTTGGGGGAAGTGCAACATTTATTTGCCATGACGATGGGTTATGGGAGCATACTGGTCAGTGATGATGTTTGTTGATGACGAAGGACTTGTGGGAAAACTGCCTGCGTAACAGAGCTCTTTTCATACAGTTACTCATCCGGCTACCAAACCCCATTGTAGGACACGCTGCTGGTGTTCATTTCAGCATTCTCATTTTCATTGGGAGGCTCTGATCGAGTTACGGTTGGCCTGCAGAGTGCATGAGTCTCATCCCTCGAGATGTTGCCTGGAAGATTGCCTGTATAGTTACGTAGAAGGTAGGTATGTGTGTTTAGAACAGAGAACAGTCGGATGCACGCCTCTTGCAAGATCCTCAAGGGTGCTAGGGAGAGCTGTGCTCGCACGGTCAAGAAGTCGAGGGCTTTGGTTAGGGCTTTGGTTAAGCATATTGGGGGGAGCTGCGACCCCTTATATATTCTGGACCGCCCATAAGCAAGAAGGGCGTCCCCCCGGGCTTTGAAACATTGCGGCCTGGTGGTCCGTCATCCAGTGGCTGGATAGGGCATGGCGTTCCGCTCTTACGCCAAAGGGCTACGGAGGCCTGCGGTTGGTCTGCGTTGCCGACCGACGTCGTGTCGGTCGTTCTTGGGATCCAAGCATTCGTCCGTCAAGGCTTCTTGACCAACTCAGACTCTGTCTCTACATATGACACCAAGACAATCTCAGACTCATATCTCGTCTCGTTCATCTTGTTGGACGTTCTTTTCTCCATTCTGACCACAGTTAGCAATCTTCCCGTCGCTGCAGATGGCGGGTTAACATGGCACATCTGCCCGCACGCCCTCCCAAATCACACCTGATACTCGGACGTGCTGAAGGCATTCTTCCATCTGATCACCAACCTGCAAGTGCGGCGTCTGCTGCAACCACCACCATCCCTGCGACTTCCTTACCTTCAAATCTTTCGAATAGCACCAGCGGATCTAGGTACTGCTCACTTGCCTCTATTTTCACTGCCTTGCAATTCACCTGCGCCGGGTGCTTGGCTCAGAAGAAACCCTGTCTCTTCTCCGCCTCGCTCCTCACCTTGGTTCAAACAAGAACCACGGCCACTTTAAAACCGCACATAATTTACTGCCGCAAATCTACACCTGTCCTTCTCTCTTGACCTTTTGTTCAAACCACATCCTTGACATCTTTTGACGAGATCCATTGCTCATGTCTCGCAGAGTCACTCGTTCATCTGCGAGGCTCGCTGCAGAGTCTGGCGCCTCCACTACTTCGCCTGCCGCTCCCTTCAATACGTCGACGGCCATCTCCACGCCAGATCCCCCCACCACCTCCTCGAGAAAACGAAAGGCCCCGGCCCGTCGAGCATCTAGTCCTACCGATCATTCTGAGGAAACGAGCCCTCCGTCAACCCGTCGCGGAAAGAGACAAAAATTGACCGAGCAGGTGCAGCCTCAGCCGGTCATCGCACCGCCGGTGTCTCGATTAGCCCGGAGAAGAACAGCGCAGAACGAGGTGGCGATGTCTAATAATGGGTATGTGATGAATGCACAAAACATAGTCCTGCAAAGTCCTGGCTCCAGTGATCTGACCATGCTCAGTACCTCTTCAAAATACACCGAAGAGTCCGAGAAACAGTTACCTTCAAAATCGAGTTCACGCCGTCAATCCAGCAGAAGCAACAAGACACAACAAGGTAGCGTGCGCTTCACAACTGACACTTCTATTTTACTGGCTGCCACAGCAGACCCCTCTACACCCGCGTCCCATCAGCCGCGCAGACCAAGGAAACGCTTGTCCAAGAAGGACCAAGATGTTCAGATGAAAGACGACGGCGAAGACGAAAAACGTTCAAGTCAAGAAAAGGAGACATCCCCCCTTGCTCACCACTCGAACAGCGATAGCAACGACGGAGACGATCACACCGATATGGATGATGACGATGGCCCTGATCCCTTCTCCGCTGCGCTTTTCGGTGTTGGCCGTGGCCCTCCCTCGGGATTATCGAGTACATTGAGAGCCCTGAGTGGAATGATGAGTGGCATGTCATCAAGATTGAGGGAAATCCTGATCAATCTACGACAGTCGGACAACCCGACAATGCAAATGGTGGCCCTAGAGGAGTTGTCGAATCTGCTGTTGGTCTCAAATGAAGACAATCTTTCGGGCCAATTCTCGCCAGATCCTTACGTCAAAGAACTGGTGACCTTGATGCAACCAAATCCCATCACGGGTGAGGAAAATCCCGAGATGATGCTCTTGGCTTGCCGCTGTATTGCCAATCTTATGGAGGCTTTACGAGGCTCCGTGGCCAACGTGGTGTATGGAGGCGCTGTGCCGGTCCTTTGTCAGAAGTTGCTTGATATTCAGTACATCGACGTCGCCGAGCAGGCCTTGAGCACGTTATCTAAAGTCTCGGTCGACTTCCCAGGATCGATCGTCCGCGAGGGAGGGTTGACCGCTTGTCTTCAATTCCTTGACTTTTTTGCCACCGGCACACAGCGCACTGCCGTTACCACCGCAGCCAATTGCTGTCGTAACATACCCCACGACTCGTTCTCAGTCATTCGGGATGTTATGCCGATCCTTCTCAATGTCTTGTCCAGCCACGATCAGAAGGTGGTCGAGCAAGGCTGCTTGTGTGTCACCCGGGTCATCGATAGTTTCAAGCATAGTCCAGACAAGCTCGAGGAACTGGTTGATCCTCCACTACTTCGAGCAATCCTGGGCCTCCTTTTACCAGGTACTACGAACCTCATTGGAGCAAATATCCATACGGAATTTCTCCGCGTCCTCGCGATAGTGGCACGAGCAAGCCCCCGACTCTCCGCAGAATTGTTGAAGATGGATGTCGTCGACACCCTGTACCAGATCCTGACAGGGGTTTCGCCTCCTACCGAGACCAAGGGCGCCGCCTCCAAACTTGACAGTGTTGTCATCATGCAAGCCTTGATCCACAGGCCGAGAGAGCAGATCTACGAAACCCTGAACGTCATATGCGAACTCCTTCCTAGCCCCAATCTTTCCAACGAGTCGGATTTTGAAGTCTACGAAGATATGGATGACTACATGTCTGATGACGGCAATCAGCTACCGACGCAGCAATCAAGGACGGAGAAGAGACTCGAGCTGCTGGAAGACTGCAAGCAAGAGACACGCCGTTTTGCAACCATCCTCCTACCAACGTTGACCGACGCTTACTCAAGCACTGTGAACCTGAGTGTCCGCCAGAAAGTGCTCATCGCCCAGCTCAAGATCCTTTCCAATCTTGAAACCTCTGTCATCGAGGAAGCTCTACGCCCAGTGCCGTATGCATCATTTCTTGCGTCGATATTGTCTCAGGAAGACCACCCGAGCTTGGTCATGTTTGCTCTCCAGGCTTCAGAACTCCTGTTTGAGAGATTAGAAGATATCTATCAGTACCAGTTCCACCGCGAGGGTGTCATTGGCGAGATCAAGAAATTGGCTGATAGGCCCCTCGAAATCGACCTGAAGTCTTCCAAAAGCAACGATCCTGATGGCCCCGTCAGCGGTCTGGTGGGCCACGGCAACAAAGCAGCAGATGCCGAGAAGCAGCCCCACAACCGCGACGGCGACAACGAGGGAGGCGATAAGGAGGGGGAGGGTGGAGGCAACGGAGAAATCAACGAAGAGGATGGCGAGGACCATGAAGACGACGATCTAGAAGAAGAAGACAATGAGGAGATGAGAGAGGACGAGGGTGAAGACGAGGAAGACGACATTGGAGTCCGACATCACCATGATCCCGATTTGGATGATTCTCCGAGTTCGGACTCTTCCGATGATGATGACATGCCATCCCCGCTGGCCATCGCTGGAGTCGCGGATCTGGTGGTTATGCGCGCGAAGAAATTTTTGGAGAAATATGACACGCCAAAGGGCAGAGAATTGAAGGAAAAGGCTTCGAAAATTCGTGCCGACCTCCACAAGCTGGCAACTGACATTGACAGTTTCTATCGCCAGCAAAGCCAGATGGAGGCTGACAATAGCCTCTTCACTCGTCTGGCAAGTTATTTCGACGGCGACGCCCTGGAGAGCATAACAAGTTCTGAGTTGTTGGACTCCGGGATTATCCGCGTCCTGGTACAGGTCCTGTCTGAAGTCTCTTCGACGTCCAACACTGCTAGGGAGCATCTAGTTGCAGCGTTCATGCAAACGACCTATAAAGGCAACATTAAGACGAGATCTGCAACATCAGCGGCAACACCGTTTAGTGTTCTCATTCAGAAATTACAAGATCTACTGAGCCGTGCGGAACATTTCGAGGTTGTTACTGTCAACAACAACGCTTCCGAGAACAATCGGAGCAGCTCCACTTCAATGCTAACGCGTCAGCTACGCTTGAAACTATCAGCAGAGAACGAAAGCGAGGTTCCTCCAACCTATCGTGATTTGGTCGTCTCCATGCACGCTATTGCCACCGTCAACGCACTTGATGAATACCTCCGGCCTCGAATCACCGAGTCCGAACGTCCAGTATCAGCCCACAGACGCCGGGACATGCTTCAACAGCTTGCAAATGCACGCCTCGCGCATCTCTCTGGTGCGGCAGAGTCAGGGTTGCTGTCTCCTTTTGGCCGAGAACTCAGCGCCCCAGCATCGACTGGGAAGGTAGACTCTCGCCCCGAACCTCGTGTTCCGTCTCGAACAAAACAACGAGCTGAAGAACCTCCGAATCCCATCGACAAGAAGCCAGCCGAAAAGCCGGAGCGAAAGCGGATGGCTCGTCGTACCCAAGCGTCATCGTCAAATCAGCCCCCAGCGCCCGAGCCTAGCACCGAGGACACCTCCAACACATTAGAGTGTGCCGATGAAAAAGTCCTCGACGATGTCGAACCTCCTGATGCAGAGGGAGGAAGTGCCCTTGAGGCTTTTGTGGATGGCCTCCAACAGGATAGTTCCGACGCAGAAGCGCCTGAACCAGCCGCCGTAAACATGGAAATTGGCTCCAGCGGCAAGGTGACGGCTCGAAAAGAAGACGGTACGAGAATCCTTACACCTCAGCCAGGAACACCTGTTACTGGAAGCACGCGCCCATCGTCTTCAGGACAATCCCCTGGACCAGCTCCGGCGGGCCCAGGAGGCCGCCCCTCATATGCCCAAGCCCTTGCCTCGGTCCCTCAAGACTGGCATATTGAGTTCAATATCGACGGGAAGATCATACCGTATAACACGACCGTCTTCCGAGCAATTTACCTCAATCGTGATCAGCCACAGGGCTCGCCATCCCGCAGCGTGTGGTCTGGCCTTCATACGGTGAAGTGGAGAAAGGTCCGCGGCCCTCGTCCGCCAT
This sequence comes from Fonsecaea erecta, assembly GCF_001651985.1. Classification (NCBI taxonomy): domain Eukaryota; kingdom Fungi; phylum Ascomycota; class Eurotiomycetes; order Chaetothyriales; family Herpotrichiellaceae; genus Fonsecaea; species Fonsecaea erecta. Next base: position 1,119,582 of record NW_017387253.1, on the reverse strand, counting down.
CTGATGTCTTTCGGGCCGCAAGCGACGATCGAGGCTCCCAAAATGGTCTGCCAGCTTCGTTCAGTGGCCATCCTATCACTTCCTCTATTCTAGCCTTGCTCAGAATCCTCCACGAGCTCAATGCAAATCTTGACGAGCTACGAGATTCTACTGGGCATCCAGCATCAAAGTCTTATCCAGAACCCCTTGCATCTTTTATCAACACGAAACTGACCGCCAAGATGAATCGCCAGTTAGAGGAACCCTTGATTGTGGCTAGTAACTGCTTGCCAGATTGGAGCGAAGATCTTGCCCGGTCGTTTCCGTTCCTGTTTCCCTTTGAGACTAGACACCTTTTCTTGCAGTCAACCTCGTTCGGTTACTCACGCTCCATGACTCGTTGGCAAAATAGTCAATCAGAGAACGACGACCGCCGCGATCGTCGCCGAGACGAGAGACCCATGCTAGGCCGACTCCAACGCCAGAAGGTGCGCCTCTCTCGGCATCGTATATTGGAGTCAGCCATGAAGGTTATGGACATGTATGGCGCAGGGCCCGGGGTCATCGAAGTGGAGTACTTTGAAGAGGTTGGAACAGGTCTAGGCCCGACTCTCGAATTTTACTCGTCCGTGTCGAAGGAGTTCTGCCAGAAGAAGCTGAAAATGTGGCGAGAGAACGACTCGGGTGAGAGCGATGAGTTCGCTTTTGGCAAGAATGGTCTTTTTCCGGCACCAATGAGTCCGGAGGAGAGCCGAAACGAAGCCGGCAAAAAGCTCCTGCAGCTGTTTAGCACACTGGGAAAATTTGTGGCTCGGTCGATGCTTGATTCGCGCATCATCGACATCTCATTCAGTCCGACATTTTTCAAAGTGGGCGGAGCCGGCAGTGCAACTCCCTCAATTGGCTTGTTGCGGACGATCGACCAGGACCTGGCAAATTCTCTATCTCAACTTCAACAATTCCTCAAAGCCAAGGCAAGAATTGAACTTGATTCATCCATGACAGAAGACGAGAAGGTGCGTGCGCTCGAGGATCTAACCATCCGTGGTGCCAAAGTTGAAGATCTGATGCTCGACTTCACCCTACCTGGCTATCCTAACATTGAGCTCATTCCTGATGGCGCGAACGTCAGCGTAACCATGGAAAATGTCCAGAATTATGTTGAACGAGTGCTCGACCTAAGTCTCGGAAGCGGTATCCGTGCTCAAATCGGTGCGTTTCAGTCCGGATTCTCACAAGTCTTCTCTTACGCCTCTCTGAGAGCATTCACCCCAGACGAGCTGGTCATGCTATTTGGACGCACCGAGGAAGATTGGAGCATCGAGACACTGATGGATTCTGTCAAGGCGGATCACGGGTACAACATGGACAGCAAAAGCGTCAAGAATTTGTTGCAGACGATGTCGGAGCTGACGGCGCCCCAACGCCGTGACTTCTTACAGTTCGTTACCGGCAGCCCGAAGCTTCCCATTGGAGGATTCAAGAGTCTCACGCCGATGTTTACCGTGGTCTGCAAACCCAGCGAACCACCCTACTCGTCTGACGACTATCTGCCCAGTGTCATGACTTGTGTCAACTATCTCAAGCTTCCGGACTATACCTCGCAGAAAGTGCTGAGAGAGAGGTTGTTTGTGGCTATCCGAGAGGGCCAGGGAGCATTCCATTTGTCTTGAAAACTGTCCGCAATTTTGCACTGGAATTTGAGGGCAGGTGGAAAGAGGACAAGAGGACAGGAGGATAGGGATGGAAGTGGATTTCAATGTGCATCAGTCATGAGCTTGTTTTCAAGCTTGGAAAATAAACAAGATGGGTTGCAGGTAATTGTTGAGTCCGGGGGGTGCGTCCACAAATTCACCACAGAATCGGACAACACTGCCTTCGAACGAGGGCATGGGGGAATTCATAGGATTCCGACGGTTCGGCCAATTTGTACCGGCTGTCGGATGGGTTCATAGGGTTGGGGATCAACAAGCGGGCTGACGGGTACGACTGGCTGGAAGGATCATGGGAGTGCCCAGGTTGTTAATGGAGTGTTCGGCAGCCAATCTACCCTGCCCGTGGTGACAGATTCACAAAGCAGAAAACAGGAAAGACTGGGTTTGGGAGGCGACCTAGCTAGTGGCACGGGGAAGCGAAGGAGCAGAGAAAGGAAACAAGAAGAGAGAAAAGAAAATCCGAAACCACATAGCTTAGTTTTCAACGACAACGAAACCCTCATGAATAGTACAAGTATGTAGAAGAATGCTTTGGCGAAGTGGGATTTTAGATATTGAGTGGCTCGTATTGAACCAGCAGAACTTGACTCGTCTCGACTCGACTCGTAACAGCTCCAATCATGACGGTTTCGATAAGAACGAAAGAAGCAGGGGGCACGAAGCACGACCAATTGAGCTGTTAGCATCGAGAAAAAAGCATCTGCAAACTCCAAGCTTGATCTTCATGTACCCGGAAGGAGAGAATAAATACCACGCCGGACTTTGCTCCCTCCCTCCTTCCCTCCCTCCCTCTCTTGTCGACGTGGGGGCTTTCTAATTACTGCTTCCGTCCTTGGTTGGACTTTGTACTCGCCCGCTCCGTGGTCTGACGTTCCATCCATGCCCAATGCCAGAGCCTGAGCCGGTGTCGGGCCCCGGGATCTCCGTAGTGGTCTGTATGTATCGGTGAAGGCTACGTGCGGGCAAGGAGTCCAAGCCTCGCCCAAGAAAGCAAGCAAGCAAGCAGCCGAGGACAACAGTGCTAGTTCGGAAGGAGTCCCGTCTCCAGTACCTACAGTACGTACCGGCCTGGCCCGGCATGCCTGCCTGCTGCATTGTGTCTTGTCACTGCGCATGATGCATGGACCTACTGTAGTAGCCCTTGTACTGAACGTACATACATACCTATGTACAGAAGGACGGGAATGCGTGCATACATGCATGCGTTCCTGCTTGTCTGTGGTCGCCGGCCTGCTAGTGACAAACACAATATTCGGGCCGAAGTGCAAGTACTGCATGTATTCCCATGTGTAGGTACGTTTCCTCTCGGAAGTGCGGAAGATGGGGCCATTGTATGAGTAGGTACGTGCTCATACTGCATCTGTATTACCTAGAGACTGTCTCCTCATAGGTCCGGGAAAATGTTCCTTCATTCACCTTTGCTTCGAATGCGGCATGCTGGACTAGGTACAGTACATATGACAGCCGAAACACGGGAGCTGAATGTGCTCCGTAGCTTTTTGTATATGTGTACATAAGTTGATGACCCGGGGCCTTCGAAGCTCCCTCTCCAAAGCACGGGAACCAAACAGCCCAATCGGTTCCTTCGCGTGTGGCTTTGACAGCTGAGTTTCGTCTCCCAGACCTCGTTCCTGCATGAATGTCGCCTTATGACCTTAGTCTTGGTGCTCCGCGATCGGGGTGTGCGAGCGGAATGGGCGCAACAGGGGAAAGCCTGCTTCATCAAGCGGGCTGAAAAGGGCTGACGATGATCCCTTCTGCGGTGAGCATCCACGCCTTCCAGGAGCAACTAGGGCCGGGCCTCACCGGAGCAGGTTATTGCGGGGCTCGGCAGTTATGGTCAACCCCAAGGTTGTGGAACAAGGGGGTTCGTTCTGGAAAATAAGGAACGGGGAGGAATCGAAAGGAACGAGGATGCACGGGGTACCTGTCCCTGACCATACATCGGCCCACTGCGTTCGCAGGAAGCAAACAAAATTCTTTAAGAATAGTGCAAACAATATCCAGTCCGACAGGCTGGCGGAATTCATCCATATGTCATTGCTGCTCATTGACATCACCGCGGGGCACATTCGAGTCGTCTCGTCGTGATTCCGAGATGTGCAGAAGGTCAACATCGATGCTGCCTTGTCACGTTCCCTGCTTTGCCCTTGGACGCCTTTGCTCCGCTACAAAAGTTCCTTCGACAGGCGGGGCAATAGGTCGCACAGGCGAAAATTCATGCATACCGGTGCACCACGGGTGGGTGTGCTTGTTCGGGCGCCTGAACCAAATAGATAGGGATTTCCTGCTGGTGCTCTTCCGCCGTCGCTGCTGACTGGCGGCGCTGGCTGTCGCTAGTCGTCCTGGCAAGCGAATTGCTTCTCGATCCCGACCCCGGCCCAGACTTAGAACTTAAGCTAGACCTCGAGCCGCCTCCTCGGTATCGGTCTGAATACACATGTTGGGGCCAGGAACTGCTGTGGTCTCCCGAACCATGGCTGTGAGTGGGACCCTGCCGACTGGCATAGCCTTGCCTGCTTCCCCGGGAGTAGCTCCGCTCGCTCCGGGCATACTGCGCGATCTTCTCCCTCTGGAGCTGCTTGACCAGCATGCAGCGCCTGAGGCTACGTAGACTCACCAGCAACAAGGTAAAATGCAAGATCCACACCAATGTGCCGAATACGATGCCCGCAAGCTGCAAGCTACCAATGTGGTAGAGTGTTGGCTCGCAATCTCGAGCAAAAATATTGAGCGTGTTACACACGAGGATCCCGGACTGAGTGTGTACCGCTGGCTGCCAGAGACGAAACAAGGAGCCATAGCCTGCGAGGAACAAGGCCGGAAGAAGGCTGAGCAGTACCAGAATGGGCGCGCATGTATGGATGATCAGGGATTGTCGAGAGAGTGAGGGGCGATGACTCGAGTCACCCGTAGATCGTGAGTTCTTCTGCAGTTGGACCTGAATCAGGACGATCGCGTGATAAAGGAAGGCGAACACCAGGGGTCCCAGAGGCATGCCATCGGTCCAGTCGCCCCGGTTAGGCCCTGTACTATGGAAGAAATTGGCGTTCCATCGGGGAATAGCGGCAGCAAAGAGCGAAATAGTGATCAAGCAGCCCAGCAGGCTCACGAGATGCAGCGCCGTAATGAAGCGGCGCCGTAAGCGGTAACGACGACTAGTGGGTGGCGGTGAGAGGTCGGCGGGGTAAGTCGAAGTTAAAATGAGGGTTTTTGAGCCGAGCATCTTTTCTTGTTGGTCGTGGTTGATGCTCAAGGTGCTGACAGGTGTCGTCCTTCGTAATAAAACAATCGCTCAATGCGGGCGTGTGATGGGCGTCAGATCGCAAGGTCGTAAAACGGGAGGAAAAGGGTATATCGTCTCTCGCCAGCGAGATTATGGGAGGCCCCAAACAGGAAGAGAATGCAGCAGATTCCACCGCGCCAAATTTGTGCAGGAAAGTACGGTGAAAGAAAAAACAAAGAGGAGAGAGAGAAGAGAGAAGGGAACAGATGGTGGCGAGCGATTTTGCGGAATTCATGTTCTTGTTGATGTGTCGCGTCCTGTATCAGACTCGAGGCATGTCCGACTTGCAAATGCTCGCCAAAGGATCCTGCGACGCTTCATGAAGGAGGGCGTGTCGTCTGGAGTGAGTGTTTGCGAATCAGAAGGGCCACAAGAGGTGGTCTGGTCGATGATGAAACGATAGCGTTTCGCATGTCAGCCTGACCAGTTGACCGCCGGCCCAGCGATTGGTGAAAAAAGTCCGTGCTTCCCAAGTTGGCTCCAACGGCTCAACGGCGAAGGGGACGGGGAAAGCCCATCGGGCCCCCGTCAAGCCGTCAAGCCAAACACCCCCCCAAGCGGTCTACGCCACCAGCCGGGCTCCTGAAGGCCTCTAGCTCCCTTAAGCCTTAAGCTGCCCAAGGCTTGGACCCATCTCTGCCCATCCGGCGCCGCATCCGGGTAACCCATTCTGTTGTAGGTTGTCTAACAACGGCTAGGAACCCGATTATGGAATTCCTCTGACAGTGCTCCCTGGCCGCTTGGCATTTCCGCAGTGGGGCGGAGCCCAATTGGAGGGGCAGGTTTGGTAAGAGAACTGGCAAAAATGCGTAGTGGGAGAATAGTGCACTTGGGCAGGAGTGCCAGTGCAGAACCTTGGTCACCGTGACAAGCGACGGCTATGTCCTTTCCTCCGGAAGATTCATTTCGGAGACAGGCTGAAAAAGAACGTCGAGGGTCCTGGGTCCTGTACTGTAGGCTGAATTCTTCCTGTGCCGTGCACTTGCTGACCTCTTCCCTTCTGTCGTACCGCTGGACTTGCAGATTCCGATTCGATTTCGACATGAGCACAACGCCCATCAGGCTGCGAGACTCTCCTGCTCAAGTCCAGGAAAAGCTTGGCCTCAGCAACCGACAGTTCGATAACTTCAAGAACTTTGCCCGACGAGTCCACGGCGAGTACTGTGCCGCTCATCCCAATTCCAAATGGGCCGACGTCAATGCCGTCTGGACCGCCGTGCCCGAACGAGAGAAACTCGATGTCATCCGTCTGATGTACAACCTGTGCACCGAATCCAACCTGTTCCCTCCCACCACCGGACGAGCCGTGATCGAAGCAGGCATTGAACAGAGGCTGCACCAGGTGCGGCGTACCTGGCAGCAGACCTCGAGAACAAGAACGAGACCGTCAGCACAAGGGGATGATGGTGGATCCTGAAGATGACCACACTAGTGCACTGGCTTCACGGTATATGCCCGATACAACTGAGCAGTCGCAGCATCCAGTGATACCCTTCTGGTCCGCGACAACCCACCGGCATCAGCTGAGACCCAAATTCGTGCTGCGTCACACGAGAGAAGCCACGTGCTTGCTCTGCTGCAAAACGCACGCAACAAGATGAGTCCCACCGCAAAATCAGTGGAGGAGCCGGTAGAGCAGTGGGTGGAGAATCGAGCATTTCGCATTTCCAGAGGAGGAGGGTTTCTTAAATACTCCGGCTTTCAGCCCTACCAAAATCGGAGTGGCCGTGCATTGTTCAATCTGCCCACGCACACCGTGTGTATCGATGACGATGAGGCTTTGGGTTCAGGCAATCAGGGTGCAGAAGTCGGATGCACTAGGCTGCGTCGCGACTGGGCTGGATGCAAGAGGTCTGGAACAGGCATACGGTTGATGGTAGGGAAGGCCGGTTTGGCCAGCAAATCTGGCCCGCTCAGCCCACCTCCGGGATGGCCCAGGGCGCCAGGGCGGACGATGGTGGACTCCAGGGGGGTGTGCTCTACCTACTCGTAAGACTGGGGTGCGGGATTGGTCTAGGTAATGGTGGCTATGGTGTCGCGGCCGATCCATGTCGACTGGTGCTGCAGCTCCCTCAAAGTGTCGGATTTTGGCCGGGGCCCGAGCTGAAAGATAGATGCTCTATCGTCGCATGACAATAGTCTTAAGGACAAAACCTTGGAGGTTCTCCCAAGCCACTCCGGAACTTTTTGCTAAACTTGTTACGTAGTGGAATTCCACTGGATCCAAGTTTGAGTTTGCCGGTACTCACGATACGGAAGCCTGGAGCGTGGGAAGACTGTCAGTCAGTTGGAATGTTTGAGAACCGTCGCAACTAATCGCTGGCTCCTTGTCCAGACCACCCCCGGCCTTGGTGCACAGTATTGGCCTGTGGTCTAAGCTTCAGGCTGCTCTCTCTGCCTGAGTTGATATCTTCTTCTGCACCAAATTGCTTATGGATGACGTGATGCTGTATATCCTAAGATGACCTTGACCGGAAAGCACGATACAGTTGGCTTTGTGGGTGGTAGAGTAGTCTTGTCCTGTTCGCAGTAGGTTGGCCATTGAGCAGCCGCGAGCTTCAAGGGAGATTTGGGTATGGACAGCCCTAACGCTGAACTTGAGAGCTTGTCTTCGGGCCGAAATCTAGGCACATCGTCTCTCACAGAGCTCGCCACACATCAGGAAGAGAGGCGACGATTCTTCCCAGGACCGAGTATCCGCTTGGGCAAACCCTGATCTGGAAATGCAGATGGAAAGTGCCGTCTTAGCGAGGCAAAGGGAGATTGGTGGTTGGTTCGGGTGTGCGTCTGCGAGCGATGGGAGGATCTAACCGCCAGGGATTGCTATGTGGCCCTCCAACGAGAGTGACCGTGGGATTCCGGGGGTGGCTGTTCAAGGCTTCTGTCGATTCGACAAGTGAACTGTGCAGTTCTCTGGTTGTGGCAGGAACTGAGCCACAATGTTGAACTCGTTCGCCGCCGAGCATCTACCCTGTTGAGGCCCTGAAAAGAAGGTGCTTGAGATAGACACTGAAAAAATTGAGTTTCCTGCTGGACGACATCCCGTAGCATTTTGGATCAACAACCAGCTCGTTGCTGTATGATGGTAAGGAGAAGTATTCAGTAGAGGAGCCGAGGAATTACTCTTACCTGGTCGGGGTGCTGGTCGCTGGCTCTCAGCAAGCCGCCCGCCTGGTTTGGGGCGGGGACGGGACCGAAGCGCCTCATGACGCAAAGCGCAATGAGGTCACTCCCGCCAGGTACAGGGTACAGAGCGCAGGTTGTTATTATGGTTATCACCTACCGTTTCGGCGATTATTACTTGGGGTGCCCAAACCAATCTGTGGTCAACTGCATAACCCATCTCCTTTTGTTTTCCCCTCTCAGTCGCTGTGGTTATGGCTCTAGCTATGCCACTGGCTTAATGGGCTTTTCCTGAGAACTGTTGCCGGGGTGGCGGCCAGTTGAGCAAAATTTGAAGTTGGAGGCTGTAGCCAACTTTTTACGTCCGCTCCAGGAAACTCCCAACATACCTACCGAACGGTCATTATGCCTTGAAAACGCTGTCGAGTGCCTGTGGAAACCGTCACAACACCTCAGATGGCCCAGATGCTCGCGCCTCTGGCATCTTCCGCCGTGGAGCACGAGACGAGCCCTACCTTTAATCCTCCTCCTACATCGTTCCCCTACCCCGAACGGCCGAAATCAGCAGACAGCGACTCTCGTGGGCGCTCAGATCCTCCTCTTCACAGTGGGTCGCATACGCAGGATTCAAAAACTCCCAAAGATGCTGAACAAGAGCACGAACAGAATGGCAACGATGAAAGGCCGCGCCTCCCTTTGCGCAGGTACGAGACGGAAGTCGTTCTCCCTACTTCCTCAAGAACATCAGCACACGCCAGAGAGCATCGGTCCACAGCGAACTACCCTATCTTACCGAGTGCTGAACCTCGAGCGTCGTCGAGCGATTCGGACACGTCGAGTTTGTCGGATGAGGACTACCCTCCTGGATTGCAAAGGGCACATACACAACCCGCTCACAATGTGCTATCCAAATCTCAACTCAATCGAGTGCGGACACACCAGAGGCCGTCGCATCTCACGGTGGGGAACGAGTTCTTTCAATCTCAGGGGAGAATAGCCAGGGATGGCAGATTGAATATCTCGGTAAATGAGACGACTCAGACGGGCTACCTTGCCAAAGCTTTGGGCGCCACTATTCGACACCAGCTCGGTCCCGATTATCAGGAGGAGGCACAACTGGCGGATAAGGCCAAGGCGGATTTCCTCAGAGACAAGCACAAGCTTGTCATTCCCTCGATGAACATTGTGATTATGGTAATTGGAAGCCGTGGCGACATTCAGCCCTTCCTAAAAATCGGAAAGATCTTGAGGGACAAATACAACCATCGAGTAAGGATTGCCTCACATCCGACCTTTAAGCAGTTCGTGGAGAAAGAGGTTGGTCTCGAATTTTTTTCCGTGGGCGGGGATCCGTCCGAATTGATGGCATTCATGGTCAAAAATCCCGGGTTGATTCCGTCGCTCGAGACTGTCAAGTCTGGAGAGATAGGCAAACGGCGCGAGTCAATGTATCAAATGTTCCAAGGATTTTGGAGGGCGTGCATCAATGCCACCGACAACGAAACGGACGTCGCCAACCTGGAAATGATGCGCTCGAGGCCCCCTTTTGTGGCCGACGCAATTATAGCCAACCCCCCTTCTTTCGCGCACTATCATTGTGCAGAGAAGCTGAGTGTTCCTCTGCACTTGGTCTTTACCTTTCCTTACTCCCCCACGCAGGCGTTCCCACACCCCTTGGCCAATATCAAGGCTTCAAATGTTGATCAGAGGTACACAAATTTCATGAGCTATCCCTTGGTCGATTTGATGACATGGCAGGGATTGGGCGATTTAATCAACCGATTTCGTGTCCAAACTCTGGGCTTGGAACCTGTCTCGACTTTATGGGCACCCGGCCAACTCTCTCGTCTCAAGGTTCCGGTAACATACCTCTGGTCACCAGGCTTGGTTCCGAAGCCTCGTGACTGGGGCGCAGAGATTGACATCGCAGGTTACGTCTTCTTGGATCTAGCAACATCTTATAATCCTCCAGAAGACCTAGCTAAATTTCTGGAGAGATCGGATGATCGACCCATCGTCTACATAGGGTTTGGATCGATTTCGGGGATTAGTGACCCAGTGGCATTTACCAAGATGGTTTTCGAGGCCGTTGAGAAGGCTAATGTTCGCGCTGTGATCAGCAGAGGATGGGGAGGAATGGGTGACGGTATGGACAGGCCGGATGGCATCTTCTTGATTGATAACGTACCCCACGACTGGCTCTTCCCTCGTGTTGATGCAGTGGTCCACCACGGTGGCGCAGGGACCACGGCTGCCGGACTGAGATTCGGTAAGCCAACAATGATCGTCCCTTTCTTTGGAGATCAACCTTTCTGGAGTGCTATGGTCGCAAGGGCAGGAGCTGGTGCGAAAGAGGCTCTTCCACTCAAGAAACTCGACAGCGACAAGTTCGCCGACGGCATCCGGCAGTGCCTCGAACCCGAGGCCAAAGCCAAAGCGCAAGCGATTGCAAAAAGCATTCAAGAGGAAGGGGACGGCGCAGAAAACGCGGTGGACTCTTTTCATCGACACCTGGATCTCGAAGGTCCACATTCGGTGCGGTGCAATATCTTCCCAGATCGTGTAGCTGTTTGGAAGACTCGGCACGCAAGCACGCGCCTGTCGGCACTGGCCGCGCATTTGCTCGTGGAAAGTAAACAGATCCATTGGTCAGACCTGGAATTGGCCAGAAACCATGAATGGACCGACTTCCAAGGACCTGGGGAGCCGATCACCGGCGCGGGCGGTGTGCTCGTTCAAGCCTTTCAAGAGGCATGCCATGGGCTGATAACGATGCACGAGGCGGCGAAAAGAGACATCAAACATTACGAGAAGCACAGGCGGAGACAGAAGCAGAAGTCTGCGATCGACGGACTGATCCTGCCTGGACGGATTGCTATGGCCACACGCGGCACCTCTGTCGACGCGCAGAGGAAAGAGCACGCCAAACTCATGCGCCAATTCAATTTCCATGGCGAGGCAGAGCCAGTGAAGTTGCCCTTTGGCCAGTCTAGTCTCGACCAGGACGAGGCCGGGCACGCCTCCACGCTGTCGAGGACCACAACAACGAGTTCAGATCGGACGCCGCCAATGGTGGTAATCCTGAAAGATGTGGGGAAAGGCATTGGTCATTCCAGTAAAGCCATCGCAGCATTGCCCTTACAAATGTGGCATGCCCTTGCTCTCGGGTTTCACAACGCACCCCGACTATATGGTGACAAAACCGTGCGGCCTTCTCCCCAAGGTATCGATGGATTTCGCACGGGCCTCAAGGTCGCTGGCAAAGAATTTTGGCTAGGACTATACGACGGCGTCACGGGTGTCGTGCGAATCCCATACCTCGATGTCCAGGAGGATGGCATGTCTGCATTGCCCAAAGGTGTTGCGCGAGGCATCGGCGGGTTGGTGTTGAAGCCTGTCTCCGGCGTGCTTGGACTGGGTGCCTTTACAGCCAAAGGAGTCCAAAATAGTGTTCGGCGACGAGTACGAGACACTCAAAAGACAGAACGATGGATTCGACACGCAAGGATGGCGCAAGGTCACAGAGAAGCTCAGATGTTGCAAGAGCAGCGGAAAGACGGCAGCTCAGAGTCGACTCAAGCCCGCTGTCCTATGCTGCCCGACCTAGCAGAGGCTCGCAAACACGCACTGCACCTGTGGACGACGTATGAGAAGGACAAGGTGGCCGAGGAACGGGAAAAAGAAAAGCGACTCCTGCTCAACAAGATGCGCAGCGAAAATACACCAGCACCCAAACGACCCTCTCTTCCCACCCCTCCTTCGGTTCCAAGTCCCTGACGATCCAAACCTCATTATGTCATTTATGTGAATGTTCAGTTGCAGGCCATTTACCAATCAACGGTCGACGATAAGCTGCGGCACAGCCGATGCGGGGAGGCGGAAAAACGAGAAGATGGAGGGGGCTGCATGCGGGCGTGACGCCACAAATCATGGGCTTCGGATCATGAGAGTTACGTTTCTTTTGTTGCTGGCTCGAAGATACCCCATTCTGTTGGATGTTTTTGTTTTTGTTCATGCCGCCAAAAAGCTATTAGACGGACGCAGGGACCGGGGGGCATCACAGGAGACAGCACATACACGTACATCTCGCTTAGCAAGAAGAAAAAGAGCAAAAGGGATACAGGATCTGACTTCCACAAAGATGTTGGCCAAGGGAAAAATCCTCCCAGACGGGCAGCAGCTATTGAATAGATGGATTGGGTAATGTGCTTTTGGTGCTTTGGTGTTGGCAGCTGCAAGGTACAGGAAGCCCAGAACCTAAGATGCGAGAAAAAGAACCAAGAAATAATACCTCGTACAAGGCTAGTAATTCTGACGAAGACACCAGTCTGATGACACGGGACAAACCAGACTGTGGCCTACTTCCTGGTAGTCACCAGATGGCTCGTGTTGCGTTGCGTGTTCTTGTCGCTGGACACACCGAACGGCAAAGACGCCACTGTAGAGGCTGGCCACCAACGGCCTCTCGGGTTGATGATAATGCGACACCGTCAGCAGCCACAGGCAGTTCATGCGTAAAGGCGGAGAGTCCACAAAGGTGGGGATGTTTGCTTGCTCGCCTTGAAGCTGCTCACTCGCCTCGCTCACCTCCACAGCAACTGGCAGCTGGATCTGGAATGTCTCGTGCGACTTCAGAGAGATCGCGGAGGAATTGGCATCTGAGTGGGATTATTGGCCTTGCTGACAGTCCAACCTACAGGAGATGCTAGGCAGTCAGAGATGGTGACGAGTGTGCAACCCTGAAATTCGCTCGTCATCGCCGCTCACTGAGCAACGTGCGACGTAGGGAGGTTGGCGATTGCAAGAAGAATGTCCGATCGATTTTTTCCTTATCTCGAGCTTCCCTGTAGCTAGTAGATTAGAGTCAATTCTCGCTCAATCCTCAGTGGACGGGAGGATCAGGAGATGCGAGCAGCTCCAGTAGGGACAACGCGAAAACTGTCTCCCCCCATGGCCCCTCAACGGTCTAGCTGGAGAGTTATGATGAGTGGTATGGGTGCTGAACCAAGGGCTGGACCCCTTCCAATCCCAACTGTCAAGCTGACGATTTTAGTAACGGACCCCGCTGCAATGTGAGTGGCTCGTGGCTCGCCGTCGTATCAGCTCGGCTCGTCAGAGTCCCAATGCTACCAGGCCTTTTGGTGGGGGAGGCGCAAGCGGGCATGCCCAAAGGCCCCCGAACAAAGGCCACTAGGCCCCTCTTCCCACCCCCCAACTGCGAGGTGCAGGTGGCAGGCTACATGCCGCAGGCTGATCCAGGGTGCAAGGCAACCATACGCCATTTGGCAATACCGTGCACTTTGTGACATTTATTTATTTGCTTGCTTCTTCTTTGTCCTCCCCGTTATCGCTCCTTCACTTTCGAATCTTCTTTCTTCTACTCCTCATCCTCCCTTCTTATTCACTCTTCGAACGACAGTCACCAAGAACCTTTTGTTCCCCTCTCCTCGCTCTCTACCTACATTGTTTCCGTCTGATCACTTGCTTGTCTATTCACCATGGTGAGCTTCCCCCGCTGTGCCTTGAGGGCGAGAGCCTCACCACATCATCTGGTATTGTTTACACGGACTGACACCCTCTTCTAGGCTGGCGACGGTGAATCTACCATTGTTTCCAATGCGGCCAACGTGAGTCCTCCTCGCTCCACTCCTACTGCCACGCGCCAATGCGCCAGACATCCCACGACCGTCCGGAACACATTCACTGATTCTTCTTCCTGACAGTTGGCCAAATACATGAAACTGGACCAAAAGGGCAAGGTGCTTGCTGAGTACATCTGGATTGATGGAACAAACGGCCTCCGAAACAAGACAAAGGTGAGCACATTGTTTTGGAATTTCACCTCACTCGTGCCTCGACGCCTACATCCGGAATTTCGACACGAGACCCTACCTATTGCCACACAGGGCGCGTGTCTTCACCGAAATCCCGCCAAAACCCAAAAAGTCCCGAAACGAGAACGAGGCGGGTGCACCGCCGCGCTGGGAGAGACCCCACTTGGGAAGCCCTGGGTGTGGTGCGGCTAACTGGCGTGGCTTATCCACCACCGCCTTCGACCCCTCCGAGGCTGCGCCGCCCACCTGAATTAGCCTGCGCCAATCGCCATCCACCCGATCTCGGCATCTTCCAAGGCGACGTCTAAACACCCATTTATCCGCCGCCATAGACGGCGAGCATCCAAGGCGGCTCCACCGGAGAATTGACACATCGAAATCCATTATGACTTGCAGAAATGACCACAGGCTGACTTGGAAACCTCCAGACTTTGAGCGAAGCCCCCAAGAGCGTCGACGATCTCCCCGAATGGAACTTTGACGGCTCGTCAACCGGCCAGGCTCCGGGCGACAATTCTGATGTCTACATCCGACCCGTGGCCATGTACCCCGACCCCATCCGTCTAGGCGAAAACGTCCTGGTGATGTGCGAGACTTGGGATCCCGATGGAACTCCCAACAAGTTCAACTACCGCCACGAGGCCGCGCGGTTAATGGACGCCAATGCCAAGCACAAGGTGTGGTTTGGTCTAGAACAGGAATACACTCTCTTGGCGGCCGACGGCTGGCCATATGGCTGGCCCAAGGGTGGCTTCCCCGGCCCACAGGGTCCTTACTACTGCGGTGTGGGCACTGGCCGTGTCTACTGCCGTGATATCGTGGAGGCACACCACAAGGCCTGCATGTATGCCGGCATCAACATCTCGGGCACCAACGCCGAAGTGATGCCAGCTCAGTGGGAATATCAAGTTGGTCCTTGTGAAGGCATTGAGTGTAAGTCGCGCACAGTGGCTTGGGATCTTTTTTGAAGAACAATGAACTGACACATGTCCAGTGGGTGACCAACTCTGGGTCTCGCGATGGCTCCTCCACCGTATCGCCGAAGAATTTGGCGCCAAAGTCTCGTTCCAACCCAAGCCTATCCCGGGTGACTGGAATGGAGCTGGTCTCCACACCAATGTGTCGTCCAAGGAAATGCGTGAAGAAGGTGGCATGAAATACATTGAGGAGGCCATGAAGAAGTTGGAGAAGCGCCACGTTGAACATATCAAGGTCTACGGTGAAGACAACCATCTGCGCATGACTGGTGCGCACGAGACTTCCAGCATCGACAAATTCACCTGGGGTGTGGCCGACCGAGGATCGTCTGTCCGCATCCCCCGAGCCTGCGCCCGTGAAGGCAAGGGCTACTTTGAGGACCGACGACCAGCATCCAACGCTGACCCATACCGTAAGTCTCTCGACGTTTTGTAAGATGTCGTTGTTGTTTAGCGCATGCTAATCTAATCGTGCTACAGAGGTCACTGGAATGATCGTTGAGACCTTGTATGGGTCGCTGCCCGAAGAGAAATTCTGAGCAGCAAGGTGTTGGTGAAGCGAAAATTGATTTCGAGTCCTATTTTAGAGACACAGAAAGGTGGAACTTCACAAGCGTTTGCCGGCAGTGTGTCAAACTCAGCGATAGAGGAGCTGTTTATTATGGAGATTCTCAATGCCCATGAAATATGTCCAAACCAACGAGCATTCTGCGCGTGAAACTTGTTGCAGCACTTTGGCTTCAACCTCTTGATAGCTTCACAGGTTATTCCCGCTCTGCTCGTTCCTTTCCTGTCTGCTTGAACCTGCTCCAGGGCAGCCTTGAGCCGTCACCTTCACCATCAATGACGCTCCAGCGAGCCGAACTGAGCCTGTGACAGTTCCACCCACTTTGAGCTCCACCAGCCAATGAACAGCCAGCAGATAGAGCACCCAGTCGAGTGAGATTCCATCATTTGAGTCCGGTGCTCGTCTAGCCTTGTCCGACAGGCCAGCCGCTGCACGAGGCAAGCCGACACTAGTATGGCGCCATTGGTCTTTTGAGTGCTGGAGGGTCGGGACGAAGATGCATGCCCTAGGTAGGTACATAAGCCGATGACGAGTGCAGCCCCCAGCTTCCAGAGCTGTCAGGAGATCGGATCTGACAGAGAGCCACTCGAATGCCGTGAAAGAACCGCCTCGAGAGGTTGGATGAGCATATATGTATATACGTACACGTGTAGTGGTGCCCACAGCGATCAACACCAGCGCGGAGACAGACTGTACAGTATTACAGAGCTCCAGGATGAGACGAAGTCAGGAATACACCATGGTCCAGCACGACTCACTCCAATGTGCAAGGCTGGCACCCTGCCCTCCTTACCCTCCGCCAAGAGCTAGAGTACGTCCCGAGCAGACCACATGTCCCTCCTACCAATGATCGGCCAGCCCAACGGGGTTCAAGCGCGCTCTGGGGGGTTTCTGCTCAGTTGGGCTCCCGCCTCGTTTCCATTGGCGTGTGTATGTGTGTGTGTGCGGTTCTCAGGTTGGGTCGCGCTTAGTCTGCTTCTGGGAGCCGACCGGTCACTCCCGGTGTTGCTGGTCGAGAGCCTTGCATCTGCAAAAGGACAGACAGCACACACAGCACGTGCCACCACTACGTACATACCTAGCTCGGAGATCGAGATCTTTGTCGAGAACAACAATACAACACAAAAGTGGCATGATTCTCTGGGGAGGGGAGCTTGACCTCAGAAGGTCATTCGGCGAACAGGGACAGACCACGCCGATCGGGTGGGTGGTGACGCAGAAAAAGGACGAAGACAAAGACATACTGATAAGGACACAGGTCAAGCATCTCCAAAGGGTGGCTTGGGGACGTGCTCATAGCTGCTCTCCTCCTTTTTGACAGTCCCTGATGGTTCGATTTTTTGAGGAGCACAAGACGCGCCACCACCACCATTCAGTAAGCGACGCTTGATCTTGGAATTTTTGAAGCGACAGCACGAAATTTTTCTTTGATCGGCGTGACATGAGAGGTGTAAAGGAGAACCATACACATCCCAGGCGTTCCAGATTACCATAACTTTTTTTTGTTTTCCCCATGACCCCAGGTGTTGCTTTGTCCAGTAGATGGGAGTGGAGATCTTGGAACAAGCCCGCCCGCTCGCCCGATCGAGAAAAGCTGAGATGCATGCTCACGTGCTTCTGACGTCTGCCTTTTGCTCGGGTAAAAGACAAAATAATAGCAATTAACAAATGCGGGACTTGGGCCCTTGCATGAAGCTAATGAGTGACTTGCAAGGCGCATCCCTGCAGCCGGTCCTGCACGAAAATCACGAAACTCTGATAAGGCGGCCTTCTCTCATTGGGCCTTTTCAACGTCTATCTTTGAACTGCTGGTCGATGAAATGAGTAACCACACACGCACGTTGATTGCGAGCTGGTTGAGAGCCGTTGAGCAGCAGAAGAAATTCCTCCTCACTGCCGGCATCTTTAAGAGCTGTCTCTTGGCATTACGCGACGAAAAATCTCTCTCAACTGAAAATTTTCTCTTCGTCGTCTTTGATGGGCTGGAGTTGAGCAGGCCATGCCGTTGTTCCCCTTTTACTCGAACCTATGTCACTTACCAGTTCTGCCGATATCGGGCAACCGGTATTGTCATCTGTCTGTCTGTCATTCAGTCAAGGGCTCCTGCAGGGGAAGCCTTGCGATCGACTGATGGAATTGATATGAGAGATTCATTCCCCGGCCAAGGCTCTGGCGCTGGCTGGGCACCTTTGATGCACACATTGTCATTGATAACAAACGGCAGCCAACCACTCACCACAGCACAACAGGATCAGGCTGACAGGCTGTGCATCTCGGGCCCCAAAGCCGTCGAGTGCCGGAGCAATTTCTTTTGCTGCCAAGACACCCGACTGGCACCCAGACCGCAGATACGGATCTGTTTTTTTCGTCATGGTCATTTCTGGCATTGTTTCTTTTCCTCGGTTCCCGGTCCGTGGCGGCTAACCTCCAACGCACATCGCAGACTAGCTACGAAACCCCACAAAATTTCCAAACAAGCCGCAGTCCGGGCAAAACCACCCCAGGCACTTCAGGCTCGCCATCATGTTCCACCTCATCGAAGAAGGAGGAAAAGGGAAAGAGATGGGACACCAAAAAATACCTCAAGGAGCAGGTTATCGCATCAGCCACGGTGACCACCAGTGACATACCTCCTCCTCCCTCCTGATCCCTGTGACGTGCGGTCCACTCGATCGCCGTGATCTTTACCCCATCGAGAGTGTCCCAGATGCAAGAGCTCCAGACCTCGTCGCTCCCACTCCCATGCTGACCCATGACGCTCCGAACTTTTCCCACTCCCATGCAGATGTCCACTGTCCCAACTATCCAATGCCGTTCAGTTCACCTTATGATGCTGCTAGCTCGGTCTTGTCGTTCTTCTTCAAACAAACTCCCTGGGGCCGTACTGTCTTGGAAGACAGCCTCCATCCCGTGCCATATCTCTTGTCTCGTATGCTTGTCAGTCTTGGATGTTCATATCTCACGTGTCGTCTGCGCCCTTATCAACTGCCACAAAAACCAACTACATTGCCTCATCGTTCAGAAGACTGGTGGATAGTCTCCTTTCGGCTACTGACTGTGAGCGATTGCTTCTGCTCTCCTCTTGCGGCGAGGTATATATTTCGAGCTGGCCCACCCGAGGGTTTCATTACGTCGAGAACGCCCGACTGAGGCACCCTTCCTTCGCAGACCCTATCTCAACAACTCTGGGGCACCGCCAAAATGTCGTCGAGCGGTATCGCCGACTTCCTTCCTCATTATGCTTCCTATAACTGGACCGGTGCGCCAGCCGACTATACTTTGGCCACAAATGTGAGAACAGGAGGAGACTCAAGTACGTCTGCTGACCACGTGCGGACGGCGGCGGACCCTCTGACCACAACACAGGAACGGAGAATCTGAACAAATGGTACCAGTCGGGCGACCAGGCATATATCATCCTCTCATCATGTCTGGTGTTGATCATGGTGCCGGGCCTCGGATTTCTCTACTCGGGTCTGGCACGACGAAAGTCGGCCTTGTCTCTGATGTGGGCTTGCATGGCGGCCGGCAGCGTCATCAACTTTCAGTGGTACTTCTGGGGGTATTCACTCACCTTCTCGCCAACCGGTCAAAGCGGCTTCATTGGCGACCTGGTCCATTTTGGCCTGAAACGGACTCTTGGGAACCCCAGTCCTGGGTCACCTCTGATTCCTAGTCTCCTCTACTCGTTCTACCAGGTGAGCATTGCCGATACTCCTGCGCGGTTCCACAATCTGATTAGTGGAAATCACAGATGCAATTCTGCTGCGTAACCGCCGCCATCGTTGCAGGTGCCGTGGCGGAGCGTGGTCGACTGATGCCTTTCCTCGTGTGGACCTTCCTCTGGGCCACCCTCGTATACAACCCGATCGCTTGCTGGGCATGGAACGCCAATGGGTGGGCGTTTAAATACGGCGTCATGGACTACGCGGGTGGAGGGCCCGTCGAGATCGGCTCGGGCATGTCTGCTTTGGCCTATTCCATGGTCCTGGGAAAGAGGCAGGAGAAGATGATGCTCAACTTCCGCCCCCACAACGTTTCATTTATCCTGCTGGGGACGGTCCTGCTCTGGTTTGGCTGGCTGGGTTTCAACGTCGGTTCTTCCTTTGGAGCCAACCTCAGGGCGGTCATGGCTTGCTGGAACTCGAATCTCACGGCCACATTTGCCGCAGCCGCTTGGGTTCTTCTCGATTTCAGGCTGGCTCGGAAATGGTCCATGGTCGGCTGGTGTTCGGGTACCATCTCTGGACTTGTGGCTGCCACGCCGGCGTCTGGATATCTCGATACATGGGGCAGTGTGGTGCTGGGCATTGTCACCGGCATTGGGTGTAACTTTGCCACCAAGAGTGAGATATCATCCAGATTATTCCACCTTCAGTGGGTACTAACCGTTCGTTTCTAGTCAAATATTGGATCCGGATCGACGACTCCATGGACGTGTTTGCCGAGCACGGCGTTGCTGGGATGATCGGTCTGATGTTCAACGCTCTCTTTGGCGTCGACTATATCGTCGGTCTCGACGGCGTCAACACCGGCGTCCCCAATCCGACGACAGGCACGGGCATTGGGGGCTGGCCGATCGGCAACTATCGCCAGTTCTACATCCAACTCGCCTATGTCGTGGCATGTACAGGCTACGCCTTTGTCGTCAGCGCCATCCTCGCCTACATTGTCAATTTCATTCCAGGCCTGCACCTGCGTGCGTCAGAAGAGGCCGAACTGCTCGGAATGGACGATGACCAGCTCGGCGAGTTTGCCTATGATTACGTCGAGGTATGTCTGTGCACTAACTTCTCCCACACTTCATGAACCCTTCCCCCAAAAAGCAAATTGTAGGAGCAACGTAAAACTAATGACCAACTTCTTCTTGACAGGTTCGTCGCGACTACCTAGCCTGGACCCCGCAAAATCCGGACCACGCCGGCATCGATCCCAACATCCCCAAAGAACACCGCTACGGCATCGGTGAACACTCAGATATGATCCGCAAGGCAACCAACGGCGGCACGGGCGACTCGACCGCGGCCAGCTCGCGCAGTCACCATGATCTGCCCGCTCAGGGAGACCGGCACGCCATCAAAGCCGAAGATGCTGAGAAGGCTAAACATGTCGCGGACGCATGACGGGTGTCACTGTTCTTGTGGCTGTGGCTGTGGCTGTGTTCTGTTGGAGAATTCTTGGCTAGCCTGAAACCCATGCCCATAGATTGGTGCGTCGAGAACGCAATTGTCCTCCTCTAGACGTTGCAAGCGAAACAGAGACCAAAGGAAGAGAAAAGTGTTTTTTCCATCTTACCGTTTTTGTGTTGATCCTCAAAAGACCTGTTTTGATATTATATACACACGAGAGAACGTCGGGATGAAAGCGAGGACATATATACATATATCTACCCTGGCCACGGTTTGCTTTTCTTTCTCTTTCGAATACCCCCTCTATGTATATAACTATGAACATGAGACACGAGGAGAAGACGGGAGTTGACTTTCTATCCTTTTATCCATCCATCTATCTACCCATGCATTCATTCATTGAGTCACTAATTCCCTCATGCCCGTCGCTCCGTCCGTCGTTCAAATCCAACTCGCTTCCTCCTCTTGCTTGAAGGTCGAAGGACATCAGGACACCTCCACCACCCGCCCGTCTCGACTGCTCGTCCACACGGCGTCGACCACGCGATGGATCTTCAAGCCGTGTTCAAAATCCGGCCAGCTGCCTTGCTGCTCCTCCTCCTGAGCACCCACGAACGCATCCCAGAGTCTCGCCACGGCGGGCTGCTGCCCCTGGGGACCTTGCTCCGAGACTTCCTCTTCCTCTACCTCCTCTTCTTTGCTGTCGTTTTCCCTCGTCGTCTTGGTCCGGATCTTCCACGGCGCCGGCACGTTGATGTGCGGGATCATGTGTACGGGACTGGTGATCGCCATCTCGCCCGCCGTGCCGTAGATCAGCCAGGTCATGCCGCCGGCGATGCTGGTGCCGCCGCGCATGTGGATGCTGTAGACGCTGTCATCTTCTTCTCCTTTTCCTCCTCCTCCTGCCCCTGCTCCACCGCCTTCGCCTTCGTCGTGCTGGTCTGATCTCAATCTCGAGTCCAGGTTCGACCTCCTCGTCCTCCTCAGCAACCCCTGAACGAGGACCTGGTCGGGACTCCTCTTCGGGGCGTCCTTCTCGACCACCTCGCCCGTGAGATCATCCACAATGTCCGTCGTCGGGTGCATCGTCCTCACCTGTGCCGAGACGGTCGCGACCTCCGCACCTAACGCGAAGGTCAAACACTCGACAAAATGCGCCAGGTGGATGTCGACCATGGTGGCCCCGTTCGCCGGGTCCAGCGCATACTGCACGCCGCGCTTCTCGACCGTCCCGCCCCCCGTCGGCACCGTGCCCACCACCGTCGTGCTGAGAACCCTCCCCACCCGGCCGGCGCGCACGAGCTGCGCGATCCGCTGCGTGACGGCGGAGAAACGACCCTGCAGTCCGACGGCCGTGCGGTGGAGAGGAACCCCGCGGTCGCGTGTGCGCCGCACGATGTCCTCGCTCTCCGCCAGCGAGACGCCGATCGGCCACTCGACGAACACGCCCTTCACGCTCGACCGGTCGGACAGCAGCGATGGAACGAGCACGGCGCGGTGGAGGGGCACCTTGACGCCGACCACGGCAAACTCGACCGCCTCGTCCTGCGCCAGGTCATGCGGCGAGCCGTAGGCGCGGACCGTGGAGACGGACAGGCCGTGCGTCGCGATGGCCCGTTGCGCGCTATCCGGCGACGAGCCCAGCACGGCGACGATCTCGAAAGTGTCCGGGCGTGCCTGCAGAGCCCGCAGGTGGAAGTGGTTGAGCCAGCCGTAGCCGGTCGGCGAGGACGAGAGGCCGATCAGGGCGGTGCGGAGCGGCGGTGGTCTTGACGTCGTCGTCGTCGTCGTCATCATCTTCTCTCTCTCGTTCTCGCTCTGTCGAGCGATACTTGTCCGTTGATGGGGTTGGGTCGCTTTGCTCATGGGACTTCTTCTCTCTCTGATCTGGCCAGCCAACCAGCCAGCCAGCCAGCCAGCCAACCCGCCTTATACACACCTATTGTGGGCTTGGACCCAACTTCGGAGCCGAACTGTATGTAAGCTGACGTACTTGCTGTACTGTACATATGCACATACGGACTCCCTGGCCTGGAGTGGCTGGCCTGGTCGTGTGGGGTCCTACCAGTCAGACAGACAGTCAGCCGGTACACACAGGCACAGGGGACGGTTTGATCGAGCGACTACATATTACAGCGTGAGAATTTCCCCGTATGTGAGTGGGTGTTGATAATATATCGAACGAGACAACCAGGTCGCGAGGCTGGCGGTGACCACAGACCATCCCTGAATACCGACTGACGATGAGGAAGATTGTCCATATCAGGATACATATTAATGTAGCGAGAGGCCCCCCATTTTCCGCTTGTCTTTTCAATCTAGTCTTCATTCGTCCGTGGATGAGGAAGTGAGGAAGTGAGTGACTCGTGCATGCGTTGACTCTACATCGTCTACATCGCGGTACTCCAAGCTCCGAAGAAGTAAGAGCCGTCCAGCATCGTCGCCGTCCCCTAAAATATAGGTAGTCGTTTAGCTGGGCAATTTCGCACTCTTGCACTCTTGCCGGAGGACGTAAATCCACACACTGGTCTAAATTCAACCGTTCGACCATGGAATTCGTGTTCATACTCATTCGTAGAAAATCTTCCATCATCATCGCAGCCTGTGGGTGCTGTCGGTGAACCTTTTCAAGGGGTAGCCCGACACATGCCCACCAACCTCTTCACACCCACCATCCAGTGACCACACTCCTCCACCTTGTTCGTATGCACGTCCATCTGAATCTCCTGCGCCCGAACAAAATCCCTTCCTTCCAGTGCCTGGGCCAACTCAACCAGCTGCGCCACCGTATCCGGTTTGAGCAGATCCTCGTTGTTCAAATGATCAAAAAGGATGTCAAGCCGTTTCTCAGTATCAACCACTTGTGCTTTGAACGACTGTGGAGCTCGGGCTTTGACACGCGCCATTTCGGACGACAAAATGGTAAAGATTGGTTGAGCGGAGGGTGATATATGTGTCCGGTCGCCCTTGGCTGCGGCAAAAATCGTTAGCTCAAAAAACCGGTCAAGGGAATCTCTGTTCAACTTACGATACTTCCGCGCTGGAGGAGCGGCGGAGGCTCTGTTTGAGCCCGCCGTGCCGGGCCGGGAAGGTGGTCCTTGCGCTGCAGGTCCGCTTCCTGCAGCAGGCGGTCCAGTGGATATAAATTGTTGCTGTGGTGTCGGTATCGGCATCGGCGGCGCCGTGGCTGACTGCGGCGTTTGAGTTGGTTGGGGTGGGCCGTAGCTCGTCTGTCGAGGTGGCTGCGATTGCTGGGTCGGAGCATAGGGGTTTGCCGGAGGGGTAGGCGCTTGGAAGGATGAACCTTGGGGAGGCGGTGCGATAGATGGACGCGTGTTGGGAGCACCTGTCTGCTGAGTACTTGTCGCCGGGGCATATCTATTAGGGGCTGTAGGGGCGTGAGAGGGAGGCGCGTTGTATGGGGACGGACCCCTGGGAATCGGCGGTGACATGATATTCTGTCCGAGGGGCGGAGAAGTTACGGCTGGCGGTGCGTAAGGATTGCTTGCCGATGAAGGTCGCTCAAAAGGAGGTTGACCACCTAGAGGAGACGTCACCCGTGGAGGTGCACCCGTCCCTTTGGGTGGAGGGGGAACGGGCGAGGCTCTCTGTCTTGAACCAAAAGGCGGAGCGGTGGGAGGAGACGTTATCTGTGCCGGTGGTGGACTGAATGGATTTTGTGCCGGCTGAGGTGGAACGCTAGGCGTGCCTCTTCTCGAGGTAGGGGGTTTGACGAAGCCCTCCGGTATATCATTCCAGTTGGACATACTTTTGTCTTGAGACGGAGGAGGGATCGCTGGAGATTGATTGTACCTAGGAGGTGGTTGAATAGGGTTGGCCTGTGGAATGCCGTATGGGCCGGGGGGAGGAGGGCCTGGAGGCATTCTCATTTGTTGTGGAGGTTGATAGCTACCACCAACGGGCGCATATGGATTTGAGGGGGCACTGGTGGCCGTGGGTGGCGCGTAGGGATTGCTGGGTTGCAGGTTGCTTGCACCATAAGGAGTCGGAACTTGAGGAGTTGGCGGAGTAAATGCTGTTACCGGAGGTTGGAATTGTGACGTGCCAGGAAGAGGCTTGCTCCTTGTCGTTATAGGCGTAGCTTGAGGCACAGCAGCAGGAGCGGCTGTTTTCTTCCTGGCTTGTTGGATCCGGCTTCTTGCGACATCCGCTCCTGGATAGTTTGCCGGAAGAAGATCAAGATATTTCTGAGCAACATCGAGCTGGCCAGAACCAGCTACAATGTCAGCATATTCCAGATATTTACCGTACAGGGCTTCCAGCTTCCAGTCCCCGGTTTTGGTCAGCTCCGCGTCTTTGAAGTTGACCACCTGTCGGAAGATGGTCACCTTTTCAATGAAGTCTTGGAGACCGCGGGCGTGCAAGGAAAATGCGGAAGATGCGTCTGCTTCCGAGGCCCCTGCCTCCTCGTGCTCTTTGAGCTCCTGGATCCAGATGGCGACCACCTTCTCCAACTTGGAACCAGCCAAGAAGCAGAAAGAGGCATCTTTCCGAGAGACCGAAGACAGATCATCGATCTGTTCCTCGATCCTATCTCCAAGCGCCTCGCAAAGATCTGGAAACTCCTGCTCATCAGCGAATGTACACAGTGTTGCCATGACTTCCTTCCAATTCGCGAGGTCGGCATTGTGAACTGTATCCCACAAATTTTTGCCGACGACCGAAGCGAGGAGACGCAGGTAGTTTGATCCGCCAGACTGTTTCGCGAGATATGCTTCTTGGGCTTTCTTGATACAGGCTTCACCACCACAGATGGCGATCATGAAAGCATCCGACATCCTGTTCTCCTGCAAACATACGTCCAGAGCTTTCTCAAATTGCCCCAAGATCAAGGCCCTTGTGATCTGTCGGTCGGCCTGCGACTCGGAACCCGTATAGATCTGGAAGGGGTTGTTGGTCCTGGTACCCTTCGTAGCCGCCAACTCTGCCAGAAAGTCTCCGTCGGCCGAGCTTGCGAAAATGGACTGAAATCGTTTGTGGGATTTGGAGGCGCCGTTGACAGACGGCTTTTGCTCTTCTGAATTATCAGCTCCCGAAGGCGGCTGCTGCTGTTGCTGCTGCTCCACGCCATTTGAGCTGTCCTCGGTGGTGTCTTCAAAGCCCAAGTATTTCACCAGCTCTGCTCGGGGGTTCTTGGATACCAGGGTCTCGATGACTTTCCAGTCAGCTTTCTCCTCCTCGGTTTTTGCAGATGCAACCCTGTCCTCGCACAAGCTCGTGAGGTCCCCAGACTGAAGGGCTTTCTCGAAGGTTTCGGTCGCGCTCCCGACATTCGAATCGACCTCGAATTTGCTGATACAGATCTTTGAAGCCCTCGATTTGCCAGGCTCTGCTTGTTTGACACTAATGATTCTTCCACCAAAGCCGAACGATACAGAAACAGGTCGCTCGAGCCACTTGGGCGCTTTGAGAAGCGAGAAAGACGAAGTCTGAGGCTGCGTCTGAGCTTTGGAGAAGAAGTCCTCGCCGTCCGCCGCCTGACTCTGGTCTGTCTGAGTGTTGCTCGGATTGGTGCTCTGCAGGGTCTGGATCTGCAGCTTGCCATCGAAGGAGGCTGTCGCAAACATGTTCGGGTTGTGGGGGTTCCATCTGGTCTGAAAGGTCCAGTTGGTCACGACTGGATAGTCGCCATACGCTTCTCCGGTCTGGGGATTCCACAAGATCGTTCTGTTGTCCTTCCCGCAAGAGAGCAAAAGGTCGTGGTCCTGCGGGCACCAAGCAACTGAAAGGACTCCCGAGTCATGACCACGAAGCACCTTCTCTGGGGCGTTCGAGTTTCTCAGGTCCCAGACCAAGATGACCGGCTCTTGCTCCAGAGGTACAGCAGTGATTAATCGTGTGGGCTTTTCAGGATCCCACGCAATAGCGCTGGCCGGTTTCCGTTGAAAGTTGTTGAGCGTCAAGCTCTCTTTCCTCGTTTTCATGTCCCATACTGTTACGAAACCACCACTGCTTCCGGTGACCAGGATATTTGAGACTCTTTTATTCCAGTCGAGGCAATCGATATCGTCTGCCCGAGCAGCCGTGCTTCCAAGTCGTATGGGAGCATCAAGGTGGTTCAGATCTGAAATGAACAGTTCCCCCTTGGCACCACCCGTTGCGAGAAAGTTCTGTATCTTGGGATTGAATTGCAAGGCCTTGATTGCTCCGCTGTGTATCTTGTTGGTGAAAATGGAGGCTTCCGCTGTGTTGGTGAGGGCCTTCTCCGCGTCCCACAGGCCTAGTGACCCATTGTCAAATGCTCCTGCAATGATCCCTCTCTTGTGTCCAGCCTGCGCCGGCGTCCAGGCAAGGTCGTGAAAGCTGCGGCTAATTAGCAGATGATTTGGCCACAGGGAGAAGCACGTACCCCGTTTCCGTAGGCAGGGTGATGGAGGGCTGCAATTCTTGACCCTGTTCACCACCTTCCAATGCCAGATCCCACAGTTCTAGACAAGTCTCATTGCTAAAATCGACGTCGACAGCACCCGATTTCGTGCCAGTTGCGATCCAAGAAGATGGCGCATCGGGGGACCACGCGAAAGTCGCTGTGCGTGGAATTTCCCTAAGGCGCACCATGACGGACGTGGTGCAGTGCTGGTCGAGGGAGAACAAGAAGGTCAAGGGAAGTAAAGAAAGTCTAAGTCATGCAGCAGAGAGGAGAACAGCTTCAAGTGAACAGGTGGACAGGAGAATCACAACTCAGCAAGCAGCTGTTCTCATCTTCCACGCTGATGCGTCTGGGTATTATTTCGACTTTCTGATCTGGACACCGTCGTTTGTCCAGAAGGTTTTAGGGCCACAAAACGGTTAGTGGCCTCCCAGCGTCATCCCTGACAACCCCCAATGTTTGAACTCCGCAGCCGCAGCACGGCGAAGGCGAGAGATATCGAACCACGTGATTTTGGTATTCCACATTTTTTCTGACTTTCAGCCTCCTTCGACTCTGCCACGGCGTGAAGCAGCACGAGGATGGCGGAGGGACCAACCCGCCCGAACAGTACCATCTACGTTGCGGTCTCGACACCACTCTTGTGACCGCCACAACTCTCTCGGAGGCATTCGTCCCATTTGGCGAAATAGTGGACATCACCCTGCCCAAGCCTGAGGCGCCGTCTTCGACAGATCTACACCGTGGCTTTGGATACGTGGAATTCGAGGATGCCGCCGATGCGAAGGAAGCAATCGACAATATGGACCAGAGTGAGCTCTACGGGCGGGTTATCAAGGTGGCCATGGCAAAACCGGACAGGAAGGATATCGGAGAAGCTGGGCTAGGTAGCACCACGGCTATTTGGGAACAGGTAAGTGCGACTGAATCATGTTGATGCCTCGATTCTTGCTTGTCCGTTTGCAAAATCATGAAAACACGAGCGCTAATATTCGGTACGAAGGAGGATTATCTCGCCAAGTACGGGACAGCAAACGAGGATAAAGCTGCTGTGGAAAGCGCAAAGAACGAGAGACCTGCTGATCCCATGGATGGATTGGAGGGCCTTGATGTTGCTGGGCCCAAGCCCGAGTGAGAGAAGGATAGATTTGGACGAAGTTAACGCCACCACGTGGTCAGACAAGCTCCAAAACAACAGCAATCCTCTGACAAAGGCGCACATAACCATGGCGCCAGGCATATTGCTGGAAACAATCGGTTTCCAAACTCTGGGAAATGAAGCAATTCAGTCCCTTCAACATCAAATCCCCCAGCCCGCGTCAACGAAAGACTCACAACCATTTGCTGAACGGAAAGCGCCGAAAAGGGGATGATACGGGCTGGCAAAGTAGAACCATTTGCCACTACTAAGGTCGCTGGAAAGGGATACCGAGGGGAAGATGAAGGTGGTGTCAACGAATCCCAGAAAAGACTGTGAATTTCTCTTCTGGCTGCAGAGGTTATATACACGTCTCTTCAATGCTCTGTAACAACTCCGTTCTTAGCAATTTAGGACCTGACAACACAGACTGTCTCTCGTTCGCACGTGCCTTCGCTGCTGTCGAACCCCAGACGTTGTCGTAGCCTCTTCAATGTTTCTGTGAAGACCTCTGCAAGCGAAGGGTCCGGTCGGTCATGAGCTTCCTGCCCATAGCAAAGCAAGCTGCAAACAAGGCGAAGCTAATAAAACAATACACATCAGCATCTGTTTCGAAGCCCGATGTTTTGTTGCAAATCTATTTTTCTCTTCGCTGGGGCAGGATATACGTACGAGATGACCACGCCGAGAGGGAGAAGCTCAGGAGGAATTCTCTTGAGCATGCGGATTCTTTGGGTGATGGTGTGTGCTGGGGTTGTCAACATCAATTGCACGCTCAATGGTCTAAGTGGTGATATCATACCGCTTTGGTCATCCTCCTGTTGATGAAGATTAGCATCAGCCTCCAGGCATCCTGGACATATCCTGCTCACCTTGGCCCTGAACCTGGTTCGGGTGTTGTGGA
Source organism: Fonsecaea erecta (assembly GCF_001651985.1). Lineage (NCBI taxonomy): Eukaryota > Fungi > Ascomycota > Eurotiomycetes > Chaetothyriales > Herpotrichiellaceae > Fonsecaea > Fonsecaea erecta. The sequence continues at coordinate 1,090,538 of NW_017387253.1, read as the reverse complement.
ACGGTCTGCCAGTCTGTTTCTGGGCGGATTGGCGGAAGGCAGCTTGCCGCATGCCAGCTGCCCGAAGAGGCTGGAGCCTCAAGAGTCTTGCAGCGTTCATCCTTGCCGTATGCTAGGAGGCGGAGTGGAGAGTAGAGAGCGAAGCTGAAAAGATAGGTCTTTGGGACAATGAAAGAGTGACGTTGGAGTCGCAGTTGAAGTTGCTCCCAAGCTCTCCGTCGCACGACAGCCAATCAGGATCAGGCCACGCTTGTTGGCCTTAGTAGCTCCTGCAACCTCCGACTTTCCATCTCGCTGCAGGCCTCAGGTGACAACCTCCCCTCTGAAGCTACCCTCTTCAACCCAACCTCAGCACTCGTGCTTCCTTTCGATATTCCACCGCAGCCATAGGACGATCCTGCCAACCGCCAAGATGACTCAAATCGAGATTCCTGACGCCGATGAGCTTGGTGGAAATGTCACCAAACCCTTCAAGTTCGTGACGGGTATGAAGAACTCAAAATCTATGACTGCTTTGCAGCTCTTGGACTGACGCCGCGATAGCTGGTTACGACGCCCGCTTCCCTAACCAGAACCAGTATGCTCCTTTCTGCAGCGACCGAAGACATCCAGCCGCCTAACCATGGGGAATCATAGGACAAAACATTGCTGGCAAAACTACGTCGACTATCACAAGTGCATCCTTGCAAAGGGCGAAGATTTCAAGCCATGCAGACAGGTACATGCACACAGCCACAAGAACGGAAGTCGAATGCTGACCGGTCTCAGTTCTATCTGGCATATCGATCCTTGTGCCCTAGCTCGTGGGTTCATAGATGGGACGACCAACGTGAGGCTGGCAACTTCCCCGTCGACTTGGAGCACTAAAGAGATGAATGAGTTTCCGTGATGCAGACGGGGGACCAAAGAAAGGTCTACTATTGCGGAGTCCTCACGGCGAGCTCAGGGTGGCATGGATATTGTACATAGACCCAGACGAAACCAGTGGCGGCCAACACACAACTCCTCCCATACAGTTAGGTACAGAACCAATGTATCCTTCTCCTGCACCTGAATCAGTGTCTATCATGCAGCATCATCCATACCTGTGCATTGGGTTGCCGAAACGCCCACTAACGTTCGGCCCCAAAACAACCAGAACACTCATATCGTGCTGATGGGCAATAATTCGATTGGTTCACGAACGGATAGTGACTGAGTATAGTGTCCCAAATGATATTCACGCTATCATTTGGGGGAAATGTAATGCCCATGGTTTTGTTTTGCCAGTTCACCACTGCATATGTCGCCCTTGATCCAAGGGGCCGATGCGTTCACAGCACCGGATGCAGTTTGCTCATGTGAGCTCTGGATTCTTCTATTCGATGCTTGAGCTAATGCACTCAATGCCAACCACCCAAAGCCTGCTGTAGTCCGTCAGATTGTCTGTCAGGGCTAACAAAGCAGGAAGACGACAGTGAAGCCACGTAGCCGCCATCTTCCGAAAGACTCCTCTTGGGGCCCTTCTCTATCCAGCGTTGATGTATGCTGTCTCTAGTCTCAACCGGTCGTCCATTCCTTTTCATTTCTTGACCGAACTCCTCCTCAAAGCCTCCAACAACTCGGGCCGGGAGTTCAACAGCTGGACGGCTTGTGCATAAGCGTACCATTGCCTGGATCTCTTATTTTTCTCGGGCCAGTTATCCTTTTCCTCGGTCACGATGGCTTCGAAGAAGTGGTAACTTGCTTTAGGAGCGTGTTTCGTAACGGCAGTCGTGGGCCTAGTGTCGGGGATGTGACCCAGGTCTCTTTCGACCTTGCAGATGATCCCGGCTTCCTCCCACGCTTCTCGAACAGCGGCAACTGACGCTGACGACTCGTCCAATTCCCATCCGCCTTTGGGAAGGACCCAGCCATTCCGCCGGGAGGATTGGATCAGGAGAACTCGGGTCTTGTCTGCAGACAGGGGGACAATACCGGCGACCAGTCTCTCGCCCTTGGTTCCATATCCTGCGACACCATGAGCCCGAGAAATTCAAACCGAGCCCAAAAAACAGTGGGATACGTACGCTGGTTGGCCGTGCCAGTACGAGAGGTCATGGACATTTCTTTGGCCATGGTGATGGAGGCCGTCACGACGCCGGGGGCGGACGACCACAAGCCAGAAATTGAAGAGAGGACCGTTTGGGTACGGCTTGTCGCTGAGGAAAATGCTAGGCTAACAAAGGGCAAAAGCGAACGTGAAAAGAGACGGTGAAGGAAGGGCACGTGGGAACACTATCGAGCTGCTCCGGTGCCAGGCGGCGAGGTCAGTCTCTGGGAAGAGAAGACAAAGGGATCAAAGATGACCCATGGTGAAGATAGCAGCCGGGTGTGCGATGCAGCGCATGAATGAGGGAGACCTTCAGTCCCGTGTGGCACGGGGCTGAGGGAACGAGGTTGACGTGTAGAGCATCCTGAGCAAGGGAACAACCATAGTTATGTAGCCTCTGGGTAGGTTTTAGTTTTTTTGGCAGTGACTCTCGGAGGTGCAGGTGCATGGTGGGTGGACACGCATGGGGGAGCACGAAAAAAAACATCAGTAGCGGCGAAGGCGAATCGCAGTTTCCCACCAGTAGCAGCTCCAGCGGTGCCAGCCTGCCAGGGGACAGGGAACCCACGCCTAGTGAGCCTCCTGCCTGTGCCTTTCATGCCTTTCATTGACGGAGGCAGCTAGACTGGCTGCCCGCAACCACCACTCTCTCCGTCTCGAGTGGGATTGTTGTTGGTATTATTCTATCTGGCTTCCAAAACGGCATCTGAGGGCTGGCTCCAGCACATCTGGTTCGCTCACGCTGCTGCCGCCACTGCGGCCCATGCAGCGGTGCCTTGCCTCTCCGTCTTGACTGCGCTGGCCCATGTCACTCCAAACCACTTCCGTGTCCCACTTCCACCGCTTCCACCGCTTCCACGCCATTCCCCCTCCGAATCGAAGCACACGACGGACGTACACGTGCTCGTCTTCACGTTTATACTGGTCTAAATCCTGATACTCGACCCCCCGTCCTCATCCCTCCTAACCACCTTTTTTGCTTGCCTTGACGCTTCCAGATACGGTCCCTCGGCTTGATCGCCTGTAATACCGCACTTTCAAGCACCTTCAGTTCGCCTCGAAGCTAACAGCGCCCCTCCTCAGACTGCTCACGCGAGCGCCCAAGATCCAGGCAGGGAGTGGGGGTTCTTTCCCTGGACGACTGCTGCGTCGTGTCCCAGCCTTCAAGGTCCAGCACGCCGAACACGGCCAGTGTATCCTCAATTGGCTGCCTTGAGCCCAGTCGTGTGCATATCCCACGAACGAGTTCCACCGTGTGTGCCGCCTGGATATGACCGTGCGTTCCCCTGCTGATGAATTGCTCCTCCTTTGATGCCCTCTTTACAGACTGCCTGTACCGTGGATAACAGGGGAGATACGTCGTTGTCTGCCTGCCAATCGGGGTCAGGTATCATCATATTGAGCCAGAAGAGAGCCGTCGTTTGACTTGCTGGGAGACCGGCTGTCAATACTCTCGTGTGACGGGAAGTCGAGATATTCCTTCTTCGGCTTGAGCAGGGGTTCCACTAGTGCCCAGGGTTGATCATGACAAACGAAATCTCACTTTTGAAGCCTCTCGGTACGTGGCATTTGAGACGGACACCTGACCTTAGACCCTTCCCAGACATGAGGCGTGGCCCGACCCGCATGAACCGCGCCATGATTCTATGGTGCCCACCTGTTCAGCGAGGCTGGCTGCTTGTGTTGACCATCCCATTGACTCTGACTGTGATCAGGCTATCAGAGGAAGAATTGGTGTGGATATTGCAAAAATGCCACAGGCAGTAGGTCGTCACCTTCTCCAAGGGCTGGGTATCATTTGCCACATGGCCCCTGTCCGTGGTTCCTTTTGCAGAAGTCTTACCGGAATTGCAGGCTCCTCGTATTACATGTCGTGTGACAACATGCGGGTCGATCACTATCAATACCTGATGGACAGGGGCTGGAGAAGGTCAGGCTCGCTCTATTACAAACCTGATCTCTTGCGGTCATGTTGTCCCCACTACACGATACGGTATGGGCCATTCTGCAACAGAAACAATATGGTGGAAGTTCACTAACATCCACAGTCTGAAGGCGGCAGAGTTCCAGGCCCGGAAGGACCAACGACGAGCGATCAACCGATGGAATGACTACGTACTCGGTCCAGAGTACAAGGGAAAGGCCGCCATGCTGTGTCCACAGTCAAGAGAGCAAGTTGAAAGCAACTGGTTGCAAATATGCAGCTAACATTCACAGGGAAAAGCGCCGTTTGAGGGACAAATTCGACCTGTCTATTGCCGTCCACAAAGCGGAATATGACAACATCAAACGCCCAGTGGGCAAAAAGACCGGCACCCCCATCGAACCTGCTCATAGGTTTGAAGTCAACCTCGAAGGTGATAGTTTCACAAAAGAGAAGTCAGTACTAGTATGAGCTTTGATGACCACGTCTCACAACTGCCAGATATGAAATCTTCCTGAAATATCAGTTACGGGTACACAAAGACCCTGCATCCCGGTGGAAGGAATCCGACTTCAAGCGATTTCTCTGCACTGGCCTTGACCGGAAGATTCTCAAGATCAATGGCAAGACACTCAAATTGGGCTCCTATCACCAATGCTATCGTCTCGACGGGAAGCTGGTGGCTGTGGCAGTTCTGGATCTTTTGCCTCACGCCGTCAGCTCAGTCTATCTCTTGTAAGTTTAGGTCCTCCTCATCTCGGAATATATTGCTCATTCCACAAGCTATGATCCTGAATACGAAGCTTGGGACTTGGGAAAGATGAGCGCGCTTCGAGAGATATTGCTTGCAACAGAGGTTGGCTACGAGTACTATTACATGGGTATGTTGAGTGCTTTCTTTCGTCTTCCTTTGCTCACCACCAACAGGGTACTACATCCACTCGTGCACGAAGATGCGATACAAAGCCGCTTTCACTCCGACCTACATGCTGGGTTTGTTAACGTGTGTCCATGCTTAAATTGCCAGCTGACAATGTGTTAGACCCTGAGAGCTATGAATGGAACCTTTTCGATGATAAATACCGCCAGGAGCTCGATAAGAGGAAATATTTCTCTCCGTCCCGCGATCGAAAACAAGGACTCGGTGTTGCAGAGACCGCCGTACACCAAGTAGCAGTGGCGGCAACTTCGGATAGCAGCAGCAGCAGTGCTCCAAAAACTACGAAGGAACGAGGAAAGATGTTCGACGATGAACAGGACCTGGAATTCGACGAAGCCCCAAGCGATGAAGAAGATGCAGAAATACCCGAAGGATCCCTGTTTGATTACGAAATACCCGGCGTGCTGACGAAAGATGAGGTGAATCGGCTCGATCTCGACCACTGGCGTCTGCTCGTAGGCAACACTCTGATTGAGTTAGAGGTAGAAGGCTTCCAGTCGATGAATGAATATGAGCATATTATTAACTGCATTATAGGACCTTCGAGATTGGGAAGCTGGGAAAATAGACGACCCTGACACCATGAAAGGCATGGCTGCAGAACTTGCAGCGGTGACGGGGCCAAAACTACTACAGAACAGTGCACTGGCAGTATTCTGAGACAAGCAGGACCAATTGCAACTTCACACCAATGACAAGAGAGTGTGGTCAGGCCACTTTGGAATTCAGCGATGTATAAAACCAACTCTCAGCCGAGCTGATTTCAAAATGGCACTGCATTCCTCCTAACTTCTGCCTCTGCGACTTCGCACTTCAAGTGTCGTTCCATACGTGCCCAAACTTGATCGGCGCAACTCGAAACATCCACAACTGACTTGAGATAATGGCTGCGAACATCTGCAAGGGGGTTTTCACCCGATTGCAGTCATACGAACGAGTCCGACCCGTTGGGTACCAGAACGGCAAAGACAAAGAGACAGCGTCAGCAAAGGTAAGGGCGCACCTTCTTCTATACCCTCGCGGTTGAAACGATCCGGCAATCGCGAGGGCTGGCTTCAGAACGTACGCTGAGCTTGTACTCCCACAGGACTCGGCGCCCAGAACAAACAACACCATGGTTGCCACGAAGGACACTCAGAGTGTCAACTTAGAGGGAAACCAGGTTCTTGGTTCAGATCAAACAACTTGAGGGAGACACTGGACTGAGGATGACCATTCGCGGCTTTGGCACCGCTTTCAACCTATGTTCCCTCGGACGCGGTTTGGAACACTTCCACTGGACGATACTGATATCGTGTTCGCGACTGGGCATTAGCTATCTATCGACAACTCAATAATAACTACGAAAGATAGGTCCGAGCTGAAAGCGGAGACAATGTTCCAGGGAAAGAAATACTGTACTCGGGTCTCAATCCTAAATCCCCCTCCCGTCGTCATCTCCGTTAAACTTACTTTATATATCCCCGGCTCAAACAAGCGCGCAGTAGACAAAGATGATCTGTGACCTCTTCGGAGAACTGACACATCTGTGTTCCCTTCCTGTTTCATCCTGCCAATACCCTCAGAGGCGATGTTTGTGAACACTGATCTATCATCACCTTCCGAACGAACACGCGTGAAGAGCAAACAGCCCGTTCTCGTTGTGACTACTTAAGTCGCATCACTCTGCACTGAGGAATCATGTGTAAACGAAAAGGTGAGGCGTCTTGAGGAAGTGATGATCGTGTTTTTCTCCCTGTCTATTAATATATATCTGCATCTCTTTCTTTGGATATTTGGTCTCCTTCTGGAGGTAAAATATCGTCGACGTTTGAAACTGGGAACCCGAAGACTTCGACACGATGAAAACGCTTTTTACCTCTTTTTACCTCTTGTCCTTGGGTCTCCCAGCTCTGGGCCTTGACCGTGCTGCAAGCACGTTACATGATGCACAACCACGTCATCTGATGCCGACACCAGACCCAACGACAGCACCGACGCGTCCTCCAACGATCACCACGGTCGACCACTTCATCGACCCCTCGCTGTTCGCAAAGCGCGGCGGTGTCTGCACCGCCGGAATGGTCTTCTGCAATGCCGTAGGCAATTGTTGCCCAGCGGGTACTTACTGCACCACGGACATACTACAGAACGGAGCCTGCTGCGCGTACGGTGCTTCCTGTACTGGCCTGTCCGATCCCGTCACTGGGTTGGCCACAGGTCACTGGCCCGCGTCCGCTGGTGCGAGCACGCGCGGACGGCTGAGAATGTTCGTTGTCCTCGCACGCCTAATGAACCTCGCTTCAGCATCTTCTGCGAAGGACGGACCAGCCGGCAGAGCCACAGCTGGTGAAATGTGCCTTGATGAAGAGAACAAGGAGGTCGACCCAAAAAAGGCGACTATGTCCCTTGAGGCCTCTGTTGCTGATGCAGAGGTCAAGAAAGGGGGTGGAGGTGGGCATGGCGGCGGTGGTGGTCACGGTGGAGGAGAGGCAGAAGGAGGTGGTAGGGGATCGGGAGGAGTTGGACGTCCAGGAACCGGGGGCAGCGGTGCAACAGGAGGGGTGGGTAGGGCTTCCATTGTGCCTCTCCCTATCAAGCTCCTAAGCAACCCTTTCGTTCTCGCGCGACAAGTCAAGGCTGCTATTCTTCCAATCGTCAACACAGCCAAGGGGCCAATGGGTAAGGTCAAGCTCATGGGAGCCAACGAAGCCGTGGTCATTGGTCAGAACAAAACAAGCAACGCCCCTGACACGCCACGGCCTTCGCGGCTCTTCAAGCTTGCGGTGACTCTTGTGCACCAAATCAGAGCAGCTGCTCTTCCAATCCAGAATGGGACTGTGCACCCAACAGGAGACGTCAAATTCATGGGCGGCAACGTTGAATACCTTCAAAGCGTGAACCACACAAGCAGCACTGCTAGCAGGCTCCGATTGCCGCGTATATTCGGCATTCCCTTCGCCCTGGCGAGACATATTCAAGCCACCGTACTAGAGAACCACAGTGAGCCAAACCACCGGCGACCTGCTGCCGCCAGATCGGATACCAAGGCCGGATCTTACGCACTCATATCGGACGAGAATGAGCTTTGATTCCGTTGCCGATTTGGAGGTGGCGGAGGAAGTGGTGATTGGACCAGCAGCTCAGTCCCCAGGGATGTCCCACGTCCTGTCCCTCCTAGCACAGAATGTCAAGGTGCTTTTGTTGCCTTCGTATCACTAGCTTCTGCCGGCAGTCTAACATGCCCACCGGCGGTAACGGAGGAAATCATCATGTGGACGTTGTTGCAACTACCCACTCACCTCCAGGCGTCTTGCCCATGTTATCTTCAGATTGAAGCACCTCAAGTACTTTTCACACGAGGACGATTCTAGGTCAGTGTAGACGCAACGGGTGGGTCTTTACAAGGATGACAGGAAGGGATAGAGAAGCGATATGTTGGCGCCTGCTTGCCATGGGCCACGCACGAGTTCGTCTCGATATCCTTCTCCCAGCCCGTGCAGTCATAGTTTGCTGGCCGAGTGATGGTGTCAACGAGAGCTTTCAGACAACACATGCCGGCTTCAACAGCTAGACAGTATCCGAGCAGGACGGACAATAACGTCGTCCGGTTGCTGGACGTCGAGATGCACGACTTCAGCCAATTCTTTCTTGTTTCTGTCGTTCTTGCTGTTTAGGTCTCAGGCCAAACATACAGATAGCCTTTTGTCAATGATGACAGTCCCAAAAAGGCATCTCTGCCGACAATCTTTAAAGCGGCGACCCATTGTTTCCAGATTCCCGACAGAAGCGGCATTCGCTCGGAGCTTTCGTCCCCCGGTCGTGTGCTTTTCTAAATTTCGCAATACTTGCTACCAAGGCGATAACTTTTCCCCTGCACAAAACAGCTTCTTTAAGGCCATCCACACCCTAGAGTCTCTGTTACTTGTGTTTCATTTTTCGAGCCTCCTCTCTCTATCTCTCCGTGTCCTCACAATGCTCCGCAAACAGTTGTTTCGCCAGGTCCGCACCGTCTCAGAGTCGCTGTCTGCGTCGCCGCATCTGATACGGCGGTCGCCATTCTCTTCCGCCACCTTCATTGCTCCCCGGGCATGCAGACCTGCCTCCCTCTCATCACGGATAGGGCAGAGATGGCAGTCCACAGAGGCACAGCAGCAGAAACCTGCCACGGATGCGGCTCCTTCATCGGAAGAGGCAAAAGCTGTCGAGGAGGCTAAGCAAGATCCTCTCAAGGAAGAGCTTGAGAAGGCCAAGAGGGAGGTGATAGACCTGAAGGTACTTTCCCCCGGAACTTCAAGATGACTCTATCAATGATGTATTGAAAGACTAATGCCTCTGTTTCCAGGACAAATACCTCCGCTCCGTAGCCGACTACCGCAACCTGCAAGAACGGACCCGACGAGATATGGAATCCGCACGCCAGTTCGCCATCCAGCGGTTTGCCACCGACTTGCTCGACTCGATAGACAACCTCGACCGTGCCCTCTCGTCGGTGCCTCAGTCTGCTCTGGGGCTCACCTCAGGCACAACTACCACCTCCAACACCTCTTCCGCGGACTCCAACGTCGCGGCCTCCGCCGAGTCTACCTCAGAACCGAACAAGGACTTGGTCAACCTGTTCTCGGGCCTGAAGATGACCGAGGACATCCTCATGTCCACGCTGAAGAAGCACGGCCTGGAGCGGTTCGACCCAATGGAGGGCGGAGGGCGCAAGTTCGACCCCAACACCGACGAGGCCACGTTCTTCACAAAGGTCGAGGGGAAGGAGGACGGGGACGTCTTCTACACCCAGAGCAAAGGATACCGATTGAACGGGCGTGTCGTGAGGGCGGCCAAGGTCGGGGTCGTCAAGAACTCTTAGTTCCCCCTCCCGACACTTCCGGAACGTTAAAATCAGGGCGCGCGTTTGACCCATTGTACCAAAAGTTTTTCGACCTCTTTTCTGTCTCTGCGCTTCCAGCCGGTGGGGGATCGGCGGAGTGATGAAGCGGGTGTTTAGAGACGAAGGAGGACTCTGCAAAAGATAGGACGATGTGTGGGCTCTCATCTTAGAAGTGACAGGATCGCGGGGAGCGTGGCACACGGTAGTAATGTGTATGACGGCTAACATGTTCCGTCGTGGAAAGTCAACGTGGGAAGCGCACCGGAATGGCATCGCTCAGAGGCATGTGGGTTGGGCTGGTATGTTATCAGGTCACGAAGCGGTGTTGGAGACGATCACAACGAAGCCGCATGGCATGTTGCTGCTGCAATGTGCTTCAATGTACCCCGTCATTGTCAGGGCTCTTCTTCCTTGTACAGCATACGCTCTTCTCTTACATATTGGGATTACTGGAACCGCCATGCACATTTATAACCTCATTTTCGCTGAAGGAATGAGTACCTCTGAGAGCATGGAAATATGGATAGTAATACAATATATCTTCCAGAATGTATACATGCTTCTTCAAATAGCAAGGTGAGATTAATTGACACTGCTGTCCGTAGATTCGGCATCTCCTGAAGCCGGATAACAGGCTGAAAACAAGAGGGAAACGTCGAGATGAAGTCTGTCGTTCCAATCCAGTTGCCTGTATCAAGCGTATCATGTCAGTGCCTGGCCATTCTACGCAAGAGGCAGGTCTTAATAGAGAGTCTCTGATCCATTTCAGAAGAGGCAATGCACAATATAATCAAGTCAGATGATCATATGGGGTTGAAACAATTATGATTTAGGCAGTTCATCATTGGACCACGAAAAGATGTTCGGGATGGGACTTGGATGGGGTAGGACTTTACCTGTCATGAAAAGCTGCCCAACCTTCGACGGGTAGGTCTCGACTTGGTCAACTGTTTTGCTGAACAACAGCGACAGTCGCACTTTGAAATGGTTCGGGTCGGCGGAGGGCACAGAACGCTTTTAACGAAGCTCAACGCCAAACAAATCCTTCATTCTTCTTCCGACTTCCTCGTGCAAACCATTGACTTCTTCGTTCGTCAATGTTCTCTCCAGACTCCGATAGTTGATTCTATAACAGAGGCTCTTCCTTCCTGTCGTGGGATGAATGAATTCGTCCACTAGTTTCACATCTTCAACTAGACTGCCTGCCACGTCCCGGACAACCTCCATGATATCATTCTCATGGAATGCGGCTGGCTGGGTTTCTGCCGGCGAGGCCTTTGTGGCGTCACCACCCGCGGCAGCTGCAACACCCGAAGTAGCGTGTGCTGACTGTGAACCCAGGGGTGATGATGCCGAAGGAACTGGCTTAATCCAGAAGGCGATATCCTTGTAGCAGGCAGGATATTTACTGAATGGTTCGAATTTGGTAATCTTTCCACGTGTGAACTGTTTGAGGAATCTTGGGTCGGTGGACCAGAATAGACGAATGTCGGGGATACCAAATAAGAGCATGGCGAAGCGTTCAATGCCTATCCCCCAAGCCCAGCTGATATGATCGTTCAATCTCGCCTTGTTCAGGATGTCTTGCTTGACGACTCCGCATCCTAGAAGTTCTAACCATTCGCCTCCATGCCATAGGACTTCGAGCTCGAAAGACGGGGATGTGAAGGGAAAATAGGCTTCGATCCAGCGGGCCTGCATAGGAGTGTCTGTTCTGGCAGCAGAGGGGAGGGATTGAACAGAGGCCTCGAAGATGCGGCTGACAAGATATTCAAGGCTGAGTTTCAAATGCCTGGCGAGTTGGTGCACTTCGTCTGGATTATGTTCGGGCTGCATGGGATTTGCACTCCCAGTAAAGTCTGTGGCTTGGTCTTCCACCACGAGACCAGTCTTGAGCATCTTTTCACAGTCGCGCTCGATCTGGGCGGCTCTATTCTGCTGAGCTTCCCAAATTCGTGCGCCTTCCATTTGGTGGAAGACGGGAAAATGACTCCTGTCAATGCTATCTCTGCGGTAGACGTCCGCACATATGGTGTAGCCTTTCCTAGCAGGGTTATTCGCTAGCCATTGAAACGCAGCGTTTTGGTGGGCAGAAGTATGGGTGCGCAGCAGGTGGGTCGAATTGACATAGTATGTATCTGTCCTCGAGCGGCCTGGATGGTCTGCCGGAAAACCCAGGATATCGAAGTTGTCCCTGACTGTGACAACTGGATTGCCCATCGCGAAGTGTTTGAACGTCGGTTCTTCGAAGCATGACTCGATGAGCTTTCGAGTAATGCAGATGGGGTGGTCAGGGTGGTCATAGAGGTTACGACCAACGAGATCTAAGATGGAGCTGGACAGGTTCGAGGTCTGATCGAAGATGTATGGTACTCCCAGTATCTTTGCTCCAGATTGTCCATTTTCGCGGATAACTTTGTTCTGCTGGTCCAACTCTTGTAGCTTTTTCTCAAACCCGGCATGGTCTGCGTTCTGATTTGATGCAGCAGCGGTCTTTGCTGGGTCAACCTCGTTGACGAGGCTGACGGATTGTTCAGGGAAGGGGTGCTCGTCCGGTGCAGCTTGGGCTTGAGCCTGAGAGGATGCCCATCTTGTCGGGACCACAACCGGGGACGAATTAGAAGCCCTTGAACAGCAGGGGATTGAGAATTTGGCAGCTTGGGCGGCACGCACAAAAGCCCCAGTCTTGAGAAGCCTCATCGGAGAGGCTGAGGGAGCTTAAGCTCGCCGTTCACAGGATGTGTGGTTGATGAAGCTTGATAAAATAGTGGAGGAACACGGCGTGAAGGCCCGAAGCCCGTTTTGCTGAGCTCTGCTGGAGCTTTGTGTGCGGTCGCGTCTCGGGACCGATATCGCTTTGGCCTTCCCGACCGTCTCGAAAACCCGCGCGTCTCTCGGAAGGAGCCCTCTTCCGTCATCTAAACTCATCTCCGACTGCTGGGTCACTGCAGCTAAACATTGGGATCGTGCTGCCGCAGTTTTTTTCATCCTCTACTTTATATATGTACCAGTAGCCCTGCGCTTCCGCGAGCATTCGTTATCGTTCACTCCTCCTCCCTCCACTCCCGTCCTCTCCTTTTGGTTTGCTTTGCTTGATGTTTGCTATTTGACGCACATACCCGCAACTTTTGGGAATGGAGCCATGGCCGAATCCGCACCAGCCGTTGTCGCAACCCCTAAGCACGATGTCGAGGCCGTGCCAAAGCAGCGGAAGACCGCTGCAGCGATCCATTATCCGTTTTGGTTCGGTGGAAGTGCAGCCTCAATGGCTGCGGTAGTCACTCATCCTCTAGACCTAGGTGTGTACCTGTGCTCCTAGTCAATCGGCTCCCATTGATTCTTCTAACCACCTGGTATATGGTATAGTCAAGGTCCGCCTGCAAACCCGCTCTGCCTCTGCTCCTAAAACCACCCTGAGCACCTTCGCATATGTCTTTCGCAACCAGGGTCTATTAGGCCTTTACGCAGGTCTCTCGGCCGCTCTTCTGCGCCAAATGACTTACTCGACCGTCCGCTTTGGCGTGTACGAAGACCTCAAGTCACGATTCGCAGTCCAGCCAACACCCTCAAATCCTAAGCCACAACAGTCTATGTTGAATCTCATTCTCATGTCGTCAGCCGCAGGACTCTTGGGTGGAATAGCCGGCAACCCTGGGGACGTGCTCAACGTGCGGATGCAATCCGACGCCTCCAAACCCCCCCACCTTCAGCGGAACTACAACCACGCACTCAACGGCCTGGTACGAATGATCCGTGAAGAGGGTGCCCTTTCCATATTCCGCGGCGTGACCGCGAATTCCACCCGAGCATTGCTCATGAATGCCTCGCAGCTGGCGAGCTACGACGTGTTCAAATCCGCATGTCTTAACACTTTAGGAATGGCCGACACACTTAGCACCCACTTCTGCGCCTCGTTAGCTGCAGGATTCGTTGCAACTACAATATGTTCCCCAGTGGATGTGATCAAGACGCGGATAATGTCCGCAGGGGGAAAGATGTCGATATTTGAGATCCTGACGCAGGCCAGTCAGAAGGAAGGGCTCTTGTGGATGTTACGCGGCTGGGTTCCCAGCTTCATGCGCCTAGGTCCGCAGACGATATGCACGATGGTCTTCTTCGAACAACACAAGAAATGGTATCGGAGATTAAAGGGGATCGAAGAATGAGAGGGGAAGGAGGACAACATGTCTATGATTTGAGCTCGGATTGTACTCTTGGTCGACATTGCGACATTTCAGATCAGGGGGATAGTATTTCTGGAAGCCTTGGACGAACTTCACGTTTGCACAGCATTGAATTGGTACGGAGTTTGGAAGAAGGTATTGTTACCGGTCTCGGAACGCGCATACAGAGCTTGTCCGGTGTATTCATCATTATAACAAGGGCAGTCAAATACTGTCCAGGTAGCATCGAGGTTGGGGTTTACTCAGAACATCGCTGGATGGACCGAGCTTGCCTTGGCCTGGTGTGCGGGGAGAATGTGCTATTCATATACAAGACTGTATATATGGGGATAATGACAATCCCAATCCCATCAAACCATTTCCCCTAGGCTTGGGGCTTTCCTCCTTCTCAATCGTTGAAAACGACTGTTTCCGATCCACCCCGACCAAGTCAATCCTCTCTTCCCAATAACGCCATCTCATGGTCATCTATTGTTATGGTCTCACGCAGTCCGTTCCCGAAATTCAACTTCAGTCTCCACGCAAAGGAATTTGATCAATGCTCCATCAGCTCGACAGGTGGACGTGCCGTACTTGGCCTTATCTTCTTAGACGAGTCCTCTGGCTCGAGTTCTACGTCCGAGTCGTCGTCAGCCTCTAACATCACCGCGGGAAGGGCCGGGCTGTCACCGTGGGCTTTGGGGTCGTAGATCAAGGTCGAGCTTCTGCTCCGGTGCTTCTTGGGTGACGCATCTGCCGTAGGGGAGTTCTCCGCCGACACTCCGGAGAAGGCTTGTGCTCGGCTGGCCTTCAGCTTCTGCAGTCCCTCGGCAGTGTATTGCATCTTAGTGTCGTCTTCGGAGGGCGAGTCGTCGGCGGCGTTGGTGGGGGCCGACGTGAGCTTGCCGCTCAGTTTCTCCAGCTTCGACGCCAGATCCTCAGCGTGGACGTGTTTGTTCGGGGGATCTTCCTCTTTCATTTCCCAGCCCACGGGTGGGCTCGGCGGGGGACTGATGAAGAATAACCTCCCGGCATCCGGCCGGTTCAGGTATTTCTTCTCGTCTCCGATCGGGGTGGGTTCGCCAAAGTAGCATTTTGCGACCGTGTTCCCCATGACCGCCGACCCGTCGAATGCCTGTCTCACGGCGATGGCGGCGTCGACGTCGTAGAACGAGCAGATGATGCGGTGCATGGATTTCAGCGGGGAGAATGAGTTCAAGGGGGCGATCTCCGTGATGTGTTGTCGGATGGTCGCCAGGGACGCCGGGTGGAAGATCTTGGGGTCATCGAGGCGGGTAATCAGGAGAGTGTTGGAGGGGGGTGCGGGTTGGGAAAGTGGTGGGAGGGATGAGAGATCGAGTGAGAGAGGCGAGCGGGAGCGTTTGGCCGACAGAGATGGGCGAGGGGAGGAGGTGGTTGATGTGGGAGGAGAGTTCGAGGAAGGAATCTCTGTTTGGATGGGGGACAAAGGTTGTCGTTGTATGTCTTCCATTGTGTCCGGCCACATGTATTTCTTGAGATGTGAAAGACTAGATTTCGACAGGGAACGGAGACTGAAAGTGACTGGAGAGCAGTCAAGTCTTGTGAGAAGGGTCTTTGTAGTTGTAGCACTCGGAAGCTAAGGTAGGCAAGTAAGGATTCGGTACGTGGGAGGCAATGTGATGCGCAGGGCAAAGAATTTGTTGTCAAGTGAGGCGCAGTCGAGTTCTGGCTCATGCGTCGCAATCGCTGGCGTTGCCGTACTCGAGGATTCGAGAAGATCGCAGCCACCAAATCTGATAAGCGGGAGGCGGAGGGAGTGGGAAGGGCTAGTCTCAGAGTAGTAAGTGGATCCCGGGCAGAGCCGCCCACTCAAATTCCTTGCTGGAATTCTGCTGTGTCGGCATCCGGAAAATGAAATACTCCGTGGCACATGGTCCTTGGCCGAGGCTGAGCCTCCTTTTGGACTTTTGCCACCATTCGTCCGAGCCCAACTACCCAACCTATGTACCCACTCCCGTCCTCCGTCAGGTACGAAACACTCCTCTGTCGCGCCTCGATTACTCTTTATGCTGTGCCAGGTTCTTGCTCGTGGACGTGGTTCTCACCGAGCAGGCGTGGGTTGTAGCATGATAGAGACTCGCCTCTAGCCAATCTGCCATCTTCAACAAGGCTTCGAGGTTCAGATGCCATGTACGCAGCGCTGCGTCTTTCCCACCGATTATCATGCCAATTTCCTAAGGACAGCCTCGGTACTCCAAAAATGCGGAGAGGAACGGCCAATAGTCTCCTACATCTCCGCATTCCACCATTCACCGGCTTTGGAAATTCGTCGAGGCTGACACCTGGTTAACCCGATTTCGGAACCCTTGCTCGTTCGTGCATGCATATATAAACATAGATACTACGACACATCCCCTCGTGGTGAATATCTGTTCCAGCTTCACGACCACCACTTTGCCACATTACAAAACATGGCTCCGGTGGCCACTACCAATGGCTATGGGGGGATGTATCTCCCCGACGACCCTGATAGAGCTGGGCTAGCTCAGAGGGAACAGACGCGCCCACTGCTGAACAATCCATCGCCTGACGATGTTGAAATCCTAGAGCAACTCTACGGCTCCCGGAAGAGAATGCGCATAGCCGTCCTGGGAGCTGGTATGTCTGGGTTGAACTTCTTCAAGACCGCGGAGCAGAGACTCAAGAATGTGGAAATTATATGCTACGAGAAGAACGCTGATGTGGGTGGCACTTGGTATGAAAACCGGTACCCGGGGTGTGCATGCGATATCCCCAGCGTGGTGTACCAGTTCCCCTGGAGACCGTCACCGTGGTCCAGATATTATTCCTACTCGCCAGAAATTTGGGAATATATCAAAAAGGTCGAGCAGGAGAACAATTTTGTTGAAAAATACGTCAAGTTACGGCACCGGATTGTTGCTCTTTCTTGGGACGAAGGCACCGCCCAGTGGAGTATTCGCGTGCAGGACCTCAGCACAGGACGCGAATTTGAAGATCATGCCGATATGGTTATCGATGGAGGGGGCGTCCTGAATAAATGGAAGTGGCCCGATATTCCCGGCCTGCATGACTTCAAGGGCACCCTCCTCCATTCAGCGCAGTGGGACCAGAACACGGATCTCCAGGGTAAACGGGTCGCACTGATTGGGGCCGGGAGCAGCGCAGTTCAGATCCTGCCGAACATCTACGACAAAGTCGACAGGGTATACACCTGGATTCGGAACAAGATCTGGATCACTGCCGGCTTCGCTCAGGCATTCGCCGGCAAAGACGGTGCAAATTTCATCTACAACGAAGAACAACGAAAATTGTTTGACGACCCCGATGAATATCTCGCATACTGCAAAATGATTGAAGGGGAACTCAATCAACGATTCGGTTTCATCATCAACGGTTCCGAAGCCCAAAAAGCTGCACGCGAGTACTCCGAGAACGAGATGAAAACACTGCTTAAAGACCGCCCGGACATTCTGGAGAAAATCATGCCGACCGACTTCTACGTTGGATGTCGTCGTCCCACTCCTGGAAACGGATACTTAGAAGCCCTCATTGGCGAAAAGACCACGCCCTTTACCTCCCAACTCCAAAAGATTACGGAGAAGGGGTTCATCGATCCAGACGGCCAAGAGAGGGAAGTCGACGTGATAATCTGCGCCACGGGCTTCGATACATCTTACAAGCCCCGCTTCCCTCTGAGCGTGAATGGTGTGTCGAAGAACGAAGAATGGAAAGATCACCCTCATGTGCCTTCTTACTTGAGTCTCGGATTGGCTGAGGTGCCCAATTACTTCGTATATGGAGGCGCCTATTGTCCCTCGGCACATGGCAGTTTCTTTCCCTTGATCGAGGGGTACTGCAACTATACGATTCAAGTGATTGAGAAGATGCAGGTGGAGAACATCAGGAGTGTGAGGCCCAAAGCGAAGGTAGTGGACCAATTCTTGAGGCACGCCGATTCGTTCTTGAAGAGGACGGCATGGACAGGTGAATCTACCTTCGCTCTCTCTCTCTCGCCACATTTGTAAATAGCCCTTGAACAAAGTCGACAGAAGAGCACCATCAGGAGGAGAAAGACTAACTTGCTTCTTCTACAGGACCTTGTTCGAGCTGGTTCAAGGGCGGCAAAGTCGACGGCAAGCCCGCAATCTACCCGGGCTCGCGGCTGCACTTCCTACGCCTGCTCGAGAAGCCGCGGTTCGAAGACTACGAGATCGACTACGACGACCCGGACAACATGTTTGGCTTCTTCGGCAACGGATTCCACATCTGCGAGAGGGACGGGAGCGACATCACCTGGTACATGGGCGCCCCGAAGAAGGAGGTGGACCCGGAGAAGATCAAGAAGATCATGGACGGCACCAAGGGCATTGAGATGAAGAGGTTGTCGTCGTCGTGATCGGTCAGTTAATTCGCTCGTTCTCACGCTCGGGGTGAGGCTGGGGGACAGTTACCCGGTTGGTTACCTGGAAGACCTGTGTAGAATATACACGTGACCCTCGACTCTCGGGGCCGGCAAGACGCGGCTACGTCAGTGACTCGGGGAACATAAGAGAACTGTGATTCGACTTTCTCATTGGTGCCAATAAGAAAAGAATGCGCATATTATGATGACTTTTTCGGCCTTCATGACATCAAGACTCCTTGTCTGCCCAGCCCCCCCTGCAGCCAAAGGCAGCCTACAACTCAGCTGCTCGGGGATGGATGGATGGGGGGTCACTGTGCCGATTTGAGTATGTGACACCTTCCGGTCCACCTCTCTTAACAGCCTGTAAGGTACTTTGTAGGTTAGTAGGATCGGTGTACATAGAAGTCAAAGTCCCGCTGAAGTAAGTGCACATAGCTTCCGTAGTTGGTTGGTGATCTCACTTCTCCGGGAGGCAACTAGAATAACCATCATCAATCACACCATCCGCCTACTCATCCTTCTCTCCGAATAGTTCTCGTCTTTTTGGTTCCATGTCTCTCCCATCG
Organism: Fonsecaea erecta; assembly: GCF_001651985.1. NCBI lineage: Eukaryota > Fungi > Ascomycota > Eurotiomycetes > Chaetothyriales > Herpotrichiellaceae > Fonsecaea > Fonsecaea erecta. The sequence goes on along the minus strand of NW_017387253.1, from coordinate 1,071,605 downwards.
AAAACGTCCTTCCGACTTGCGAGATCTTGCTGTCTACGTTTCGAATCCAGCGGCCTCGGATCACGGCGATACCACGAAGTCTCTCGCTCTCTATTTACTCCGTTCTCCATAGCAAAAGCGACAACGACGAGACCTTCCCCTTTGCCGGTTCGACATTACACAGCCACCAAGATGAAGTTCAACACGCCCTCAATGGACCCGCCGAAGCATGAAATGGCCTATTTCCCCAACATGACGACGTCGCTACCCAGCGAGTCGGCCGAATTCCGTCGGGTCTTGTGGACGGGGTTGTACAGCCAGTTGGTCTTGATGACCGTGCCGGTGGATGGGGAGATTGGAGACGAGGTATGGTCCGGCCAGATCCCGTTGACTGCGTGTGTAGTTGCCTTGGGAATGAGTGTCTTCTGTGGGCGTTGCTAATATGGCCTCTTTTCTTGCCTGCAGAAACACACCGTCGACCAGATCCTGACCTTCACATCCGGCAAGGGCAAAGCCACCATCAACGGCGTAGACCAGGATGTAAAGGCGGGGGATCTCATCATCGTGCCCGCTGGCACACAGCACCAGTTTATCAATACCGGACCAACACCTTTGATCTTGTACACCGTTTATTCCCCCGCCGAGCACAAGCCGACAACCGTGCACAAGGACAAGGCACAGGGAGATCGTGAGGAGGATGAGGGTATCGATGAGCCACCCGAGTGGAGCCAGAGGAGTAAACAGGAGAATGAGAAGCTGGGGCTCGTCGATGCGGAGGGCCATTGAGGTCGTGGCTAGTCATCGTGATGCCACCGCCGAACATGCATTGTTTCACCGTGGTTTTTTCGGAGGCTTCGACCCTAGGAGTCGCTTGCCCAAAATTTAAGCGATTGCAACATAAGCTGAGTAGATTCATTTCTTCTTCTTGCTCACAACCTTTGTGAACCCTTCGTCATCAACCTCCGGCTCGGGCTTCTGCTTGGGTTTCCAGTCAATGTCAATGATCGAGGGAGCGTCGGCCATCTGCACGTCTGATCGATCGGAAAACCCATTCCACTCCCCCTCCTCCTCTTCACTACCACCATTGTCATCGTCATCATCCCAATCCGTCTCTTCAGCATCTTTGTCTTCCCCTCTGACGATACCGACGACCTTGTCGCCTCCATTTTTCTCCTTCTCCTGCCATTTCGTGTAGAGCTCGTTCAATTCAGAGGTATCCCCGGCGGTCAGTTTGGTCGCGCCACTCCAGATCTTCTTGGCCGTCTCTTCGGCGCTGCCGTCGTCGACCACGACCTCGAATTCATCCAGCATGACTTGTATCAAGACTTCTTCCAGGTCGCTGACGTCGGCCAGTTGCGGAGGGTTTGAGGTGAGCAGCTCGGACACAGCGCCGGCGAACCAGTCCCGCTTGTCTTTCGAGACCTCTGGAGAGCCACCCCAGGCGTTTTGGATCGCAAGTGTCAAGGCGGGCCAGGACCACAAGTGGAGGGCCACTAGCAGGTCGATTTGGGAAGAGAGGGATGAGGATAGGGTCGGCGGGGCCGGAAGCGAGCCGGTCTGGCTGGGTTGAGCCATTGCTCGTTTGGGTCTCAGGGCAGAGAGAATCGGATTGCGATAGTGTGTTGAATACTTGCAGTGTACTTGTAGAAAGGCCACTCGCGGGACTCGTAGAAGTTTGGATAAAAAAAATTGGTGGTCGGCGGATCGGACAATCTTTCGCCGAGAAGATGCGAAATACGCCGCCGGTCAAAGTTGGGCAGAGACAACAACACGACAGAGCATAAGTAGTACATAATTACACCAATGAGACTGTCGAATGGGGGTCCAAAGTGGCGACAGTGAAGTTCAAATTGATGTCGAGGATGACCTTGGTCAGCGAGCCTGATCATATATAAGGGTTTGTTCCATCAACTCCCTATTTGTTGCCCTCCTTTACTGCTTGGAACCCGATATTTAGTGCCATTGCCGCAGTCAGTATCCTCATTTTGCTCTGGAGAAAAGACAAACGCTTCGTACGAAACACACACGCCCTTGACCCGCGGTAAGGTCGGCCGAAGTGGCATCTCGTCGCAAAGACACCAGGATGGGTGACCCGAGCATGGTGCCAGCAGCACCAATGTCAACCGAGGACGAACGGTCTGCTCTCACCTCGCGAATCATCCCAACCATGAGTCTTTCCACTGCCGAGAATCCTCTCACAGCACCCCTGGCCCCTACACAGGCAACATCTCCCATAGACCGAGCTGCTGCCCGATTCAGAGTGGAAGGCAATGCCGTCCTCACAGGAGGGGCAGGGACATTAGCATTGGCCTCTGCCCGGGCATTACTTGAGCATGGCGCCTCTGGAGTTGCGCTCATGGATTTACAGGCGACCATTCATGCGTCCTCGCAAGCAATATCACAACTAAAGGAGGACTTCCCCAACGCAAACGTCCTCACGGTGCAAGTGGACGTGACATCGGAGTCGGAAGTGGACAAAGCTTTCCAGGTCGCTCAGAATTTAATGGGCAGCGTGGACATCCTATGTTGTTTCGCAGGAATCGTCGGTTGCGTCCACTCCATTTCAGCGACTGCGAGCCAATTCCGCAAAGTCATCGATGTCAATTTGACTGGATCATTCCTCAGCGCGCAAGCAGCAGCCCGACACATGATCGAATCCCAGTCGGGAGGATCCATTGTGTTTACGGCCTCGATCTCGGCTCACGCAACGAACTATCCCCAGCCCCAGGCAGCTTACAATGTGAGCAAGGCGGGCGTCGCACACTTGACGCAGAATCTCGCAGCGGAATGGGCAGTTCATGGGATCCGCGTGAACTGTCTGTCTCCCGGCTATATGGACACGGTGCTCAATGCCGGCGACAACCTCCAACCAATACGAGATATCTGGGCCAGCCGGTGTCCCATGGGTAGAATGGGGGATGTGGAAGAAATCACAGGGCCGGTCGTTCTGCTCAGTAGCAAAAGGGCAGGCAGATATATCACAGGGGCAGATCTGCGAGTGGATGGAGGGGCCTTGTGTTTTTGAATCCGGTGATGCTAGATTTGAAAGAAGCACAGAGATTGTTGTTTTTCTCTTTCGGAGGATCGATTGGACCTGCCGGATAAATAAAGGGCGTTGATTTCCGTCTTGTTTCTGACTACAGATATCTCCTAGGCGCTGGTGTTGTGGCAGGGCCAACTATGCGAGGTAAAGCAGCTGCTGGTCGTGGTTGTACTCGGTACATAGTTGGTGATCCGTTGCCGCATCCAATGTGCCTTGGCCTTGTCAGTGGGAAAAAACCACACTCTCCTCACCACTTCTCCTGGAAAAGACGCCAATCGCAGCGAGCAGCCTCTCGACAAGATCATGCCCCTATGACATGTCCTATACCATATCTCCTGTGCAGGCCGGGGTCTATCCTGCAGATGTTCCGCGGACAAAAACACCCAGTACGCCTGAGGAGAGCCCGGCGTTCCTAGCCTCCCCCTCGCTTCCCAGTCAACTGAGTGTTGGCAACGTCCAACTGGTCCACGAGGCTCCTGGCTTGCAGCTTAAACATGGATGCTCCACGGGCTCATAGCCCAGCGGGCAGCCGCAGCTAGGCGCAGTGTTCTACTCACTACTGGCTTCACAACACTCGTGCGACAGTCTTCTTCACCTGATCACTTTCGAGCCACGTCAAAAGAGCTGCTTCTGAACATTCTGCTACCAGAAACTATTGTCGGCTAAGAAATCTCCTGTCTACGTCTGAGGTCGCTCAGACGTGAGCCCTTCCACTCCACTTGGGACAGGCGTTGTCTTGAGCCCTGAACGCTAGAGCCTTGCCTGCAGTTCGAATATCTGCTCGCAAGGTCGTGTCTCTGCGCTGTATTGGACAGGACTAGCGATGAAGCACGTATGCTGGGCCCTCACGGCAGTGCGTAGCTGGAGAGTGTCCTACCTTCGTTTGACAGCGCAATGTCGGGCTCAACTGATCCAACGCTAACCAGTGAAGCTTCTGCACAGCGACACTGATTTGATCACTCTAATATCTCAGCACATTTCGTTCGATCCGAAGCTGAAGTATGTGGAAGGTCAGACACTGTTATCATTTGCTGCGGAATTCGGACTTTCAGGTCTCGTGAAACATATTGTTGACCACACCACCAGCCGACTGGACACGGGAGATTCCTACGGGCGTACACCTCTTCTTCATCCTATGTTCAACGGCCACGCAGATATCGTGGAGACACTTCTCTCAACAACGAACGTCATCATCAGCAGGCCACTCGAACAATCGCGTGTCAAGCTGCGCTTGTCAAAAAGACATGAAGAGATTATTGAGTTGATGATGAAATACCGAGTAAGCTTTGAGAACATTACTATTGATGATGAAGACCCTCTCATCTGGGCGTGTGCAAATGGGCACGAATCAATGGTGGAGTTGCTCCTGCACTCTGGGCATCACGCCGTTTACTTGAGGAGTACTTTGGGCGAGACTCCTTTACACAATGCAGCACGGCACGGGCACGAATCTATTGTTAAATTGCTGTTAGCACAACCCGATATCGAGGTGAGCGCTAGAGACAGACTTGGCGACACTCCTTTACACATTGCAGCGGAGAACGGACACGAATCGGTAGTCAAATTGCTCCTAGCACAAGTCGGTATCGAGGTGAAAGTTAGAGACGGTTCAGGCGACACTCCTTTACAATTGCAGCGCTAAGAGGATACGACTCAATAGTCAAATTGCTCTTAGCACAACCTGCTGTCGGTGTGAATGCTATAGAACCTACTGCTAATGAGACTTCATTACACCTTGCAGCGAAGGACGGACACGAGTCAATAGCCAAATTGCTCCTGGAGCACGGGGATATTAATGTCAATGCGATCGACATATTTGGCAAAACTCCATTACACCACGCAGTGGACTTTAGGCACACTTCAACGGTAAAACTCCTCTTGGAATGCGAGGATACCGACGTGAACATAAGGGACGCCCTTAACAACACTCCACTACTCGACGCCGTGTATAATGGGTACGAACGCATAGCAAACTTGCTCCGCGCGCGTCAGGACTTGGACGCCAGGTCGGGAAAGTATCGTGGCGAGACTCAATTGTGCGAGGCAGCAAGGGGTTGAAGGGGACGGGATGGTAGAACCAGGTTCCAGAGTTTGGACGAGGAACTTGAATACAAGCTTGGAGCGAGTTCGTGGAGCCAGCACAAAGGCATGTCATGTCGCCTGCCGATATATATGTGGAAGCTAGGGGCCAGGGAATCCTCGTATGTACTTTGGCAAGATCGATAGAGCCGCTTAAGGGGACTTCCAGTGGACGCAGAAGCAAAAGCATAAGCAACGGACAAACGTGGCATTATTCAATGGAATTAATAGAGCCAGCTCGGTTGTCCGACCCCAAATAGGTGGACAATCTCTATTTTGGGGACTTTTCCAAACATGGCGACTGATGTCAGATCACCACCAACAGCCTGGGATGAGAACTCTCTTGAACCATTAAGAAGTCTCATAAGACCAGTTCATATCTGGAGTTTTGGAGTTTTGAAAACAACAATACCGCTTCCACCGGAACAGAAAGTCCCCTTTCCGATCTCTAGTACACCCAACTCTCCTCACCGGCGGCTCTCATCTCGCAGGCAACGTGAACGGCTGTGCCGGCCGGGCCGTGGGGAAATTGCGCGAACTGAGTAAAGCGCCTTTCAATGAGCGGATCTCGTTCTTGAACTTGGTCGCCTCGCTGACCGGGGCCTGTTTCTTCTGTTTACCGTCCGCCCCCGTACCCGTCACCGCCGTCGCCGACGACGACGACCCCGGTCCGCTGTAGCTAGTGAACGACCCGCCCACGAAGTCGACCTGGAACGGGTTATGGCTCGCTTCGAGTCTGTCGAGCACGGCCTGGAAACCGCCCACGGAGTCCTTGAGGCGATCCTGGGAATAGTTGTTGTTCTGAGAGTTGAGCAGGGAGTAGAGCATGGAGTGCAGGGAGCGCAGGCGCGAAGACTGTGAGGTGGTGGGGTCTTGTGCGGAGAGGTGATCGTTGTCCGGGAAGGAGGAAAACGACATGGAGCGGGAGGGCCGAGGGGAGGTTTGGGTCGCGACATCGCGGTGGAAAAGTTCCGTCGGGTCTGAAACCACGGATTCGATGTCATCCCCATCTTGAGCTTTTTGTTGTTGTTGCAGGACCGCACTGCTCGGGATGTAGGGAACGTGGGACACGGTGGATTCAAGTTTCTTGTTGAGGGTCTCGAGGTCCGTTTTTGCCGTCTCGGCAAGGTCGTGGCGAGCTTCTGTCAACGATTCGAGCATAGGCTGCACGATGTATTTGCTTGCGGCCCACGTCAAGGCGGACACGCCCGCAAAGGCGTAGGCTGCATGTGCCAGGCGTTCAAACGTGACTAACGGAGGCGGTTTTTGGGGTTTAAGTAGGAATTCTGGATAGGTGATGATGGGCGGAATGTCTCGCTTCGGCGCGGTTGTGGTGTGTTGCGACGCCGCTTCCTCACTCGCCGGGGTTGACACCGCTTTGGTCTCATGTTCCTCTGGAACCCGCGTCTGGCTGCTATCATGTATCGTTTTCAATTCAGATTCAGAGCCATCGTCAGTGGCAGGTGGGGCGTCGGAGTGTTCAGGTCCTAGGAGCTTTTCTATCTCTTCCGCTGAAAGACCTTTGTTCCGCAAGAATGCGATTTTGCGTTCGCGGGGCGCGTCTCGTATCGACTCATCTTCGAGGGACTTTTGGGCTTGCTCAAAAAGAGGGACTTCTGAGGCCGGCGTAGATGGTGCTGTGCTGTGTTCTGGAGGCTGGTCATCGGAGGTAGGGCGCTCGGATTTTGCTTCTGGGCTGTATTGCTGCTGCCATAAGGGGATCGATGGAGTCTTTCTGGAGCCTTGATCGACCATGTTGTAGCGTTGCGGGTGCGGTCAATTTGCCGGGGACGATGTGCTTGGGCGAGAAAGACTGCGACACGTTTATGCATGTAGTGATGAGTACTCCGTACAGACCTCGGCTCGTTGATATGACGGCCAAAGTGATCGGGCTGAGTGGCACGTGAGTAGCACGTGAGTGGCTCGTGGCACCAGCCACAGAGCGCCACAGCAGCCACATCGGGAACAGCCACAGTCGCCATCCGTTTCCCACGCTGCATTTCTTTGGTGAGTTATGGCATCAAATATTTTGCTATCTATGTATTTCTGCATCTGAGCCAGTCTAGCACTCATCCTTGTCGTCGAGGCGTTCATTTGGGCATTTGTGAAGAGGAAGATATCGATGCTGGATCTAAGGGCCAGCCACCAAGCAAGGAAACACGACCTCTGACGCGAGAACTCCACGAGAATTCAGGAGTGCGGGCGGACGCAGACCAGCGACAGCGGAGAATCTAGGCATTTAGCCGAGCTTGGAACCTCAGAAAAAATGGCAGATAGAAGCCGACGTGTGCGACGTCAGATTAGTGAGGCCACTGAAGACTTCACAGAAGACTCAGACTTGGGCAGCGGTGAAGATTATGATCCACGAAGAACCGACTCCATGAGACGAGCAGGCAGATATGAGTAAGTGCCAGTGCTGGTTTTGCTACAAGTCACCTACCTACCTTTGCATGCTTTCATTTCACGGCAGTTTCTGGGCGAAGACAATCCAGGCTCTGCCAGTTTGGGGTCCTGTGAGGGTGCAGCTCACCGCTATCGACATGAAGATGAGGGTGACAGACAGAGCCCCGAGTGAATGTCTCTCACCTGACCTCCGTCGATTCCCATCGAGTTCAGTCAACATTGATCTCAATTGTCCAACATCTCCCCTTTATGTAAATTTCTAGTTTAGCGAGAAACCTTTGTCGCGCCTTCCGCCAGACTGAGAAAACAGCTCATAGCGCCATCGTTCACTATGCATTTCGCTGCTTTATACTGTTCCCCTTGTCTTGGTACAAGAGCTAATCCGACCCTCAGTTCTTCAGCAGCATCGACCCCGGCGTCGTCGAGACCACGACGCTCGGGGGCTTCGGCCGCTGCAACCAATGTTGCTTCCGCCACTGTTCAGCGCGGATCAGGCTTAACAGACGATCGCCGACAGAGCCTCAAATTGACCGTCAAGGCACCTCCAAGCAAACTGCGAGAGGTCATGCGAGCCAATGAGGTGGATTCGCTCCATGACACCCTGGGTGGCGGGCATGTCCTCGATGCACCGCGAAGCAGTCGACGTACTGCATTGGCGGCAAGAACCAGCACTCGTGGCAGCCGACGACCTACATATGCAGAGTATGGTGAGAGCGACATTGATGACGAGGAAGAGGAAGATGACGAAGACGAAGAAGAGGACGAAGATGACGATGAGGAAGAGGAACCCAACGACTTCGATCAGCTCGGGGCTGAACCTGAGGGTGGCACCGATGACGAAGACGTGGAAATGGAAGACGCACCTCCTCCTCCGCCTCCGTCCAGGCGCCATCTCCCGCCGAAACCCCCGAAGATTACCTTGAAACCACCTGCCAAGGGTGACAACAAATCATCAGCCAAGCCCAAGCTCATCGTCACTCCTGCCAAAGTTGGGCCGCTCAAGTCCGTTGAGGAGCAAGAAATGGAGGATGCATCGGAGGATGTGTCGGAGGAGGAGGAAGATGAAGTCGGCAATTCATCTGAGCTCTCTGATGAAGACGACGAACCTACGAGAAATGTGCACGATGAAGACGCGGAGGGCGAGGAAGAAGAGATTGTGGTTGAGGAAGACGCGCCAGGTGAAGACGAAGAGGCCGACGAGGAGGACGATGATGATGAAGATCTCGATGACAGCAGCGACGAGACGCCTGCTTCTGGTGCCGCCACTCCCGATCTCACTAAGATGACGAAGAGGCAGAGGGGCAGGCCCGAGGATCAAGGTACTCTCATGGCGTTGGATATGGCACCTCAGCAACGAAAGGTATGATGCGCATCAAACGAAGTTGGCCGCAATCAGTTATGTTCATTACTGATCGAGTTTAGTTCTTCACGGATGAGGAGAAGGCGATGAAGAAGGACGAACATGCTAGAAAGCGCAAGGAGCTGACCAAGCGCAAGGTGCAGGAGGAGAAGACGGCCGCTCTTAACAGACTGGTATGCAAATGGCTCTTTATCCCTTTGAATTGTGCTAATTGCAGTTCAGCTCAAACCTCAAGTCTCCAAGGCGCGAGGCGCTGCTCCAAAGCCAGAGACCTTGGCTGCGGCTGCGGCTGCTGCAGCGGCGGCTGGGTCACCGTACGAAGAGGAAGACCTCTCACAAAGAGCCAATCCACTCTATACGAGGTGGATCAGTACGCAGGAGGGTGTGAAACTGGGTGTGCCAGAAGAGTGGCTGGGGAAGAAAGTCGGCCGCTATTTTGGCCCGCCGCTCTCCCCTAGCAGCAATATTCTTATCCACGAGGTCGAATAATGGCATCCTCGCCGCCCATTCATCTCGTGCTCAGCTACGAATTATCGATACGTGAAAGTCCGGAAGGTGGCACTGTGGCTTAGGAATGGAAACAGGCCTACGGTGGTCTGATCAGCTGGGTATCATCCCGGAAGCCAGAAATTTGCTGAGTATCTTTATTTGCCAAGTATCAGCTACTAGATTCCAGCAGCTGTCAGCATAGAATTCTCAAATCAGTAGCAATATGATTACACATAAAGGCACCAATCGTCCCTTGCATCCTTCAGCAAAGGCTCCATCATACTGATTGCAATCGTGGCAATGATGTTTGCAAGTCTCGTATATCCAGGTCAGGGAGAATCTTCACATTTGGCAACCTCTAAGCCACCAAGTCCATCAGATCGGCACCTTCCGCCTCTCACCAGCATATGTCTCCCTGGGGAGACATATCCTAGCAATGTGACTCAATATCCATTAGCTCACGGCAGTGAATAGTATCCAGTCACATCCTGCCTAAAGGCGGTGGGACCCCGTAAAACATCCAGTTCTCTTTGATGTTGACACCTGAGGAAATGGAGTCGATGGTCGACAGTTTTCAGATGTCCTGTGGGTCGATCATTCCAAGGTTGTGTAACTTGGTCTCGTATACTCCAGGCGCTGCTGCAATGAGAGATACGGACGATGCCATCTCGCTCTGCAGTCCTTCGTTGTTGAAAGACGGATGATCGTACGAGAGCGGCCTCGCTACTGTACTTCGTGATCACCCTCTGACTTTCAGCGATCCTTTGTGTCATATCCCACAGCTCTTGCAACGAATCTGTTTCGAGATTGGCAGAGAGACACTTGTCGCCTATCCGTAGAATTCTCACTCATTTGGCCCTGCATTCAACTTGTTTCGACCTGAAGCGATCGCATTGTCGCGTGTCTGCGCGGGGATTTCAACCATGTTCGGCCCAAGCTCCGAAGCAGCCCGCTCCCTATATTCAATCCGACAATATCAGCAGCCATCCCTGTAATCATCAGACACATGGACCAACTCTTCTTTCAGCTTCTCCAAGGCTCGGGCTTCGAGGGCAGGCTTGAAGGTCATGTACCCTGTAGACTGCATTAGCGATGAGTGCTGCGCAATGCAGAGAAAGTGTCACCATTGAGTACGCCAAACCCAATGACCAGTGCCCAACCAGCCATTCGATAGCTCATTTTCTCTGCACTTGCTTGACCCTTTGTCGGATATTGCCTTTGAGAGCAGGATAGAGAGGGTTTGCATGAGCCGCATACTGTCGAGGATCGGAACCAATCGGAGCAATTCCGCAGCCTTGCCTTGGCGCCCGTCCATTTATTTTCAGCCTCGGCGCGTCCTTGGACATTCAAGACGCGACAGAAAAGCCAAAGAGCTTTCACCAACATCGACACTTTCTGGCCCGCATCCCAGAAAAGAACATGGAAAGCAGCAGCGATGGCAAACTGGAGGGAGCGTGGCTACGTGCCAGACTCTGACGACGACGAAGAGGAAGACCCCAGAAACGACAGACCCAGCATCGACTGTGCGGACGGGACAACTTTTGAGACGACGCTAGCCGATGTGCAGGCTGCGAAGGACTTCGACAGCCCCTGCCCCGGTGACAACAGTCCAACAAAGCAAAATGATAACGTTTCCGACGAGCATGATGCCAGTCCCCTTCTTCAACCAGATCGCACAGGCAGGTTGACGCATGATGATGCTCAAATTGGCCACTCGAGATTGTCGCAGACCTCTGACACCCATTTGAATTCAACGGCTGCCAAGCTCGAAGCTGAAATACAGAAAGGTCTGCAGACAGTGCAAGATGTCCTTTGCTCTGTGGTCCCAGGTTTCGACAGTGACACCGACAGTCCTCTTTCTTCAGTTCCCTCCTCGGTGCATACTTCACCACAGAAAAAACAGTCAGGGCAATCACGACCAGCTGTTCTTCCCGAGGTAGTGACCTCTCAGATCTTTGAAAATGATGGACTGTCGCTGGACTCATCTGCCGACGCCTTACGAAGGCGGTCATTCCGACCTCGTGCCCCAATCCAGCTTCATCCCTACGCAATCGAAGATGCCAGGTATAGACAAACTTGGAGAGATCGGGGCTTGCACCCTGTTCGCGCTCCAGATCCGCCTTCACATCTGCGAGAAAGCGCCAAGGACGATTCCCAAGGCACCACTGCATATGAGAGCAGCCAAGTGGACCATTCCGACAGTCAAGTTCCACGCTCAGGCCCTGCTGATGATGTAGGGTATGGTGATTCCACGGAAGCCGGAGATGATGAATCCCAAAGTCCAATACGCGGGACACGTCTCCGTGTATCGTCTCCTGTGTCTGGTTCCGAGGATGATCTTCCGGACTTGTCAGCTCTCCTCAATACCAGAACCGCAACCTCATATATATCAAGACTGAAGCGGCCTAAGTCTGCGTTGGTACCACGACGCCGAATTGAGATTGGCAGGTCCCGTATCGACGAGCTTCCCGACGGCGGCCAAGCTCACAGAAAGTCATCTTCCAAAGAAGATGGCGTGAGTTCCATGATTCCGCCTTCCCCGCCTCGATCTGGTGATGGACCGTCTTCGCAAACGGGCGAGGCGGACAACAATCTGGGGCCATCAACTGGAAGCCGCACACCCGTCGTGCTCCCAACTCCCGTGGTCTCCTCAGATATGCAGACTTCGAAGAGGACGTTCAGCGAAACCCTCGATTTTTCTGATTCAGAAACTGATGCCATCAGTATCAGTGACGATTCAGCTGGGCCTCCTGAATTAGAAGAGCGCTTGAATGATAGGTTCCAGGCCGTACGACAAATACAACGCAAGATTAAAGGAGTTCTGCCAGCATCCTGGCTGAAGCTGGACATGAAGAAGCAACGAAAGGACACCCATGCTACTCGAATTCAAGCCCAATCTCCTCTCAAGGGTGCTTTGGAGAAGGGGATAGCGCAACGTATCTCATCCGCCGGGAGGAGAGCCAGAGATAAGATTGTGAGTGTTGATGCCTCTGACCTGGGAGAATCATCAGAAAGCGAGTCCACTACCTCCGTCAACGATGAGATGAACGGGATTGAGTATCAGGACGCGGATGCCTTTGGGGACGATGTTATGGAAGACAATGCCGTCGATGCCATGCTGGCTCCCCAATCGAGAAGGTCGTACACCGGAAAAAGACAGCAGCGATTGAAAGGTGTTTGGCTCAAGCAGAATACCCTTGAGGCCAACAGGACTCTTCCTCGTCAAGGGCCCTCCTCTCGCCGTCCGAGGACAGCTGTTTCCTCTTTGTCGAACAATAGGGCGCGGCCGCGTAAGAAGATCAAACGCACGCACAGAAAACCGCAGATGACGATATTGGACGCTCCTGGTTTCAAAGACAGGGATGTGCCACGATTTCTAAGAATTGCGTCCAGACGCATTGTGCATCAAAGATCAGCACGAAACCAAGACCCTTCCATGAAGGTTTTCAAGTTGGCGACAATGAGAGATACTGAAGATGTGAATGAAGCGGTAAGAAATTGGAGACGTGATCATCGTCAAGTACATCATTCTGTCAAACCCGACGATGCTATCAACAGCAGGACTTTCTTAACGACTCAGCGACCCAATCTGGACGAAGTAGTGCTTGGGATTTCTGCCGCTCCAACACGTCCTTCACACGACAATATTCATCGTCCTGACACGCACCTCGATTTCTTGAAAAGAAACACCAACACCACCCTCGAACGCATTCGCAATCATCAAAGTCAGAGTGCCCAGTTAAGAAGCGAATCAATTGGTCTGTTTGCGGGTCGTCCTTCTGCAATTCTCGACTATTTCAAGCCTCGAGCTTCGCGTCGCGGCCATCTCAGCTCGCGTCAGAAAGTTCCACTTGTTGAGCACAACACCCACAACCTCGAAGGCCCAGCCCTTGCATCCTCCAATCCTTTCATAGTCCAAAAACGTGTGCCCAAGGGGGCACAACCAAGACAAAAGCGACTCCATCAGAAACTCCCACAGAAAACATCTACAAAGGCTTCAGCTCAGACATCTTTCCCAATGTCTCGACCTGCAGAGTGCGTACTCAGAATGTTCCCCGACGAGTCGATGCTGACCGAAGCTCCAGGAAGCGAGGTTTCTCTCCGCCCTCTCCAACACTTCCTCCATTGCGTCCAGTGAAGTAAGTAGTTCTATTGTCAGTTAAGAGTCCATCAAGTCTAAGCTTTGATTCAGGAAGCAACGTCCCATCTCGCTCGGCACGCGCTACGCCAATGATACCGATCCAAATGATGTCTTATGCCTTCAGAGTCTCAAACTAGAAGATGACAACGACACCATCTCCTGTGCGATTCAATATCCTCCAGGATCAGGCTCATTAGCGAATATTGAAATGCCCTCTAACTCTCCACCTGTCTGCATTCGTCTCCTGGACGCCATAAAGTCCTCTATGGCTGATACCACTCGTCTGTTTCGACCAGGATCGGCCTACAACACTATCAACATCATCACTGCACCTAAATCTCGCCGCACTCTCCATTCTAATGGTTGGTCCAGAGACGTCGAAGACATCATTCGAGATGCTTTTACAGAAATCTTCGAGGTCACCTGTGGCGACGCGACGACACTTGGAACTACAACAGAGGAACAGACACGTCTCTTAAGCAAAGCTGCGGATTCGATCGAAAGCATTATCACTTATGCCAATGAGAGTCTCTCCTTCTTGAATGACGAAGAGCTGGAAGCCTTTATCCGGTTGACATCAGAGTCAATGGAAAATATGTGGCAGGGCATCGGTATATGCGAGAGCGCCACAACAGAAGCTCGTGTATCCCAGACGTTGAAGGTGCTGAATGGTTTCCTCCTTCTAGGATATCAAACCAACCACTTTGCTACCGCGACAGGTTTGCCCGAGAGAATTCGTGCCAAGAGCTTGAAGATCTGGCAGAATATTGCCAGCCTTGCTTGGGAGCTTGCTTTCCGTAAACAAAACATCGCTCAGCTCTTCGGGAGCACTGCTGCTCAGTTCGGAAGTGATCCTGTATCTGCTGAACATCGACTCACTCCGACAACGGAAATGGAGACAATCTTCCTGATACACCACGTTGGCCCTCAGCAAGAGTGGAGCGTCTACTTGGAAACAATCTTCTCCAGCCATGGCAAGCCAGCAATGCTCCTAGAGTCCCAGGCTGAGTCACTCGCTTACACGGTCATCGTACTTGGCTGTATTCTTTCTGTCGCCGGACCGGAGGGGCTCGCGACACATACCGACACTAACTGCGTCGGCTCTCTTGGGTCCTCTCTTCTCCGTCTTCTTCCAATGCACGTGTCGGAATTCCTCAAGTTCTTTGTCGAGAAGAAGGCCGCTTATAGCTCGCGGCTTGGGGGCAAGACGCCACAGGTGAGGAAGCTGGAGCAGTTCGGCATGGTCATGTTTCAATGGTGCTTTGTCCTCGCACGAAATCTTCAAACTGACATTGCCGACAATCTGCTGAAACAAATGTTCAAGTACTACTCGGACAAGACAAACAATATGCTCGAACTCTTCACGTCCAGAAATACCGAGGAGACGCCAGCATTCCTCGAACGCCTGGGGCGCGCGGAGCAGCTAAACCTCGAAGACAACGATACCGACTTCGACATTTTCCTGAAGCTCACGGCCATAACATTGGTCGCTCGACCTCCACCGGACTCCGAGATTGAAGAACATGATCGGAAGTTGGCTCTTCGTAAGCGCTCGCTCCTGTTCATCTTGTTACCAAACAAGGGCCGCGACTCTTCCAACGACAATGAGATGCTCGTCGATGAGGACTACCCGCTTCCAGACGTTGATCTGGTTGCAGTATCAAACCGATACACACTGTTTACGGCCTTGTATCACTATGCACCTGTCGGCTTCAAACCCGAGATATCGCAGATTCGAGACTACATCGATTTTCCTACGGCGCATGATGCAGTGCGCCAGGTGATTGTACGATGTTGGGAGAACATTGCCAAGTCAACCCTCTCTCAGTCAGCCGGTCGTGCGGAGCTGCTTGAACTTGGAAACTGGCTTCTGGCCATGTTCTTTTCGATGTGCAATAAGCTTTCCCGGATCCCACAGATTGACAACAACATGCACGAGCACGAGAAACGCGTACACCTGGCCAATCGAAACACTACGGTCGACCGCGTCTTACACATTGTAAAACGATATGCTACCGCAATTGATCTCTGCACCACTCGAGACCAGGTCTCGTGCCTCCTCACCCGTGAAGAGGTGGGCTCTCTGATATTCTCTTGTTACCATGATCAAGGCTACGGCGACCTTGTGGTCAGCGGGATCTTCGACCTCTTCACAGCCTATGTCAAGAAAAGCTTTGGTAAAGACAAAGACGAAATCCTGGCCTTCCGGCGAGCCATCCGGGGTGTTCTTGTGGACCAGCTCAACCGTACTGATCCTATTCAGGACACCTTGTTGATGTCCTTGACCGACACTTGGTTTGTAATCGGAAGGCTGATGGTTGAAGGTGGCCATTCCCGCTGGGACAGTTTCCTGAACGCCTGGTCTCCGGTATCTTTCCCACAAATTGCCGATACCGAAATCGGAAGGCAATGTCAGGTGTTGTTGCTGAGCAAGATCGCAACGGATCGGTCTGTCGTCCTGGCTGATCCCTATCCCTTCATTCATACCTGGTTGTGGTCAATCCTAAAGCCGCAGGCGTTGATAAAGTTCGAACACTGTTTGACGAACCAGCTCATGGAAAGTATCCCCGGTGCCTTCGGCCTTGACGACCTGCGTCGAAACATTTCCAACGGTGCCACCGGGTACTTCCTCGACCGGTCTGATATTATCAAACATCGCCTCTCAATTGTCCACCACATTATTCGCTATGCCTACAGCGTCCAAAATGTTGATGATCCCTCTTCTAATGGGAAGCTCACAAAATATCAATGGGACCACTTGATGACCATGATTTCAAGGACCATGAAGCAAACATGGGAGCAGCTGGACGGAGCAGCAAGACCAGAATGGACCACATTCATGCAGAAAGTCATATTCCGTCTCGGCATGTACAAAGGCCCCGGCTTCGAAATCGACCCATGGTTCGTTGATCTGGATCAGAAGGGATTTGAGGACAAGGTCTTCCACCTGGAGCGCCTCTTCATTCGCCTGCCCAGTGAAAACCGACCTGATCGGTATGACAGTGAGTACGTGACTAAGGCCTTCCGAACAGCTTGCGAAATGGCCTGGACTGGCGACAAGCAAGATCAACTTTTCCAACATCTGGTCACGATATTCACTGCTTACGATCCAAGCTACGTGGAGAACGATGGCAGCTTTCTGCTCGACATCAGGGGGCAACTAAACTTCTTGAAGGCAGTCTTCCCCGCGTATATCCAGCGCGCTCTCAACGAGAACCTGCCCACAACGCTTTTCGCGGTCCCCATCCTGGATGCAGCGACACAGATCTTGGCGAGGCTGGAGATGCGTGTTGACCTCGAGGATCAGTCGCATATGGAATCGTTCGCCGAGCTCATCGTGGTCTGGATGCGAGCAGCAGTTGCAGCCATGCGATATAACGGCTGCGAGCCCCTGTACCAATATGGCTGGGAGATCGAAATAGTCTCGCGCCTCGGCCGTCTCTGCGCGCTCGGCTGTAGCCGCTGGGCTCACCTTCATCAACTTTTTCCCTCCTCTGGCGCCATCCTCGCCTTTCAGCCATACGTGCAAACGTATGCATATTTCGCTTACGAGTGGATCTGCTCTGCCGCGGCGATGGAAGACGACGCTCGGCCTTCGGACCCAGAACTGTGGGCGAAATACCGCAAGAGCTCCGATAGAGCGAGGTGGGACTTCGGCTTCGAGCTGCCCGCGCTGGCGCTCCCCGAGCATATCAATGCTCTGGAGGACTTTGTCGGCGACGACCTCGAGTGGTCGGGCCGGTGTGACTGGCGTCTCCGCCAGTTTTCGACCTGGGGCCCCGTCTGGGTGTTTACACGCCCCGGATCGGGTCCAGAGACGAAGGAACCGCGGGAGGCGGTCGGAGACGACTTCATGGTGAATGAAGTCGGTGCGGTGTTGGCGGAGCTGGAGCGGGCGTTGACCCTCTTGGGGGTCATGGAAGAGGAGTTGTGAGCGGCGGTCTCGTGTGTGTGCTGGGTGTTTTGTCCTTCCTCCTTCTGTTAGAGTACAACGAGTCACAATCAAACATGTTAGAGTGATCCTTTGTTTCTACGAGCGCGGTTCCCATGCCTTGATTGTTGTCTTTGAACGGACGTGCGCCGTCTTCCTGATGATCATATATACAGCGGAAGGACGATCTACTCACCGGAGACGTCCTGACCAACAAAGTGGATCTACGAGGATTCTCTCCTTATATCAGTGTCGCCTGTCGTTGTCACAGCCGATGATATATTTGCACTCCTCCAAGACAAGGGTTGCTGACATCCAAATGTGATGACACGCGCCCCGCGTTCAACAGGATAAAGGTTCAGGACATTTCAAACGGCTTGTTCTTGGATCCCATCGATGAACTGGTGAATTGCGTCCTTGACATCGGATCAGGAATCTGACAGCCTTGTTTTTGGATCCCCAGCCTCGTGGCAAGTCTTGGCAAGGCTGGATGGGGTTAGTCGGTGTAATGGTGGGGCCGCCACGGGGGAAGCGGAGCCTGTTGCTGGGCAACTGCCGAACGGTAAATAGAAGGTTGGATGATCCAACCACCACCACCAGCCTCTCCAATCGCTATGACTGTTCTTAATTCCCCCGTCAGCACGCACGAGCAATTCCCACTCTTCGCATCAGCTCCGTCTCCTCGTTAGCAACCACCACCACCACATTCCAGCAGCAAAAGCATGGGTGTCGAACCTCCATTCATTTACGACCGACCCTCGACATACACCTTTGGGAGCCCAACAGATCGTGCTTTCAATCCCAAGGCTGCAACCCATGCTTCCTGGACTCCAAAGCCGCAGAAACCCAAACAAGATGGGCCACTCGTTGATTTTAACAAGCACCCTGATTCCGTACGTTGTTCTTCTGTCAGATACTCAAACTATTCCTCGATACTAACTTGTTCGCAGTACATAGTCGTTCCTTACGGCAACCTCAATGCCAAACCGATGCCTCCTAATACCCTTAAGAAGATCGTCCGCGTCCGATACGTCCAGCTCTTCTTGAGAGTCTGTGCTTTGATTGGAGCGCTGGGCTGTCTCTTCTGCGTCATCGCCATCAACAAGACCTCGGCGACGGTGGGATGGATCATTCGCTGTGCTCCTGCTGTTGCCATTCTTCATACGGTCTATGCGGTCTTTCACCTCGCCCGCGCACCTACGAGCCGCACTCCTGCGTCCACAGCAAGCTACATGATCTTTGCGGCCATGCTGGACACGGGCCTGATCCCCTTCTGGGTTTTCTGCGCCTGGGTGGCACAAGCCGATTACGCGAGAAATGAATATGGATGGAGCACGTTGTTCAGTGATTCAGATCTGTCATACAAGATCATCAATGCGTTCTTCATTCTCTCCTCTGTGGAGGGAGGTCTGATGGTGGCGTCTTTGTTCCTGGACATCTACCTGGGTGTCAAGTTCAGGCAGATCTCCAGATTGCCTCCAGACATGAATCCTCTCGAATCGAACCTCACATCCAGGCACAAGCGGAACAAATCCGAGATCACGGAGAAGAACATGAGATCGTCAGAACTGGCCGCTATGCGGGAGTCGCAGGTGTCAGGTTTTAAGAGAGTCCCTTTCATCCATACCCGCACCGACTCCGCCGACAGTGTCACGCTTTACGGCGGTGACAGTGCCCGCAACTCTAGGGTAGAGTTCCGCAAAGAGCTGGACGAGAACGAAAAGGACCCGTGGCGGTGGTCACGAAACTCGTCTCCCGAACGACCCGGCTCTGCGGTCAATCCCTCCCCAAATTCCCGGTCGGCTGGCAGTGGACTTGACTTTCGCCCTGAACGCTCGTCCAAACTGAAGGAGAAGCCATCTCGTCCATCTTCGTGGCTTTCATACCTGGACTATGAAGGCGTGCCCAGCACGATGAGTGAGGAGGCTTCTGCAGAACTGGACCACGAAGTCAGACCCATGTCCCCTGTCTCTGCGATCTCCGCTGTGGACATCACATCTGACAAGATTCATCGAGAACGGGAGAACTGGTACCATGGCTCTCCGGCACGTAACAGCCAGGTTCATTTGCCCACACAGGCAAACAGCAGTCAGACTCACATCCACTCCAAAAACGCGAGCAAGTCGAGTTTGCATCAATCACTTGCCATGCCGTCTCCGGACTCTCCGGCGAAGAAGAGAAGCCGGGAGCCTCTGGGCATGAATCCTCCCACGCCTGTGCGCTCATCTTTCAACGATGAAAACGCCTTTGTCACACCAGTCAAGAATTCCCGCATCCAGCACGACGGTAACCGAGCCGCCCTCCACGATGCCGACGGCAACGCCCAGTCACCCCTCAGAGGCACCCCTACCAACAGCCGGCCGTCCAGCTTCATCGGCAGCGGTGGCAAGGCACGCTTCTACGGCGATCTGCGACCCTCTGTTGCCACTGTGTCTCCCTCTCACGATGAAAGCGGGAAGAAGGCAGACGTTCGAACCAGCATCAATGAAGTCCAGGACATGTACGAACGAACCCGGACCATGCAGACGGAAAGCGACTATTCTGCCAACTTCGAGGTGTACTCGACTTCCGACGACGAAGACGAGGGAAGGTTGAGCGCCAACATCACCCACGTGCAGACGGCTTCTCCTTCACAATGGAACGGTGCCCGACAAACCTCGAACTCGACCGGGTTCGACATGAACAGTGGTTATGCCGGTCTCGGAGCCGAGTTTGGCAAAGGGATGGGCAGACGGAGGGACGTCAGCGGCAAAGTAGCTGAAGAGGGCAGAGCCAGTCCGACGAGGAACGGGGCAGCGGGATGGGAGCGGTTCAAAGGCTTGTGAGCTGCACTTTTAGAGGAGTGGCGAGGTCAACGAATTGGACACGAGCGAGGAGATTAATTGCGACGCGATGCAAAAAAAGCGATCTGGGATTGAACGATATGGGACTGTGACTGGGTTTGGAGTTTTTGCCATGGATCACAGATAACGGGAAGCAAGCAATCAATGTATGCGGGCCAGGATTTGGCTACCAACGACAAGCAAGCAAGCAAGCAAAAGCCCTTTACGATTGATTGTGACTGCTAGATATGATTGCCGCGCGCCGCCTGCTTGACTGACTGACATGTTTTGGGATGATGGGACGTGGCATGGGCAGTTGATTGACTTAATACTGGGTGGACTGGACTGGACCGGACTGAACATACTCTCTCTGCTAGATAGATTCCTCCTTGAAGAAGAATGGCACAAGGAATATTAATCACTTTGGAAGCATGCTCCATCTCTCCCCCCCTCTCTATCTTTCTTCAATCCTGTATACGGAGTATCGCGCGTAGGGAACCGAGGACTCTGTCGTACTTTTTCTGTAGGGAGGTGAGTAAGTAGGTAGGTATTGGGTTTCTCATGGACTAAACTCCCGTATGGGTAGATAGGTTGATAGATGGATAAATAGATAGATGGATAAGCCACATGGCATCGGAACATTCTGCACGGGAGATATTACATGTTCTGTAAATTGCCGAGACTCCCACTCCCACTCCCATTCGGTCCCCAGGTATCATACGAAGGTATGTATGTATGTATGTACCGAGATTAGAATCAATCTGTAAATGGCAACCAGACTTTTCGTTCTCCACTAGAGGGTGAGCGAAGGTTGCTTTGGCCTGAGGTCTACTGGACACCAAAGGGCCTGATTAGGCCATGTAGCAGTCAGCTGGTGGGTTCCTATATCAAAGAAGGGGCAAGGAATGCAGCCGAGAATGGTGTACATCATATTTGATTCCCTGCTCGGTGCGCCATCGGTTTCATCCAAATTGCCTCCAGCTTCTTCAGTCTTGATCAAAGCGCCGTGAGTCGCTGGAAGTAGTTAGTGAAGGCCTGTGATCTAGATCAGCTAATAAGCGTTCATGATAAGGTGGCGTCACCATTTCTCAAAACGTCGTGGACTGTCCAAATGGTCAATAGTGGAGGTATCCATGCCAGGTGCTTTCAAGTCACGAATTGTGACTTGGGCTTGTGCCAGCAACAAAAACAACGAGAATGGTGGCGTATCTTTGCACAGTGAACGTCAGCATGAAGGACTTTGTTGTGGTTGGCTGATTGGGTTTCTTGTGAAACAATAAATCTCACATACGTCGCTCCAGCCATGAATATCTCAATTGATTTTGCCTTGATGATGATAGATACGATCCCGATGAATAAACTCGCAGCGATAGCGATAACGGCCATCCGGGCAGTCATGCTGTTTTGGACACTGCAGATGAGGATAGGGATAAAGAGGACTATAACCAAGAGAAGGGCTATGAGGCACCGAGTCGCTCGTCTCAGACCAGAGCCTGATGAGATGTACACGTTTGGATCTCTTGAGATGTTGTGAATCGGAAGCTGGGGCAGTGGTTGTAAGCAACGATTCAGAATCTCCATTGTGCAAGTTTTGCTGGGGTCTTCTCACCTCTCGAAAGTCTTTCCAACACTGAATGATCCTGTCCTCCAGCCAAGCCTCCACTTGGGCAACAGCATCGTCTGACAATGGTGCAGTGCTCAGCAAATCTTTGGGCTGCAGTAGGTACGCTGTCTCTTCCCTGGTGATACAAGCGTTTCCCTCTATCCAATGTTTCAGACTGGAGATGTCGCGGGCCTTTGCCGTCTCTAGGGCAAGTATATGGCGATTTCTCTCAACCAATGAATCTAAAACACCACTCAGCAATCCAAACAAGATGAAGTTTCACGAGGACATAGCCTGCCATAGTCTGCCAGAGCGGTATCAATTTTTGAGAGGATGGATTCTCGTTCAGTATTTCTATCGCGCCTGCTGCTTGCGAGAAAGAGTAGATTGGTTTCTTGTTGGTCAACCATCTCAAGCTGCTTCTCAAGTGAGGACAACTTATCCTGTTTCAGGAGCAGAAGACGAGCACGCAGTGTTGAGAAACGACGACACACATAGAATGCACTATGCGACGCAATCAGTCTGGAGAATCGCGGATAGCCTTGGGGGTAGTCCTCGACTGGAGACGATTAGCACGGCCACACAAGACGCCCTTTTGTCCCTACCTTGCAGCCCTCGCAGGCTTTCGCCATCGTCTCTGGACAAATATCGTAAAAGCTTTTGCTTCCAGATCGTGAAAGTTGTCGTCACTCCAGTCATTTCTGAACAATGCCTTGATAAGAAGTTCCCTATTTCCTATGCGTTACAATGTGGACCCTTGCTTCTCGTTGCTAATACTTAGACCTGAATTTTTCGTTTTGATTCCTTTGTCGATTTTATAAGCATGAGGCCGAGGTTGAGAGTTCTATGTACCTAGCTGGGCAAACATCTCAGTCGGCTGATTGGTGAGGAAAGTGAGGCTATGAAGCCACTCCCAATTCCATGATTGGAGGGATGAAAATATTAGTCGAAGTCAGGCAGCAGTGGACCGAGACGGGCATAAGTGGTTCTTCTCTTTTGCTGCTTGCAGCCTCACGCCTCGACATCGACACAAATATTACAATCCATATCTGAGGACACACAGATACCTAGGTGTTTAGGTTATTGATCGACTCGAACACGACCAGATAGGTGTGCACTCGGCAAAAACGATGAGTGACCAAGCCGGGCAAGTTGCATTGCAGTGACCAAGCAATTCACAATTTCTAATATTTCGTTCAGTGACGAAAGCCCCAAATTTCGCGTCGCTGACCATGGCGGTCGTCCATTAATCAAGCCTTACAGGCTAGTGAGTATTCACTCAGATTCACGGTATTCCTTTTGACACACAGAATCTGATGGGCAAATCCTCTGGGCCAGGCAAGCAAATTCCGACCGGGAGACAAGGTGTACTTCCGTGCCCCTGGTTCGAATACCCGCGAAGGCCCATTCACAGTCGGGCCAGGCCCTGAGGCTGGAAAATATACTCTGCTTGACGACAATGATAACCAGGTGAAAGAAGGCCAAGAAATCAATGAGAGGGATCTGGAACCCGTCTAATAGAAGCGTTGTGTCATGGACTGCGGGAATGACAGCATATCTATTAGAGGTCCCCAAATATCGCTCCAGTCGCGATGCTAATCGGGGTTTTTTCTTCTGGCATATGAGGCAGGGATATTTAACCTTCGTCCTAGTATGTTAGAGATAGATCCATAATTTCCAAGTGATCATCAGTAAAACAGACAGATAATCAGAGACTATGGAGGTGGCACTGTGGCAGCCTAGTCCGTACAACGAAGTTAAGGGCCGCCCAGTCTTCTGACAGAGGATCTGCTCTACTGCCTCTCAGCGGAGAGCACAGTTGTAGAAGGAAATCAGAGACTTTGTCCTGATTCCCACGAAGACTTGTACTAGGAAGCTCCTTCAAGCTCAATCCATTGATCGAGGTTGCCCGACTTGTGACAATAAATTTGAAGACATCTTCGCATTGACTTTGTCCTTTGCTCACAAGGTAGTCTGGTACTTTCATTTGAAGTGTTAATTTCGAGAATTCTGTTTTTCCGGGGACCTCTACATAGTCCGCGCCGTCGTTAGTCCGGATCATGTCGACAATTTCCCAAGAAGGACGCAAATCAAGCAGATGGACGTATATCGACGCATCGCCACAGTTTCGGATTTTGATTCTCACCACATCGTCGTTTTGCACTCCAAGGACGCCAGAATTCAGAAGGAAGACCCCTTCGGCGTCCACAAGTTCGATAGCAAATGATTCAGAGAATGGCACCGACGGAAAGCGGTTCTCGATCGCTTCGATGGATTTATAAATGGCCACATGCTCGAGCATATTCATAACAAGATCCGTTGCATCCTTTCTGTCACAGGAGACAGTCGGGAGAGTTGCCACTGGTTGATTCGATTGGTCGATGACTTCGTATTCATGGCCACTGTTCACATGGATTTTGAATAGACAAGGCTGACCCTCTAGGTCATCTCTGCAAAATCTGAGAAAATTTCGAGAAGCAGACCCATCTTGCCACTTGCTGATATCGCTATCTTTGATCACAAGTTGTATGGTGGTATTCTGAAGACGCAGTTGACTGCGAGGCTTAGCTATCCAACCTGACTTAACAGAACCAAGGGAAACAGTTGGGTCGGATGATACCACGTCCGAAGTGAGGCCGCGAACAACGCTGACTTTGACCCAAATCGAAGGTTGCTTTACGGTGTCTGCTTCGTTACCGGCTGCGGGGAAGGGGCAAACCTCGTACTCGTCGCCTTGTTGAACACCATGCGCATACCCAGCTCTAAGACATAACCGATCGCCCTCCTGTGGGACGAAAACAGCAGTAAATGGCTCTTCAGCTTTATTCAAGCAATTCCCAAAACATGATAGAGCCCCTTTCCCGTAGTGTCTGGGATTCTGTTGGGGTAGCGTAGCATGAAATCTAGCACAAATATGGTGACGCAGAGCTTCAGAATTCATCTTCATGCCGGAGCTTCTCAGTGACTTTATTGCCCGGAGTAAGAAGTATGATAGTGCGCCGTGGAACGTCCCTTTGTCGAACTCGAGTTCTTCAGCAATCTCGTCGGGTCCACAGGCACAGAGAATAGCATAGCCGTCCGGATGTACTAACCATTGAGGGACGATGCGGCCGTCACGAAGAGGAGGCCCTCGACTCCTGCCAGGAAGTGAGGAACAAGCATCGTCATCAATGGTAGAATCAACATCTATGCTTCGTATAGTTGAAATACGTTTGGTGCCATGTCGCGTAACGCCTCCAGAAAAGCAACAGTCGAGGACTACAGTGACAGCCAATTTTTTGTCCACCATTGCCTTTAGTAGTCTTGCTAGTTTGCTTCCCGGTAGTTTCTTCATTCCATGTGTCCGATCATACAGGACTAAGGCAAACTCGTCTTTGTCGATCTGTGGATCTTTGCCAGCCGGTTGGGGAGACTGACGATCTGCACCATGACCCGAGTAATGAATGTAAACTGCATCTCCGGCTCTTGCTTGATCATTTATGCTCTTTAGTCCGTTTGTGATGTTATCGTACGTTGGTAGCGAGGCAGGTTCTTCGGGGGGACCGTTGGCAGTAGGGTCAGAAGGCTGGCTCGCTGTGAAGACTTTGATGTCTATACGCGGGACACTCTCGGTCAGGAACTCCCGAATGGATGTGACGTCGTGAACGCATCCCTTCAAGGACTTGTTTCCAGGGTAGAAATTGATCCCAATCAGAACAGCCCAGGTCTTGGACCCGGTATCCGCCATTTTTTGGGAATGGAGGTCACAATTTGAGAGAGTCTGTTAGCGAAAGTGAAGGGATGGTCTGTTCAAGTGGGAGATCGTCAGCGAGTTTATTGCGTAGCAAATAGGTCTCCAGATGGTCACACAAGGGGATCCAGCACATCATTTGCCATTACGAACCCCCAGTTGACATTGGGCTATTCCCGTGATCGTATTATTAGGCAGCCATCCACAACCTGCTGGAGACGTGCCGAATTGATGCAGCTGCATGAAATAGCTGCAAACATGCCACTTGGAATTGGAGCCACGTCAGCAGGAGGCTGAAATTCCCCTGCACTCTCCTTTGACATGTCGTTTGCGTTGATGAGCTGTGGTGAGTTGGCTCAAATCCGCATATGATCGTTTCTAACCTCAGGTTCTGACCTAACTTCAAAGTCGTGATCTGTGTCTCTCTAGTATGTGAAGCTGCTCTATCCCTCATATATCTGAAATTGCCTTGAAAGAATGGAGAAACTTGAAGAGGATATTAGGGCCATACGCCGGCAGATTGATGCTGCTTCAGCAAATGACTCGGACTACTTAGGGCTTCTGGATCAACAGGGGATACTATACAGAAAACTGTTTCAACACACGGAAAACCTGAACGATCTTCAAGAAGCTATCGAAGCCATAGTAAAGAGCAGCGACATCACTCCTGAGGGGGATCGAATGAGGCCAAAACGCTTCAGTCTCCTAGGGAGTCTATTGAGAGACAAATTTCTCATGACAGATGACATCGCCGACATGGATGCTGCAATTAGCTACGCAAAGGCAGCCGCCGATGTTACCCAAGACTCTCACAACCGTCGGACGTTCCTGATGGATGTTGGATTATATTACCATGAAAAGTTTCAAGTCACCGATGAGCCGACGGACATTAGTGAAGCCATAAATTTCATCCAGCAAGTCGTGAACACCTATTCGGAACATGAACCGATACCAGCAAGGGTTTCCAACAGTC
Organism: Fonsecaea erecta; assembly: GCF_001651985.1. Classification (NCBI taxonomy): domain Eukaryota; kingdom Fungi; phylum Ascomycota; class Eurotiomycetes; order Chaetothyriales; family Herpotrichiellaceae; genus Fonsecaea; species Fonsecaea erecta. The sequence continues at coordinate 1,045,052 of NW_017387253.1, read as the reverse complement.
TTGGAACCGTTCTAGGGGATCGATTCCTAAAACTAGGAAATGATGCTGATATTGATGAAGCCATCAAATACACTGAGAATGCGGTGAACGTCACATCCGACAATGATCCGGAGAAAGCAAAATTCTTGGACGATTTAGCAGATCTATATGCAGCTCGATATTCCCATAATGGTGAGCCACTTGATCTCGATTTGGGAATCGAGAAATGTCAAAAAGTGATGGAATTGACCTCAAACGACGACCCAAACTATGCGATCCGGTTGAACAACCTTGCGGGTCTGCTACGAGATCGATCCCGGAGAAGTGAGGGAAAGGGGGATCTGGAACAAGCCCGAAGTTTCGCACAACAGGCGGTTGATTTAGCGACTCAGAATTCGGAAGAACGCGCAATATATTTGGGCAATTCAGCCAATATACTGGGCGAGCTGGCTCTGAGAGACTCATCACAAACAAGGGACATTGAATGTGCTATTATCCGCGCACGGGAATCTTTAGATATGACGCCGGATAATCATCCCTACCGTTCGAGGCGCTTGAACACCCTTGGCTGTCTCCTCAGGCAAAAGTCTCTGAAAAGTCCAGACCCGGAAGCCAAATTGCCTACCCTTGAGGAAGCCATTCGCGTAACCCTTGCAGCGGTCGAAGCTACCGAAAAGGATGATTGGGACTATGCAGGACGCGTGAACAATTTGGGGCTTCTTTTTGGGGATACCTACCGATGTACCAAACAGCGAGCCGACCTGGATAAAGCTATCCGATATTGCGAGGAAGCTATTCACAAGATGCCTAACGATACTCTGGATCTTTCGACGTATCGAAGTAATCTGGGGAGCTTATTCGAAGACAGATACGCGTTGAATGGTCCAGGAAAGGAAGAAGACTTGCAGAATGCGATATCGTCATATGAATCTTGTCTGGGTACACCAAGCGGTCTTCCACTAACTCGGATACTTGCTGGACAATCAGCTGTCTATCATCTGATCGCGGAAAAGAATTGGCTGAAGGCGGCTCAACTACTGGACCAAGTATTGAACATTCTCCCTGAGGTCACACAGCCATCAAGTGCTCGTGACGATCTGCAACACATTCTTCGACAGCTCTTCGGGCTCGCATCCCTCACAGGCTCTGTCTTCCTAAAAGCTGGAAGGACCCCAGGCCAAGCATTTCAAGCGCTCGAGCGGGGCAGAGGGATAATTTCGAGTCTAATGATGGACTTTCGAGCAGATTTGTCCTCGTTGAAGGAGGAGGATAATGACAAGCGGTCCCAGTATCTCAGAATAAGGCACCAAATCACAGCTGCGAATGCATTTCGCAGTTCTGCTTTGCGGGATATTTCAGCCCAAGACTACACATCACACGATCTTCAGCGTCAGCGGCTGTACAAGAACCTGTCTAAGATTCAAAATGATATACGCGCCTGTGCGGGATATGAAAACTTCCTTTTACCTCCCTCGGAGAAAGAGATCTTGGACTTGTCACGAGACGGGCCTCTTGTCTCCTTTAATGTGAGTGACGTCAGCAGTGAGGCGTTCTTGATAACGACAGATGAAATACGGGTCTTATATCTCCCTAACCTGAAGAAAGAAAACCTTCGGCGATGTATTGATACTTGTGCTTCAAGAGGAAACCCGGCGCGACGAGATGGATCTCTTTTTCTAGGGGGCCAGATGCAAATGCCCCTTATTTCAGATGTGTCGAGTGAACTGTCAGCCCTGTGGAAAGTCGCAGTGAAGCCAGTCCTCTCAGAATTGGGGCTTGTGAGTCCAGGAAGCCCCGGCGAAAAGTTACCACACGTCTGGTGGGTTGGAGGTGGGATAATGGCACAGGTACCGATTCATGCAGCTGGTGATCATTCGGAAGGATCCACGGAGAACACACTGAGTCACGTCGTCTCATCATATGTCACGACTGTCAAAATGCTTCAATTCACCAGAAACAAGCCTCAAAGACTGGGTAGAGAAGATGAGCCAAAAGTCCTTGTTGTTTCAATGCCCAACACACCAAGCCACAACGTCACGCTCAACGTGGCGGAGGAGATCGCGGCCATCAAGAAACATGTCGGCTCATGGGCGTCAATCAAGGTTTTGGAGCAGCCTACCAAAGAAGAAGTCCTTTCCGAGTTCGAGGCTTGCACAATCGCCCACTTTGCTTGTCATGGCATTGCGGACACGGTAGAGCCCGCTAAAAGTGCTCTCCTTCTGGGGAGAGAGAAGCAAGAGCGCCTCGCCCTGAGCGATTTGGATACGGTTAGTCGTGATGACACCGAAATTGCGTATCTCTCGGCCTGTTCGACCGCTGAGCTGAAAGTTGAAGATCTCGTTGACGAGAGTATCCATCTTGCCAGCGCTTTTCAGCTGAGTGGATTCCGACACGTTATAGGGACACTGTGGGGTGCCGATGATGCCGCCGCTGTTGCCATTGCAGCCGAGTTCTACGAAGAATTGCTCAAGGACAGCAAGTCGGCGAAATGGTCCGTGTCGCATGCACTTCACTATGCCGTGATGAATTTCCGGAATCGGCAAGACGACTGCGCAGCTATTTGGAAGTGGGCGCCGTTTATCCACCTAGGATGTTAAATTTGTTAGCCACTGAATGGATACGTGACCCTGGGCTCTCCATAACGTTGAGTACATGAACGAAATCCGAGTTATTAGAAAAAAGTACGGCAGAGATCCGATATCGATTGTATTCGTGATATAGCCTCATATGCAATGGCCCCACAGTTTAACAATCACCGACGACGTCGACCTTTCTTGCCCCGCTTGGACGGTCCAGCTAAGGTCAGATTATTAGCTTCGAAAGATAACCCTATATCAAGGCTCTGCAGTCGAGAAGGATCCCGGCTCTCCGGACCTCGGGCTGGTGTCAATGATCCGTTTCTTTCAGGATGGGATGTAGATGGGGCAACGCGTAGTCTAAACACACCTGACGATGTGACAGACGGCATCGCGGCTGTATTTTCGGGGACTGGCCACTTCCGTGAGATGGTACCTGAGGTGATGATATCAATACCATGTCTTCGGTGTTAGAACTACGCTGCACGTCCGAACATTTTTGAAAAATTTCTCGCGGAGCCGGCCAACTTAGCGCATCCACTGGAAGATATAGAAGAGCGCCTGGCTGGTACTATACCGATTCTTCTCGAACGCGGCACCGTGCGAGCTATCCTCCCTTCGGGCTTCCATGAAGAGGAATGGAAACCATCGCTCACGTCCTCTCTTATTCGATGCAGGCAGCTCCCGAGCTCCATGGGGCCATCATGAGGAAAGAGAGATCCTCATGCGAAGAGCGTGCGGTGCTTAAATGTGACAGAATGACACTATGGGGTCATTCACTACAGATAGTAGTAAAAAGCTCGAAAGGTACCTCAAATGACCCCGGAATTGAGTCATTTGAGCCAGAGTATACCTCGTAATTCACTGTGACCTTCGTACTCGCTCGCTGGTGCCCCGCACTACTACTACTGCTACTACTACTCATAAAGGGGAAAAACCATCACCTTTCCTTTCCTTGTACAGGTACCGACAGGTACAGGAAGTGGTGGGTGCCCCGTACATATTAACTGCAGTACCCTATGTACTCGGTACATACGTAGCACAAGGTACCGAGTCCTTCCCTCTCGTGAATGTGAATGCGTAAAAAAACCTCCGAGGTGCCCTCACCCTCACCAAGGAGCCCCTCCCCTCCGCAAACGCCGCCCTTTGAACAATCCACATCACGCTCATAATAAAAACGCCCCTTCCTTCGTATTCCTCCTTCCCACTCACGGAGGAATAAATAGGTACCGGGTCCGTGAGAAATCATGTAATCCCCGAGGGGTTGTCCCACTTACTTGGTGGTTGGTGGAGGAGGGCCAAGAAAAAACAAGAGGGAGGAGGGAGAAGTGGAGGAAGAGAGAGGGAGGAGAGGGATGACTCTTGACTCTCTCTCCTCTTTTGGATGGAGATTTGTGTGGCTTGTTTTTTTTTTCTGTTTCGTTGGTCTCTATCTATCTGTAAATGTACCAGGTGGTCGCGGGTGCAGGGGAAAGTGCGATATTTCAGCCGGATTTCATGAATACCTCGTGCTATGTACCGTTGAGCGGGCCCGATGACTCAGTAGCCTGCTGCGGGAAACCGACATGGGATCAAGGGAGCGAAGCACCAGGCAGGCAGGGCATGTTCTTTTCCGTTTTCAGTCCCCATTTGCGACAACAGATATTGTATCGTGCATAGTCATGACTCTCTGGGGTCCTTCGAGTCTCATATGACCCTGTACCTCACGCAGCCTGAGCCAGGCGGAAGAACCTCCTCTCCAAAAGAAAAATCAGAGCTTCCTCGGCCGCAGGATGACATTGTAGGGCCGGTCCGGCTTGACAATGGTGAACTCTTTCGTACCCAACACCAAGTTGGGATCTTCAAGTTCAATATCGTATCTCAACAGCAAGGTCGCGATCATCTTGATGATGAACTGGTTGGCCACGTTCCTCCCAATACACTGTCTGCTCCCGAAGCCGAAGCCCAGGAAACAGGTCTTCATGGTGGCCAGGTCGGCCTTCTCGTCCAGCCAGCGGTCGGGATTCCAGGTATTCGGATCGCGGTAGACGATGGGATTGCGTCCGATGGTGGCCGCGGGCACGCCGACGTCGACGTTGCCCGGTACGTAAACGCCGCAGATGACGGCTCCCTGTGGCGGAGTCATGCGTGGCATGGCGTAGCCGATGGGTGGATGCATCCGCAAGCATTCGATCTCGGTGGCTTCAAGGAGGCTCAGTTTGTTCAACATCGAAAAGGGAAGAGGAGTCGCGGCGTCCAGGTTGTCCGGGAACATCTCTTCGAGCTGATGAATGATGCGATTCTTCACCGATGGGTTCTTGCTGAGATAATATGTCATCCAGTTCATGGTAACGCTCCCTGTGCTGGCCCCAGCAACCATCAACGAAGAGGCCTCAGCTCTGAGCTCTGGAAAGTCCATTCGTCCGCCGGTTTCCGGGTCCTGTGCCTCGATGAAGCGCTGCATGATGTCTTGCCTCTGCTTGCCACCAAGCGGCACCTGGTTGCGGTTATCCTGAAAACGTTTCTCCAGTGCCTGTCTGGCATACTCCAAGTATTCAAGTCGCGCTTTGTACAACTGCTGAATGTACGGCCATGGCACCATGCTCAGAATTTTCACGTTGTACTTGCCGAAAGGGAGCATGCCGCTGATATTGGCAAACCGCTGAGAAAGTTCGACGAGCTTGGAATATTTGACCGGCTGCCCACCCTGGATGGCGCCGAAGTTTTGACCAAAGGCAAGTTCGCCCATCAGGTCCATTGTGAAGAGCTCGAACCAGAAATAAATGTCAAAGGGTTGCTGAGTTCTCGCAAATTCGTCCATTTTCTGCAGAAAAATTTGCATCACGGCGTCGACGTAGGGCTCGAAAAGATACAAAGACTGCATGCTGAAGCCGTGGGATACCATGCGCCGCTTGCGTGCGTGATTCTTTTTGGAGCGTGTTGAGAACATAGATTCTCCAGTCGTCGAGAAGGCATCGTACCAGCTTGACTTGCCAAACTCTTCTGCACCTTTTCCATGGCCTGGTATCGTTGTCAGCTCGACGTTGTGATGATGGGCGGCAAGGGTTCACACACCATAGATGGCCTTGACCGCATCTGGATGATTAAACGAGACGGCGTTTGGGCGTGTCCTCACAGCAACGGAGTCTGGGTACCGTGTAAAGAGTTCGCTGGCCCATTCAGCCCGTCGCTTGTCCTTCAACGCGTTTGCTTCGGGGATGTCGGAGATTCTTGTGATCCATGGGCCCGGTATCTTACTCATAGGCGAGAAAAACAGCCGATATATCAAGAGGGTGGGATAGTACGCCACGAGGAGAAGGATGGGACCCCATAGGAGCAGAGGACGGACAACAAGGGGAGACGTGTCAGCCATGGCGGTGGTTCTGCTATCAGGATTCGTGATTCAGCAACCGAACAGAACGATACCTCATCAAGGAAACCTTTTGGAAAGTTGCTCCGAGGGCGTCACCAGCGTCGTCTTCATACAGTCGACATAAGTAACCTCTTCCAATTATACACTGCGGCACCCTGTCAGCGGCAGGTTTCGGCAATGCCACGACATGTCAGATGGATGAAGTGGGATTTCCCCGCAAACAACATGTATCCAGCCCCACGACTTGTAGCGAGGTCCCTGTCGAGATTTAGGGAGCCACGCGCGGAGTTTCACCGTCGTTTGTGGGGTCTTAAGACTCCCGGCATGGCCTTGAAACCATGGGGAAAGGCTTGAGAAGTCCGGCTCCAAACAATGGGTTAGCTTAAGCAACGCCTAAGCCTTTTGCCAGCTTGCTTCAAGAGAAAGGGGCGAGTCATTGGTACTTTCCTCCCAGCTCCACAGGAGTCAGAGCAACCGGATTCATGGAGCGTCTAGATCCCAGCCTCAGGCCCCAATTGGGTGTAGAGCAGCATATTCGACTTGCATCCTCCACATGGTGAAGATGGGAGGACAGGGGCCCATGGGGTTGATCAGAGCCACTTTGGGGAACATTAGCAGCTGCTGGATCAGATACAAAAAGTCATGGCTCCTCTCACCCGCCGTCCCCAGATCCTCTTTTCATCCACTTCCCCCCTACCACGCACGGCTCCAGGTTGTATCCAACAGTACGAGGTATATCGTGCCCACAATGCAGGAGACCGCAGAGCCAAAGGCAGCCATGGAGGCTGAGATCGAGGTTGCCCACAGTGAGCGCCACGAACTTCCCACAAAGGGATATGAAGATCCTCACAAAGCTGCGCTCGAGGACAATCCTGAGCACGCTGAGAGGCTCAGTCTCTCTGTCATTCTTTCGGCCCTTTTCCTGGGGACCTCCTTTACCGGACCGATCATCTTCGGCTTTATCCTCGCCACTCCCATATTGGTACAACTGAGTGAAAAGTTGGGTGGTGCAACCATCGACTTTTGGATACCTTCTGGCTGGGGCGCAGCAGCGGCAGTCGGCTTTTCCATCGCAGGAAGACTGTCAGACGTCTTTGGTCGTCGATATGTTATCCTCGTTGGACAACTTCTCACAGTCGTAAGTCTATTTTCCGCAGGAGCAATCCGACAGTGAAGGATACCGAGATCTTGAACTTTTTTGTTTCCGTTGTGCTGCTCGTGTGCTCCGGCGCTCGGGTTTGCAATCTGTCTGGAGATATCCGTGCTGATTTTGACTTCGATGTAGATTGGTGGTGCAATCGCATGCAGTGCAAAGTCAATGAATCAACTGATTGCCGGCGAAGTCATCCTCGGAAGTTCCATTGGAACAGTCTCGGTCGCCTATGCGGGTGAGCTTCCCTCATTCTGCTGCAGACCACCCAGTTCCTTACCTGTTTGAATAGGCATCTCTGAAATATTGCCCAACAAATACCGTGGCGTAGGCCTCGCCTGGACAGAGCTCAACCTCGCAAGTTGGGCCATCGCGGGTACACTTCTTGCCAACGCCCTTCTCTCCCACGCGAGCTGGCGGGTGATGTACTATATCGCAATGGGATACGGTGGTTTCTCACTTGTCGGCACATTCTTCGTGTACTTCCCGCCCAGTCATCCGCGTCCTGATGGCTTGACCAAGTGGCAAGAATTCAAGCAACTCGACTTCCTCGGCACCGCCCTCTTCGTTTCTGGCCTTGCTGTCTTCCTGTACGGCCTGAACTCCGGCGGTAATACCTATCCTTGGAAAGCTGCTGGTACCTTGGCTCCTTTGATCCTCGGCCTGTTCGTGTTTCTGGGATCATTCGTGTATGACTTCACCGTGGCGAAAGATCCTTTGTTCCCGTGGTACTTGTTCAAGAGTTTCCGGTCATTCTCCTCACTGCTTATGCTCGTCTTCGTGGCGGGCATGGTGTTCTTCGCGGCCTCTGCGCTCAACGCACAAACAATCCTCTACCTTTACACAGCCGACCCAATCAAGATTGGTGTATACTCCATTCCTTCTGGGTAAGTCGGTCCCTTGTCGGGATGCGAGTGTCGTTGTTAACAATTCGGCAGTGCCGGTCAACTTGTGGGAGGTGTTATCATTCCCGGCCTTGTACACTATATCAAGCACGTCCATATACAGCTCACCTTTTCCGTCTTCATGCAGACCCTCTTTTTCGGACTGGCTGCACTCATCACTCCCCACAACATCAACTGGGTCATGGCCGTGCAGTTCCTTGCCATGCTCCCATTCGGATGGATCACTCTCAACTGCTACACGACAGCCTCACTCCACGTGCCCCAGCGAGATCTGGGAGTCGCCATCGGGCTGATTGGCACTTTCCGGTCTCTTGGAGGAGCAGTTGGTTCTGTCATCTTCTCGTCCATTTTCAATCAGATCTCGGCCAAGCAAGTGCCTCACCGTATCGCGGAGACTGCTCTGGCGGCCAACGTGTCGGCCAAGGCTCTCCCAGACTTGATCGAAGCAGTTTCACTGACCCTGGTTGGTGTTCCTGACCAGGCCGCCACCGTACCTAGTGTGCCGGCAGCGGTCTTCTCCAAGTGCATAGAGGCGGCTCGGCTTGGGTATGCCTACGGGTTCCGTATCACTTGGCTATCATCGATTCCTTTCGGCGTCGTCGCCATGCTTTGTGCAGTGGCAGTTCGTGATCCTTCCAAGTACTTCACGAACCATGTTGAGATTCACCTCGAGAAGGAGATTGGTGGTGGCCGACAGGCCAAAGAGACGAAGGAGGTTGAGCTGGACCATTGATATAGTTCGCTTCGAAGGCATGTCATTTTTCTGAATATTCAGTGTCTATAGGACCATATCAGCGACAAGCAAAGCGAAGACAAGAGCGCTCGCTGTTGCCATGCGTTAATATAAGCTGCGAGAGAAGAGCATCTCTCAATGGAGCAGTTGTGTGTGCACCTTTCGTTCTTCCGCTCCGTATCCATCACGACCGGTAAGCTCCGGGATGTTGGGTAACATCTTGTGGCTAGTGGTTGCGTCCCCCACTGTTCTTTGAAGCGGTTTCTACCGTTCCAGTCGCTCTGCTGTGGCGTAGCACCTACCTCCTTATAGGTAGCGAGGTCAATCAGTGCATTGAAACGAAGAGTGGCTAGGACATGGGGGGTTCGATGGCCAGTGCTGAGAGGTGCGAAGAAAGTGAAGCAGCGAGATGGGACCCTGGCCAATGGCTCAGGGACGAATTGAACCGCAACGAATGGACGAGGGACAGCAAACGGGCTCCCCTCTTCGCCCCGCTCCGAAAACAAAAAAAATTAAAAAAAGTGTTTTAGTGAGAAGTAACAACACGGTGCAGACTCTTGAGATAGTCACACGACGGAAGACCTGGGCATTTAACCAACTAGTGCAGCGTTACTTGAACTTGCCTGCTGCCCACTTCCCCCCGTCGTGCCCGTTTAAGCTGTTAACTGCCTCTTCTCTTCCTCCTTCAATTCTTTTTTTCTATCATTTCTTGAACTTGTACAATTCCTTGTACTCTCTTCTTGCTTCTCCAACTCCCCATTGACGGCTTGCTGTCGCTGTTACCCCGCGTTCCCACGCTCGTTTCAGAATTTTGCACTTTCCACGTTCAGCTCAGTTGCCATGATGTCCGAAATCACCCATCCTACTATCAAAGGTATGCCCGTCCTTGTTTGTCACTGTGATCCGATTCCCCGTACAACGTTCTGACTCGCGTCCTCGTCGTCGCAGATGGCTGGTTCCGAGAGATCTCGGACATGTGGCCTGGCCAAGCCATGATCCTCAAGGTCAACCAGGTCCTTCATCATGAGAAATCCAAATACCAAGACGTCCTAGTCTTCGAGAGCAGCGACCATGGCACCGTCCTGGTCCTTGACAACGTTATCCAATGCACCGAGCGCGATGAGTTTTCTTATCAAGAGATGATCACACATTTGGCCATGAACTCTCACCCAGACCCAAAGAAAGTCCTCGTCATTGGGGGCGGCGATGGAGGCGTTTTGCGAGAGGTCGTCAAGCACGAATCTGTGGAGAAAGCCATCTTGTGCGATATCGACGAGGCCGTCATCCGCGTCAGCAAGAAATATCTCCCTGGCATGTCCATCGGGTTCCAACACCCTGCCGTCGAAACCTTTATTGGAGATGGCTTCAAATTCCTCGCGGACCGCAAGAACGAATTCGACGTCATCATCACCGACAGCAGTGATCCCGAGGGGCCTGCAGAGACTCTTTTCCAAAAGCCATATTTCGAGCTGCTCTATGGAGCATTGAAAGACGGTGGTGTCATAACTACCCAAGGTTGTGCGCACCCATCTCCCTACACATCTCCTTTTGAGCATCAAATGCTCGGTTCCCATAAAATTAGTGGAAAAGGAACACGCTAACACAACTGCTGCTCTCTAGCTGAGAACCAATGGCTCCACTTGCCACTGATCACCAAGTTGAAGAAGGAATGCAAAGAAGTATTTCCCGTGGTCGAATATGCATACACCACGATCCCCACCTACCCTTCGGGGCAGATTGGTTTCATGGTCTGCTGCAAGGACCCCAACCGCAACGTCAAGGAGCCACTTCGGTCCTGGAGCCCTGAGGAAGAGGAGAAACTGTGCAAGTACTACAACAAAGAGATCCACCGAGCGAGCTTTGTCCTACCCACATTCGCCCGAAAGGCGCTGAAGTAGTTGAATTCCACTTACACCAGGGGTTTTTTTTGGTGAAAGGCTGTTCCGGGTTTACAGGCACGATACCAGGTTAAATATTGGTTTTCTTTTCATTGTCCCCCCCTGCTCTGGTGCGTGGTTGGCAGGCGGCTTTTTTAAAGTCTGTTACTCAAAGAGAAACGCGCAACGCAACCTTTATGGGCAGCATAGAGAAATGAGATTTGATACGAGGCTTACGAACTCTTAATGATAGACAAAGAGGAATCTCGTCGTTTCGATCAGCGATTCATCTTCTTGGTTTTCGGGACATGACCCCCAGCCAGTGGCCAGGCGCTGGAGGGCGAAATTTCAACCATGACTTCACAGTGGACCACGAAATGATGTCATTACCACTATTCTATCAGTGACAGCCTTTTCGATGATGATCACTGCAGAGAAACCACGGAATGGGTATTTCTTTCGACTGACATCGGTGTCTCGTGAGATTTTTCCTTCTTTTTCTATTCCTCACATCAATCACTTTCTTCCAAGCTACATACATACAAGTCGGAACGAAAGAAAATCAATTGGGAAAAAATATCGTCACCAGCAATAGTTCACCAACAACAACAACCACAACCATCATGTCTTTCGCAGCAAATCCCCGCGCCCCCAAACCCGATCCCAACAACATCCCCCACGAGCCGACCGGTCCCGTGGCCTCGGACTCCCTGGCGGCCGAATCGCTCAAGAACCACGGCGGCTTCTCCGAGAACAGCTCCGCCGCCCCCCTGGGCGTGCGAGGCGATCAATCCACACTCAACAACACAGACACCTCCGGGGCGACGGCGCTGCCAGCCGCAGCGACGGGCACCGAGCGTGAAAAGAGACAGGCTCTGGGCGCCGGCGCCGACGAGAAGGGCGTGGCAGGTCTGAAATACCCCGACGCAGCGGGCAAGCCACAGTTCGATGGCGCACACAGCGACACAGGTGCCTATGCGGGTGGACAATCCAAGGCTTTCCAGCAGCAAGCGTCGACGGGTCGGCCGGCGGGCGAGAGTGACTTTGGTGCTTCGACCATCTCGTCCTCCACTGGCGGTGTTGACCAGTCCCAGATCCGCTCTGGGGCGGGCATCAACAATAACAACAACACCACTACCTCTTCAAAAGGCAGCGGCAGCGGCAGTGGAGGTCCAGCCGCCGGCACGGGCGTCCGTCCGCACGTCGACGCCGCCCCCAACTATGTGTCCAGCGTGACGGGCGCCGCGCTGCCGGAGAACACATTCAAGCCGAAGGGCGCGAATCTCGACGACGCGGACGTCTCGAACAGCATCCCCCAGACCAAGACCTTCACCGGCGCTATCGGCACCGTCAACGATCCCGGCCGCCTCGCCGAACGCGAGTTCTTGGGCCGCAACGACGACCCCGTCGGCGAGTTGAGCCAGGCTGGTGCGGAAGGCGGTCGGGCCAGACAGCAGGGTCAGGACAGCCAAGCGGGCGAGTCGGGCCAGTACGGCGTGCTGCAAAGCGAGAGAGCATAAAGAAGAAGAGTGCAAATATCACACTTGGTTAGTTCGATCAGAGGAAGTCTTCGTCCTCCTCCACAAACACCAGATGGGTGTAGCGGTGGTATGTATCAGTGCGTACGGAAGGTGAATTGGGAGGGACCATATGAGTTCCTGGAGTTGGAACTTGGCTTGTCACAGGAAAAGAAAGAAAGGAAAAAAAGGGGGAGAAAAAGCATTGAGCGGTAGTAGGAGCAGCCTTCTGCTATCGCGTACCACATATCATATAGTGCACAATGCCATCAGGATCTTGTATGGTGACTGGAAATGACTTGAGCTTGCGGGTGACGGCGGCGTGTTATTGTTTCTTTGTGCTGTTGTCCAGTATTCCAAACCCCCCTCTCGGTGGGAGCTCAAATCAAAATCTGCGGCATTCCTCGTGATCAGGTGGGCAAGGTTCAAGTCAGCTTTCCCAGGTAGTGAATCCTGCTTGCTTCCTCGCCGAAACCGCGCCTGTATCCGCCTCACTGCAATGTCCGGATTTCTCGATCGTTTATTGCTGAATTTCGTGCACTCCTCCGAGATAAAGCAATAGATCCAGACGGCTGCTGCTGCTTCTTCTGTGCTAACAACGACCGCTGCAATTGGTTTCTCTGAGCTCGGTGATCGCCCACGTCCTCTAGGTGCGCGTTCTTGTGGCGTGGCATTTTGCGGTGGTATCTGGCGAAGCAATTCTTGGTAAATTCGTTTGTTTGCAGTTGTCGTACGCCATTGGCTCTCCTGTGAGACATGGCTGTGGGAATATTCTGGCTGAATTTCCTGGAGCTTCGGACAACCCATGCTGTTGTGCCGTAGTACTCCTGTCGGCCATCTCCTGGGCTGCTCAGGATTAGACACAGAAGGGGTCTGAATGGCTTCTAAGAGACGCTTATCTCGTCTCAAGGGGGCCGCTGGCAGCTTGAGTATGGTGGCAGAGTCTGTTCTTTTTCTGGTGAACCCTCAAAGATCGTCGACAAGCCACAGCTTTATCGTATGCTCACATTCATTGAGGGCGGACATTGGCAAGGTTAGTAAAATGCACAGGAGCTTCAAGTCTCTGTTCGTTTCGGCAATATCTGGGCTCGGGTCGTAAAATCGTAGGTCGTTCCATTCATCCCACACTCCTACCCGTCTCAGCACTCAGCTCGAGACTCATAAATCCATCCAGGCCGCTCATAACATCCTGAGCAACCCCTTTGGTAAGTACTGTATTGATCACCTTCTTCAGCAGAGCTCTCTTGACACCGCCAATCCTCGGCCGCCAAACACCAGGCACATCAACCCATTCTTGCGTCTCACCGGACAGTGGTACACCCTTCATGGTATCCCTTGCGGGAGTGTTGATCATCCGCGTCGCAAGCAGTTGAAATTCTCCTTCCTTCGTGGTATTTCCGACGCTCACGGCAATGATGCTGTCCGCAACCGCGAGCTCTTCTCGACTGGGGTCAAAAATGATGTTCTCGCCGACCACGACGACAAGTAGTGTCACAGGGGGTTTTGCACCAGACGGCGTGGTACGTGGATAGAGGTACGTGCTCGCCATCCAATCGTCATCTGCTATGGGGTCCTCCTCCCCTTCGCTTTTCAGCTTTGGGATGCGGGTGTCGCGTAATGCCAAATGCGTCGCCATGCTCAATAGTGGGAGAGGGTAGCTTGCGAGTCCATTGGGCGAGATGAGAAGGACATCGATGTATGCGTGCCAGTGCCACCGAGTATTGATGATCAAGCTGTCCTGCAGCGACGTAGCGTTCGAAGAAGAGGGTACTGCCAAGGGCTCGCGAAGCATTTCCTCCAGGAAGACCAAGTTTGGGTCATCATCTCGGAGGCCAGGGAGCGTGAGCGTCAGGGTCACCCATCCAGGTTTTCCCTTTCCGCGTTTGTGACTCATGTTCTGGTCGTGATGGTCTGTATCAATGTCCATTGCGCCATCTTCAGGATTCGAGATGCTGGTTCCTCCGACAGTCTTTTCAACCTCGAGCTTGACACCGACAATGGCTTCACGCCCATCACTAAACCCGACGTGTGCGCTGCCGTTCACGGCGGGAAGTAGACCTGTCTCCGCTCTCAGTGCTCGAAAGTCGGTCGGTAGCGGGCGCGCATCTGGGCGCAGAGGAGGTACGGAGGATAAGGAGGTATGCAGGTAGGCAAGCTCGGCTGGCGAGAAAGGGAGCGAGTTCGTGAGCGAAGGCATGGCACAACTCAGCGCGTGGGCAATCCGGAGAAGCTGCGGGTCGAAAGACTTGGAAATTGGCTCGAATAGAAAGTGCCCATATAATCCGATCCGAGCGTTTTCGATTTGTCAGAGATAAAGAGCGACAGGGGGCACCGGGCCTGGTGAGAGAATTATTTTTGCCGACTCTGAATCTCTGGAGGATCGTGTTGAGGGAGAGTGCAGGCTTCTGGAGAAAAAAGTCCAGGCCAGTTGCTCGGATTTACTACAGACGCATATCATGCTAAGTCCGGTGCACTAAACTATATACGGCCTCGAAGGGAACTTAAGGACTCACAAGGTCCCTGCAGGGGGTCATGCTACATTGTCTGCGATCTGCAAGTCACGGTACTATTCTGCGCAAATATCATTCAACATTGATCGATGTTCTACAGGGCAAAATGCATTCCCTACCCAAATGGCCCGAGCCTTAAAGCGACGGACGCCCCTTGTCAATCCGGACCCTCTCCTGATATCCATTCATATATCAAAGAATTCAACCGTCAAGCCCAATGCCTTCCATATCACCGCTGACGCCCACCAGTCTCGTCCGACCTGCTTTCGCCCCATATACCATTTCCATCAATTTGCTCTTCTGCTTTTCTCTGACGCCCTTCAAATAGTCATATGTCCCCTCGAGCCCTCTGACCTGCTGATCAATCACACTGGCATTGTCGACGGTAACAGAATCATTCCTCCTCACCAAAGGGCTGACCAATTTTCTCCGCAAAATTTCCAGATTCACCTTGAGAGTCTGCAGTCTTCCGTGATGCTCCATGAGCAGATGCTTATTGTTGACTGTCCTCGCTCGTACACTGGACAACAGCTGTTTGTTTTTCTCAAACTTCCGCAACACGGCTGCGTTCGGACCTATCACCCTCGTCCACAACGATGAAAGAAGATCGTTCTCAAGTCTTTCTTGCGTATCTGTCTCTCGGACCACCGTTCGTTGCAAGTTCAAGAACTGTCGATCGATCGATTCAAACAAAGCAAACAGTGCTGCGGAGTGCGTCAATTCGCTGTTGATCGACTCCTCAAGCACATTCACGAACTCGTGGAATGTCCTCGTGAGGGTCGCCCTCGCCCTCTGTGGCGAACTCGCACCAAAGACGTCGGTCAAGAATTTGCCCAACGCTGTGGGACCTTTGGATGTCTCAAGCAATCCTCCTCGGTTGAAGATGCCATGCAGATGATCGAATATCACACCTGATAACGACATCCCTTGCGAAGTGACACCTTGCAGTTCTCGCTTTGCCCAGTCCATCACCAGCAAAATGCTGTCGACGTCCGAGTCCACATCAGCGAAGAACCGGGTCAACTCCAGGCCAAGAGTTTTCAAGCTCTCGGATAGCTCGTCCAGGGAGCGCACGATCAACGGTGCTGAAGTCATGTTCGCGCTCCGGACCGACTCGCCCAGGTCCCAGACCGCCACACTTGTTTCCTGCAACGCCGTAATTTGTGTATAGCCGTTCTCCGAGTAGAAAATTAAGGGCTCAAATGACTTGGCTAGGGTGGAAACCTTGACCAGGTCGGGGACAGGAGGTGGAATCGGAGGAACCAGGATGATCCGCAGGAGCGAAGCGACCAAGATCGTGGTCAGAATTGATATGAAAGTGCTCGACTTCGTCTTGGTCATTGCGTCAAACTTTCTTTGTACGAAGTTGAGAAAAGGAACGAACGGTTCTCGATGTTGCACTTCTGCTCGGAGTTGCAGGCGAATGTCTAGATCACGGTTAGTGAAGTGACCCGATTCCATTAGCGGTACCATTTACAATTGTTCGGACTCTCAGGAGGCATGGTTTCGGTGTGATCAAAATTTCCCGTCTTTGCCTCATACTGTGGCTCTGCTTCCGGAGACCGCTCCCTAACAGGCGAGTCCGTACCGGCCGGCAAGGGTGTGTTCACGGCTATGGTAATATCCGGATCTCCTTCGGTCGCATCTTGATAGATCTCAGGACTGGTTTGTCGTGACCGCGAGGGACTTATAGTAGGGCGCAAATCATATATTCCATATGGATCCTGCCGGAACCATCCACTTGCATTTGAGTTCCGACTCTTAAAGCCTGGAGGTGACCATGGCAGGCCTGTGCTGGACTGGTCGTCAACTTCACTCTCACCCTCCTCCGACCGGAAGCCAGATAGAAGAGGTGAGCGTCGTTCGTGTTCTTCGAAATCTTCGATCGATGCCTCTAACAACGAATGCGCATCTCCGTGCAATCTTTCCGCATAGAGGTCATCCATTGGAGGCGAGGGCATCATGGCAGCCATCATAGAAAGGAGAGGTAACAGAAGCGGAACATGAGGATGCGCAGAGGGCGGAGGCGGGGCGGGGCAGGATGGCCGACAATAAGGTCGGTCTCCAGAGCAGTCCCGGGTTTTCTGCAAAGATCTGTCACCAGGCAACGATGCAAGAAATGTAGTCACCCTGGAGCAATGCGCAGCTATTGTTTCAACTGAAAGAGACCAGGGAAAGGAGATGAAAAGTCACCACTGTTGGAGAAGGCCAAAAGGGCAAGTCCATGACTGGAGAATGCGGGAAAGCCCAGCCTCTTTTCGGACCGAGATCATCCAAGTCTAGAGACTGGGGCCATGCCATTCGACTGGCACGGCTGCAGGAACTCTCGACGAAGGGCTGCGTCAGGCAACTCTGCAACAGAGACGGCGGAAGGGGAGAGAAAAGATGGAGGCTGGGACAGCTGGCAGTTGTGGTGTCGCGGTCTAGAGGCGATCTGCTCTACCAATCACAGCCCAGAACACGTCCAAGACCAGGATTCCTGATGCAAGGGCGACTTGCCCCGGCCGCATCTTTAGCTTCTAGCAGTGCGCCAGTGCAGCTCCATTTAATTGGGGGTGTGAGACAGCTCAGCGGACGGCCAACTGGCTTATCAGCTGGAGAGGGGGGGAATGGCTGCATCCTAATGTGTGAGGAGAGAAGAGTTGCTTGATTGTCCGTCCTGTGTGCCTGTTTCACAAGAGAAAATGCAGGTACGCATTGGAAGTTCCAAGCAATAGGAGGATGTGGTTTTTTATGTACATAGCGCTTCGTCTACCGGCTTCTCCGGCTTCTAACCTCCCATCCCACCCGGCTTATTGGTATGCATGTCCAACATTCAGATTAGGTAAATGTGCGCCTTCGCCGTTTCTTTGATGATACAAGCAGCCGATGATCCCGAAGAGCGTCGAAATGAGCGCACCGTCAAGCAGTTGTCGCAACTAGGATAGAGGTCGCAGTTACTTGGTCTCCTCGCGCAGCCAGCTGGTAGAGAGTTAGCACAGGCAACAGGTACAATGAATGCCATTGAGGCTCAAGGCCAACTAACGTGATCAGGTCGTTCCTGTCCTTGCCCTTCTTGAGACCACCGAAGGCCATCTTTGTGCCGGGAATATATTTCTTAGGATTTTCGAGGTATTCGAACTGGAGAAAGGTCAGCTACAGAGGGTAATATGGAATTGAAAATAATGGACTCACCAGAGTGTCCTCCTTCCACGTAATCCCCTTTTGCTTGTTTGCATCCGTGTATGAGAAGCCCTCGACGGAGCCAGTCTTGCGGCCGAACAGGCCGTGCAAGTTGGGGCCGATCTTGTTGCCCTCCGACTCAACGACGGAGTGGCACTGCGCGCATCTCGTCTTGAAGAGGTTGGCACCCTTCTTTGCGTCACCTGGAGGGATCGACTGTGAGCTTGTGTTCTTCCCCTCTTCTTGCTCAGCCTTCTTCGCAGCTTTGTTCACAGCAGCTTTCGGTCCCTGATGGGCTCGGGTAGCTTCCAGCTCGTCGAGCTCGTGCGGAAGGTACACCAAGTGTGACCAAGCCATTGTATCAACAACCTCGAGTCTGATATCTGGACGACTATTGGTGTGGTAGCGTTGTCGCGCTGTGATCGGACGGGCATAGTATAACTGTCGAGACAGAAGCATCCCAGCTCGAGGAAGAGCCTAGAAAGCGGCGCCGTATAGTCATGCGACTCACAGCGTGACTGAATTGTGATACAAGAGGGCGAATCGTGACCGGTGGACAGGTGAAAGCAAGTTGTGAAGCTGCTGCGAAGCTGTGATGGCTGTAAGAGAACAGATGCACTTACCTTCCTTGAAACCTTCGTCACCCTTGGCCATCTTGACAACACTGAATAGACTGGAGTAAAGAGAGGACTGATATGAGGACGGCTGAGGGAGTTCTAGAAGCTGAGATAGCTTGGATGGTTGTTGTAGGAGCAAATAGTGAAGATGTTGGTCGGAGCAAAAAAGTCGAAGGGGAAGCAAAGAAAAGAAAAAGGTGACGCCGATGAACGATGAACCTACCCACAAATCCACTCGGCAGCCACCTCTGTGGCTTTTCGCTCTTTTCCTTCCGGGCGGCCACCTGCGAATCACGTTGGGGCCTTTGTCATCGGCAATTCTCGGGGATTGAGGTCCTCAGCGCAGGCTGCGCAGGCAACGATCCGGAACACACCGTACTCTCGATCAATGGCTCGTGCCTGAGCCAATTTTCCTTTTGCTTGTCCGTCATTGTTTTTAATCCCTCCCTTGGGATTTGCCCTCTTTGATACATTCAACGTGTCCTTGTTGCTACCGCCGGATCGAGGGCCAACAAAGCGCCAGTCCTAAGTGCAACCAAGGCCTTGATGCAAGCTCTCGAGCTCTGCCCTGTGCCTCCGTCACTTACCGCCAAACAAAGAGGACGATGACGTCGGCGTATGGCCCGGAAGAACGGCTGAGCAGCTTCCAACATTTGCGGCAACTGCTCGGGTAGCTGGACTATCGCCACAATAAACTGCGCCAAACCACTGCAGGATACTACATCCTATTACCCGATCGTGTTCGTGTTATCATCATGACAGAGCTTGCAGCAGGAGGTGGAATAACTGGTGCAGACCAAATTGGGCAATGTCGAGCATGCCTAGCTAGCTCTTCCTTCACTCCTGCAACGACGCCCAGAAGTCGTCCATGAGCTCGTGCCTCTTGACAGCGAGATCAAAGTCACCATAGGATTCTCCTGTAGCATACGCCTCATATAGTCGACCAATGTTCTGAGCTGGAGTTGGCAAGTCGGTCCATTCCTGGCCACCTTCGTCCACGTTGAAATCCTCGACGATGCCTTTCTCTGCGTTGGAGAAGCGTATGCTGGTTGCCTTGGCCATCTGCGGTCCAGCACTCGCGAATTCGACGGCCAGTTCGCCCTTGGTGCCGTATATCCTCCACGTTGACCCCGGCTGTCCGATGAACCTGTCTCCGGCTCTCAGGTGGAAACTGAACACTGCGGATGGGTGTCTGTCCAGGCGTCCTTGCAGGAGGATCTGATCGGGTGTGTCTTTGTCGAAGAGCTCCTCCGACAACGATCCGTCAGATTTCATGGTCCGCATTTTGTGCCGCAGGTTGACCGCCAAAGGAGTGTAGCTGCCTGGTTTCAGCTCCCCCACCGCATACAGGATGGAGTCGAGGATGTGGCCGCCATAGATGGTCAACAGATTCCCACCAACTTTGCGATCCATAAAATATTGGTATCTCTCGCTCACGGCATTATTTTGCCATACGTGAATCGCCCCTTGGAGATTTACGCTGTGGATTTCTCCGAGAGCCCCAGAGTCGATGATTTCCTTTACCTTCCTGACACTGGGGGCCACGCGACCTTGAAGGCCGATGATGGTCTTCACATTCTTCTCTCGGGCCAGAGTCGCCATCTCCTTTGCCTGCTCGGTCGTTGCAGCGAGTGGCCATTCCACATAGACGTTACGTCCGGCTTTCAGGGCTGGCATGGCGACATCGTAATGGGTGTCGACTCGCGTTGACACCACGTATAAGTCGACATCGGGATCAGCGGCCATCTGGTCATAAGAGTCGTACGCCTTTGTGGATGCCGGAAGATTGAGTGCTTTGATGGCTGCCTTTGTGGACTCCAAGCTCGAGTTGCACAACGCTACAATCTTGTAGTTTGGGGAGTTGGCCAGTCGAGGCAGATGTGCCAGAGTTGCCCATGCACTCGGTTTGCTCGATAACCCCACGATTCCTACGCGGATAGGAGCCATTATGTTTACTATAGTGGATGTCGAGTCTGCAGCAAGCAAAAGTGGATTGATGGATTGCCAGGCTCTGCCAGACCCAGATGTAGCGGAGGTTGAACAACGAGATGAAGCCTGTTATGCTTCAAAATCCAAAGCACACCGTGCCTATACTTGCAAACACCGGAAAAGAAACAGGATTATATACGAAGTCAACCAGAATCACGCCTTACCTAGGTATACAGTCTTGTCTCCCGTGTCATTCATCGAATGGCTGACAAATCGCGCTCTGCCTGTCTGACGGCGGTTTTGTTGTTTGTCGTGCTTTTTCATCTCCAATCTTCTTCATCTGCAAAACAACGAGACGAGCACGCAACGTCTTTCATAAATGATAGGTGGCCTGGCCCCTGTGCCAAAGCAAGGTGAGAATGTATGCCTGCCAGGTTTGATGGCCATACCTCCGACATCGTTGCAACTCCTCCCGCCCACTAACTCTCTAAGCCAATGTCTACTTCCCCAGGGGGTTCATCCTGAATCGAATGTATTTCTCCAAGCTATCATGGTCCATCCATCCATTCTGTCTCATACTTTGGCCGTCGGAATGGGTTTGCTTCAGGTGCGGCTCTGTCGAAGAACCGCTTGTGGCCCATCCCTTCGCCTGATTCCGAGGAATGCTTACAGGAGTTACGTGCGCAATTGTTTCCAGAAACCCAGTATTATGGAGGGAGGTGTGGAGACATTTGCACGCTTTCTATACGCCACGCTTCTTTTGAGTCTTGCTTGATATACGACCTACAGTACATGCCGACGGATTCAACCACCACGTCAGCTTTGAAAGATCCCAGAAGAGGCTAAAGACAGCCTATCAATCTTATCCACACGTTGCCTGTCCTGGTCAAAATTCGGTTGTACAGGGATTGGCGTGCCGTGGATCGACACATACCATTGGAGATCTCTTGTTTTTGAGGCCTTCTTCAACTCCATCTCTATCTTTCTCGCGTCGCCTCCCTCTATACAGTTCGTTGTCGAACCTCCTTTACGCCATGTTGAGCTCTAAGTACATGGCTCCACTTGTTGTGACACTTTTGATCTCTTTTGTGGTCTGGCTGGTCTCTTTCTCCCTGAAATGGCGCCGCCATCGCGCGAAGTATCGACATCTGCCATGCCCGCCTCACGACTTTTGGTGGGGTCATTTGAAGATCATCGGCATGGCGAGAAGGGAGATGCCGCCTGGTTGTAAGTCATCCATCGAGGTCGATGCCCTCGAACTGGGCCGTGTCGAGTTATCAGCCTGGATGATTTGACTTCGAATGGTGTGTAACATGATGAACAAGAAGACTGGCTGCGACAAGTCCACTACCATGCTCTGATGTACTACATCGGTGAAAAGTACAACATGCCGCCAGTATTCTACCTGGACTTGTGGCCTATCAGCAACCCTCTAATGCTTGTTCATGACCCCGATGTGGCCTCTCAAATCACCCAAGCAAAGAACCTCGCCAAACACCCCGTTAACTCTAAGGTCTTGGGTCCCCTGGTCGGCTCACACTCAGTCGTGACTGCAGAAGGACAGGAATGGAAAATTCTCCGGTCCATTCTCAACTCAGGCTTCTCGTCCCAGTACCTCTCGACTTTAATCCATCTTCTCCTCCGGCATGGACTCGTCTTCAAAGACCGAATTTCCAACTATGCGTCGACCGGCGAGGTATTCCCCATTGAGGAGACCGCCACGGCCTTGACAATTGACGTGATCGGCGAGGTGGTCCTGGGGAAGAACTTTGACTCTCAACGCCGATCGAGCGAGTTGGCATTGCATTTCCAGAAGGCGGTCGCGTGGGGCGGGACCCAGCATGGATGTTATCTCCTGACATCTGAGCAGGCCGTTCAAATGGTGGCACTCCGTCCAACAGGACCGAATCATTGAGAAGATGATTCGCGAAAGACACGCCCAGACGAGATCTACGGATTCTGCGGGTACAAGGGCCGCTGTCGACCTGTTTCTTCAGGCTTACCGCGAGGAAAAGATGGGCACCCAGGGCAAGAGTGGAAGCAGACCTGACGAGCTCGATCCGGAATTCATGCACCTCGCACGCAACAATGTCAAAACATTGCTCTTGGGTGGCCACGACAGTAAGCATTTCCCATCTCACTGTCCCACGGCATGCTTGCTTGATACGGCATCTCCATCGCAGCCCACGTTGAACTCGGCGTGTTCGCTAACTTAAGACACAGCAACTTCATCCACGATCGCCTACACCCTGGCCCTCCTCTCCTAACCCAAAACACCCACGAACTCGCTCGGATCCGAGCCGAACACGACGCCATATTCGGCCCAGACCCATCCCAAGCCGCGTCCATCCTCCTCTCCGAGCCCCGGCTCCTCAACAACCTGCCCCTCACGACCGCCGCCATCAAGGAAACTCTGCGACTCTTTCCCGCCGGGAGCACCACGCGCACGACCCTGCCCCCCCACCCGGTGCAGACGGTGGCGTTCCGGGACGGCCAGCAGCTCCCGCTCGCGGGGGAACAGATCTGGATCGCGCACTACGGGTTCGGCCAACGGGCCGACCTCTGGCCGGAGCCCCGGAAGTTCATGATCGACCGCTTCATGCCCGGCGGACCAACACCGCCGCCCAAGGACGCGTGGCGGCCGTTCGAGAAGGGCCCGCGCGGCTGTCTGGGCCTGGAGCTGGCGATGATGGAGCTCCGCCTGGTGCTGGTCCTGCTGTGCCGGGAGTTCGACTTCGAGACCGCCTACGCCGAGGACGCGCCGCGCGCGCCCCCAGAGCACGGTGTGCAGGGCGGGAGGGGCTATCAGATCATCGAGTTCGCGGCGAAGCCCGTGGGGCATATGCCCATGCGGGCACGGCGGAGGGGGATGGATGATACGGGTGAATGAAGCGAATGAATGAATGAATGAATGAATGAGGATCTTGGTATTTTACCAGGATGGAAGAGAGGGAGGAGTATTGGTAAGTAAGAAAGAGCTTGCCAGCTCGATGAAAGCAGATAGATAGCCAGGTGAAAGGTCGTTGCGCTCAGTCATACATACATGCGAGACCGACGCCCGCCGAGAGCGTTGCAGGAATCGGTGACACTTCTGCGAGACGAGGATAAGGACGAACACACACACACACACACACACACACACACACACACTCTCTCTCTCTCTCTCTCTCTCTCTCTTATACATGAGGCGTAAAAGAACAAGTGGTGCGTGCGTCTGTCGCCTTGTCTACACGAGAGTGAAGAATGTCTCAAATGAACACCTCACGTTTTCCGCTTCTAGAGCCAGCTCCTCGTCTACCTGACCCGGTTCCTCGTAAGCTGTAAAACTTTTCCCCCTCCATTCTGTCCGTTATACCTGGTTTGATTGAACCTCTTGATCTTCGATCTCCCATCCATCCATCAAACCCATGCACAGCTGGCACGACACATGAGTATCACTCTTCCCGAAGTTCTTTTCGTCTTCTCCCAGTCGCGCAGACGTCGCGTCACAGCTGAGCCCTTGTCTTGTGTGTTACGGCGGCTAGTCAATGCGCGCCATTCTGCTTGGTGGCGTGGTCGTCGATCTCGCAGAAGGCCCGGAACGTGACCATCTCGTCCGAGGCACTTTCGATGACCAGCTCTGCGGTGGCGCCCACAAAGTACACCCAGCCTTCCTTGAAGTCCTCGGTCTTGGGGCCGACGCTGATCTTACCCTCGCCGCTCGTGCAGATAATGATGCTAGGGCCGGCGATGCCCTCGAACGTGGCCTTGGCGCCGGGCTTCTTGAGCGCCGTGCGCACCACGCTGAACTCCTCGATCGGGGGGTCGTACAGCAGCGAGTCGCTGTTGGAACTGTAGGCCTTGTCGTTGAGCGTGACGTACGGGTAGTCGACGGGCTGGAGGAGCTGTTGCTCAGGGGGGTCGTGGTCGTACGTCAAGATGTCGGTCAGGGTGTCGACGTCCTGGAACTTGGGGGTGAAGCCCGCACGGATCACGTTGTCGCTGCTCGCCATGCACTCGATGATGTCGCCAGAGATGTAGGCGTGGATGTCGTCGGCCTTAAGGTACATGGCCTGGCCGGGCTGGAGTTTGACGTAGTTCAGGAAGAACAACACGAAAAGGCCAATGTCCTCGGGGAACTGGCCGTTGCATCGCTGCACGAGTTCACACAGCTCTTCGGAGGTGTTCACACTTGGACCTGGAGTAATGGCTCCCTTCTTGGCGAGTTCGAGGAGGGCGTGGGATTTCTCGGCCACGTCGGCCTTGGACGACTTCATGAGCGAGCTGAATGCGGTCTTGAGGCGGGATTTGGCCTCAGCGAGAGACGGCGAGGAAGTCTGGGCGATCTCTTCAAGGCCTTTGGCCTCGCTCTCGCCGACCAATTCGCGTAAGGGTGGGATGGTTGCGAGGAAGTGTGCAATTTCCTTAAGCGGTCGAAATCCACACAGGCCTTCAAACGGGGTGATGGCGAGTGTCATCTCGGGTTTGTGGTTGTCATCGGGATAGTTCTTTGGGTCTTTGGCGTGAAGCTTCTCGGCGAGCTTCTTATTGGGATGGGCTTGGATGGACAAAGCCTTGTTGATGGACAAGACCTTGAAGAGAAAGGGTAGTTTCTTGTTGTATTTCTCGGTGATGTCGCTGCCCATCAGTGCTTGGTTGTCGGCGACGAGATCGAGCAGAGATCTCCCGGTGACAAGGTCTTTGGAAGGCAGTGAAGGGTGTGTGCCCATCCACAGTTCGGCGTATGGCTTGTCTTCTTGGACGGTGAAGTCGTCTGAAGGCGTGGCCGCAGCATATTTGGCGGCGGCCGAGTCTTTCCCTTTCTTGCCCCAGTCATAGCTATTGCAGCCTTAAAGAGGTCAATATCTCGGCAACTGCAGGGGATGTGGTTTGCTCCTACATACCGCATTGGAGACGAATTAAGGGGACCTGCATGATGGCTGAGCAAGGCACAACCCCTGATCTTCTTCTTGCTCAAACTTGATGAGAGAGGAGGGAGGGTAAGAGTGACTTTTTAAGTCTCTGGGCTTGGGGAAGAGTACAGTTGGCGACAGCGATATGGCGGTGAAAGAAGGCGAATGTGGCTTGAGGCCAGATCCACTTGATATTGAAGATGTTTTCGACTTGTCGACTTGTCGGAAACGTGGTTGGTCAGTCTGATAGAATTGGCCAGACTTTTTGATGGTTTGAGAACCGTCGTATACCGCGCCAGATGCTGCGCCGTACAGATTGCGCTTTCACAGGTCAATACGTATCCGTAGCTGCCTCCTCGCTCGTGCTGGTGCAACACTTCGTCTGTCCACCAATCACGCCTCCAGCCCTCTTCTTGTCCATGTTCTTGACCACAGTCGTCCATATTTTGAGAACTCGCACATACATCTCGTCTGTTTGTCCCTGACTTACCAGCATAAATCTACGAACTGCTATTTAATACTGCCTAGTGATAAGCTACGTTCTTTGTCTAGTGTCTGGCTGAATAGGCTTGCGCCTGCCGCGACAACGGGTAACGGGCGCGACGAGGCCTTGTCATCAGATACTACGTTCTCATCTTTCACAGACCAGAGACACTCACCTCCCAGGTTATTACAAATACTTCTCCACATATCACTATCTGGTGGGCACACCGTGCTTGAGCCCAACATGTCGTCCCGTCCTCGAGCAGGCCGCGCAACCGCCGGTCGTGATGGGAAAGAGAGTGAACTTGAGAATGATCTACTCACCAGAGCCCTGGAAAGCCTGCGTAAGGCCAGGGATTTCAACGAAAAATGCAGAAAAATTGGCCAAGACATTATGGTGCTAGAGGAAGAGATCAAAGCGGCTGGGCGTAGGTCTTCCCTGTGCCCCTTCTTTCCATGGGCTTAGGCCTGGTCTCGGTAGAGACAATGACAGAGCCAGAACTGGCTCACAATCTGGCCTCGGAACTTGAGGGGCCTCCAGAGTCTGCCGTTACAGGTTTGGTTGAAGCCAGACTGACCGTGACCATATAGAAGGTACTACCGACCAATATCGACGTTTGGACGCTCTGTACCGAGAAAACCTCCGATACGCGGAAAGTGAAAAGAAAGTTCATGACGACGACGATATCATCAGCAATCTTGCTATCCTCGAGACTATGAGATCTAACGACGAACCCGCGCCCCGGAATGGTCAGCCCAAGTCACGGAAGCACCAGCGGCCGGCTGTTGATTCAGAGGCCGTTGAGTCTCCCGGGCCCAGCCCCGGGGACGGTCGTCTAGAAATGATGAAACGGGTCAAAGGCACCTCGCAACGAAGTTCAAGCACAGCAAGCCAAACTCGGGCAGCGCCCATTGTAAGAGATGACGGCGCCGAAACACACAAGGGCCTCCAAGCTGAGAGGGCTGGCCAACTTGTCGCCGGCACCGAAGTCTTTTACAAATTCCCAAAGGACCAACAGGAGCAAGAAGAAGGAGTGGGTATTCACGGTATCATCAAGAAAGTGTGGCAGGAGAAGAAGCCGTGGGTGGCAGCATTTCATTCCCGTTCCCGAACCATCCTGCTGATTTGATCCGCAGCATACAATACGATGTAAGAGACCCCGAAGATGATGCTTCTGGCAAGCAGACGGTGCGCAAAGCTACAGCTAGAGACTTGGTGCCCATCCCTCAGGTGGCTCCCAGCAACCAACAGTTCTTGGTCGGAACGACAGTCTTCGCCAAATACCCCGATACCGACACCTTTTACCGAGCAAAGGTTAAGAGCTTCCAGAAACCCAACTACAGTTTGAAATTCGACGAGGATGTACAAGAGATGCTCGTCGATGCGCGGTTCGTCCTCTCTGCGGGGGTAAAGTAGTTCAACCAAATGTGTCACACAGAGCAACACGTTTAATCTGGGAGATGACGCGGATGATGCACCAGACGACAGCTGGGGTAGGACACACGGTGAAACGGAAGAATATTGATCGACTGTTGAGTACCTGAGGAAGCGGACCATCGGCCTTACGATCCCAGTTGGCCTTTACGGGCCAAGTAGGCAGCACCGCTGTCTGCTTACCGTCAGTACCTCATAGCTGTATCCTGTCGACAGAGAATCCCGAAGCAATTTTATCCCACCACCAACACAGGTTTTCTAGGGGAGAGAGAGACCTACCAGCCCATACCTCGTAAACTTTGACCCTGGCTTGCTCGTCAAACTCCAGGACGTAGGTGAAGACTTCGTCCCAAGATTGACCAGTCTCGGTCCAAGTGAACTTGGCTTCTCCGCGGACTGACACTTTGGAGACAAGTGGATCGACCACAAAATTACTGAAGCGCATATTTTCGTAAGTCAAGTTGGAGGCCAGAAGAGTAAAGTACTCGTGCAGGCCCTTCTGCCCGCGGAACTCGCGCCCCAAGAAGGGTGCCAGCTGGGGCAGGCCATGTTCCAGGGCAAGGACATCATCGGAGCTCGAGAAGTGGCTAAAGATCTTGTCGGGAGCCTCTTTGCGAGCAAAGGAAGTGCAAAAGGCCTGGGCAGCCGACAGCAGCGTGGCTCGATCTGAGGAGGGCATCGTCTCGACCGATATATCGGTACAGAGGCACGAGAGGTAATAATTAATAGGTGGCTTGGTGCTTACCCAATCTCGTGAGGCGACTGACCAAGCAGCAGCAATGGCGGTAAAAATGAAGAGCGACAAAGTGCGGAGGATACAGAGGCCGAGGCTCACTAATTAGGCCTTGAAGTTCCGTCAGCGAATTTCTTTCTCTCCGCTTCTAAAAGATCGTGGGCCACCAGCACCACCACCCTCCCTCCCTCCTCCTCTTCCGCCCAGAAACTCCAACTCTCAATGGTCCTTTCCTCCGCCCCGGCCATAGACTCACTCACCATCGCCATGCTTCTTTCCTGAGTTTTAGAAAACCTGTATAGAACCTGAACCAGGCCTGCCCGCTGTCCACCGTCCACCGTCCACCGTCCACCGTCCACCATG
Organism: Fonsecaea erecta; assembly: GCF_001651985.1. NCBI lineage: Eukaryota > Fungi > Ascomycota > Eurotiomycetes > Chaetothyriales > Herpotrichiellaceae > Fonsecaea > Fonsecaea erecta. The sequence goes on along the minus strand of NW_017387253.1, from coordinate 1,016,839 downwards.
GCTCGCCCCGCCGCCAACGACCTCCCCTCACATGCCTCGCCCGTCATATCCCCCGTCCCTCGGCCCTCATCCGCATACTTGGGCGGCTGGTCCGACCTGGACGACAATGTCCCTCCGACGCCTGGTCTCCCGAACAATCTAATATCCCCTGCATTCACTCCTCCCGCCACGCCAGGAGCTGGCACTCCGTCCCGGCATCTCCAGTCCGAGCCCAAGTCCATTCCCGTGGACACTTCCCTCGACGACCCATCCACCAAGCAACCCCGCTTGCTCGAGAAACTACCGCATGTAGAATGCCTGGTCCGGGCACGGATACCGACGACTTCGGGCGCGGAGATGTTCCTCCACCTCTATCAGAATGACTCCGACAACAAGGAGCATCTGGCTATTGTCTTCGGCAACAACATACGCAGCCGCAGTCTGGATGCCGAGAAGCCCGGTGAAACGGAGATGGATCGCATGATCCGTGGTGCCTACGTTGGAAGATTGAGGCCGGGTCGAACGAGTTCGAGAATAGATCCTACGGAACCTAGCAAGAGGCCGTTCAACAAACGACAAAGAAGTGGTTCCGCGCTGAAGAACGTCATAACGGTCCCAGAAGATGGTGTTCTTGAAACAACACCTGTGTCGGCCGCGAATGCTTCTCCAGATGAACAAAGCTCAGAACAGCCACATCATCCGATCGCCAGCCTGGGCGATGTCCTCGATAGTGTCCAGATCATCAGCCATTCTCTGGGCAAACCTCCTCTTGTCCGAATTCACTCGGAATGCTACACAGGCGAAACAGCCTGGTCTGCTCGCTGCGACTGTGGAGAACAACTCGATGAGGCGGCCCGGTTGATGTCCTTACCTGGCTCTACCGGCGGCGTGATAGTCTACCTACGCCAAGAGGGGCGAGGCATTGGGCTCGCGTCGAAGCTGAAGGCGTACAACTTGCAGGATCTGGGCAATGACACAGTTGAAGCGAATTTATTGCTGCGGCATCCGGCCGATGCAAGGACTTACGGGCTTGCCACTGCCATACTGCAAGATCTCGGACTCGGCACCGATAGTGATGAACAGAAACCAGAGGCTGAGAGAGGCATCAGGCTTCTTACCAACAACCCCGACAAAGTTCGAGCTGTTGAAGGGCCTGGTAAGGAGGTAAGAGTACGGGAAAGGGTCCCCATGATCCCAATTGCATGGAGGACCGCCGGCGCCAAGGGTGTGCGAGGGGCGGAGATTGAGAAATATCTCGAAACTAAGATTGGGAGGATGGGACACATGATTCACGAAGAGTCCTAGGAAATGACGAGAGATCTGACAGTTGCGAACTGGACCGGGTGGGAAATTCCTCCTGCAGACAAATGGTGAACGGAACCATCCCGTGCCACTTTGCAGCCTCGTTGGGTAGCCCAATTACAGGGCTAGACTCTGACAACATTGCCGCGTCATGAACGCCTTCCCCACGCCTGGGACTTCGATATCTTGACTCGATGCAAAACCTCGAAGCCGTGTTCCTTTCAACTGGAATACGAGCAGACCCTGGGCAAGACGAAAGGGCTGCCCCGAGAAGCGTCCACGCCGAGACACCCCATACACGAAGCATCCAGGTATCACGACGCGCCCGTGCCCGAGCTGAGGGCAGACTTGTCAATGTCTTGATACCCCGGAGGGCTGTTTTCTTACCGAGTATGCACCAATATCGGAAGGAAGACCCGATGAACGACAATGATGGATGTCTCCTCCCGAGCAGATCCCAGAGATCCAACGCCGCAAAGCATTCCTGTAACAAAAGGAAGAATGACGAATGACGATCGACGACTGACAGATATTGGCCCGCCCGCCTAATAGAAACGGAGCTGGGTTGGTGTCCTTGGGCATACGACATCCGGTCCATGCAATAGCTCAACCTGCATCTACCATGTACGAGCAAGTGCCATCCGGACCTGGATTGGCGAAGGATATCGATGATGTACATATATACATACATACTGGTCGGTGCTCACCAGCTTTGTATATATATTCCTACCAAGAGCATATATTATATGTATGTGTGTGTGTATATGCCCGAAAAGGAGGAATGGGACGCGGGACATATACATATAGGTACCTACCTACCTTCATACTTACCTACGGGTGCGATACTAGGTAGGTAATAACTAGGACCTACATATCTACCTACTCGGTGCATATTACCGCACGTATGGGAGAAATAATAGTTTAATGGTGGTGGTGATGGTTCGTTTACGGCGAGCGAAAAAAAAACTCTTTATCAAGGTCGAATACATATCCATCCATCTACTTCATTAATGATACACACACACACAGATAGAGAGAGAGAGAGATGAAGCGTATGTATGTATACACATCACGTAAAAACCCCCCCTGGCTGGCCCACGTCTTTGAGCTGCTCTTTTCCCAGAGTGGCATTGCCCTCATAATAGCTCTCTCTTGCTTGTCCACCCACCCACCCGCCGGGAAATGTTCTGATGTTATGGGTGGGGAGCTAGAGTTTGTTTGTTTGTTCAGGACTGACACTCGATCTTGACCCGACTCGACTCGACTCGTTCTCATCTCGTCTCATCACAAGGCAGTTGAACTGAGTATTATCAGTCTTGGTAAGGGAGTAAAGCCTGCAAAACTCTCTCTCTCTCTCTTCCTCTCGCTCTCGCATGGGCTTCTTGGTATGTATAGCTGGGGAACAGGGTCTTCTTCATCCAGATTTCTGAATGAGACAAAGACAAAGAAGAAAATCACCAGATGCCCAACCACAGCTTCCTCTTCCGCTTCTGCTGCTGCTGCTGCTCTTGCTGGGGATTCTGGTCCTGGTCCTGTATCTCCTGGACCTGCAGCTCTTGTTGCCGGAGTGCCTCGTGGACGCTGATGCCTCTGGCTTGGGCTTCGGCCTCGGCCCGGACCACGGCATCGACGCCCTTCTCCTTGAGCAGCCGGACGCGGTCGCCCTGCTCGGACTCCAGGCGGCGGGCGAACGCGTCGACGTCCTCCTGCGCGGCTTTCGCGTCGTTGTTTCCAGGCACCACGCCGCCGAGCGCCACCACGTCACGGCCCGTGAGCACCATGTCGCGACCGCCCTTCTCGCGCTCCTTGGCCGTCAGCCCGTCGTCCCAGGGCACCAGGCCGCGCACGTCGATGCCCTGGTCCTCATCGGCGTTGAGGTCCTCCAGCCCGTGCGCCCGCCTGTACAGCCGGCGCTTCTGGGCGTCCAGGATCTTCTGCTGCCGCGACTCGTTCGTCCGCGCCGTCTCGTAGTCGATGTGCAGCCGGAGTACTGACAGGGTTTCCCGGATGTAGTTGATCGGGTGCAGTGGGAGTGAGGAGATGGGCGGGATCAGGTGTGCGTAGGGCGACGTCCGCATGAACGACTGCGTGAAGGTGATGCACGCGAGAATGGTCAGTGTGCCCTATCATTCAATCATTAGTCAATTGACACCCCCTATTAAATTGTATCCGACGCCTTCAACTTTGTTGGGGGTTCCCAATTTCTTTCCGTAGTCCATCACCTGTCGTCGTCGTCGGCGGGGGAGAGAGTGTGATGAGGAAGTTTGCCCCAACTCACCATCGTGATCCAAAGGTGAATCCACCGATCCGTCAAGAACCAGTGCATAAAGGTGCCCTTGTTGGGGAACATGTGCGGATACGACCTGCCCTTCTGCCTCTCTTTCTCATCCGCGGTGGTTCCCTGGTTGTACGCCGCTGGAGGCCGACGGGGACGGCCGAGTCGCGCAGGATGCGAGGGTGGGCGGAACTTGTCGGGCTGCTCAAGCACGATCGGCTTGCCGCCGCCCGTCGAGGCTGCACGGCGCACGGTGAGAGACGGCTGGAGGCGAGGTCGGGGGACCTGGTTGCGCAGAGTGTCGCGGAAGCATTGCCGGCACATGGAGAGAGGAGACATGGAGTGGTTTGCGTTCAGCAGACTCTTGGACGGATTCATCGCGGCAGTGATAACACAGACTGGCTCGTTGGAGGTTTGCAGTTGCAGTCAACAGCTAAGTACAGTAAGTAGAGCGAACATGGGAGGTCTGCAGGTGTGAAGCTTGGCGGGTGGATTTGGGAGCTTTTGCTGGACGAACACAAGTGAAAATCACGGGTTACCTAATCGGACTGCCCGAATTTAAGCCGGCATCACCTCTTCCCAAAGAAACCAGCAGTGCCCGCATGGCAAAAGGAACAGTGTTGTTCATTCATCGGCTCCATTGATACTCTGGAACTCATATATCTTCGGGACCAAGGAATCAGCGCCATCCTCCCCCTTATGCCAACCACTAAGTCCAAAGTCCAGCAATTCTCTAAACCTGTAATCCTGATATCGCTCCCCCCTCATCTGGCCCATACATATGACGGTAGTACCTATGTAGCTGTACAAGTCTCTCTTTCGAGCGCAGTTAACAAATGAAAACTCTGTCGAGGTCTCAGCCGACAATGCCAAAATATTCCTGGCAAAACCCAAAATGCAGCCAATACAAAAAGAAAGACTTCACTTCCTTGGCTAACTCTCATGACACCTCCAGAAAGAACGCAGGCGAATGCCATGACGACCCCAGGTATGACCGGGGTTGACCAGTTCGCAAAGAGGGAAGAATCAAAACGCCCACCAACACGATGAACGCTCTTCTTGAAACACTCTGGCGCTCCCGTGGCCCTGCGCCTTCGTGCATTGGGATTTTCCACCCCAAAAAAGCCCCTCAAATATTACCGCGCGGGAATCTGCGTCCGTGCAAAGCACACACCTTTCTCTTTTCGTACAGGATATCAAATAACAGTATATCGTTGTAAGATATTCAGAACACAAACTTTGACTATCTGAAGGAGCGTGGTAGGTCGGCAAAAAGGAGCCAATATCGTCATTTATCGGAACATCTGTCCGGCGGCAAAAATGCTGTTGGCAGCAGCAGATGCCCATTCGTTCTCCTCGTATGGCGGCGTTGGCCAGTGGGAAGGAGCGTGTTCATACTCGGTTCGTTTCTTTGTGATGTTCAATGGTTCGGCTTGAGATCCAGCATCGGAGCTAAACTGGACGCCATTCCTCTTGGCGGATGGTGACGGCGTAAGGTAGGCGCCGTGTAGTGCTGGGTTGCTCGGCAATTGCGGTAATGACTGTCGATTATAATCCTTCTGTGCCAGTGCAGCTCGTTGTGCCTGGTCTTTCGGGTAGACGGGTTGATCCAGGCGCCGGACCGCCCGATGAGCGGAGCGGAGAGCTTCATCCAACAGCTCGTCGGCTTCTTCAGGAGTCTCGTATTGATTAATCTGCAGAGGACGACGTGACCGATTGTTTGTAGGGGCAGGGGTCTGTGAGAGATTCTCACTTGATCTGCTGCCTTGTGATCTGGGGACCGAGTGCGTCCGTTTTAGTGTTCCCGAATTGGATACCACATCGGTGGATGATTTTCTGTGTAGAGATGATTCTGGTTCGGCACGGTCAAGGCTGTACCGAACGTTCTGTAAAATTTTGTCAAGGTCTGAGAAGTCGTTGTTGCCCTCGGGGATGACGCTGTCGACCATGAGCGACGATCGGTTCGACCAAGGGACGTTGGCGGCGTTGGCCTCAACATCATCACCGTTTGGAGACGCCAATCCGTGTCGGCCGGAAAATCGTCTAGCCCGCTTCCGCAGGTGGGAGAAGAAGCTCTCCTTGTGGCCACTCGGTGGAGACACAAGTCCACTGTTCGCATTCAAGGCTCGCTCGGCTTCCTGGCGGTGGATGTCGGCATAATGATTGCCATTTGAATTGATCGAGAGCTGCCTGCCGATTTTCTTTGATTTCTCCTCAACCGGTTTAGATGAGTTGGGCTTCGACTCTGGCTGCGAGGTGAATGTCGAACTTGCTTGGGCAGTAACAGCGTTGGGCAGGGGTGAGATAGGACGGATTGAGGGCAAAATCGGCATTGGTGCAGCACCAGTCGAACTTGTGCCATTGGTCCACGTCGCGCGTTTACTCGCTTGAGGTCGAAGTCTGCTGACCAAGCTCTCGGGCTCTGGCTGCGTAACCTTAGTTTCCGTGTTGTGCTGGGGCACGGCAGGTGCGCTCTCTCGGGCAATAAGCGATCTCCGAAACCACGAAGGTTTAGATGTGACGGTTGGTGTTTCGGCCGCGTCCTTCGACCTGAAACTGAGGTCCGAGTGTTTGCGGCCGAGCAGGCGTGACGAGGACTTCGGTCGGAGAGGATCAACAGCGTCGAGGAAGAATTCATGCTCCATAGCTTGTTTGGACGTCGGACGGTTCTTTGGATCCCACATCAGACACCAGGTTACGAAGTTGCTGAATGAAGAGGGCCATTGAGGTGGTTGTAGAATGGTTTCCATGGCATGGGGCGCCATCTGCGAGTAGTTAGTAACCTTGACACGCTTTCCAGATAGACTGGGGGACCGAGTCACCTTTGGGAAAGAGAAGCACAACTTTTGAGCCAACTTCGTCCCATCTCTCCATTCACCGCCCCCAACCCGGGTACCGTGCTTGGTATACCAGTTCCCCGGGCTACCCATAACTTCACAAATCCGCCAAACCTGGTCCACTTCATTGCTTCCAGGAAACAGAGGCTTGAGTGTAGCCACTTCCACCGCCATCGCGCCAATGGCCCAGATGTCCACGGGAGCTGAATACTCGCCGGCTCGAAGTAAGACCTCCGGTGCTCGATACCATCTGGTGGAGACGTATGTGGTGTAAGGCAGCTTGGAGTGGGTCTCTCGAGCCAAGCCGAAATCGGCAATCTTGATGGAATAAGTTGGCGGTGTAGCAGGCGGAGTGACCAAAGACGAATATCTGCTAAAGGCCGACTGCGAGTCGTGAGGTGCTGATGTGGAGACGAGGATGTTTTCTGGTTTGATGTCTCGGTGAAAGAAGTTGTGAGCGTGAATGTGGTCCAGACCCGACAGAATCTGGTAGAGGATACTCTTGACGCTTTTGGCGTCCATGCATTTGTGTTCCCGGGATTTCATCAATTGATATAGGTTTCCATCCATATACTCCATGCAGATATGGAGTTTCTTGCTGAAGGGATCCAAAAAGATGTCCAAAGCCGGTACCAAATGAGCATGGGCTGGAAGGGTCCGTAAGAATATGACCTCGCGGAGTTCGAGGCATGGCGCAAAGGAGTCAAAGGTCTTCTTCATGGTTTTGATGGCGACCTATAGAGCAGTCAGTCCGGGGCTGTTCATGTATGAACATTTACGTAGCAATCATACCATTGAGTTCCGGCGAGCCACACTGGCCCCGTTCGCTCTCACCCGGGCCAGGGCAACGCTTCCAAAACTTCCATCTCCAACCTCCTTGATGACTTCGAACCTATCTTCGAGTGCAGCCAAGGCATAAGAATGAGGCCGTTGGCCATATTCCGTGACAGCCATAGTGGTCGACTTCGTTGGTCTGGGCAGAACGGACTCTTCGTCTATCGCTTCCTCCTCGGTCGTCGTGGAATATGTGGGACAAGTATATCTTATCCAGGCTGTCCTGCGCCCATAGACAGGTTCTTTGAGACCTTAACACGTCATTTCCCAGTTGTATTGTATGTTTCTGTACATGTGTTTCAGAGCACAGAGGTGAAGAGGGGCAGGAGTGTGGTTTGGCTGGTTCGTACAGTCGCTCGATGCTCGTCAGGTTGGTCCTACGCCAGCTCGGTGCAGAGCAGGAGGGTAAATGATGATCGAGCTCGAGCTTCAAGAAGATGATGCTCGGGATCAAAGGACCCAGGACCCAATTCGAATTCGCTCGAGGGAACTAAAGGAAACTAGCTGGAGGAATGGTCGATTGGCGGAGGCCGACCCGCAAGGGGCGTTGGGAAAGTGGATAGACAGCGTCTTCCCCTTTCTTGGATTCACACGGAAGGGGGGGGTTTGACGGTCACAGTCTAGTATCAAAGGAGGGCAGTCGAGGTGACAGATTGTAATTCGGGCGTGTTGTCGATGTACTCGGACAATTAGCTGGCGGTGCGGGAGGCGCGTCTTGACTGTGTCGGGACAGCAAGGGGGGCTGGGAGAAGGGAGAGAGGCACGGAGGTTGATGGGCGCTGGAGCCCGTCCGCCCAGAAAGCTCCCCAGCAAGGGTTATGTGACAAACTGGGGTGCAAAATTGCGCTGACAGAGCCCAGAATCCTCGTGCCTTTGCACCATCAGGCAGGCGGATGAAAACGAGAGTGTGTGATTACCGGTATTGTTGAGTGAAATGGGAGTGATTGTTTTTCCTACGAAAGGGGAGAGACAAAATAGTGACGGTGGATGTCAAGCGAAACGAGATGGTACTGGCGCCGTGTCAGCACGAATGCGATGCGAAGCTTCAAGGTTTGGACAGAGAGGCCCATCCGGCATTCTGGCACCTGGGGCCCTTCCCTGGGCATGAGGGAAGCCGCTTAAAGCAGGAAAGCTCCGTGAAGCCCTGTCTCTTAGTACGGACTAGCCACAGGGATAGCCCGACGGAATCCCTGGAGGGCCGGCCACAAGTTTGGGCTGGTGCCAGGGTTGATCAGGCACAAACCGCCGCTAGCTGCATAGGAGATGCCCTGGTTACCTCCCAACTCCGACCTCTGACAGCCCCTCTTCTCAGCCTCGGGGCCCCGTTCCTGTGCGCTGGCGCTCTAAGCCCACCAGCCTCAACTCCCAGGGACCAACTGAAGAGCCGTGACCGGGGCGCGGATGCCGGATCACCTTGTCCACTCAAGTTTCGTCTTCTTTTCCATTCGACTCCGGGGAGCTAGTCCGTTCGCAAGTGTGCGCCGCAGGTAATAAATAAAATAAATCCCTCCTGAAAATCTTCCACCTGGGAGAAGGAACTAACCTTCTCATCCACCATGACAATGTGCTGGGAGGTATGTACGAGAAGTCCGTACCGAGTACCCACAGTGTGTAATGTCCTCCGTACATTACCGGACGCTTCCTTTGCAGCTGGCCCTTTCGTACACACCGCTCGCGATTTGCTTTTACGGTAGGAAAGATGCAGGTGTGCTGTAATGCAATGGTAGGGGGGTGATCTTGATCTATCTCTAGGTGCCTCGTCCTTTTCTTCTTGTGGCATGAAATTCGTCGCTGAAGAAGTTAGGAGAAGCACGGCAATCCAGGCCTCGGCATGGTCACGTTGTAGGAGAGACGGAGCTTGGTGTCTCACTCCGCACAGGTGGCCCTGAATGTCAAGTTGTCGTCACGGTATTGGCTGGAGCAATCCTTTACCTACGAATTCACTCTACTCCATACCGACTAAGTACCAGGTACTCGTATGCTCTCGAAGGAGATCTACAGTACATATGTGTTTGCTGTACCTGGTCCAAGTGCGCAGGTACCGAGTCAAAAAGTGGCAAATATGGAAACTGGAAGTGCAATCTCGAAGGGGGGCAGCTCGGTTCCAGACTTCAGAACAGAAGGGAGCTCTGGCCATTCGATCAGAAGCAGCTAGCATTTCTGGTCATCAGTCAGACAGGCAATGTACTCTATCCCACCTCTCTCTCTTGCCACCACTTAGATATTTCCTTGCTTGTTTTCACCTGACGGGGCTCCCCATTAGCAGCAGCGACAACATCGACAGGGCAACCAACGTGAAGATGCCTGGAAAGAGACCGTCTAGTCGAGTGCCACGTTTCTGGGGGACCCGACTGTGGCAACGCAAGCAGCCAAATCACACCCCTTGTGCTAAAGTCGTCATGACCACTTGGATCCTGATTCAAGGGTGCCAGGATGGTTCCAAAAACAGGTTTAGGCTCACAGCTGTCCCTGGCACCCACCTGGATATTATTGTTTGTCCCTACTCGCCGCAAAACCTTGAACATGGGCCGGGGCGTAGCTTGGGCCCGGCCAATGGTGCTGATCAAATCTCAACCTCTCCATCGATTGGCTTGGTGTCTGCCCATTTTCGATAGCACCGGGCTAGGATTCCCAACCTTCAAAAGATACCCTCCTCGTCCGCCTAGCTTCTTCCGTTTGGAACACACATGAAATCACCATGGAGTTTCCGCCAAGGTTTTGTCTCGAGCACCAGTACCGAGTACTCCCCGCGAGAAGCTAAATCAAGTGGATCATTCATTTGTTCTGGAACCAGGAGACTCGAAACTGTCTTGATACTCATCCTTGCTTCTCAAGTCAATGCCCGTTGATCGCCGTTGATTCCAGATAAAATTGCGAAGGAGTCAATGGCGGATACTCTCTGGTAGATCGTCTGGCGACGGACCGGTCCCTACTCATGGAGGGAGGGGACGGCGAAGACGCAATCTAGAAGCAAAGGAGGTTTTAATTTTTGCTAGATCAGATCAGATCGAGAGCAGCTAGTAAACCATTACCCTGAGTGGGAAAAAAGGTAACCCTCATAGCAGGCGTACCTTGTATCGTGCTCTTCTTTGTCTTCAGAATGGTTGAGACTGCTTCCCCAATAGACAAATCTTGAGCTGGTTCAAACTGAGCAAGACGAAACGAGATGTCTCGCTGTCAGTGTGTACGGGCGTCCAGGTCCATGCACATACGTTCTTGCTGTTTCAAGCACTACACACATCAATCAATATGATCATATCTACTGCGCAGCAAGGAAGACTCTTCCGCTGGCGCCTAATTGAGTCCGGCAGCTTGCCAAGAAGCAGCGAACTTCCGAACGTGAAGTACGTGTTGATGACTATGTCCTGAGGACCTCAAAGATTGTAAGTCATACGTTGACCTTGCAGGTAGCCGGTGGTGAAAGTATCATATCGTTTGACAAACAGCTATCTTGCTACCTGGACGTCGAATGCAGTCGCTGGAGAAATTGAGAGGACAAAGACTATTTCGTTCAGAGCTCTGATATTACGCCTTTATCGAACAGGCGGTCATCGTTGCGAACTCAGCCCTTATAACTGCCAAATTTCTCCCCGACCGCAAAACGAGCCAGCGGAGGACGCACTGCATACTCAGATCCGTTCACAGCTCAGATTACAGAGTGAAGTCCAAGCGGGAAGTCGCAACAGAAGAAGTGTTGTCACTACTGTTTCCCCCTTGATTTGGCTCTTTCATTCCAACCTCAACTCCCCTTCTGTTATCTTACTTACATTCCTACCACTACCGGCCTTTGACTCCAATCAACCATGTCTCGGAAGCAGCAACCGTACTGGGAACGCAAACAGCAATCGTGAGCTACCTCTCTTTCGTTTGTCATCTCATTCACTTGGCAGAATTCTGGCCAGCCTTCTTTCCTGGTTCCTGTCCAAACCATCCTTTCCCCTCATCTGTTGTCGACGTCAACCATCATGGCATCTCATTCTAATCATGTAAACAGATACGCGAACATCGAGATTCCTAACCTGTAAGCAAGCACCCCCTCCACCGTTCTCCTGGCTGATCTCAAGCTGCAGGATTCCTTGCGGCGTTTGTAACGTCAAATGCTTCAAAGCAAGATATTCTCAAAACCAGCTGTCGAAATATCAGGAAGCACGTGCGAAAGAAATCCATGGAGGTCCCAAAGCCACTCTTCCGCGCTGCAGAAACTGCACACCAGAGTCCCTGGCGGAGTTGCACTGCGTCGGCTGTCGAACGAGCAAGGATTTGAGTTTCTTTTCCAAACAGCAGCGAAAGAAGCCTGACACCGCGGTAAGAGAACATGAAACCGACCACTGGCGTCTCATTATGAAGCTGATTCACAAGTCAGAGATGTTATAATTGTCAGCAGGAGCTTGAAGACCGTGTCCCTTCCCTCGAAGCAGCCCTGGAAGAGGAACGTATCAGAGACGATGAGCTCCGTGGCAAGCACAGCTCCGGCTCTGCGATCTCGGGCGTTGCTGGTTCTGTTCTCAGCTCTCAGGTCCAGTCACAAGGACACTCTGCCAGCGCCAGCAGTATTTTCATGCCCCGCGACCGTGAATCTGCCTGGGGAGGCAACGCAGCCTCTGAGCGCCCGCCGTCGCCCACCAACTCTGAGCTCTCTAGCTCTCGCGGCGCAAGCAGCTACACCAATTCCACCTGCGCCAATTCGGTTTCTAAGAACAGCTTCGCAAGGGCGGTTGCATACAACGCACCAGCAAAGGAACGAGTCATGTACCAGCTTGAACGTGAAGAGAGGCAGAAGCGGGAGGTTCAGATGGCCAATAGATATGATGACTCTGATGATGCCGACGAGTGGGAAATGTGACAAATCCGACTCATAGGACGACATTAACATGGTAGCAAGGCGGCTGGCTTCTCATACTATGTGATCTCACCAGAGGGCATACTAAGTCAGCCAGAGACCAGGCACCCACAGAGGACATAAGAGACGACACAATACGTGGAGGCGAGGAACCAGATTCTCGATAGTTGCATAGCTTAGCGCGCAACACAAAATAGCCTTCAATGCATTCACTCTTGCCCGTGGAATTCTATTTTGCTTGCCCCTGTCTGTGGCCAGAAGCTCCTGGTGTGATGCTGAATTTATTTCAGTTCTTAATCTAGCAGCCACAACCCCACCCCTGGATACTTCGTACTGCCCTCCTCCGATGCCCTCCCTGTGAGCCAAACATACCTAATGTTCGACTCCAAGGCTTACCGTTCTTAGAATCGCAGGTAGACGGATTGACAGACGTGTTAGATTTCGAGGCGAATACCGAGTACGGATACGAATGGTGATGAGCCGCAAAAGCAGGACACAACAGGCACTGATGGTCTGGAATGATCCATGTTCGTCCGAGGTCATGCGGTTATGTTCATGGTTCGCAGACCCTGCAGAGCATTTGGTATTTCCGGGTTGCCTCTGCATATCGGCAAGTCATCGAGACGATGCATGATTTGCGGATATCTCTCAGGGCGTGAGTTTAGCTTCCAGCGGCTGGTTCGGTACTTGAGCTTCTAAGAAACAGGGCGCAAGGAAGCATAATGGTCGCACACAGGGTCTGCTTGTGGTTCGCAAATTTGGGTCCGAGAGAAGGCGGGAAATACCAGGTTGAGGTGGTTGAAGAAACCCTGCTAGGTAGTAGTGGTGTGGTTGAACGTTGACACCGGATTGGTGATCAATGTCGGTAGATATGGCAACGGTATGAAAGCGCAGTCGGGCACAGAGTCATGCCAAGTTGCCGGGTGGTGGTTGTTGTGGTTGTGTTGTTTCGATGACGTTGACAATTTGATGTCCTTGACCATCGTGTTCTGGTAGTCACTGTATCTCCCACGCAGGTGGCACATTCGTAATCATCTCTGGGAGCTCACCACTGGGTCTCTTGGCTCGCTTCATCAAGATCTGATCGTGGCACAGTTTTCAGGGTCAAAACTATATTTGTACTTAGAGGCAGCAAAAAACTAGATTTCGTTGCAGAGGAATGCATCGTGGCTCGTGGCTAGGCGAACCTCGGAAGAAGGGGAGGTTCGTGGGTAAAATCAATGACGGGCCATGGGTGGTTAATGGGTGGGGTCGATGGGCAGGAGGCAAGTGAGGGGGGGCTGCAACCAAGATTTTGGGGCCCCTTCTGCTGTCTTCATCCACCCATCTTGCTGCATGGGCCGTGGGTAGCTATCGAGGTCGAGGGGGCGCTGACTAGGCCTAGTGGGCCCAGGGGCGGCCTGCTAATGGCCTGCTCGCCCTGTCGTAATGGAGGAACCCGCCAATCCTTTTCACCGGTTCTGAACATGCTGGAATGGTCTTGGGGCTGCCCATGATGCAACACACCACTTCGCGCATCATTTACTGTCGCAGTTAAGCGGCGACCCTTTCTCTAGCCACACCAGGGTCGTGTTGGTTGTCGATGCCACGCTCATCTTTGAGGCTTGGTCTCGGCTTGCTTCCTATCAGTTTGATCATCCTCGCCTCGTGATTGTAATGCCATTTTGCCCGACGCCTTGAAACGCCCTCTGCAATATTTCCATATTCCCCTCGCCGAGAAGAGACACGAGAAAGACAGGATTTGACATCCGTGGAGTTCTAGGCTGCCATCACCACAGACCAGAGAGCGAAGCACGAGTTGCAGTCTTTTCAGAACGCCGACCCTCTTCCCCGACGCCAGACTCGATACTCAGCTGCATTACTTTGTCCTCCGGCGGCTCCCTTCTCCCGGTGACGAGCGCATCGCATCCATATCCTCTCACAACTGACGACCGCCTTCCCTCTCCCTTCGTCCCACCTTGACCGGTTCTGTTAGTGGGATTGCAGGTTGGATTCCACAGGTCAAGCCAGTGAAACGATCACAACTCCCCATAAGGCTGGTCAGGACGCGAATCCCATATAGTATCATTGGCGCAGCAGCTGAATGCTTCTAAAATTCCTGGTCCATTTCTCAATTGATTTGGAAGCTATACTCCCACAAGCTCGTTGGAAAAGGGTCATCTGAATGCTTTGAGAAACGGGGAAACCAAGTCTTGACGCGGGACTGTGCTTCCCTGGAACAATGGCTTCCAACAATGAACGTTTTCCGCCGCCGCCCAGTGTTTCCAACCAGAGTGACGATGGAGACACGCGGCGACTTCACCCAATCTTGAGCAATACGACAACTGAGGAGGGACGCTACCGGAGGCTGTCGGGGGCATCATCGAGTTCGCAACAAACATCTCACAATCAAGATCCATCCAGATATCACCAAGCTCGCCAACCTATAAATGACGCCGTCACCTCAGCCTTCAACCCGCTGATGCTTCCTTTTCTGGTGGTTTCTCTCCCGAGTTGCTTCAACAGATCACGTCGCAGATCACGGCGAATGTTTTGCAGCAGTTGAAACTCGCCAATCTGCCTCCGCCACCGCAACCGCCTCCTCATCAACCACCGCCGGTCGGGTCTCAGATGGATACCTCTTCGTCCGCTGCTGGCTCCCCGCCACTGGATCGAGCCACTGTCTACACCCCTCCCACCCCCAATCGATATTCTGAGGATGCAGGTGCAAGTCAAACTTCCCCTCAATTTCCTCCGCCTTCAAGCCAGTCATCCTTCCGAGCCCCGTCACCTGCCACAGATAGGAGAGCGGCCTCGCCTCTGAGTCAGACAGGTCATCAATCCGAGAACGACGCAAACCAGAGTCGACCGAGAGGTCCCAAACGCATGGGTACCCATGAAGATGCAACCATATTGGAACGAGTATGGGGGCAACTCTTCACGGAGCAGGGTGAGGCTACTCCCAGGTTGGGCCAATTCCTACGTGGAATCGCTACCCATCTCATCGAAGACTATGAGCCTAGGCACAGCTTGGTCATCACTCCAGCAAAAATGCAAAGATACTACGAGGAGATGAAGCTGGCCAACGAGCTCTACCCCTGGAAGATCATCTTCGACGACAGAACTTCTTCAATATCTCGGATGTTCAGAGAGATCGAGTGCCAGCACCATCTTGTACAAGAAAAGTTGAACGAACGGCCAGACACTCCCGGGCTTACCCCGAACGGCTTTGAAACATGGGCGACCTTGCTCTTAAAAGCACATCCCGATCAAGAGTATGAGCGACTGGCAAAGACGGCGTTAGACATGCCCATTAGCAACCCTGATGAGAAGAAAGAGAGGTTCCCGAAAGAACTCTCTAGGCGGCTCTTCCCCAAGCACGGTGACACCGAGGTCGCCTATAAGCTACAGAAAGCCATGTCGACCCATTGCAATGTCAGCTTTGCTTCTCACCACAGCAGCACGGCGGATTCGACCTCCCGGACGTCGACGTCGACGTCAACTGCGACTGTCGTAGCTGATGATTCTTTCACTAAAACGAATTTGAATTTGAAGCCTCAGACAGACAAGCCGGATAATGCCAGCAATCATGCTCAACCTAGCCCGGTACTTTCGCAGGCTAGCATTGAGCGTCAACGGCAACCGTACGGGGGAGGGCAACAGGAGGGCACGACCGGTGAGAACGCAGAGGAGAGCACTGATGGCACTCTCCCGCCACAGCCAATCGAGCGAGAGAGGAAGCCATATGTTGCGGCCCCCGGTGGTGGAAAAACTTACAACAATATCGACCGACCAACTGTGGCACCCGAGACCAGGCCAGGACCTCCTCCCCAAGAACCCAAGCTAGGACGTTCAAGTTCCGTCAATGCAACTAGCAGAGTCACCGACAGATTGGGACCGCCACCTATCGCCCTTCACCAAAGACCACCGCCTCCAGCAACGGAAGTCCAGGAGTCTTCTCGCCGCCACCGCTCCAATAGCATCTATCACCGAGACCCTGCCCCATCTGGTCGCAACCGGTCACCCTCTATAACCAAAGAAACTGGTGCCTCTTCATACGGGCGGAAGGCAGACCCAGACGCCCCCTACATGTCATCTTCGTACCATTCCGATCACCACGATGATACAAGACGGTACAGAGAGTATGAAGCCGGGCGCGAACGTCTGTCTAATGACCGCTACGACGCTGCCAGAATGTCGGCCTATGACCCTCGCGAGCGTGAACGGGACCGAGACGGCCGACCCCGTATGCAATCTGTTTCAAACGTTGGTCTGGGCTTCGTCGATGACCCACGAAGTCCGACCCTGCGCACCAGTGCAGGGCCTACGTTGTATTCCAGCTCTCTGCCTGGTGCTGCTGCGGACGAAGACTACTACCTCAACCGCGCCCACGCAAGCGGCGCCCCTCCTTCTCATAACGGGCACAGTCCGCCTTCTTCCATCAGCACTGGCTTTCAACCTCCACCACCGCCACCTCCACAGATGATGAGGGAATCGTCAAATTCAGCAAGCAGAGACTCGGGATACCCGTCGTACCCGACCAATTCGGGTTATCCGCCTACAAGTTACCGCGATCTGCGTTAGGGGCATGGGACTCCGTGAATCGTGAACGAGTGCGTCGGGAAAGGCTCGGGAGACGAGATGGAGGGAAATCGGAGAGCGTCACCGAAGAACCACCAGAGCACGATGATAATGTGCCTCTTTCCCTTTTCAGCTGTACTATATTTTGACGACTGGTATGATTCAGTTTTTTTTGGGGCCTTTCTCAGCGATCCTTTCCGCATTCTCAGCTAGCTGGAGCAATATGTTCACTTTTTGATATCCCTGGCCGTGTGTTTGTTGAGCTTTTTTCTTTTCTTTTTTTTTATGAGAATGTAAACTAGTGGACATGTGTATTGGTGATGTACAAGTATAAGTATGTGTGTGTAGCAGAGCAATTCAGGGTACGGCGTACTCGCTTGGATCTTACTGGAGCATGCATGCATGCATGTATGCGTGTGTACATCTGGTGCAGTATGTATTATCATGAACGGATGAAACCATAACCAAATTGTGTTTCGTGTTCCTCAATTTTCCATCATCCGTTCTTCCTTCCCACTTACATACCCTCCTCGTTGACGGACGAAAAGGAAGTCCCTGAGGCCCATGGCATGGCACCTCAGGCCAATCGATCTTCGACGGGACACCGTTTGATCCGCGCCTTTTTGAATATATCTTCGATGCCCCGGAGGAACGCCCTCGCCAGACTCTTCATCCTCTCCGGGCCGCCCAGGACGTCTTCGCCGTGCGCCGCGGCGGCGGCCCATCCGATCTGCCCAGCCATGCCCGCGTAGGTTCTCGAGAAGATGGTCCACAGCTCGGGCTGGTGCGGGCGGGGAAAGTAGGGGTCGTTGGCGAAGTAGGCCGCAATGCATTTTATGGTTCCTAGTGGACGTTCTGTGTGGTGGCAGTGGTGCTGGTGGTAGTGCTCAAGGTTGGTGCGGGCGAGGTAGAGGTTGGGAGCCCACCTCCGTCGTGAGCAAAGGATACGGGTTGGCACTGGTTGAAGTCCAAGCACCAAATGGTCGCCGCCCTATAGAGATCTGTTTCCTGTTCTGTTCCTGGGCGCCGTTCTCCAGCATCATCCGTTGACCAGGCTGTCCCCTCCTCCACTTGCTCGCCTGCCGCCACGTATTCGCCTGTCCACTCTCGTCTCGAAGTGCAGCACGGCGAGGGCACGACCGATCTGTGCCGCGATGTAGTGCGTATCCAAGCCCAGAGTCGTCATCTGATCCAGGTAGCACGGGAAGTCGTGGATCTGGAAATTCTGGCAATTGTCCGGGGTCGAGGTCCTGCGGCCCAGATAGAGTCTGAGCAAGCAGATGCCCTTGGCAGGGTCCGTTTTCATCGCGACCTGGGCAGATTCGGCGGTACAGAATTTGTCGACTAGGTCGTGGCGGACTGCCTGGCGTAGGGAGGGGATCCGTTCCGCTTGGAGATTTGGGGAGGGCACGCAGAAGTCTGTTTCGTCCAGGGGAAATGGCGGCGAGCATTGAGCCCAACAGTTCGTGGAGTGGGCGAGGATGAGGACGTGGGGGAAGGGAATGTGGACGTGTAAGTTGGGTGTCGTGGCCGGCTTCCTCCAGGGACCATTGATCAGAGGCGGCGGAGATGAGCTTGTGCATGGCATATTCGCCTTCGATGCTCCAACCACATCCGCTGTCTGACTGGATCTCGCGTTTGTAGACGACAGGCATCATCGGGTGAGCAAAGATGGCGCCGAAGCTGCCCTGCCCGATCTTGCGAAAGAGTTGTGGTCGCTCGTCTTCCAGGCTGACAGGAGAAGAGCATCCTGCACACACACCGTCGTCTTGGGCAGATACCGCCTTGAAGTCCATCCTGTGCGGAAGCAAGATCCCCCAACAATCATGGCGATTTGAAGAAAAAGACAAGAACGAAATTACCTCTGCAGGTTTGTGGCCGAACATGAGCCAAGTTGTCCGTGAAGCTTTGGCACTCCATAGTTCTGGGAACAGTTCTCTTGGTCACAGAGACCTCAATCAACGAATCCTTGTTTATCTCTTTCAATCTCACATTGTTGTCCGAGAGCAGCATTGTTTACATTCGATAGAGATGTCAGTGGACGATGGAAACTAAGAGGATCATTCAATGGCGGTGCACACTCCATGGGGACAGTACACCTGTGTCTCTGTTTTCGATCTCGAGTCACTGCACAGGCCCTTGTCGGACTCGGTGAAAAACTCGGGTCCGAGAAGAAGAAGCAACTTCTGTCACAGAAAAGACCATCCTACAAGTACAAGTTGAGTACGGGGGTCAATACGAGGAGGATGTGGTTCTTATTGCCTGAACTCTGAGGCGATAAGCTAGGGCTGTTCGGAAGGACGGGATCTCTCTTGTTGGTCACCAGAAGGGTGCCTATCACTCGATGGGCAAGTGTTATCCGGGGGGGTCTGTCTGGGCGAGGGAGTCGATTGACAGATCTCTTGGTCCCTTAGTCAAGACGCCAGAATACGGCAGTGGGTGGCAGTTTATCATGCAGGAGAGATGACGATGGCTTACCCACATGCTGGGCATAGGCGTCCGCAGATGCTCATTCAGCAAGCCTAGCGCCTCGCTCGGCGCTCGAACTTTAGACCCACCAGCCCCAGAAGCTTGATGGCATTGGAGTGTTCTGGGCGTGGCTTATGTCTCGCGGGCTCACTAGGCCTGGTGCACCAACCAACGTGCTTCCCGCCGCATGCCGCTTAGACTCCCCCATTTCCCATCTGCGCTCGAATCGACCATCAGCTGCCCATGGCTGAGCATGGCTTCCCACTCGCCGACATGCTTTGTTGAGGCTAAAAGAATAAAGAATGCGATTCCTGGCTCGGGCTGTCGCTATCAGCTCCATCATGTCTCCCTTCCTGCTACTTCGCTCTCAACGTCTTTGAGTTGTGCTCACTGACACGAGACAAAATCACAGCTCAGCTCCATACTCGCACGCTCCTTCCTCGTGCCCCTCAAAATTGCCGCAATCTGCCCACAATGCACCTCGATCGTACATGAGGCACTCCTGACGTTCGCGGGACAATGGTAGGCTACGACCATGCCGAGCAAAAAGAGCTGGAGCTACCTGAACTCCCTTCAGGGTCTAGCTCGGGCACGAGCGAGAGTACGACCGACTATGAGAAACAGAAAGATTGGGATCCTCTTGAAAAGGCCGACACCATAGGGACACTACCGGATAACGAGGCCAGACATGGAAAAAACAAGTTGGAACCTCAAGCGAGCTGGCAGGCACACCATCATGGCATGCTCAAGTTTCGGTCTGTCGAGGACGACTTGCCCACCAACTGGTGGTTTGCTTCTACCGCCATCCCTCTCATTGCGGCCACGCTTGCGCCCATGGCCAACCTGATCTCCATCACCGCCCTGGTTGTCCCCTGGAGGAATAGACTCATCCAAAGCAAGGCCGAGTTTCCGTTGACCTATCAAGCCACTTCCGTGGGCTACGACGACCCGAAATGGTGTGTCGACCTCAACATTGCCTCTCTCGTGTGTGGGTTTGTAGGAAACCTTTTCCTTCTCTTCAATTTCACCCGGCGCGTCCGATACATTGTCGCTCTCCCTGCCACCATTGTGCTGTTCTACATCGCCTCTGGCATATTAATCGGCCTGACCGTGTCGATGAAGCTTCATGTTCCGCCCGGTCCCGATGCGGTTTATTCTCAAGGCTACTGGAACGCCGTCATTGCTGCCTGTCTCTACATGTTCAATTCAATGATTCTGATGGTGAACATGTGCGGCTACTTCCTGGGTCATTACCCTCAACACTTTACCTTGACTGACGAGCAGCGCAATCTGATTCTCCAGACGATGATGTTCTTCATATGGCTCGGTGGGGGCGGCGGCGTCTACTCGAACATCGAAGGTTGGACGTATCCCGATGCGGTGTATTACTGCGACGTCACCATCCTGACCGTCGGGTTTGGAGACTTTTATCCCACCACCGACCTGGCTAGGGGCCTCGTGTTTCCTTACTCGGTCGGCGGGATCATCATCCTGGGTCTGATGGTCAGCTCCATCCACAAATTCGCCGGGGAGCTCAGTACCATCAACGTGCTCCGTAAACATGTCGAGCACAAAAGAGTTCACACCCTGTCACGGGTGGTGACGGTGGACAACGCCGAAGAAGACAAGAGGCGGGATAACTTGGAGGAAGAGGTGGCCATTGAAGAAAGAAGCGGTCGACGGCCGAGAATCTCATCTCCACTTCCGAATCCACAGATTCAGCATGACTTGGATGCGGCCGCTGCGCGTCTCCAGGGACCTCCACTTCGAGATCCCACGCAGGACCGCCAAATTGAATTTGGAAATACCAACGCCGAAGAGCTGAAGAAGGCAGAGGAGCGTGAGCCGCACCCCAATCAGTTCCTCCGTTCGACATTCCACAATGGTCCGATCCACAGCACCATACGGATGATCACAAAGCCGCTGAGAAGAACCTTGTCGAGGTCACAGAAGAAGGCGATCTTGATGAGAGAGGAGAAGGACAAATTCGACGCCATGCGGGATATCCAGCTCAATGCAAAAAAGTTCAAAAAGTGGTGGGCTTTGTGCCTGTCGGTTCTGGCTTTTGGGATTTTGTGGTGCATCGGCGCGGTGGTGTTTTGGGTCGCCGAACGTGACACCCAAGCACTCAGCTATTTCGAGGCGCTGTACTTCTGCTATGTCAGCTTGCTGACCATCGGCTATGGCGATTTGAGTCCCAAGAGCAATGCCGGCAAGCCCTTCTTCGTGGTTTGGTCGTTGATCGCAGTCCCGACCATGACGATCCTTGTTTCCGATATGGGTGACACGGTCATCTCGAGTTTCAAGCAGGGGACATTCAAACTGGGTGACCTGACGGTCCTTCCGAAGGCAGGTCTCTGGCGCGACATTGTCGTCCAGAATCCCTGGCTCTGGAACTGGATGACCAGAAGGGCAGAGAAGAAGCGCCTGAGAGCCGGCCTGCCTTTCGGACCAAACCCCAACGAAGCTGTCCCTGACTTGAGCATTGACCAGCTCGCCGCAGAGGAACCGACTGAAGCGGAACTGACGCAGCGTCTGGCCTGGGCCATCCGCAAGACAGCAGACGATCTCCAGCACGCGCCGGGGAAACGCTACACGTATGAAGAATGGTGTGAATTCAGCCGCCTGATCCGCTTCACCAAAGGGGGCCTGGATCAACTGGATTACGACGAGGAAACTGACGGCGTCGTTGAATGGGACTGGCTCGAGGAGAACAGCCCCATGCTGAGTCAGCAAACCGAGTCCGAGTGGATCCTGGACCGGCTCTGCGAGAGCCTGCTCCGGCTGCTGAAGAAGAACATGATTGCGAACGGGATCAATCCCAACTCCGAGGTTCCTCGTTCGAGCAATACAGATCTCAGTGCCTTCAACTTCAATCGGAGCGGTACCATATATGATGACCCGTCGGCGGACCGCAAACCTAACTCGTCAGCGAAAGGCAAGGGCATCGATGCGCCTCACTTGCCAACAATGTCTCAGGAATGCCAACGGAGAGCATCAGGGGCTGATGCCGTGCTGACCTTTTTCACTGGCGAGAGGAAGGGGACTCATGTATATGCTACCGACGCGCCTCAATGGAGCAAGAAGGCCCAAGAACGCATGAAGGCACAGCGACGCGGTAGCGCACCCAAGCGAAGGGGACCCTTCAGCAGACTTGAGCACCGTGGTAAGACGGGAGCTGTTGGCGGCGGAAGGGGTGGAGCAGGAATTCGCACTCTGAAAATGAGACACTTTACTGGAGATGGGGAAGGAAAGGGATGATAAGCTTACATGAAATGCTTGAAGACTGTTACATGTCTGTGTCTTCTATCAATGTACTACTCTGCAAGGCGGGAACTTGGAAACTGTGAAAGTTAGAGGGGCTAGGGAAGGATTTTGGACAGACAGGACATCGCGAACAGGCCAACAGGAAAGGGAGTTCGGAATCTGGTTTCCGCAATCATTACCACCCAAACCCCCCCTTCTTGATTCTTGCAGGAAATTAATCCTCTTTTGATTCCCAGCTCTGCAGCGACTGGCGAATCGATTGGATGGGTCATCAAGCCACTGTCGACGCCTACATGAGACCCTCCCCAGTACCTGGCCGAACCGGAGGGAGGGTCCGCTACAACCAACCGGTGCTGAAGACCAGCCATTGAGATGCCCCCCGTGTTTCTTTGTGCATGAAGCCCGCCGTCTGTCAGCACCACTTCGCGAAGATGTCCAACCACCACGATGTGGTACGCATCTAGGAAGTTTGGGTTTCGAGTAGCTCAAGCAAGCTGAACTATCTCGCCGCCCGTCTATATCGCTGCTGACATACATCGGGGAGGAAGGGTATCGGAGCCGTCGAGCCGTACCAAAGATGGCAATCCGTCGAGATGCTTGTTGTGTCTCGAGCGACTACTCATAAAGGTTAACCATGGGCTGATTCGGCTCGTTCCCCTGGCTCGTTCCCCTTGCTGAGTTGTTGCCCTGCGGAGGGGATCCCTTTAAACGAGTTCAGCTGATCCTCGTCGGGAAGAATCTCACGACGACCCTCTCGGCGATGATGGGGGTGCGTGTGATTAAACCCTGCATGTCTATCGTTTCAGGGGCCTCGTCTCTTGGACGCACAGCACACACCCACACACATACGATGGGGGATGAAGACAGGGGGTGAGTTGTGGGCATCCGGAATGTGGTTTCCGCCCCATTTGACCTATCAGGCTCGGCTGATTGAACCCGTCACGACGATATTGCTGGCCGCGGTGGTGATGGCGGTGATGAGGACGACTCGTTGACCGCACCCAGCCTGCTTTCTTGCTTGTTGGGCCGGACCCGACCCTTGTCACAAGACGATGGCACCGCGTGGGAGGCTAGTATAGAAAAGAAACTCTGACTTTAAGCGTCGGTTGAACAAAGGAGGGGATGGGCGGGAGGGGGACTGTCATGGTTCGAGCGATGGACTATGTGTACGAGATACCTCGTATGTGTATGTATCTGTGTATTCGAGTAAACGAACCCGGCTAGCTGTCTCGCCGTCTCGCCGTCTCGCTTCCTGGCTGGCTGGCTGGTAGCCGAAGGTACCCCGACAGTTTGTGTCGATATACGTTCAGGCTAAACAACAGTAGTGACAATGACAGTGACAGCAAGCAAGCAAGTGAGCAAGGGACCTAAGCTTCCTCGCCTCAACCCCCCACCCGCCTACCCTGCTTAGTAAAGGACATACTATGGTTAGACCAGACCACATATGTACCTATTTATTACTCGCTGTGTCTCTTCTCTTCTGCGCGCCCAGACATTTACTTGCTTCTTCGAATTCTTCTTCTTCGATTCCTTCGCGAGACACCAAGACAGACTGAAGTTGATCGTTATTGATTAGTTGCCTTGCCCAGATAGATAAATAGTCACTGATCGGTCGATGGGAGGACGTCCCTCATTCGGACACTAGCAGGTACCAAGTAAATAGTACATTTCATTCGCAGACCAACCCAAGCTGCGTACATCATAGAATCATAACTCTTTTGAACACTGTGCAGAATATGCAAAGTTGGTCCGTTACCTAGGCTCCTGCGAACCTTCCTCCTACCTATGTGCTATGCTCTGGAGTAGGCCACTGACACTCATGCAATAAACTCCCATGGAAAACTCGCTCGTGTATCAGAAACCAACCCATGATCAAACAAGGTAATTTTCAACTCACCCTTACGCCCACCAGACATCCTATTTTTCCCCCATTCCTCGCGCAATGGTGCAAGAAAGAGTGATGCTGTTGCTGACCCCTTGGTTTCCCCTCGTTCCTTGTCCGTGGGGGCGGCTTTGCTTGCAGAGACCTAGCCGAATTAGTTCGTTTAGCTCGTGTCTTTCGCTTGATAAACCGGCCCGGAGGATCCACCAAGGCATACGGTTCAAGAGCCATGGGAAACCTTGGAGAGGGAAATCAGTGATCAAATTTCCAACGAACGCCTCTCATCCACCTCATTCATCATCTCCTTCATCGGACACCGAGCCCAACCAAAACAACTTCTCTAACGCTTGATCGTCAAGCATCCCCTCGACCCAAACGAAGGACTTCATCAACTCCTTCAACAGCTTCATGGTCCTAACGCCAAGGGCTTGAATTAGTGCCACGGTGCGGTCCCAGAACCATTGGTATTCGTCTTTTTGATCCGTGCTGCGTGCCCCAAAGAGTCCGGTGATCAGAATCCAAAGCAGCAAGCGCTCGGACCGGCCTGTCCAGGTTACGCAGGTGCCGCTGGTGGATCGTAGCGCGGTGTCAATACCCGAACCGACTGTGTTCAATGGCTGCAGTATTTCGAATTGGAGTTGGTGTTTCAGGCGTTGCGTGATTGAGGCCGGTTCGATCGGTGGTCGTTTTTCAGCCGCCGAGGAAGAGTAGATGGATTCATCGGTGCAATGGAACTTTGTTAGAGTAGATTGCGAGATATGTCGGAGCAGCAAGACCAAAGCCAGACGACAGCACAGCTCGCCGCCATAGCTGGGCATCTCCAACAGGCGAAGAACCAGGAATTTGCTCTTGCTGAGAACCCAGTCGGTCTCCGGGCCGATAAAGTCGGGATTGTGGTGGAAATGGTTAAAGAGCCGCAAAAGAGAGGGAAGTTCCTGCACCACATTTTTCAGGTCAGGGCTGTATGTGGTCTGTTCAAGTGCTCCGGGAAAGGCCGAGCACTGGTGAGACGAATAAATACGGTTGGGGTGCCAGCCGAGAGACTGGTGCATCTTTTCACTTCCTGCGGGAGGGCACAGGAGCTCAGGCGTGACCACCGATCCCTCCAACTGCGTGGCGTCAGATTCCAGGAAGATTGCATTGTAACTGAGCATGTTGTAGATGTACCGATCGAGTGTGGACTGCCCAGGAGTCAATGTCTTCCAGAAATGTTTGAGGATGTTGAAATGAGTCTTCGACTCCCCATAGTTCTCCATATACCACCCGCATACGCTTAGATAATAGATGTCAAGGATGATCTGACGGTCCTCGGCCGCCGACTGGCTGTCGAGCAGCAATCGCAGGCATTGAAGAGCTTTGTGGAGGTACAGTTCGGGTCCGTTGTCCGCACGAAAGGATATGCCCGAGACTCTTCTCATGCGACTAGCCGTGGCAGCTAAGAGGGCGTACATGTGTACACTCTTCCTCATACACCCTTGGATGATGGCATCGATGCTGGAAAAGTGCTGGACAAATACAGCGTCTGGAGGTTTCTGGCCGTCGTCGCCTCGAGGTGTCGAGAGAAGAGCAAAAGAGAGATAATATTGGAGGATAGGTAATATGTCGCTGTCTATCGTGCCAGCCGTGCAATCAAAGGGGTCAACGGCAGATGTCTGTCGAGGACTAGGAGAAGTGCCCAGCAGTTGTTGAATCGCGTCATTATCGAGACACTCATCCTCACTGGAATCATGTTGTCGTCGAGACTCAGGTTCTGGGCTTGTTGAGAGAGACTTGTCAGTCGCCACACTGCGGCTCTCGGAAGTTGCTCGTTTCGACTTCTTGACTCGTTTTGTTGCGATCTGACTGGTTTGCCTCGCACTTGCTGAGCGCCTTCCCTTCGACGGTTTGCTTGGGTCATCCAGTAATCGAGACACTCTGCACCTCATCAAACATTTCTCAAAGGCCAGTGTATCCGTCTGGCGTTGAGTGCCACTACCGCCGCCGACTGCCTTGGAAGAGGCTGCCTCCTGAGCCCACCGCTGGGCGTGGCTGTTGATGCTCGCAGCAGCGCTTCGGGTAGTTGAGCGGGATAGTGCGCCGGAGGTAGGGGTCTTGACGATGAAAAGAAAGGGAGCTTTGCTCGACCCGTTGCCCTGGGCGCCGACCTTGATACTGTTGAAAGTAGCGAACTCGAATTGAGCCGAAGTTTGGTCAAGAACATCCATCATATGGAGTGGAGATTGACTGTCATTCGAACACGGTCTGCGCGGCTGGTACTATAAAGCTTGGGTTTGTTTGAGTGTCTTGGGTGTCCCTCGGGTTCTTGAATAGTTCGCCAATCAGAGAAACTAGTAGACTTTTTCTAACCGCTCAACGGCTTGGGGTAAACGAGGAAACATTGAAGATCTTCAACGCCTGATATGAATGCTTGTCAGTGCACCCCAGGAGCCAGGGGTATCGTAATAATGAGCGAAACACCGACGAGGGTGGCGGCTGGTGGGCTTGCTTTCGAGCATAGCGCGAAGCCCCGAAGCGCAGGCTGCATTGGGCACCGCCCTTGCCTCGCTTAAGGGGTGCCACCATCAGGGGCCCCAAAAATTTCCTTAGTTAAGCACGTATGTTTTGTGGTCTTTGGTCGAATATGGTAGTCGCTAGACGGCTGACATGGTCGAGCCGCCCAAGAAGAACAAAAAGCCTTGGGGGCGGATGTCAAGGCTCAGCATCCCGTGATCGATCTATCGATGCTGTGTGGGAGTCAGAGGAAGGACGCTCAGCACCGGGCTCGGAGTGGAATGGTGCTGAGGATTCGTTCTTGGTCTACAATGGCGGGAGCTATAGACTTTGTCCGGGCTGTAGGGATCTACGAGCTGAAGTATTACCACGCGATACATACCAAGTATACAAGTGGAGGGTGGGAAGTGGACATGCAGATGACTTACTAAGTTCAACTCGGATATCGATATGAAGGTGGTGATTGGCGGAGGCATAGATTCTTTTCCCACGGGAGGTAGCGTGTAACAAGGTCCTTGAGACGGTTCCAAGGGTGTGAGATCCGGCATCTCGTTAGCTTCCCGACAGGGCTGGTGGAAGGGCGTCCAAGGGTTGATAGGGTGTAGCGAGAGAGGTGAGGTCGGACAAGAATCGGCGTAGTTGCTCTCGCCGCCTGGAAGCATGTTAAGAGGGCAATAATTCCAGTCCTAAAATGGTCTAGTGCGGCCGGTTAGCAGCTAACTAGTCCGTATATGTCTAACCGCCATAGCAGCTGCAATGCTGGTTGGTGGCTGGAGTCGCTCTGTCAGATCGATATAAAAATATGTTCCACCGGGGTTTATAGTCGATGCATCTGGTAGGCAGTTCCCTGCCAAGCCGGCGGATCTCCATCAACCCGGCCATTGGGTCTGGCAACCAGCAGTATCAATGACAAAGACGTTAGCCGTTCTTTAACCGGGATGACATGATCCAGGGAAGAGACAGGGGAGGGTACGATCCCAGCTATCCACATCGAGCCACTCGGCTGTGCGTTAGCAGGTCATCAACCTCCCCAGCTCAAGCAGTCATTTGTTTTGTACCGGAACAGCGACAAACAAATGCACTAGTAATGTACCCCACTCAGTAACGATAGCTGGGCAGACTTTAGTCATACAGAGCCAAACTTACACTATCATAGCTTTCAGCCCTGTAGTGCTAAAATGCCCATGGGGAATTCAATTGTCACGCTCGTTCAATCCTGAAGGGAGCTATTTCCTGTTTGGAATGATTCACAAATCCCTGTTGCTCGTATCCAACTGATTTTTTGACTCCTCAAAGATGACTGTGACGGTCGGCACAGCATTCTCCGACCAAACGCATTTAGTCAAATGTGGGTGGGTGTATCAGGGAGAGTAAGATGGCAATCGCGATGTGAAGCAACACTAGCCTGGCGACAGTCATCTCGAAGGGCGTGCTTGACTCGTAATTTTGTGGCAGCAACTCGATCCATTGCATTTCTTCGTTCTTGACAGTTGTCCGGCTGAACTGCACTCTCCTTGGGAGCAAATCCCATCGGCGGTAACCATACCGTACCCACAAATTGTCTGACGCCTGCCATCATCTCGCACCTGTGCTGTGTGAGAGGGTATCAAAATGTTCATGTGTTCATTTGTGGTCCACCGCGAGGCATCTGTCGATTGTGTCCCCGTGGTCCCTGCGTCCAACGTTCACGAAGAATTGAGGGAGGCTGTATTTGGGCCGAAAAGCCGGGCGGTCCCGCCCACACGAAGATTTCGAGTATGTGAGAGAGTTAGAACGAAGAACGCAGTAATATCGTCGCCCTTGGGAAGCTTTAGCTGGGATTCTGGCTCACAATCAACTCCACCGGACATCATACTGCCCATAGATATTAAATGAGTCGAGGTCAGCCCCTACCGCCGTGAGGTGCTTGTCATGAGTAACATCCCGGGATAGTTGTACGCCGAACCTTGAACCCCTGTCACCGCGCTTTCGGGCTGCAAGTAGCCACGAGAAGAAGGAAAATGAAGAGAAACAGGAGGCCCCAGGTGGAGCCCGTCCCGCTGGTGGGTGATATGGGCATGAAAAGAATGTCCGCTGGTGAAAAGCCCAGGGAGCTTGCACCGCGACGGATACGAAGGGACCCTCAACTCTCCAATCACGAGCCATCGTTGGGGAAAAGGAGATATGCTCGACCCCTTTCAATAGTCCACTGCGCCTCAAGCCAGTGAACAACCCATTGGACATGCACGGGCTTAAGTGTTCTTTCCATTGGACGATCGCCTGCCGATTCTTGTTTATAGAAGCTGCTGAGAAGCTTTATTTCTCGAGGCTGATGTCTAGTCTGACGGCGAGCTTTCCCTGCTTTTCGTGAAGCTTTCGTTTGGAGAGCAGGAGGCGTGAAGCATCGTGGAAGACACTGCAAGCTTCTGCTTTTGACTGAGTGAGCAGAGGAAGATGCCCGAACTCACTCTGTGCTGTAATTGACTGCAGCAACCCATTTCCAGGGAACCACCTCACTGTGCTTCAAGACCTGAGTGCTGATCGTTGGCAGGACCTCTTTTGTTCCAATTAGATCCTCCGTCGTCGACTCTGCCCGTCAATGGTCCTCGTCTTATGCTTTCTTTATCATCTCTCATCCTCTGGATGTGACAGGACAGCTGCCAAACAGCAGGGGCTATAACGCGCAATGGTCTGAATCAACACAACCATCGGCTCACGTGGGCCTCGAAGGCCGAAGTCTATGCGTCCGCTTCATAAGCCGACGAGTTCATCAGAATTTCGGTCGATATTTGCACATGAACATGACCATATACCAAACACAACTCCGAGATGAGAAAGAGGAGGTCGTGGTCTACAGTGCGCCTAATGCAGAAACCTCTTATTTCCTGTGGCCCCTCTAAACCCATATCTAGGGTCAAAGGCACAAACAGACGACTCTCTCACGTGGCATAATCGACGACACCAAGTTTACCGATCTCTTCGAACGATGTTATCTATTTGGCGCGTGCAGAGCCCTAAGATGGTGTTTTCAGCTGACCAGGCCAAAACCATATACGAAACTTTTCGGAGTCATCGGCGAAATTGATCCTGTGGTCAAGAGCAGGAGAAGAACAATCAAGAACTCGTGGGGGAAGCAGATGATACGGCTCGTATCGGGCCTCCGCCATGATTTCTTTGGCCTTTGTGCAGAACTCATGCGCCAATTGGGTCAATCAGGTCGAATTAGTTGAGGAACGAGATGAATTGCTCGTACACACAAAACTTGAACCTTGATGACACGGACCAGGTGATAACAAAGGCACCGCGCAAAAATACAGTGCTCACAGTTGAGTTTCTGATCCAGTTTGAACATTCAAGTCAAGCGTGAATGTCTTTTGATATACACCACAAGTGGCGAATCAGGCGCGGGTGTGACAAACTTTCTTGCTGCGATCCTCCATTTTGTTGGTGATAAAATGATGTGAAAATATTCGCAGACATTAAAAGGGCTTCGAGTACTGGGAAATGGATGAATTCAAGTGGAAAATCCGAAACTCTTTTCGACAAGGTCAGATGGCGAGTTGGGCAAGGCCCGTTGGACAAAAACCCTGCATTTTAGGCAATGAAATCCGTGTTCTCGAGCATGGACATGACAAGAGCTCTCCCAGAAGGTGACAATATCTCAGAGTAAGCCAGCCCTAGGCAATTAGAAGGCCTCCAAAGTTTGTGATTAAAATCGGTAACAGTCGCAGCTCAGCATATTATGCTCGACTTCTGTACTCGGTATAGCCCGGGTCGTATCGCATAATAGATCATGAACCTGCACCCCATAGGGGTATTCGAGCAGAAAATTGAGTGGTTCCTTGGACAAGATATCGTGGTTGAGGGGTTTGGGTATTCGAGATTGGGATGTTCCTTCCATAGCGCGTAGGCACGGTCACTGACGGCACTGGAGGCAACAAAGGACTATTCGCGGGCTCTGGGCTGTCGAACCATGTCGATCTTGCAGGGGATATTCCGGTCCACCGTTGAGGCGAGACTGACCACGCATAATTCCCAATCGTCGATCTCGAGGTCCTAGGCGAGCGAGGCAGCGACGAACCTGCCGTCAGCTTGTCACTCCTTCCGAAACTGCCAGTAGGAGGCTTCTCAGAGTATGCCATAGTGCTCAGAGCCTGTTCCCTCTTTTTCAAAGTGCCTTGTGCCCGAGTCGGAGTCTCACCAGATCTATTTACTGCATCTCCGAATGCTATGGACTGGTGCGAATGGGTAGTAGCTGACCTTCGTTTGAATGGTGTTCCAGTACTGTCATGGATGGTATCTGCGTAGTGGCCACCATCGCTAAGTGACCAGACGCTTGGCTGACCGTCCGGTGGCGGCAGTAATTTCGGGCTTGAGCGATCCATGAGCCTGGGCCAACCTGATGATGTTCGTTCCCTGGGTGGATCCGGTGCTCTCCTTTTTGCTGGTACGAGCGATCTCGGAAGACTCCTGCTCGCTGTATCCCCGACTCCCTGCAACGTTCTGGTCGGGCTTTTAGGGTCGTTCTTCGAAGCGTTGTTGTA
This sequence comes from Fonsecaea erecta, assembly GCF_001651985.1. Taxonomy (NCBI): domain Eukaryota; kingdom Fungi; phylum Ascomycota; class Eurotiomycetes; order Chaetothyriales; family Herpotrichiellaceae; genus Fonsecaea; species Fonsecaea erecta. Next base: position 985,581 of record NW_017387253.1, on the reverse strand, counting down.
TAGTGATATGTCGCACAGCCTCTCGTCGAAGTGACCTTCCATTGGACTGAGTTGTGACAGAAAATCCGTCTCGGAACGATCGCAATTTATTGGAGATGGTATAAAGATGGAAGTGTTCACGGCAGTAGGGACATGATCGGGCGATCCAAAAGTTCTGGGGGGGGAGACCCATTGCTCTGGCTCAACCCAGCCGCTGGCACTGCCCCGGGGAGAACATGACGACTTGTTGATGGTTGAAGTTGCATCAAGCCGACCCTTGACGAAGTCTGGTGGGCCTTGGCCAATTCGAAAGCGGAAGCTATCCTGAATCTGGCCAAATTCCTCTGGAAATACATATCTCATCCACGCTTCCTCATTTGTATCAATGTTTCGTCCCGAGTTGGATGCGATTGTCCTCACCGAGGCACTTGTCTGACCACCCTGTTCGCCGTTATGAAAAGTGAGTGGAACTCTAGGGTAGCGATCTGGAAGCCTGATCGAGGCATCTTCGACGTTCTGAAAGGCAACAGGGTATCCTGTCTCGCTGGTTGTGTTGTTGGAGGTTTCTTCTGCTCGTGTTGGTTGTTCTTTTGTGATATACGTGATTAAGTCTCCAGGAGTCCTGGTGACAGGATGATGCTGTCCGTGAGACCCATTCCCTTTTGAACTGGAAACGTTTCCACGCTTAGAAAGATTCGTATCGTGGGTAAAACCAACGGTGATGTTGTTAGAACAGCACAGCGCATTAACTGTATTGCCTTGTCTCATATCATTAGCAGCGGAGGAAGATTTCCTTGTCCGCCGACTTTTCCACTCGAGGTCCTCCACAGTCCGCTCTAACTTCACTTGGTCGTCCAACGTAAATTGTGGGTACGGTGCCAGCTCAGCATCAGCAACCATATCATGTATATATGTCACGTCTGAGTTGGCGTGTATGCTTCCCTCAACTAAAGATTGACTCGGCACAGGAGGGTGGTTGGGGTGTAGGGCTGGCTTGGGAGAGGTTGATGGACTCGATTCCGTTCCTGGGCCGTCTCTCAGCAGCCCCACGGCAACAGCGCGGCGAAATATGTCTGGCAAAGCCTTTGTTGAGGCTCGCGACGAGAGATGGTCGTGAGAACCATCGGGAACAGTAAGTGCTTCGTCCTGTTGACGCGAGGCGTGCTTACAGTGGACGTCCACTTGAGTACCCAAAGGCCTTGATAATGCCCCACTGGAGGAAGGATTCGAAATCGGAATACCGCTTTGAATTCCTGACCGGGCGTATCCGCGGACTTTGTCCCAGGATTCCAGACCAAGTGCAACAGCTTCATCTAGGGTGAGGAGATCGTTTTCCTCCGCGAAGTCAAGCTCAGCCGTGTTACCTCTGCCTGCCCCGCGGGCATGAGCTTGGATTTTATCACAGCCGCCAATTCTCTGCATCTCTTTCCTCATGTTGCGTGTTTCCTTTTGGTCCCAACTATTTTCGATAGGAACTACTGCATCTGTAGCTCTTTCTGCCGCGTGAGTAGGCTCTTCGCGGACAAGAGTGCTGGCAGTGGTTTGAGTATTATGTATATTGGACCCTATCCTCAGGCTGATCTCTTCCGTACGCAAAGACGGAGCCTGAACTGCTGGCCGTGTTGAGCGCGCCCGTCTCTGATCTGAGTTCTTCAGGGACACTAGGTGTCCTTGTTTGAACAGTGCAACCTTACGTCGACGACCTAGTCCTTCCATATCGTTCCGCGTACGTCGAGGAAAGTTCAGAGGGCGTGTGTGGGAGAGACCAACCCAGTCAGATTTGTCTAGCAGAGCTTTGCGGGCGTCTTCAAGGACGTTGGCACTTCCATTCTGCCTGCACGCATGATTAGCACCGGGTTCAACGACACGTTCGGTGGTTCCTTGCCTGCTGTATCCCCCATCATCAGAGGCTTGACGTGGCACTTGTCTATCCAGAGGCTGGAGACCGTTCGTGCCGGGGAATTGCTGACTATCAATTGCCCTTGAGTGATCCGGATTGAAGCCATGCGCTGAGTGACCGCTGGCACTTCCCTTCCCAGAGAATTGCTGTGTCGTCGAAGGAAATTTGTGCTGGAGAGTCCTGTGTATAGAGAATGCAGGGGACTGGGGTTGAGGACGGCGAGATGGAGATTTAAGTCTAGCCTTTGCAAAATTCTGCTTTTGTTTCTTGATAATTGTATTGGCATTAGCCTTGGAGTGACGTTGTAAACTGCCACCAGTCCAATTCATCTCAAGCCGCTGAGGTCAAAACAGTAGAAGAGAAATGTATCGGGTACATCAGACCGAGGAAACGGGTGGTAGCATCATGGTTGCACGGCGCTACGAGCAGTCACGAAGAGTGATAGACGTTTGTTGACCTGCGGCACCAGGTCTGTAGGCGGCGCTATTCTTTAAGATTTCCGTCTTCTGCACTGCGCTGCATCATCGTGACTTCCACTTTGACTGCAGATCTGACTGAGCCTCGTAAAGGCACCTGGCAGTAACATGCCGACAACCTCCTGGATAAAGATCAAACCCTCAAAAGGTTCGGATAATTTCGACCAGTTCGACATAATACGTTTGAGACTGATGACCATCACCCCTTCCCGATTTTAAATTGACCCAGATCTTGTGCTAGGCGTAACTGCCATCTCGGTGACCGTAGCACGACACCGTGCAAATCAATTTGCTCCATCCGTCATGACTGGTCCCAGTTTCAATGGCTGGGCGTGCCAGCTTGTAGGCAACTGTCGCAAGTAGCAAACATGCCAAGCCGTCAACGTCACAAACACGTGAGATCGACATTTTCTTCAATTTTCACAAAGCTCAGTCAAGGAACCATAAAGTACATTTGTTTCCCACGGGGATTGAATACTGGAGTTGAGGAAACCCGCTGCAGATGCGTTGAGATTTCTTTCTAGAGCTCTAACCCTCTACCTCCCATTTCAGTAAGATGGTTGTGACAATGTAAACGGAAATTTGCCAAAGTCTATGTCTTGACAATGCTCTCTACAGGGTCTTTACTCGAGGTATGTGATCAGTTTTCCTCGAATGAATTGCGGCCCCAACACTGTTCCTGTTGTGATGAAAACCCATATCCAAAAGCATAGTTCAACTGAGACGTCACGTCTTTGAACGAGAACAATTCCATCTTTCAATCTTCTGAACCCAGCCGAGCAGCCTCACTTCTGATGACACTCCAGCAATCTGATGACTATTTTGCTAACAACGTCATCTACGCAGGTACATCGCTGTGATTTTCGAGAGGTGTTCTTCCGTGTTTCCGCATTTAGCTTTGGATACCGCAAGTATGGGCAAAAGGCCGATGGGCCGTGTCTTCTTGGTCGAGGCCGACCATAAGCGATCGCCTCGCGCCATGATGATCATCGATCTATTTAGAATGTCGCTCTGCCTGAGGTCGCCGTCTCCGACAAGACTAATCAGTCTACATTGCTGTTTTACTATTTTCAACCGCCGCACGCTTTCCTCCCAAGCTTTCTGGAACGGTGTAGCACAGGTGCTTGAGCCAATCAAAGATTTGCAACTTCGACGGTAGGCTGGTCAGTACGTAAGATCACGTGGACCAAGTAGTTCAACATTGTTCTCTCTTGAACCAAAGTTCCTCAAGATGCCAGCAGCACAACTTCAAGGTGAGGCCAATTCGACGACCAATAGCCTCCACTGCAGAGCAAGAAACTTGGGGAAGGTTACACAAGGTCCGTGCTTTGCTCCATTGTGTAACGTGAGGCCTTCTGGACCTCGGCTTCAGCGATGCAGACGTGTCAGGAAACCAGTCCAGACTCTCTGCGGTTGACGCACGGTACTCTCTCTTTTGCCCGTATAATTGGCGACGAGTTGTTGCGTGCTGAAATGCAAAGCTGACATTCCCTGCAATGCGAGTGCGAGTGCGAGACACAAGACTAGATTGTTGGTGCTGAAGGGTGCCACGTCAGGTTTCCGTGTCCTGCACTCTGCAGAGACCCATGTTGCTGTCACACCAGTCGAGATGGTTGGAACAGTTGGAATAGTTGAGCCATGGCATGGCAGGAGGCAGCGCCGTGGGGACATTGAGGCCAACATGGCGGAGCCAAGTGCTGGCCGGCGAATAAAGATGCCCCTGGTGATCATGGCCCCATTTGTCGGTAAGAGGGTTGGAGCCACTCAGATCAAGCTTAGTGGAGCTCGTCTCACCGCTAGACGTTGGTTGAGCCAATGACCACATTCCTAACTCCACTGGTGACGTCGACAGTGCCCTGGTAGGTGGCATTGGGGAGGGAAATGGCTGCAGCCGTAACGGTTAGCGCCGGTCCGTGCTGGCAAGTTCCAGGTTGGCGGGTGGCAGGTGGCCAGGTGGCCCGGAATGTGCGCAGAACAACTTCACTCCACCTTCGCAGGGCAACATGCAGGAGCGGGACGTGCAGCAGCTTTGCATCAAGCTGCGACAACAATGCTGCAACTTGGTCCTATTGCTGGCTCCGTGTGATGGATTTCTAGCTCTGTGCGACCAACCAAAGGTCTCAATGCATCCAATGCGAGGCGCCTTGATTCGGTCACCGCCCACTTTTTCCCACTTCCTCGCCCACTTTCGCTCACCTCACTTCTCTTCCTCTCATCCGCCTCGCCTTTATAACTTCCCTTACACCCTCCTCTTGACCTCTTTTTCTCTTTACTCTCTCACCTTCCTGCCAACTCTTATTACAACCCGTGACCAAGAAGACCATCGATAAGATACACATCTAACATCATCTCACATCACCTTGGACAATTCCTAACCACAACTCTATCAATTGGCCAACCCGGATTTATTGCTTTTGTCATCCACAGGAGAACCCAAGCCGGACATTCCCAGGAATCGCTTTCTTTGCTTTTTTCTTCTCTGCATTGCCAGGATAAAACTTACCCGGGAATTCGAGCATCGACAATTTTTTAGCTTGACACAAGCCAGCTTCGCATCGTGGTGTTGAGGTACTACAAGAATTTCTTTCCTTTCCCTCTACGTCGGCGCCCGTGTTTTTTCCTTCACCTCTGCATTTGTTCCCAAAGGAGCCTCGACACCGCCCGACCTGTTTCGGGACTTTGTGTCCCAAGTCCTTGTGGCTTTCTGCCCAAGGTTATCTGTGCTACAAGGATACGTTGACTATGTCACGCTTCCGCGCACATGAAATGAAATGAAATGAAACAAAAGACCCTGGAGCCAAGCAATTTTCCGTGGACACCCTTGGATGAAGCCATTATTATTGCCCTGGACACATGTTATTACCCTGGAAATTCCCGAGGAATTGGCCGTTCGCGAAAGGAAATGCTACCCTGGATTGCATCTTATGCTATTTGACCATGGACTCGTTTATGTTCTGAAATCTACAACAAACATACAACAACTGCGTGATCGACCTAGCTGTCCCGGCGCAGACTCTGCATTCCGACAATACCGCCATACCACAAGTGCCCTGGATGCCGTCTAATGATGCCGCCATAATGAGGATTACGGCGAATGGTTTACATTTTGCTTGACACACCTATCATCGCTCACATCCGATGGAAGGATCGCCCAGGAAATTTGCACCAGGACCGGACTTTGATACTCTACATCGCGACATTGCTGCTTTCCACCCGACTTAGAATGCTTGATCGTTCAAATGGAACCGAGGCCCATCGACTTGATCGCCGACTGTGTCTGCTGTCTCATGCTATGTCATTCTCGCTATCCTGGACCTCATATCTTGTCAGAAGGCTCGCTCCTCGCCAAGCTACCGGATCTTGTCAACAACCCGCCTTGCTATCTCGGCACTGATAGCTCTGACATCTACCCTCTGGGCCTACCTGAAATTGCCGACATTCCCAGGCCCTTGACCGACTCCCCTCCCTCTCGGACAAACCCCAAACCGCCTATATTTTCATTTGATAATGCTGTGTTTTTGGTGTTGCTTGGATGTTTGCGTGCATGATGGGGGCGAGTACTAACTTTTCTTCGCGCTGGCAGAAAACCATTTTGCCCAACAATGACTTCGACATTGACCAGGAGAAATCCACTACTGGCCACTCTTACTCCAGGATCTCAAAGCCGCGTGCCGAGGACCATGCCTGTGACTTATCCGGATACTGTCCCGTTTAGTTCTGCCTCCATGGCCGGTGGAATCTCCAACACACACTTTGCTTTGACTTCTGCCTCTCCTGGATCGCGCCGGTGTCACGGGACCACACCGAGCGCCTTCCCCTCTGGACAATACCCTCACAGTGATGACTTCTTCTTGTCAGCGTCTTCCGCAATGACCTATGCTTCCATGACCGCATCTGACGGTGCATTTGTCGTACCCGTGATGTCGAGCTTGAGTGGCTTTGATGCCGATCCAACCTCTGAATTCCTGACAGAGGAGGCTTTCTCAGGCGACAATTCTGCAGACTTGAACCTCGTGTCATCGTCGCAATATCCGGGACAAGACCAGCCAGAGGACCTGATGATCTCCGGTTACATGCCCTTGGACACTTCGCCACTGTACCATCATGGAATGATGAACAACTTCAGCTCGCAGAACTTCTCAGTCCAGAGACTGCCAACACCCCCTCCAGAGGATTATGTCCGTGATTGTCTCTCCGCCCAGACCTTGCATGAGAAGCCGTGCCCGGATGCCCAGGACTCCGCTTTTTACGGGACCAACCCCGTCTCAAAGGGATTGCCAGACAGGTCAGATTCCCTCCTTCCACGCACCTCGTCCGTCACTAACCCGAGTCGTCGTCAACAGCCTCAAGGGACGCACAGTGTTTCGACCCAGGCCCATTCGATCTGCATCAGAACGGAATGGCGTCGTTGACCCAAGTGTTTCGTGTATCATCCCTGCTGAGACCCGGAGCCCCAAGGAGGAACAGTCAGACCGAGAAAAGGCCAGGAGTGGACCGCTCTACGAAGCCAGGCCCGACAAAAGTGGACACTATCATTGCCCCATGTTCGAGAAGCTCAAGTGCAACCACCAACCCACCAAGCAGAAATGCATCTACAAGTAGGTCACATATGCTCCATCCACGCTGAAGTCTTTCTAATACTCGCCCCTTCCTCCAGCAAATACGTGGACTCCCATTTGAGGCCGTACCGCTGCCGTTTTACAGATCGACCAGAATGCGAGGATCTCAGGTTTTCTTCTAATGCATGCCTCCTGCGTCACGAAAGAGAGGCCCATGGAGAACACAACCACGGAGTGAACCCCTACTTGTGCAAATTCCCGGACTGTGACCGTGCTCGAGAGGGCAATGGATTTCCTCGCCGATGGAATCAGCGTGACCATATGAAACGAGTCCACCAATACGAAGAACCTGAGCCTCTTCCCAAGAAGAGTTCAGCCGCTCAAAGTCAGAACAAGAGGAAGAAGCCGACATCTGTCCCCATGAGGAGGTCCAACTCCTCCACACTGTCCAAGGCTCATGCGATGGCGAATGCTGCCATCCAAGCCCAGACCTACGGCCAGGCTATTTCCCGGGCCCAGTACGTCGCTCCAGGCGCGTATACCATCCAGACTCAGGATTATGAGGCAATGATGCCACAAACAGTGTCGATGGACGACGTCCAGTTCTCTCCCAGGCCTGCCATCTCCAGGATAAGCCGGGTGTCACCACCATATGCCGGGGTCTATCCTTCATGAGTTTCTTTCTTTTGTTCATCCTTAACTCGACGAAACGACTGAAGTGATATGTACCCTGTGTCACCTACCACCTAAAGAATACTGGACGTTTTCACCACTCTTCTGAACTTGCATTGTACCTGCCATGGAGCCAGCCCTCCACTGTATTGCAGAGCAGCGATACTAGAGGTGACACAGAACAATCGTGCTGCGGTGTGGTTGAAATGTAGCCGCAATTCTACCAGATGATGGGATGCGCGTTTCAAGACTCTTCAGCCAGGTACGACCAAGCCACAGGACAATTATTTTCCTCCGCAGAAGAAAGGGAATTCTCGGAGGCTGTTGTTTTATTTCCCAGGACTGGCCGACATATCTACCGAAGGAGTTATTTTCCCCGGGATTCATTTCCAGGACAGGCCAATCTGCTTTGTGACAAATCTTCCGACATGTTCCAACGATCAACCAGAGGTGGTTGACACCCCTATCCAATCTTACACCACTCGTCTAGAGGCATTCAGTGGAGGGCAAAGGGATAGATAGAGATTTCTTGACAGCAGTGTCAGTACTAATCGCTGTGAATGTACTGTACGCACAACAATGTAGCTAGTTTTCAGGGCTTCCCTCAGAAGGATACCAAAATTGGGCGATTTGAGCAGAGGATCTTGTACGTGGTACATATTATTACATGTTACATAGCCATGGTGGCGCCCTCCAAGAAACCCCACCATGAAATCAAAACCAAAATTTGACCTTGACATTCTGCTCCAACTTGCGGTCGCATGAACGACGTTATGCCGGTGAGTCCACCATTCTTGCACCTGGGATATCCTCTTCACAACTATTGACTCTCCCATAGCTCATCATAATAACAGGCTTTCCCTGCTCAGGCAAAACGTACCGCGCTCAGCAAATCGCTTCGTCGCTGGCCAGTTTTGTCACACCATCCCCCAATGAACCCTCAATATCAAAAAGGACTATCCAGGTTGTCCGTTCACGCCACGCATCATCCAATGACCCAGACAGCTCAGAATCCATAGAAAGAACCACCCTCCGAGACCAGATCTACAATAGCGCATCCCACGAAAAGACCGCCAGGGCGGAGGAATTCTCAGCAATCAAGCGCGCTCTTTCAAAAGACAATGTCGTGATCGCCGATGGATTGAACTACATCAAAGGCTATAGATACCAGTTGTGGTGTGAGGCCAAAGCGGTGGGAACGAGATGTTGCGTGGTCCATGTGGCGGCGCAGGAGGATGAGTGCCAGAAGTGGAATCGGGAGCGACTGAGAGCTTGGGGTCGGGAAGAGGATGGTAACAATACTGGCGGTGGAGAAGAGAACGGGAATGTGACTGTCAAGGACGAGCGAAGGCAGCACAACCAAGGGGAAAGCGTCCTGGGCCATCTGATCCCGGAAAGCCACACTGCCATCTACGGTGACCGGGTCTTGGAGGATACACCTCGCACCAGATCACGCTCTCCCAGGTTGGGCGGGTTGAACCATGGCGACAGCGATGATACAGTGCCTCGGACGTCTGCAGATGACACAATGACTCTCAAGTCCCTATACATCCACCGAACGGATGCAGAGCCTCCCTCGTCCACGGAGCCAAAACCAGGACCAGACTTTGCGCCGCTGCCGACGACTTCGTCGCCCTCGATTCCCATACCACCGCCAACCTCCTCTCCTCCCTACTCGTCGTCGACTCTCATGTCCCTGATGATGCGCTATGAACCCCCCTCTCCCTTCTCCCGCTGGGACACTCCTCTCTTTACCGTTCCTTCGTCCGACGCGGCTCCTCCGATACAGGAAATCTGGAACGCCATCTACCCGCCTCCTCCCAGACCGACCAGCAAGAAAGCCCTGAGTCAACTTCCTCCATCCCAAAGACTCGGCTCTGCCGGGAACGGAAATGCAAAGCCCGCAGCGTCCACGTCCTCGTCCCCGTCCACCCCAATCCCGATGCGGGAAAAGTCGGACGTGGTGAAACCTCACGCTGCCACCGTGCTCCCCCGAGCCACCGCCGCGGATGCCCTCCAAACTCTCGAGTCCGCCACCATGGACGTGGTGAGACACCTGCTCGCCCAGTCTCGTGAACAGAACCTATCCCAGACCGGCGATGGTGGCGACGTGCTCGTCTCCATCCCCCTTCCGGCGGCACCAAGCAGTTCTTTGAGGCCAGGTGACCCTGCACCCGCCGCGTCGCCGGCGACGGTCGATACAACCATCCACGTCCCGTCCGGCGTCCATCTTTCACAGCCCATGCTCCAGCGTCTGCGGAGGAAATTCACACAGATTCAGAGAGGAGGCATTGCCCACGGACAGGGCTACCTCAGCGGACGGAGGCAGATCATCGAAGGGTTCATCGAGTTCCTTGCCGCCGAGTGGACGGAAGACTAAATTAGAGAGGAGAGAAAAGAAGAGAAGAGACAAGCCAAAGAGGGGAATCCACTGGCGATAACAATACATCCGTAGGACAAAAGAATGAGGAGGGCGATTCCCGGTCCAGGCTACTTACTACACTGCCTCCTTTTGTAATAACGAAGTATACCTGTGTCGACCCCAGCCAGGATTTGGGAGTAGGACATGTTTGGGCTAGGACCAGAGCCGCACAGGCGGAGGAAGCCCGAATATGGGGACACGGACGTATCATCAAGACTGAATGAAGGAAGGGATCTAGGTATCCATCCATCCATGTTAGTGCAGACCTCGACGATGATGGTAGAAAGAGCGAAGAGCCGAGAGGGCAAAAAGACCCTATTTCCCCGAGGGTCAAGAACCAATGGAAACCCCAAATCAGTCACAATTGAAGAAGCAGAAAGGCGAGAGAAGTTGGCCCAAGAAAGGAAGTGGAAAGTCGTCCTCAATTCATGTTCCTGTTCCTGTTCCTGTTTCCCATTCCCTGTGCCGTTCCCAACCACCCAACCGTCCGTCCGTCCATCCGGTCTTGTTTAGAATCATTCCTGATCCGGGAAGCGAACGGCGGGAGCCCAAAAACAGTGCGCAGCGTAACTGCAATCTCTGATAGCGGGTTGAACCCTGAAAAGGCAAAGGGGAATCTATACTCTCCAAAGGGACGAGATCTTCGTGAAAACACCCTCCCTCCCGCTCTCTCCGGGTTATGGTCCCCAGCACGTCCTCCGTCCACGGAAGCGAAAAGTCCATAAGTTCTCCCCAAAAAAGCCATTCCGAGTGTACCGACGAGAATGAAACAGGAAACTCCACAACCCAGCGCACTCCAGAAGTGTTTCGTTGATGCATTCTTCAACTCCAATTCACCACATCAAATGCATGTATTGCTTCACTTCGCTCATCTAACAAAGAAAGCAGAAAGGGGGGAAAGAACAACCGAAATCTTTTCACAAGGTAAGAGAGAGAGCACTGAGCTCACAACGAGTCTCCTCTATGCCTTTTTTTGAGCCCGTTGCAAGGAGAGGTCCCTTGATATGACTGTCAAGAAGCATACACGAAACCCTCCCCACAGACGGACTGTGAATTATCCATTAAGCCCTCAATGGGCGTTATGCGATTGCGTCGATATTCGAAAAGCATGGCCACAAACGTTCTGGGGGTATCGACCCAAAAGAACAATGATAAAAGTCCGATCGTAGCGATAAGAGTAAACTGCGAGAGTTGAGAAGCGAACCGAGTCAACGGGCGGCTTGCAAACATGACAATGTCGTAAATGTGGAGATAACTGACGTAACAAGATCAAGGTTCGTGTGGAGAGTTGCATCGGGAGTTGGAAGAGCAACTGTCGTGGTCCTTGGTCCGCATTGTATTCGGAAGGTGATAATGCTAGATCAAACATCGCTTGCGCGGTGATGAATTCCAGGTGGTCTCCGGGGCGAATGGCCTGTTGAGTGACATGGTTTGGTGGGTGTCAACATGCGTGTTGTGGTCAATCACATGTCAAAGTCAAAGTGTCCTCGGCAAATCCATTTTCTCCCGAGAAGCCATCTTGTGGCAAAGAAGTCGTATCTGATAAAGCAAAATGAGTCGCCTGAGAAAAAATGCATGGACAGTCGCAGGACGCTATAGAAAGGCCTTTTTAAAGGGAGACATCGCCCAAGTCTCGCATTAAACAAGCCATCTGTGCACGTTTTGCCGCCTCGGCCAGAAAATCAGGCGGCAATTGCCCGGGACCCATGGTTTGTGGGTATGCAGGATGCTCCTTGGACATCGAATTTGTGTGAGGATGCAGATGATGCTGCTGCTCTTGTTGATGCGCTTGAGCTTGTTGGTCTCCGAACGGCTGTCCGCTCTGATACCCGGGATGCATTTGCTGCGAGGCATATGTGTTAGGCTGTGAGTAGTGCCCGCTGAAGAATGGACCCATGTGCGCAGCCGAAGGCGAAGGCAACGGGGCGTGAATGTGAGGGTGTCCTTGCTGTTGGTGAGGCATAAAGTGCGATTGTATCTGAATGCGATGCTGTTGGGGCTGTTGTGGAGTAGGTGGTGGTGGGGGAGGCTGTAGAGTGTCACTGACGGGACTTGGATGAGAACTCGTCGAGGCACTCGAGGGCTGCGAAAAGCTGTTCGGCAAGGTGGTAGCAGAACGACCACCGCTCCTTTGCTGGAATTGCTCTTGTTGTGAATGTGGTGATAATCGGGCACTTCTGCGCAGATGGTTGCTCATTTTGAACCTCAACCCGCGGCCGCAGGTCGAAGGATCTCGTGTTTCAAAGAGTACGTAGGCGCTGAACAAGGCGGCTTTGTCTCAACTTAGATTATGTCCTTCTTTTTCCAACACAGCGCGCGGCTAGAGGTGCTCCTGCGACAAAGAAACCGTAGGTAGGTCGGCGACGGTTGCAGGTTGAATTTGTTCGTGGTTGGGCTGAGGGCGGGATCAGGCGCAAAGAGGAACACGAGGTACGTAACAAGGGAAAAAAGAGTCTCAACTGAGTGTAACAGTGATCTCGCCGCAAGAAAAGCCGGGGGACGGAAGACTAGTGCGGGCGTTCGATTGGGAATTTGGAGAGCCAGGCACCTCGAATTGTCGATTTTCTCCAAGTTTTTTCGCCTTGCGCTTCCTGGCGAGGGCTGGGAGACGGACCGTCGAGGCAGCTGGAGGGGATTGTCTGACCACCCCGGGGGCGAAGGCGGTACTTTACAGTCACAGGAATCGAAGGCGAGCCTGACTCAGGCCGCGGTTGGCTGGTGAGATAGGCAGTTCGTGGGGGGTGGAACAAGAACAAGACGGTGGAAGTCTGCCGCTTCTCGAGCCTGGCAAGAGTCTGGAGTGATTGCGGGGCGCTTTCAATTGGATGACATGGGGGCACGTTCTCCCGGGCTGATCTGTGGGGGGGACCCTGGTCGATGGACGGGGCGGCCACACAAGAGGAAGGTCTTGAGTACGAGATCGAAGATAGAGGGTTTAGATCAGGGGAAGAGAGGAAAATGGATGAAGAGTGATGATGGAAGGTGAGTAAATTCGACACGACTGAGATGAAAGCAGCGCAGGCGGCAAATGGGAAGAAACCATCGGAATGACGGGATCACGGGACCACTGTAGACAACGGGCAGATGCGGAATCATTGTCCATGGGACGCCGACAATCTGCCGGCCAGCTGTGGTATTTATCATCTGTACGAGGTACCGACTTCCTACGGTAGTGACTAAAAGCACCACAAAGCCCTGATCTGTAGGTATCCTTTCCGGTAGGTGTCTTGAACTCTTGAAGGGCATTTACCGAGGTCATCTAGCCAACGGAACATGTACCGTAACTTATCACTCCCGCTTTATCATTGCACCGGAGAGCGATTGGCCACGGGCTTCGTGAACGCCGAAACAGCTACAGGTCAGTCTTCAGGATGAAATTAAATAACTCCACACCCGGCGGCTGTAAGGGTTGGGTGTCTGTGTTGATAAAGAGAAACAAAAAGACGGACAGCCGAGCTTGTGTCAATGACCTGACTCAGGCCACCACCGTCGACCTCCCGCTGTATCGTGGAACCGGATCTTTTATCACATCATCGTCCTGCAGGATCCGGGCCAGTTGTGCATTAGTGATGTAGCACGCATTGGGACGCTATCCGCCTATCTGGCGTGCTCCTTGGCTTTTCTCCAATTCCAGTGAGATATCCGCTTGCAGGGAGAGAGAGGGAGAGAGCCAGTCTTGGTCCGGAGATATGCATCGTCATCCGGTTCTTACCCAGCTGAGACCCGCACTTCTGTATCAAAAGCCCCTACAGCTCTTGTCCGGACGGGTGAAGACACGTGGTAGAGATCGATCCGGAGAATCTTGGTCAGGACATAGGATGCAGCTATCAAGTCGGTACCGTAAGTGAACTATTCCCACTGGGTAATACGTGTAGCTGGGATTGTTCCTTTGCATTGTTTATATATATCATGCTCCAAGCCGAAATAGCAGCTGAATCTGGTTTCCCGAGGAATAACACGGGATTTACGTGATCTAATTGGCATACCAGTGAAAGCACTCAGTTGGAGCTCATGGACGGTACTCGCCGCGAGAGACTATAAGACGAGTGCTTATTAGCCTAAGCTGTTGCTGTGGCTCGCATACATGGTGGGCACATGGGAAGAAAATCTCAAGAAAAAGCACTCAGGCCACAGGTGGCGTCAACCTGTGTTCGCAGGCATGTTTGAGAGGTCAGGCTTGAACCGGAACCTGGCTCCATCTTCCTTTGATCCATTGCAGATGCTACTTGTGCACGGAAAGCCGATCTGACACCATTTCTACCAGTCAAAATGGCGGTGATAGAATCCAGCCCTCCGGAAAGGGCGGAAACGGGGGTTCATCGTGATCACCCAAGACAAATCTCGAACTGAAGGCCGGGGGAAGCCACTCCAGTTGCTCGATAGAGTTCTGAACGGTCTTTGTAGCAGCCGAGTCCATTATGGATCATTTTGGGAGACCCAAGGCAGCCATTGAAGCTCCAAACCTGCAAAGCTTCCTCTGCCGACAGCTCGCAACGGCACGGCGATAATGTGGACATGATACCATGGAGGACTCTAATCGCATCTTGACATCTAATAATAATTCGGTGGCGCAGAGCTCAACTGGCGAGCTACGGCGGACTGTTGGATGTGCGAAGCGCCGCTTGGAGAAAAAATGACCTTCTGTGCTTCTCTGCTCATTGGCAATACTGATGAGCTGCGTGCTGGTTCTGTCATATTTACCACGGAATATGATGGAGCGGGCCGAGGATGAGGACTCCTCCACACCGCTTGATTTGTTTCAAGAGCCTGCCGATTTCTACGAGCCAGAAAAGCCACCTACTTTCACCAACTACACCCTGAAAACCGGTCAGAGTATTACGCTTCGGCTTGTAGGCCATAGTCCTCTTTGGGTGTGATTCGGCCGTTTTATCTGGTGATGTCTTCGTTCCGCTAACCACTCGTCAAGGGACATTTGCTTTGGAATGCTGGTCAAGTCATATCCATGTATCTCGAGCAGAACACGAAAGAACTCGTACAGAACAAGACTGTCTTGGAGTTGGGTGCTGGGGCCGGTCTTCCTAGCCTAGTGGCTGCGATGTTGGGAGCTCGGAGAGTCGTGGTGACGGATTACCCAGACCAGGACTTGGTTGCGAACCTGCGTTACAACGTAGAGCATTGCTCAGCTCTACCCGACAAGTCAAAAATTGTCGCGGAAGGGTTCATTTGGGGCGGCCAGGTCGAGCCCCTGAAATCGCACATCCTCCCTGATGTTGATGGGTTTGATCTGTTGATTCTGGCCGACATTTTGTTCAACCACTCTGAGCACGCAAGGTTGCTAGCCACGGTCCGTGACTGCTTGAAAAAGACAAGCAACTCGGCCGCTCTGGTGTTTTTCACGCCTTATCGTCCTTGGTTGCTCGAGAAAGACCTCCAATTCTTTGAAATGGCTCGGGCTGACGGCTTTGTGGTCAACAAAATATTAGAACAGACCATGGATAAAGTCATGTTTGAGAACGATCCTGGAGATGAAGCACTCCGCAGAACCGTCTTCGGGTATGAAATCAAATGGAATTTGCCCTGACCTCTCGCTCCTCCCTGGTTTCAAGGAATCTGGATGGAAGGCGGAGTCCGTTGCGCCTGGCTGAACGGCGCAGCCGATTTCAAAGGGCTTCACGTCACTCCCAGGACCAAGGCTCCTCATCCTACCCACAGCATCTTACATCCGCTCTTACAACAGCGTCTAATTCCTCACAATCGTATCCAAGCGCTGTTGTCCCACTCTTTGAAGGTAATTGATATCCTGGCCACGAAGGCACATTCCAACTCCTTGGCTGCTCTGACGGGGGTTGACATTGTCGCAGTTTCCTATATCCTGCCGCTACACACTATCCCTAAATCATATTTGGGTCACCATGTCTGCAGAAGCGCCAGCCAAGCAGAGCTGGCTGAGTGTCATTGTTGGCTGCTGCGGAAGACGTCGGACAAAGAAGGCTGAGGAGAATGAGCCATCGTCGCAGCCAGCGGCAGGTAGGTAGAAGTTTTGTTTCTACCTTCTCATCCTTCGTCTCTCAATCATTCCCTTTCGTGAACATACGTCGAGGCATATTAGACAGCATGAGACTCCTCTGGCTAATCCTTATTCCAGGGAACACGATCGCTACGAGTTCGACTGCACAGACCTCAATTGTTCAGAATTCCAATGCGCGGGAGGAGGTCACAGCGGATGGAGACAAATGGGTGGTGCCGGGCGTTGGCAAATTTACCCATCGAGCTCTGTACACGTTTCAAGGACATTCGCTGCCTGATGGTCTCAAAAAGAGTAACTACAGTGTTTACTGCAAGAATGCGGGCGACATTCCCTTCAACGAGCGATATGACCCGGCGAACGTTCGCTGCTCCAGAGGACTCCTCCGCTTGACAGTTCCAGGAGGTCAGAAACCCTCGAAGCAGACTGGGTACGCGGTGAGCTGCGCAGAGGTGACGACCGTAGAGGAGAACATTCTGTACGGGAGCTTTCGAACCACTGCCGTCTTCAGCACAGAACCTGGCACCTGTCATGGTTTGTCTCCACCTCAGCTGCTCTGTTAGAGACCAGATGTTCTAACAACGACAGGCATCTTCTTCTACAAGAACGACACTCAGGAGTGTGACATCGAATACGTGACCGATCCGACCTCCTTATCAAACAACGGTCCCAACGCTCCAATACCCCTTTGGTACACGAACCAAGCCGTGGATCCCACAAAGATGGACAAATCATGCGAAAGCGGACCAGCCCCGTCTGATTGCACGACTCGCGCCCACGAGTATCGAATTGACTGGACCGCCGACTACACGGCTTTTTACATAGACGGCGTGTGCCAGAAAAACTTCACCAACAACATTCCAAACGTGCCTGGTCAATTGGTCTGGAATAACTGGGCCAATGGTGACAAAGGTGAGTAGTCGAGTATGTTGGCATGTTATGAACTACTGTCTCTGACGACGGCGGCAATAGGTTGGTCAGTTGGTCCGCCGAACCACGACAGCGTTTTCAAGATCCAGAGAATCGCCATGTACTACGACACGGCAAGCAAGTCAGGTGACTCTTCATAAATGCAGTGTTCGAATGGTCTCCATTCGGGGGATTTGTCCGGTGTGAAGTAGGAATGCGCGAATCATGTCCACGATTATCAAGACGGGTCTGGGCCCTCTTCCACCAGGTGGGCGATTGACGAGATGCAGACATCGTCGACAGGGGTGGTTCGGGTTCGGGTATTGCTAGCCCAATTCAAAATTCATTCTTATTTATCGCAACAGTTTGACTTGGACGTGTGCTCAAGGGGAACTTGTTCCTCTTCCTCGTGACACGCGTTCGGCGCGGTCCCGCTCGAAGGGCCTCGCTGAGCATGTGGGATGATGCAGGGCCGAACTTGTGCTTATCGGAGGTGGTAGAGGGACCACGGTATCCGTCCGTGAAAAGCGCTTGCGTAAGTACACGGTACGAATCCATGCCCATGCTGGTGGTGTTATCCTGTCCTACCAATGCCGTCATTTCGGCCATGAACTTCTGTGGACCTGTTAAAGACCAGATTGGCGGCACGTCTCACTGCTTCCTTCAGTTCTCCACCCGATAACAGGCTATGTGGCGCCTGTCGGGAGATGTGCGTCGTCATAGACAGCTGCAACCATCTACCATCTCGCTCGGAGCTTACCTCGGGATGGTGCCCCTCTCGTGTCTACGTCGGATTTGCAAGTTCCAACGTGGGTACAACTGGAGGGAGCAAGCGATGTTGCCCAGATGAACGACGATGGTCAGGAAGGCGTGGCGTTTCTGGGGTCGTGTTGACGTGCGTCGTGCATGGAGCATCGTGGAGTGCAACAGTAATCTGCTGGAAATGATTGCCTGGTGGGACTTCGACGAGTCATGGGCTCTCCTTGTCCATGAGGAATCTGACCGGCGAAACGCGCCTTCTGGAAACCCGAAAGAAGCCGTCGTGCAAACACGTTTTCTGGGCGAGTTGGGTTCATCCCGGAGACACCCACGACACACACCCTCCTCGTATATTCCCGAGCAGCGACGAGTCTGGGCCCACGTTATCGTGCCGGGTGGCTAGCAGCCGAGCTTTCGAGACCCTTGGAAGCCAGAAAAAACCCCAGTGGTTCGTCTTGTCTGCCGTGTTCTGCCATGATTTCAACTCGCGGATCGTCAATGCAACCCTTCTCTTGCCTTTTGCTCCCCAGGGTATTGTATGTACAGTACAGAGACATCCCCATAGCGGGCCTAAAACGGCACAGAGGGTGATGACATGCGAACGGGATATCCCAAAAGAAACCCGCGAGATGAAGAACAATGGGTGAGCGGGCGAAGCTTGTTCCATCCAAAGAAAGGTGAGAGGGGGGCCAACCCTCCACTAGCCAAATGAACTGGGCGGCTCTAGTTAAAGCTCAACAAACCAGCCCCCAATAAGGAACGACATCCCACCCCCCGCGAGGGGCTACGAGGCGCAGGGCGATCGACAACTGGGCTTCCTCATGGCTCCCACTCGGCCATCCCACCTTTTTTCCCACGGAGCGTTGGTGTTATGCAACCACGCAACCCTAAACCTGCGCTTCTCCACCATGCTCAATCCGTCCAACGAAAAACTATTCTCTTCGTCAATCGACCCTATCCCAGCCGATGAAAGGTTTCGTTCCCTTTCACAACTCCGTCTCCCGTTTCTCTGTGTTATGGTCTTGTGTGGTTGCTTCTCTTCTCGCCTTGTCGTCTTTCCTTTTCCCCTAGTCGATCGACTCTAACCACTCCCCCGGTTAACCTGATTCTCTCCTTCCTTTCCGTTCCCTGGGGCCCATTGTATTCCTCCTCGTTATTCGTCGCCCGCCTTTTTATGTCCAGAGTATCCCCCTCGTTGGCACCCGAATCCAATTGGGACCCTTTCTCTGTGCCGGTCGTTCATGGTATTCGCCTCACGGTATTAATTGCTTGCCACTGCCGCTCACTGTGGGACATCCTGAAACTCTCGGTCAACGGTTAACTACCCTCACTCTCCACGGCCCTGGGGACCTCGTCCGTCCACCTTCGACACGGACCTTCAGTTCCTTCTCGACAAGGCCTCAAAGGCCGTCAACAATTCTGCACTCGTTGGGGTCTCATGACGCCTTGACAGTTCGCTTACTTCGAGTCGTACAAAGTGCTCTGCATACGCTGCTGCTGCCCAAGGCACGCGAGCAAAAACTCTGCGCCTCGCTGCGGACGGTATTGGACGCACCCCTGCTTTGGCTGTTCCAGCGCACAACGCTTCCCTTCCCCCGCGTCCACAGCGCCCCGGTCCCCGGACGACCAGCACATCACTTGAGAAGGACCTCAAAACTTGGTTGTCTGATGCCTCGATGTCCACGAGTCGCCTGTTGAGAATGCCGCTATAGACCTCGATTTTCGAAGCATTTGCCGTTTCAGCTGCGCGTTTTTCCTCTCTGAAGATCTCCACTCCACTCACCCGCCCACGAACGCAAACACACACACCCTCCAGCCAACATCCTACAACCTTGATTTCAAGAACCTGGAAAAAGGACTTCTCTCAAGATGTGCAAGGCTCATGTGCTCCGGTTCTGTTGTGGACATGGCATTCTCATGGGTTTCGAGATTTGCAAATTGGCACCCTGCCCGTTGCTCAAGACGACCGGAGTGAAGCTCCCACAGCAGCCCTACAAATGCTACAACTGTCAGAACCGACTGTCGAGCTCAAACCTTCGGCCGGTGTCGTCGCAAGGATGCTCCTCTTCGTCGACTGGAAGTTTAGATTCCAACTCTTCGGGCTCCTCTGTGACCCCGCCATCATCTCCAATATCTCGAGTGCACTCGAAATTTGCAGCCCCTCTGCCAGGCGTGGCTTGCCAACCTTCAGAATGTGGGGAGTTGGGACGCCGGTTTAGTCGCTCGCAATCATTCTCCTCCAAGGGGTTCCGCTTCTCATGCACCTCGTCTTCGCACTACCCGACGCCCCATTACATGGGCCTGCCCACGTTCTTGCCTCACCAGGACCACCCTTGTCCGCCTTGTCAGTTGGAAGAATTTCGCATGGCTGCAGACAGAGAAGCTATTGCATCGGCACGAGCACAATATCCTCACCTCACGTGCGAGATGCTGGTAAGAGATGGGCGCAGATGGGAAGAATGGCAGACCAAGCCGACTCTGGAGAAGTTTGTCGAAGAGAAGCGGTCAGACGAGAAGCAGATGTGGCTGCACGTCACGAGGAAGTGGACCCAGGATCTGAAGAAGGTGCGAGTCCTGGTCTCCGAGGAGGATGGATTGGGATTACTGGGATGAGGCGCAAATGCTGATTACACTCGGAGTCTGGACTGGTAAAAAGGAGGGTTATACTCTCCACGAGGGGATGGAATAAAATGGGGAGGATGATTTGGCTTTGTATGATACCCACCGGCTGGCTGGCGTCGGAGAATACAGGGAGGCCATATTTTTTCCCTTGATTCGCCGAGAGAATAGGGGAATCGACAGCACCATTAATCGCTGATATACTGGCATCCATTGCTTGCTAGGATTCGAGGTGAATGACGTAAAATTGTGCGCTTGGATGTGGTACCTGCCAAGATCCGGGGGTGACATGTCCGAGCTCCAAGCGAGCAGGAATGCGTTGTGACTAAAGGGGGCTCGAAGCTTGGTGGATAATTAAGTCAGCACGCGCTGGGTGGCAGCGCGCAGGCAACATCATTCTTTCTACATAATCGTGAAGCAGGCCTTCAATTGAACAGATTCATTCTTGCATATCTCTCTCAATTGCTATTCTCGCGGGGACCACTGCCATCATGCGGCTCACGCAGTTGTCCGTTCTCCTTTTATCGCTGCCCGCCGGCATCCTCTCCGTCGTTATCTTTCCCGAAGCCGAAGTCTCCCAGATCCAACCTGAGGGCTCCCCCAGCCGGTTGTCCGAAGCCGCCGCCGCCGTCGTGGAACACGCGGCCAAGTTATCGCCAGAGTTAGTCGGACGGCCTGCATCACATGTTGTCGAAGAGGTGGAGGAAGAAGAGCAGACGGCAGACCAGCTCAGACTCACCCCCAAGATCGCCTATCTCCCTCACGCCACCGAGACCATTGTCGAAGACGGCTGGGTCACGATTACCAGGCTCTCCCCCAAACATGCCTCGCACGCAAAGACGGTCGGCGGTGACCCTGATGATGATCAGCCTCTGCCCGTGGTGATCTGGCATGGGCTGGGAGATTCTGCCGACGCCAAGGGGATCCAAGAGATCGCAGCCATGTTGGACAATGTCCATCCGGGGACATATGCATATATCATCTCCCTGGGTGGGAACCCGGGCTCGGCCGATCGCCAGGCTTCGTTCTTTGGTAACGTCACCGAACAAATCCTGTCCGTCTGCCACATGCTGTCGAGCGACAACATCCTGCGTACGGCACCGGCCCTCGACGCAGTGGGATTCAGCCAAGGCGGCGTATTCCTGAGGGGTTATATCGAGAGATGTGCCCATTGGGCACCGAAGATTCGGTCGTTGATCACGTTCGGATCTCCGCACAACGGTATCGCCGAGTTTCAGAAGTGTTCCTCGCCGTCCGACTGGATTTGTCAGGGCGCCAACGCGCTCTTGAAGAGCAGCACCGTCTGGTCCGACTTCATCCAATCGAGACTGGTACCCGCCCAGTACTACCGTGACACGAAAGACTTTGACAATTACCTCAAACATTCCAATTATCTGGCGGACATCAACAACGAGCGAGAACGCAAGAACGCCAGTTACGCTGACAATCTCGCCACCCTGGAGAAATTCGTGATGATCCTCTTTGACGATGACAAAACCCTCATTCCGAAGGAGAGTGCCTGGTTTGCAGAGTTCAACGAGACGGAAAACTCGGTGACACGCCTCCGAGATCGACCCATCTACGAAGAGGACTGGATCGGCCTGAAGAAGCTGGACGAAAAGGGTGGCCTGAAGTTCGTGGGCTTGCCCGGCGAGCACATGGAGTTGCGAGCCAAGGATTTGAGGAGTCTGTTTGAGGAGTACTTTGGGCCGGCGGGGAAGGAGTTTGAGGAGCAATCCGGCTCTGCGAGGGAGCAGGAGATGGACATGAAGCCGGAGCTATAACGTGTTCTGCTGAGCTTGGCCGCCCGAGGCTGAGATTGTGGCTGCTGTCATTGAAGTTGATACTTTTTGTACCTTGGCTAAATTAGCGAAGCGGTGACCTACGTTTTGGGATCAAGGACTCGAGGTTCACATGAGATCGAAGAGCATTGCTTAAGAAATCCATCTCTGGATAGACTGACACCCTGATTTGAGAACCTCACGTGGCTCTATCTAGATGCACGCCGTGTGTATGTATTCGTCCTCGGGAAACTTGCTACAATTGGAGGGCCAAGGGAGTTCAGAGTCATACAGTTCAAATGCATGCCGAACACAAACCCACTTCATGTTGCTCTAGACGTGGTATTGATCGAGTACCCTCCAACGGAGCCCTCTCGTCCGATCTACTCAGCTGCCAGTTCCACGAAACGCCCGAAACTCGTGCCCTAGGCCTCTCGCCCACGCAATGTCTCATGTCGCTCAGGCCGTGGAGACCTCGAGAACGTGGAATCGAGATGGCTTCATGATATCCACGGACACGGCGTTGATCCCTATCGACGCTCTGAACAAGGCTTTTGCCTCGGAGGATATGTACTGGGCCGCACCACTTCCTGAACCGGTCATGCGGGATATGCTGGAGAATTCCCTGTGCTTTGGCCTCTACTCACCGACCCCGGCGCCACCCCCGTCGGCGGACCCCAGTCACCAAGAGACCGACCTGACGCCCTCTGACCCTGCAGAAACGTTACACGAGATCGCGACGTCCGTCAAGTCAGACGTGGACAGCGGTACCACCACAACCCATGCAGTGCCAGCAGGAGCACGGCGAGAGAATCAGGGGCCGTCCCTGATTGGCTTCGCCCGCTGCATCACCGACCGCGTCAGCCTCGTCTATCTGACAGATGTGTACGTCCAGCCCGAGTGGCAGGGTCAGGGGTTGGGGAAGTGGCTCATCAGCTGTGTGCAAGAAGTCATTGAGGACATGCCCTACTTGCGACGCAGTCTGTGCATTATCGGCCATGGAAAGGAGCGAAGCATGGAGTTCTACGGCAAATTGATGAAGATGACGCCGGTCCAGGAGCCCGTGGCGGTTCTCAACTGGAAAGGGCCGGGGAACGTGTTCTAAGTAAGAAGAGGCATCGACTCCCTTGGGACAGAGAGCCCGCGGAGAGATATATATCAGTGGAAACCCAATGTCACCTCTCGTTTCAGTCCAACCACATGTCTGTCTGGAGCTGATGTCCGTGAATTCTAGGACGCAGATTACTGACAAGGCCCCGATCTCCTAGTACATATTTCACTTTTCAGAAAGCACGGGGTATCCCCCTTCTATGCACCACTCTGTCACAACGCCTATCGAAGATGCTGTGAAGAGAGCCCAAGTGTCGTCAACCCATTCAGTGCCATCTTCTGCGGCGAATCAGGTATCTCAGTCGCCCGTCACGCGTCCCCTTTTTCGCTTCACTGAGTGAGTGAAAACAGTGAGTGAATCAGTTCAGATCTGTCAACTTGAGTGTCAAGTCATCGCAGACGCATCTGCCTTCCATTGAAGTGAAGAGAAAAAGAAAAAAACCCTCATTCGAGTCTCCTTCAGATGTGAGTCTTCTCAAACCATACATGCCCATCCATGCTCCTGTCCCAGCCGTGAGCGCTCTCCATCCACCAATACTCGCTGAGCAGGATGAGTTTCCAGGCTTTGGCACGAGTGGTGCCCACACTTCTTCTGCTCCTTCTTTTCAACTTGGATCTGATCTCCGCAGCACCTCCAGTCTTCGCCTATCCCCCAGGCACGGTGCAGAATGCGAAGCGGAATGTCACGCAGGCGTTCAAAGACGCGATGACGCTTGCAAAGGTCGTCACCATAACAGCCACCGACTGTGATCCGGTAAGTTGCAACGACGACGAGACCGATAGAAAGGACGAGTCCCCCCAGTCCATGTCCTCTAGATTCCTCGGACCTGTTTGCTAACCCTCGACGTGGCTGCTCCCTCAGGCATTTCTGCGGTATTTCCAGCCCCAAGACTACACGTTCGTGCAGCGGATGTTCCGCACGATCGCCAACATCGACCTGTTCATGGACATCAACGCGCAGGACATCCCGCAGCTGCTCTCGTCGTCCAACTCGGCGGCGGCGTGGAATCCGGACTTCGTCGCCCTGTGCATCGCGTACGGCGACAACCCGTTCAACCCGGCCGGCAACGGTGGCCGCTCGTGCGTCGGCGGCGACAACGCCTACACCATCTACGACCCCGGGCCGACCGCGCGCTTCTCGGGCCTGATGTCCCTGTGCCCGGGGTCGGGGCTGTTCCAGTACCGGCTGTCGCTGCGCGACACGGAGAGCCCGCCAGCGTGGGGACGGGTGGGCGGCGACCCCAACGGCGCCCCCTTGGCCGGGTTCGGGTGCGACGGGCTCGGCGACCGCGACACGGCGTACATGAAGGTGATCGGGTCGACGGTGCTGCACGAGCTGTTTCACTGGCCGTGGATGTTCCTGAGCGTGCCGGACTACGCGACCGCCATCCCGGACCACGACCACCGCATCTGGGACTACGACGGGCCGTGGGTGTCGGGCGCCTATGGGCCCTGGAACGCCCTGCGCATCAACCAGCTCCCTGCCGACCCGCGCTCCGGCATGTCCCAGTCCCTCCAGAACGCCGACAATTACGTGTGGTACGCCCTCTCCCGCTACTGGTCCTTTCGCTGCGGCAAGGTCTTTGGGCCGGCCCTGTCGGCGGACGACAACTACAATCTCGCCTCGAGGCAGAGGGGGCCGGGGTGAGCTGAACGATAGGGGGTAGGCTGGTTAGCACTATGGGATGGGCTGGTGGAAAGTTGTGGGCCGAGGGCGGTGGATCTACTGTACTCCGTACATTTGGAAACCTAAGGGAGTCGATCAAGGCGAAAAAGCCAGACAGAAGTGGGCTCGGAGAGAGAGAGAGAGAGAGTGAGGGAGAGACTATGACTTCTTCTTTGTGGTGGAGGAACATTTCACCCGCACCTACACACAACAACCCCTTTTGGTCAGCATAGCAAGCGCGCGTCGTGGGCACAACCATGCCTGTGCCAGGTACACGGGGTATGTCCTGCTTAGCATTTACCTCCCCCTTACAAAAAAATGGGTGAAACAAGGGTTTTGCCAAAGACTAAGTAGAATGGGAGAAGTTCTTCTTCATCTTCTGCTTCATATCAGCGACATGACATGTGTGCATCGTCGCGTCGTATCTTGAATTTTTGGCTCGTAAGATGTGTGTATGTGCAATGCAGACCTCACGTCACGTTTCTCTCGTCTTTGTGTATATATGTATTCCCGAGGGCCTGCGCCGGTGACAGACGAATAGCAAGGCAGGAAAAGCGTCCTAATAAAACTTATATACACGTCCCAACACCACCACCGCCACCGCCACCGCCATCCACGGACCTACCTACCTCTCTGTACAATGCCATTCCTGGCACCCGGCAGTCCCCATCCCTTCCCACCCGTCCCCGTTTTCTTCTTTCCCGCGGCGTCTGAGAGTAATATAGTGATATAGGGGTGATATAGGGGTGATATAGGAGTGATTGACGTGTCCTTTTCAATGTCCCACGGCAACCGTGCGCCCGCGCTCCTTCAGGCGCCGCCGGATCTCGGCCTTGCGGTCCTTGCGCAACCTGCTCGCGTAGCGCACGCCGAAGCCGTGCTCGAACACCTGGCCGATCTCTTCGAGGGTCAAGCCCGACACCTCCGGGTAGAAGAAGATGATCAGCACCCAGCCGACGCCGCAGATGGCGGCATAGAAGCCGAACGCGCCCGTCGGGGTCAGGCCCTTCATCATCGACAGGAACGTCGACGAGACGATGATGTTCGACCCCCAGCACGAGCAGGTCAGCCACATGGTCCCCATGGCGCGGACTTCCATGGGGAAAAAGTCGGTGGACATCCACGCGGTATTGCCTGGAAATAAAGGGGGACATAGTCAGTCACAGGGGGAGGGAGAGGGGGTTCTCGAGTTGCGACTTACCGACACTGACGCCGTAGAAGAAAACGAACCAAATGATAAAAATGAGCACCACGATGGCCGGCGTGGTGACCTTGGTGGTTTGAATGGCCAAGGTCTTGGTGTCGATGGGGATGAAGCTGAACGCGATGGCCACGGCCACCAGCCCGGCGCTCATGCCCCAGACGGTGGCGATCAGCAGGCGTCGCCGGCCAATGGGGTCGACCAGCATCATGTTGACCCAGGTCATGACGAAGTTGGTGCCGGCGACCACGAGGCCGACAGCGACGGGGTTCGAGAAGCCTACGATGTCGAACAGCGTCGAGGAATAGTACATCAGGACGTTGAAGCCGGACATTTGCGAAATGACCATCAGGCCGCACGCGCAGACCAGGGCGCGGAAGTACGCCGGGTTGGTGTGCAGCTGCTTGATCTTGGCCCAGCGGGACTGGTCCTCGTTGAGTTCTTTGGCTCCCCCGCAGGCCGCCGCGATCAGGGCGCCTTTGGCTCGCCCCTGGTCGGGGGTGGCGCCCTTGTAGATCTTGGCCAGCACCGCCTCCGCTTCGGGAATGCGGCCGTGGTAGACGAGTTGACGAGGGGACTCGGGGCACAGCGGCAACAGACACGCGAGGAGGATGGCCGGCACAGCACCCAAGCCGACCATGTACCGCCATCCGTGAGACACGTGGGCGAAGGCGGCCCCGATGCCGTACGAGATCACCTGTCCACCGGTGATGGACATGTTGTTCAGCCCGATGAGTCGTCCACGGACTTTGGTGGGTGCAATCTCGGCGATGTAGAGAGGAACCTGGTAGATCATGCCGTGAATATTTTACTCCTCGCTTGGGGATCCTCTGGGATAAAAGGGGAAAACTCACCACCATGGCAGCGGAACCAACCCCGAACCCGACGACGAGTCGGCCGACCGACATCTGCGCGATCGAGTACGCGGCCGCCTGCAGGATGGCGCCGACGGTGAAGAGCGCACAGCCGACGTAGATGGCCATCTTGCGCCCGAACTTGTCCGCCGTCAGGCCGGCGATGATGGCGCCGATGAACGCGCCTCCCGAGCAGAGCGACGTGATAAGTTCCTTCTCGTTGGACGAGACCGGGCGATTGTTCAGGTCGTCGTTGAGGTAAACGAGCACGGCGGAGATGATGCCGGTGTCGTAGCCGAAGAGCGAGCCGGCGATCGATGCGGTCAGGGCGACCAGCCAGACGAACCAGGACGGGGAGATGTCATCGATCGAGTTCTTGCCCATCTCGTCGTCGGACATTTCGACGTGGGTCGAATCGGGGAAGACCTGGATTTTTGGTTCGGTTAGCCTCGTCGGTGTCGTCGTCGTCGTCGCGGAGAAACTACCAGTTCGTGTGGATCGGGACTTACCATGGCGATGTTGGCCTTGTCGAAGCTTTTCCGGATGCTTTCGCGGCGACTGCCAGTGTCGGTGCCAGGCACGGTGAGTGAGTGGCGACGGTCGAATGAGGTGCGTGTGACGCTGTCGGCACGCAGACTTCCTTGCACCACGACGTGTCGGGACGGTTCCTCGAGGTGCTCATGGTGTGCCTTTTCCTGGATCTTCTGTTCGATGGAGAGGTGGTCGCGGTTCGCCATCGTGGGTCAAATGTGGTTTGTTGAGTGATGAATGAGAGAAGGAGGAGGGCCGTATGGAGGAATAAGGGGCAACCTGAAGTTGGTGTCTTGTTCGAGTCTTGATTCTCTCTCTCTCTCTCTCTCTCTCTCTCTCTTTCTCTCTCTCACACAATGCTCGAGGCGTTGGGATGATGAGATGAAGTCGTGTCAAACACCGGGGGAATTTCTGGGGTTATATAGACAATCCCACCTCGTCTGATCGTATTGCCATCGATACATGTTTCTGGAAAAGACAAGGTGAGCTGCGTGTGTGCGTGTGTGTTCTCGCCGGTCGATCGGCGAGGGATCCCTGGTGTCGAATTGCCTCTTTTTTCTTAAAGAATCTTGGATCGGGTGTGGTGTGGGAGCCAATGGATCTTTCTGGCTGCCATTACGAAGAGGCTAGTCCACCGCCCCGTCGTCGACCCATGTCCGTTCGTGGAGGAGGCGGAGGAGGAGAAAAGGTCCGGGGCAAGAGACGGAGAGAGTTTCGTTGTGTGGATGGAAGCTGGACGTTGATTTGTCGCTGTCGGCGAGAATTTGCCTCCGGATTTCATCCGCTTGCTAACAAAGTGTCGGCGAAAGGAATCCCACACAGTCAGAAGGGGCAATTCCTCGCCCGTACCCCAGACGACCGGGTCCCTCCCCAGGCTTCTCCATCTGTACTACCGGGGTCTTCTGCCGGCAATATGCTATGGTCGGACTGGCCTTTGAAGGTACCTGAAAGAGAAGTGGTCGCTTGGATGGAAATGCAGCAATACGAAGATTATAACGAATTTGTGAACTATGCACGCTGTCTCCCCCTAGGTGGTGATGAATGGACAACTGTCATGGCTCACACTCTACACGCCCTGCCGCCCTCATTGATGCAGTTTCTTCCGTCTCCAGACCTTCAGCGGCATTGGCCCCGCCGATAGATTGAAGTTCTCCCTCCTCGTCGGCTCCCACCCAGGACACGGCAGAGCGAACTCATAGCGGTGTATCACCGAGGCCAACAGCACCATCTGCTCCAGATAGCTGATGTTGCGACCAATGCACCCCCGTGCCCCGGCGGAGAAGGCAATGAAGTATGGCTGCAACTCCTTGCCTGCTTCCCCCAGCCATCTCTCCGGCCTGTACTGTTCTGGGTCCCGGAATATAGTCTTGTCCCGGTGTGCCACGTACGAGGACATGGACACGGAGGTATCCCCGGCAATAAAATCACCTGCCACCGGTGCTCCCTCCGGCGGCGTGCGACGAGGCAGCCCAAAAGTCGTGGGGGGGATGAGGCGTAAGCTTTCGTCGAGACAGGCACGCAGGTAAGGGAGATGCTTGATCTTGTCGTACGCCGCGATCTCTTCGTCGTCGTCGAGCGTATGGTCCAACTCGTCCCTCAGCTTCTCCAAACAGGCTGGGTTCTTCAAGAGCAAGAACATCACATTATTCATTGCCATGGCCGTGGTGTCACTCCCCGCGTTCATCATGATGCTGACCTCGGCCACCATTTCACCCCATTCGAGGTTGTTGGGCCGACCAGATTTGTCCTGTAAGATAGCCGTGAAGAAGTCGTCCAGTTGCTCTCCAGCCAGATACCGTTTGAACCTCGTGGTGGCTCGGTTTCGCACGATGCCGTCCCAGTCCTGGTTCAATCGCCATTTCTCTCGGTACGTGCGAGAGAAGATTTTGCTCAGCCGGACCAGTGTCTTATACGAGCCGTAAGCCCAGACCAGGTTCGACTGTGCCCAGGCAGTGGCGTGCAGGCATTCTCGGAAATGGACCTTCTTCAGCGTTCCATCAGCCGCCTCAGAGGTGATCAGGTCGTCTCCACGGTCGAGGAAGCCTAGATCTTCGCTCAGTCCGATGTTGGCGATCGCTGCGACAGTGAATAGATTGGTCCACATGCGGTAGTCGACAGTCAGGTCCTCACTGGTCGGCAGCTGTCCCTTGGGAAGCGGCGCAGAACACCGAGCATCGAATGCTCTGATCAGCCGACCGGTCATATCTGCGACCTTGTGTTCCCAGCCCTCCAGATTTTTGATCGCATAGGCACTCGACAACATTTTCCTCTTGCGCGCGTGCTCGTGCTTGTCGACGACATCCGCGAGGTGGAAATGGCTTCCCGCTAGCTCCTGGTAGAAGATGTCCTTGGTGCATTTCGTGTTGTGTCCATAGATGTCCTTGATCGCCTCGGGACTGGCAAACGAGAGCGAGTTCGGCCCAATCCGCACGACGGGCGCCTTCGCGTGCGCCTGGAGCAGGGCGTGCGACCGGAAGCCCTTGTGCGCTTCGTAGATGAAGGGCAGGTCTGATATCCCCGACCAGAATGTCAGGTTAGGGTATTTTCGCAGACCCTTGGAGTCGCGGAAGTAGATGATCAGGGGGATGAGGATGAGATAGCAGATGCCGAACACGAGGCTGGACAGGAAGATGGCGACGCCTAGCATGTTGATTGTTCTTTCGTTTTCCTGCTGATGTTTGTGTACAGGGCAATGGAACATGTAGATATGGATGGAGGACGAATATCTCCATAGCTCATCAAGTAGAAGGCAACGATTCCCTAAATTCAGGGCGACGGGCACGACGACTCATCCGTCGCTCCGCCATTTTTTCCTCGGCTGACCTTTTCCTTGCTGGTCGTCCCTTATGGGACACACACACGAGTTCATCATGCTGACAGGTGCTCCACGGGTAATTGCAGATCGTCTGCTGCATTTGCAATACAGCAGCGGCAGGGAATAGATGGTTTGGATTGTGGGACGCAGAAAGGGAACAATATTCGGCGCGCTGAGTTGTCCCTGGTTCGTTAGAGGCGACAAGGGCCGATGGATGGGTATGATGGCTTTGGCGATATAATGCCCCTTTTGACGAAAAGGGGAATTTATCGGCGAGTCTGGAAGTGGATCTTCAACTTCGTTTCTTCTTTCCACTCCACCATTCTCCCAAGTGTCATACGGACAGCCGTGACGGCTTGTATCCATTTTCTTCGATGTATAATTTTCATCTGTACATTTGTACTCCGCAATCGACCATAGGATATGGAAAGCAGGGCTTCCCGTTCGCTCAGCCGTACTTAAGCCATATGCCGGTTAGTTAGTACTACCGTGGGTGACCAGGTGGGAATCCTGACTGTTGATTGTTTTTGTCAAAATCTCCTTTTTTTGGTGTGGGATGGACTATATCTCTTGCGTGGTTGTGGTAGGATGAGAAATGGCCTTCTACTGTCCTTCTTTCCTTCCTCTCTGGAAGTTTTTCGTGAACTATTAGACCCTCAGTTCGGTCGGGCTCTGTGTGAACATGTGCTGCTCGCGACGTTTCTACTTCCGGATATCATACGTGCGAGTTGCGTAATGTGTCCAGCCATCGTATCAACCACGCTCAGAAGCATCGAAACCTTATGACGCGGGAAACGAGAAGACAAAGGTGACCTCTTTTGAGCACCCGTGTAAGTCGTTGCCGCTCACGTCGTCCCCCACGCGTCTTTCAGCAGCTTCCTCGTGTTCCCAATGGGCCAAGCGTGCGTATATTCCAGCTCATCCAGGATTCCAAACAGGGCGTCCTGTTCCATTCTGTCCTCGAAGTGATCCCCACAAACCACGATGCCCAGAAGCGCCGTCACCAGTCCCGGCGGCGTCTTGCGGTTGCTCATGGCGATCCCACACAGACGGAGCACGATCGTCCGCAACTCCTGACTCAGCGCCTTCATGCTGGCCACGTGGCCCGGTCCAAGCTTCGGTCGCGTCGGGTCGTATACCGCCAGCAGGATCTTGGCCAGTTCCACGTGCTGCACGCCCGTGACGTGACAATCGGCCAGGTAGCAGACTTCAGGGAATACCTCTCCCTTCGACCTGTCCGGGTCTCGGTAATAGAGGGGCTCGAACGAGGCTGGCAGGACCTCTGGCCACATTTCCTCGTACTGCTTGAGGGAGAGCCAGTTGTCCGTGGTCGAGAGATTGGTGTCCAGGCGCGTGCTCGAGTTACTGTTCCCGTAGCAGAATTCGAGCACGTCTGCGCAGAAAATGATCAGTCTATCTGCCCACACGGCGTCCTCGGCGGGCGAGAAGGATCGAAAGGCTTCACAGCGGGAGAGGTCGTGGTTGAACGGCCGCTGTTTCAAAAAGGCCGAATATATCTCCTGGCGAAATGCCACCCAGAAACTGGCCTGACACAGTCCATCTGCCCGCCACCTCGACTGGCCGTCAATAGAACTGCCCAAGTTCTGCGCGGGAGATGTAACTACGGGCACAGAAGGTGAATTCACTGCTTCGGGAGACGGCACAGCGTTGTAACTCGCGATCGGGCCAACCTTCGGACCGTTGATGATGGGCGAGCTATGCGGAACAAGAGGGACCGAAGGAATCTGTGCGTCAATAAAAACGTTCATGACCCGAAGGAACAGTTCACTGTCTCGTTCCTCATCGGCACGGAGGGGCGAATCGATCTCCTCATAGAAACGGAGGATGATGGCTGCCGCCAAGAGGTTCTCGTCTCTGGTTTGTTCTGCGTCGAGGCTCCGTTTGAGCAAGTCTTTTATACATTCGCTGTGGTAGTGCAATGCCGACTCTTCGGTCAAGTCCGGAACCGGCTGACCGTCCAAGTAATAGACATTCTCCGGTCCCAGCTTCGAATGACGAACCCGGGTGAGGTGGCGCGCTGAAGCGGCAAGCATCGCGTTTCGCAGTGGCGGACACCAACGCGCCCGTTGAGGGACAATGAATTCGAAGTGTTTTTCCGGATCACAGAGGTCAAACCACCGAGCAAGGTGATCCACAAAGTATCGAAGGAGGATCACCTCCAAAACCGTGTGTATTGATTGGGTGGACGACCTTGATGGTTTTTTCACAAGGCCTGTGTACAGCGGCGAACTTGGTGACTCGATCTCTTCCTGCCTAGTCTGAAGAGGGGACGAAAACGGCAGGGATCTCTGCGAACTCCAGTTGCTGCGCACATAGTTAGGTGAAGGCCCCAAAGTCGATTCGATGTTACTTTCGAGCCCAGCATGTTTGCTCGTTTCTCGTGGCCACGTTGTGACATCAGCATTCGAGGTATTCCCCGGTGCTGCATTTCTAAAACCTGTCGTGCCGTTGTCTGTGCGGTATGAATCTGTGGCTGTATGAGAAGGGCCAGCTGTATTACTGTCTTCTTCTCCATCTTCGGCATTCAGGTCGTCGACATCGTCGAACTCTGCATCCCCGTCATATGTTGCCGTCAACTCGGCAGTCTCATCGATGTACTTTAGTTCTGCGAAGGCGTCAGCAGCATACTTTCCTTGTAGGGAGTCGTCCATACCAAGCGCCTTCTTCGGTTTCAACCAGGTCTGATCCGTCGAGAAGCCCTTGGTGTCATATCTGGCACTGGACCCATGGCGAAATCTGATGCCCGTCCTGCTGCGAATGCACCGTTCGCCAGTTCGCTGACATCTTCTGCAAACCCCCGAGATCAGATCGCCTAGAATCTCTCAGCATCCACATCGACGAAGGTCGTCACTGGGCAGAAAAGGCAGCGCCCTACATTTGATATGCTTCTCTATCCAGAACTGTCAGTACGTCACGTGGGGGGTTTGAACAAGACTACGAGAGCATATGGCAGGGGCTTGAGGGAGAGAAGCACCTCTGCAGTTGTCGCACGGACTGATTCTTGACTTGCGCTTGGTCCTGCCTGTGGCGTGCTCCGCATCACTATTGCCCTTTAGGCGGTTGTCTCCCTCTTCTCGCCGGTGCTCGATGCCTGAAACCTCCATGGCTCGATCGTCGACCCGGAGGAAGTCATGAGCGGTGATGGGTCAGCTTTGAGAGTGTATCTTTCGCCGAAGAAGGTTTCAAAAAGCAGCAGAGAGCAGCGAAGCATTTGGTGATGCAAGAACCGGAGGAGAATTGCCTGTTTTTGATGGCTCCCTTTCCCCGCCCTCTCGCTTGATTCTCACTGGGGTTTTGTCTTGGGGGCGGTCGATCCTCCTCGGTCGCTTATGGCTGGCGACATGTTCCATTTGTGGCGAAAAGCCATCTGGGGCAAGGATGGGACGAGGATCAGGCAATTTCTTCCGATGGATGGGGGTGTGTGTGGTGTGGTCTGTGCCGGCGGCTTGGGAGGAGAAAGGAAGAGGCGGCAAACCGCGGGGCCACTAAGGCAGCGTCGCAGTTAGTCAGAGATCGTCCAATGTGTCTCTCTCTCCTCACCGCCCACGATAATTTTTGACAACATCGACCATATGTCAACAACACAGACATCTCTCTCTCTCTCAGGGGTATATAGGCTGATGCGCCGTGTGTGAGGGTTTATCGTCTTCTGCACGTCTCACTTGTGGTGAGGAGAGTCTTTTCGGTTTCTTGTCTGTTTGCAGCTTCGTTACATCTTCGTTGTGCTACTCAGTCTGTCTCCTTTTTCTCCCTTCGAAAATGTCTTCGCCAAAGCTCAAAGTCGCAATTGCAGGACTGGGCCGCATGGGAGCCCGTCATGCCCTGCACTTCCACACCATGACCCCCCGTGCAGATTTGATCGCTGTCTCGTCTCCAGACCCCAAAGAGTTGGCATGGGCCACCCGGAACCTGGAGGGCGTGCGGACGTATCTCGACTATGACCAGATGTTGAAGGAAGAGAAGGAGTTGCAGGCGGTGGTCATTGCCTCGGCGACCATCGTCCACGCCGAGCAGGCCATCAAAGCTATCAAGCAGGGGCTCCACGTCCTGTGTGAGAAACCTCTCAGCACGAACCCGGAGATCGTACGTGGCAGAGTATCCCTCTTTGTCCCAGCAGGCTGACCAACTTTCTCCGCTCCATAGTCACAGGCAGTGGTCACGGCATATCGGGCGGCGAAGACAACATACCCCAACCAGAAAGTCATCTGCGGCTTCTCCCGCCGGTTCGATGCCTCCTACAGAGACGCCTATGAGAAGATGCGATCCGGCCTGATCGGACGCCCGGCCGTCTTTCGCTCCCAGACCTGCGACAAGCTCGATCCGTCCGGCTTCTTCGTGCAGTACGCGCAGTTTTCCGGGGGAATCTTTGTGGACTGCTCCATCCACGACATCGACCTGGCTCTGTGGTTTTTCGGCGAAGACTCGGTGGTCAAATCCGTCAGTGCCATCGGCATCACCGCCGTGTCCCCGGAATTGCGCAAGTACAACGACCGGGACAATGCGTTGGGGATCGTCGAGTTCTACGGAGGCAAGATTGCCCAGTTGTACTGCAGCAGAATGATGGCTGCCGGGCAAGAAGACAGTGAGAGCTCAACCCCATTTCCTCCCTCTCTTAGCATGTCATCTAACGCACATGGGTAATCAGGCACCGAGATCACCGGGACGGAGGGCAAACTGGCCGTCAACACGCAACCCATGTCCAACCTCGTCAGCATCTACGAGCCCTCCGGCATCCGCCGTGAGATCCCACCCCACTACTACGGCCGTTTCCGCGAGGCCTTCATCACCGAAGCGAACGAGTTCACCGCCTGTTGTCTCGACAACACCGAGCCCCCCTTCCGACTCGAGGGGGCCGTCTCCGCGGTAAAGATCGGCTGTGCCTTGCAGGAGAGTCTCATCTCGGGCAAGAAGATCGAGTTCGACGAGATCGGTCGGCGCATTGACGGTCCAGATGACGATGCTACTCCGTTGACGGCGAGGTTGTGAAACTGTCGGGAGCGGATCGTTCTGGCTTCTTCTGCAACGTACATATAACATATGGGAGTTCGAGTCGACGAGATAGAGGCTCGTTTCACCAACTCGAGACCGGATCGTCTCTGACATAGACAGGGAGTAAAAGAAAAAGACCCTGGCAGGGGTGGGCTTGGCGGGCCGGTTATCTCATTAGAGGCGGTATGGATTGATACAGGGTCAGAGTCCCCTTAATATCACACTTAGCAACGGAATGGGAAATCGTGGATTCTCCTTGATTCATATTATTTTGGGAGTGAGGAAGTCCATGGGGGCTCGTGACGGTATTCCGCCAACATCGCCATCAAGAAAAGGTGCTTGTTTCATTCACTGGAAATTTTGAAAAAGATATATATGTTCGAACATGCTCCTTGATGTACAACACCCATTACAATCATCATGGGTAGAGAGGGTTCAATCATATCTCCCTTCCGGGAAGGCTCCACGGATATAGCCATACCCTTCCTTCTCCTCGATCACATCCAGATCACGCACGAACGTGGTGTCGTGGTGGCCCGGGTCCGCCGGGTCGGGACGCACCCCGTAGGCGATCTTGTAGTTGTCGCCCAGCCTCTCGGCCATCTCGTCCACGGTGAACAGACAGCCGTCCTTGCCAACCTTCTGGATGACCGGGTACAGCAGGTGCGCGGCCGTCATGAAGCTGGGCTCGAGGATAATGGCCTTGCCGGAGAACCACACGACCCCCACGAGCAGGACGAATTGGATGATGGGGATCCCCGCCAGGATGGCGCCCGCGTCCACCCATTTCACGTTGACCACCTGCGCGGGACTGGGGCTGGCGGTGCCGGTGAGGTTCCGGCGTGGCCCGCTCAACGAGTCCATGGCCGAGATGGCGCCCACTGTAAAGCGCATCACTAGCTCCGCGATGGTCTCGGCCGTGGCATTGCCCGGCGGATTGAACGGGGTGTCGCCATCGAACAGGAAGAACTGGAGAGCGTCGTCCACCACCTCTACACCGGTCCAGCCAATAGAACCTGCAAGGTAGAAGGCTTGGTCGTCGGGCATTTTGAGAGGGTCGGTGTTGATAAAGCCGGCGTCGTCGAGACCCTGAACTTGCCCAACGGTGTTGTTGCAAGCCCATATCCGAGGCTGGGGCACAGTCAGGTTATTGGCCGACTGGAGGGCAAGGATCTGGCTGCATCGGGGGCCACAGCCAACATTTTGACTGCTGGAATTTCCCATCCAGGTGGTAGACCCAGTCGCTACGTTTGTCACGATGTCGGAAAATTTATTGCCCTGATTATCCTCCCAGTCGAGTTCATAAGTCAGGGACGAGTTTTCGGTATTGAACCCGGCATATCCGCCGAAGAGGACGGTGTACTCCTCGCAGTGCGCTTGGCTGGTCACGGTCCTCGTCGATACAACCATGGTCTTCCCGTCGGGGCCCAAGTCCACGAACCGGTACCACCACAAGTCCCTCGCCTCATTTGTGAAGACAACTGCGCCCGATTCGTCGTCGTCGTCCAGGGTGGTCGTGATTATTGGGAAATTCTGCCCGAGTTGGCCCCAGAGATTTGCAGCGGCTTTCTGGTACTCGTCCAGGTAGCCCGCACCGTTGTCGGGTTGCTCACGGCTCGCAATATATTGAAGGTCGGCCACGCTGACGACGCCTGTGTGAGATGTCAATATGAAGATCGTCGAGAGAGGGTCTGACACCCATACCATTGTTGATGGATACAAATTCATCTGACACATCAATGGAATATGTCAAACCGAGGAGAGCCGCGAAAGTGTTGAACGCCACAAAGATGACTAGCCAAATGGCAGCAATCACTTGAGCTTTGCTCGGATGCCACGAGCCCGAGCGCCGACCTTTCCACAGTATGCGCAAGGTACTTCGGTAACTGTCGCAACCGAGAACGTCCTCGAAGTCTTGGATGGTTCGATACTGCGAGGCGAGGAATCTCCATCGCATCATTTCGGCGTACTGCTTGAACTGTGCAGCAAAGGCAAGACCGAGCACAATGGATAGACCAGTAATCATGGCGTTGTAGACGTATTTTTGCGTCTGCGAGAGCCCATCTCTGATGGAGGAAAAGCCGTACATGGTGCCTGCAAGGGCGCCACAGATTCCCGCCGTCCAAAACCACATCATCAAACATTCGATGAACACTCTTCGCGTCTGCCGGCGAGGATCGAAGTATCTGACGGTCTCAGTGTTTGTTGGCACTTCACGGATATGTTTCTCATTGAGTTTGTGTTCCCAGGGCGATGATGCGACCGACGGTATGCTGAATCCAGAGTTTTTTCGCCAGCTCTGGCCTTGAGAGTCGTGTCAGTTAGAATGGGATTATGGGGCCTCACATGGCCGGGCCGTACCTGTCACTCCGGGCCGCACATCAGGTTTGAGGCCCTCGTTGAGTGAATCCTCACTATATCCCGGCTGGTTCCAATCCTCGAAGGCGTGGCCTCTCATATTTCTCAAGGGAACATCACTGGTGCCTCGTGGCGAGTCAACTATCCCGTCTGTCAAATGCTCCCTGCTCGAATCTCGACGGTCCAAAAGAGAATAGTGCGAAGTCATGTTAGCAGTAAAGAATGTGCACGCGATAGGCAGAAAGGAAAATGCCGCCGCGGCGGGCAGTCACCACAATGGCGATTGGAAATCGTCGTGAGGTTTGGGACATGGGCGACAGCAGGCCTGGACTTTTAAAGAAACGGGACTTTCTAAAATAACCCAAAGAGACCCCAAAATTCCCGTGTCGTCTGCGAGAACGATGGGGCTGAAAGTCTAAAAGAGCCGCCACAAGGCCAGAATATTAGTATACATTATCACATCGGCGCTCCAGACCTGCGAATTTGATTGGAGTGAGATGACCAACTCTCGAGGGTTAGTGTGAGCGGACTCAGGCGGTGGAAAGATGCGGCCGCAACTGAAACGGCTGACCAGGGGAGCCATTGTGTTTCGAGGAGAGGTTAGGACCAGCTCTGTGGCTGCAATCTCGGGGCTTGGGCCGCACTAGGGAGGCCTAGTCACAGTGTCCTTCTTGGTGCTGTGGTCTGTGATAATAATCGTGATTTGGAAATTTGGTGGTTGTAGTCAGTATAGCTGCAGCGAACATGAGTAGTAGCACGATAGGCAAAGCTGAAATAGCTTGAGGCTGGATCTCAACGTGGTCTCGGTTGTGTCCGATCGATAAGAAGAGCTGAAAGCCTGAGTTACGAGGCCGAAGAGTGAGAAGCTCGCGAGTAGTGTGTTGAACCCGGCAAGTTAGCGAGGCCGGCTGAAGGAGCTGGGAGACGTGGAGGTTGACGAGGTTGAGGACTAGTAGTGGATTAATCGTCCGTGTGGCACGGACGGTGCAGTTGTACATACAGTAACGTGTTCTGTGGGGAGCTTAGTCTGACAAAGGCAGCTACAGTACTACGCGAGCTTGTGGCCCTTTAACTGCTTGGCGAAGGGCTTAGCGTCTCCCGGGCTTTTTGCAGGGGGAATATTCTTAGAGGGGCGTTGTGGCTGTCGGATTATTCAGGCCTTATTCAGGCCCCCCGCGTTCTTCCCACCTGGAAGGATTTGGTCCCTTTTCAAACACGCCATTCCGAGACACCCACCTTCACATTATCGGCCTCATACAAGCTCGACCCCTTGATGGCGTCCCGGTCCGCTGTTTGATTGGTAAAGTTGCACGAATCAGCTCCTGCAGCATCCCCGACTGTCCAAACTGCCAAGACTAGGGGAAGGCGCTTGGTTATTTCATGTTGGCCCCCAGGATATACGACAACTCGCTTCTCGAGAGACATTTCTCCCCAGTGTGTGACGTGATCGACGAGACGAGGAAGGATGGGCTTTTTGGCTGCCGGTATGGAGAATCTAATATCCTTTGAGGGGCAGGGGGAGGGGCCTCAAGGCTGGATCCAGCAACAAACCCCCCTTTTGTCGATGTCGTGTCAGCGACGCTTGCATTTACCCGGAATCACCAGCATTCTCGGTAGGATTCACCGATGCCGGGGGGGATCCGACAACATGAAACAAACGCCTCCCGCAATGTGTTTAATACATGAATTTCTTAGAAGTACATTGTCACGAGCGGTCGCATGTGGACTATTATTTCGTGGTGTACGTAGAAATGCCACTCACGGATTTTCTCGGGGCGGCTGCTGAGCTGTGGGAATAGTCACGTGAAAGTCGTATGATCAACATACGTGCAGAAAAACCGCGTATAGTATTGAGTATGGGTGAGTTGTGTGCTTAGAAATATGAGATCCAACACCAACCACATATGCATCCTCTCCCATGTCCGGCGAGACCAGAGAATCCGATATCTTAAACACTGAATTTTGGATTCATAATAAATTTCAACCACCGCGAAGTTATGCCGCATAACGCGCACGCCGCCGACGGTAACTCGTCACACCACGGCCGCCATGCGACCCACACGGACATTGGAACCACTATAGACAACATTATCTCGAATCTCGGCGAAATAGCCATCGAGGAAGAGACTGAACCAAATGGGAAGGCGAGATATGTGCTGCGCAATAGGGACCAGGACGAAGACGAAGATGATGAGTATGACCGCATTCCAATTTTTCTCTCACTTCGGAATACACTCTTCCTGATCAATTGGGCTGGCTGGTATACACGTCTTAGATGTCCAAGCTACTGACGACGAGACAAAAGCTACGTGTGGGAAAACAAGCCCACCGTGAAACCGTTTGATGGAGACCTCAGACGCCAGTATCTGGCTTATATCCACAAAATCAACTCCAGCCCATGTGGCCCCGGAGATCTCGACGAATTCGTCAAAGATGGCGTGGTTCACAATGACTCTGCGCCAATGCCGGTTCACGAGTATGCGAGGCTCATAGGCGACAGCAAAAGAGACCTGCCAGGGTTGCTGTTCGAGGTGGAAATGCTCATCGTGGAGAAGAACCATGGTAGCATCATCAGCCCTCCTCCTGCTGCAGTCGTCAGCACGACGAGCACTCCTGGTAGTAAGGAAGACTGGAGACAGAAATGCGACGGCTCGGTCGCGGCCCGGCTGAAATTGACCTACAAGCCGACACCAACGACGCAGGACACGTTTTACGAGCATGTCTTTTACGCCCTCGAACAAGGCAAGATATTCAGAGTTTGGAGTCTGCTGGACGGGGCGGGTTTGAAGTGGAAGGAGAAGAGGGACGAGGATATTCGCAAGGAGGTATAAAAATTACGATTAAATGTCTCCGTAGGACTGAATCGAAGCGGATGGTTAGTAGTCATGTACATCATACATCGGCAAAAAGTCCCGCTTGGCCCAGTAAGCCCAGGGCGGCTGTGGGCTCCCACGGTCAACCTGCATAGTGTCCAACTCATGAGCCCTCTGGGCCAGCACGGCACGATGAGCCGCTCTCACAAACCCCCATAGCCACTACCTGTTTAGCCCTGGTATCTCATGCTTCACACAACTCACTTGTGCCTATCGGTCTTCATAGGTTCTGGGGTAACCGCCATGCTTGGAAATCCTATTGTGTTTCGAGTTCTTGTGCCCACATACGCCAGATATCTTCCCATATAAATCATATACAGTGAGTGTGCACTCGTTCAAATATCCCCGTCGATCGTTATAGGGCAGGAAGAGATACGCGACCTAACAGCACTGTCCCTAAAAAAAGCTTCATGAAGACCATTTTCCGCCTTGAAACCCTTAGCACATCGCATCTCGAGAAGGCCTTATAGAGGAACAAGATCTTACAGCTGTACGTGACCTCCTGGAACCGTCCGATCTAGGGTTCGGCAGTCGTCCCTGCACCTTCCAGTCGTCTTCAGGTCCATAGAGTCAAGTAATACCACAACTACCGACAGCTCTATCTATACGGACTTTACCAAATTTATCCAGTTCTGGACAGACTTCAATAGTGGTTGGTACCTGGGGTGCCAGACTTTTCGCTCAGTCGCCTACTTCTCCTTGGGTTTAAAAAGGGCAAGCCTACTACCTGATGCATGTGCTGTATGTTCAACGCGGCGTCCAATGCGAGCGGATGCGCATCACATACACGCTGTATCTATCTTAGATACACCGCATCAAAACTACCATGTATCTGAGGAGTACACAGTCGTTGCCGATAACCACGACTGTCTTACCCAGAGAGTAGACCATAACTTCATTTTAACACAGAGCGAGAGGTGTTGGTTTGGGAAAGGAATGGTATGTGTACTTTGTACTCACTGTGGATGTCATTCATTGCCGAAGTGATGCCCACGTGCCTGGACTAAGAGAGACAACATACATATCGTTGCAGGGCATGGTGGTTGGAGGCTGTCTGTCGTCGATGATGTTCCCGATTCGAGTTTAGGCGGATGATCCAGCTAGGCTCATAATCGAATTACCCTTTTGGGAAAATTTGGTGGCATGTTTGAGATTGAACTTGGTGGTTCAAATGAATGTCAAACGAAAACAGAGATTGTAACGTTATATGTATGTAACCACTACTTCCTTCCTTCTCCCGGAGTGCTAAACTGACTGTTTGGTGATGAGGGTGATAAATTAATAATAATGCTATTCCTAGTGTTTTGTTTAATACTCACGCTAGCCATTCCCCCTGCCGCGAGGTCTACAAAATTCTGTAGCATCGGGGAGACGAA
Organism: Fonsecaea erecta; assembly: GCF_001651985.1. Lineage (NCBI taxonomy): Eukaryota > Fungi > Ascomycota > Eurotiomycetes > Chaetothyriales > Herpotrichiellaceae > Fonsecaea > Fonsecaea erecta. The sequence continues at coordinate 943,725 of NW_017387253.1, read as the reverse complement.
CTCCCTTCTCGAGAAGATTCGTCCTAAGTACGTCGTGTTTGTTTTCAACCGCAAACCTGAGGGCCTTGACGCCACAGTTGGCTGCGGTGAGGTCCAATCCATGCTCGTAGAGACAGTCTATGACTCCGATATAACGCGACATCGTCTCGGGGTCGCTGCAGCTTGCCTTGGCAGCGAGCAGGAAATGACCCGCGGCTAATGCATGGCCATATTCGTCGATCGTCGTTACCCGTGTGAGTAAGATGCGAAGCACATTTGCCCGTCCATTAACGCAGGCTGCCCTGACAGCGTCGTGGTCACTGTCGAGACTGTGCCGCGCTCCATTGTCGAGCAGTACCTGGACCACCTCGCTTTGACCGCGGGCTGCAGCCAGCGACAGGTGCGACCGGCCACCCTCGGTCTCATTCACGTCATAGCCCATCTCATCAACGATCGGAATCAGCGCCGGTATGTCGCACACAATAGCAAGATGCACGACAAGGTGCTGAACAGAGCCTTGATTGTTGGCTGGTGATGCCTTCAAGAAGAGGCGAATGATGTCGATATATGAATCGGCATTAGTATTATTTGTGGAAAGCTTCCGCACGGTCGACCACAACAGCCTGTCGCACTCTGCTGCGTCGAGTTTGAGGCCATACTGGGGATCAAGCAGTAGTGCAGCCATTCTGACATCACCTGAGAGACAAGGCTGCTCAATCAGCCTCCGCTCGTATTTCGGCGAACAGTGTGAATGGTGATTCGGAGTGTTTACGTCCGCGCCGTGTTTCAGAAGGTATCGGACCATATCATACCAACGGCTGGTCACGGCAAAGCGTAAGGGATCAGCAAGGATATGGTTTCGAACGCTGATTTGAGGCTCTTGCTCGACAAGAGCTTCGATGGTGGCACTGTCTTTCATGGAAATCGCCGTCACTATGGCCCAAGAAAGCGGGTCGATCTGCCGTGGATTTCTGGTAAGACGAGCCAGCGGCACACACAAGCGGGAGTGGTCGTCCCCGGCGACGAAATCGAGGACTCCGAGAGCGACCATGGACGCAGTTTGAGACATGCGATCTCCCGGCTGGAGTCGTACTGTACCATTGATGGTGTAAACATATCTTGCTTGGAAATCGTCGGTGACGTGGAAAGTGGGAGTCGACATAAGGATTTTAACGGCGCCCTTCAGTTGGCTGATAAGGGCAGTTCTCGCGTGTTTGGCGCATATTTGTCCCTTTAACAGTCGGTACAGGTGCTGGAGCCCCATTCTCAGCGTTATTCGGTCAGTATCCTCGTCCATACTGGTGTGTATTTTGCCGAAGTCAAAGTATTGAGCCTGGATTTCGCGATCGAATAGACCTGCCAGATGGACGTTGTGTTATCACCCACACGTTAGAGAACAGGTTCCTCGACTTACGGCTAACACCTCGAAGCGGTAATCCTTCTCTCCATGTTGAGTTGTCGGCGACTAGCCCAAGGATCATGGAGTGCACCTCGGGAGGCAATTTACCGAACGACATGGCTGACGAGTCCGATCGGATTTTTGACCATCAGTATAAATGAGTGCGAGTATGCGGACTGGTAAGGACTGAAAGCGGATGTGCCAGATGGGTGGATAGTAAATGGAGAATGGTTATTGTAGGCAAGTGGTTGCAGTAATTAATGCAAGAAATCAACTCCGACTTCGCACCGAGAATGGAGATGAAAGTCAGAATGGGTTGGAGAACGGTTCTTCTTGCCGAACTCGGGCCTAACCGTTTCGAACAGAAGAGACAGCCTTGTCTGGGATACATATTGAAACTAGGGCAGTAGTATACTAATAATATATAGTATAGTCTCAGTTAGATATTCCTTATTCGAGGCTTTTGTACCAGTAGTATCGCACTGGATCTGTATAGACAGACAGCAAGGACTGCCCTAGGTAGGGTTTCACGTCTGCACCTGCTGATAAAACGCTGGCGAGTTGATAAATGCACATCGGCGCAAAAGTTGAGGCTCGATTGCGGCTCCAGCATTTGATGACAGCTCCGCCTGTCCTGCGTTAGGTCCACCAATGACTCTAATGCTCGCCCCGGTTACATTCTGACTCGTCACTGCAGCCTGGGACTTGTTATATGCCAGAGTCCAATTTGAGAGGGTGATAGCAGAGTTGCCGCTTGGGTTGCCCGTCGAAGCGAAATGCGCCCAGCTACCTGACATTCTGGTTGCAGTCAGGTTCGCTGCGGCAGTGGTTCCGAAACCGACGTTTGGTTGATTAAAGACAAGAGGTACATCGGAAAAGTGGAGGACCCCTTCGAAGGTGGCATTGAAGAGTTGAAGGACGCTGGTCAATGATGTCGTGTTGAGCACGTATAAGTAGCTTGCGCTGCCATACTGAGTAACACGATGAGCTACGTCGATCGCCGGACATGCAAAATTGATATCGCGGTAGATCTGCGATGCTTGCAGGAAAAAGGGTGAGATCTGAAAAGCTTGCGCTGATGCCATAAACTCGTTGATCGGATACAGCGAGATCAAGCTTGATAGCGTAGTCGAGTTGAGATTCGGATAGGATGAATGTAGAAAAGCCTGTGCATCAGTGGAGCCGTTAAGTGTCGGTGGCACGAAGATGCTGCCGTCGTTTTCAGTCCATCCGGCGATGACGGATATGTTTTTGTGAAACCGGCCCGTCCGGATCAGAGTCGAGGGAGGAGCAGGTATGTAGTTTCCATCGACCGTCGGGAAGAACAAATCCTGAGACGCGCCATTGGCTTGAGTAGATGTCGTTGAGTTCTCAAATAAGAGGACAGCATTCAGGAGCTGTACCGCGGAAATTTCTCGTAGACAAGCTAAGACCAGACTGCTGTTCGTGCCGGTACAGCCTGCCAATTGAGCCACCGCCGCAGTGTTCGTGACGGTTGCGTTTCCAGTGACGCCAGGGTCGGCCGCTGTGGATCCAGATTGCATGATGGCTCGACGGAAGGGAGCGGTGCCTGTTGGTGACAGTGTTTAGCATTTCTACTGATAGTTGGTCTTATATAGATTCTTACCGTTCCCACCGAACGCCGTCATATGCCTATTTATTGCACGTTAGCATCGACCGGCGGGGTCATATAAGATAGAACTTCCTGAACACGGCATTATCAAAAAAATCAGCGCAGGGTTCGTTAGGAAGACTCACAATCCCACACTGACACCTCCGTCACTTTGACCGAACATTGTGACATTCTTTGGATCCCCTCCAAATGTGGCGATATTAGACTGGATCCATTGCAGCGCCAGGCGTTGGTCGAGCAACCCAGCATTCAGCGAGCCTTCCGTCCTCAGCGCCGGGCTGTTGGCGAATCCGAAGACGTTGACCCGGTAGTTCATCGAGACATAGATCACTGGCGTGCCCTTGGCAGCGGCACCGGCCACGAGCGCCGTGGGATTGTACAACGTGTAGTTGTAAGAGCCTTCCTCGTCGCCTTGGCCAGAGATCCAGACCATGACAGGGAGCCTCGCATTTTGCTTTGTCCCTGCAGGCCTCACCACCTCAAGGTTCAGGCAGTCCTCTGAGAGATTGAAGACCCCCGGGTTCTCGCTTATGGCCCCAAGCAAAGACAAGTTCGTGTTTTGCGGGCAAGCAGCGCCGGCGGCCGTGGCTTGGACTGTGGTGCCCGTGGGATAGGTAAAGGCCTTGGGAGGCTTAAAGCGATTGGCGCCAGAGGTGTCCTGGCCGAAGTTGATGCCCTGAAATTGCTCGGTTCCTGAGAAAGTAAGGCCTACGTAGGTGAGATTGTGGACATTGTCGCGGACTTTGACTGCGGACTGAGCGGCGACGGTCGCCAACAAGTATGCAATGAGAAGGTTGAGTGAGAGCATTTTTCCTTTAGTGATGGTAAGTGTTCGGCGAGGTGATTTCAGCTCCAATGTGCGACACAGCGTCAGATTTATTTCTCTGGCTGCAGAGCTTTAGCCACAGCCTCTGACGTCTGTGGACTCGTCAGCCTCTTGTGTGAGAGGTTGTGAACGCGGCCTATTCCAAGGCACGGACAAATGAGGCTGTCCATCTGGCACCAGTATTGCGACAGCTTTGCGGCCTTAATGAGGCCTAAGAGCCGTCTCATCAATGGGGCTTAGCCGAGAAGAACATGATTCGTAGCTTGAAGCTCTGGAAAGGCCGCAAGTAGGAAAGGTTCGCTGTTCTGGACCAATCACCCAACTTGCTCGGACGAGACTTCGAATCAGCTGGTTGCAGACGACAGCCTGGGTCTTGCCCAAGTCAGCCTATCCCACAGGTTCCGGAGAAGAAATCCTTGGTCAGGCTTGTCCCTCCCTCGACCAAGATGGGAGAAGGCGGGGTTGGCCTTTACCTTTCCTGGTACACACATAGTAAGTACGTAACCATCAGACAGAAACAGATGAGTGAGATACGGAGTCTGAGCGCTCATGATAACACGTACAGCAGCTCAACACATCGGGCAGGTCTCGCCTCGTCACTCTCTCCAGTATGAGGGCATTGATAGAGGTGGCACCAGGAGGTCACGTGGTCACAACTCACCACGTAATATCACCACGTGACATTATCACCCTCGCTGCACGTGGATCCCGGTACAACTTCGGGTGCGGAGACCTGAAATTTTTGAAAAGCATCTTTTTCCACCGTGCACTATGTATGGCATACGGCCGCGAATAACTCCCTCTGACCTCAGGACTCGTGACGGACTTGGGGACAATGGAGACCCTCGTTGAGAATGGCGATGGCCAACTCACCATCCACAATCTCTCGCCCCCTACCAAACGAAAACCCACGAGTACGGGGCCCTTGACTGCCCAAGACAAGGAAAACCAGAAACGGGTGGCCGACGCACGTCGAAAATACGGTCGAGGGCGCCCTGTCCGCGTGAACGAGGTCAAGGACAAGAAACTACGTGCGAACCTGAAGAGGATCGAGAACAAATATCGCACCGCGGTCATGAGCGCCAAGGATGCAGAGATCCTGTACGAGAACGAGGAAGGGTTTCTGCAACCGGAGACGGAACTTGAGAAAACATACAAGGTCCGACAAGCTGACATACTGGACGCCGTCGGTATCCAGCAGGCGAACAAGTCGATTGAATTCAAGCTCGACTTGGGCCCGTACGTCTCCGACTACACGAGGAACGGGCGCAGTTTGCTGCTCGCCGGAAGAAAAGGCCATATTGCCACTTGCGAATGGCGCGCCGGCAAGCCAGGATGTGAGCTGCACTTGAACGAGACAGTAAGAGATGCGAAATGGTTGCACAACGATCAATATTTTGCCGTGGCGCAGAAAAAACACACGTACATCTACGATCATGCCGGAGTCGAGATCCATTGTCTCAGAAAATATGTCGAGGCCACACATCTCGAATTCTTGCCCTACCACTTCCTCCTTGCTGGCATCGAGAACAGCGGATTTCTTCGATACACGGATACTTCAACCGGTCAGGTAGTGGCTGAGCACCCAACCCGAAAAGGAGCGCCGACGGCTCTCGCTCAAAATCCATACAATGCCATTCTTCACGTTGGTCACCAGAACGGCACCGTCTCGCTATGGTCGCCCAACTCCACGACGCCCCTGGTCAAGATCCAATCCAATGCCGGTCCTGTGCGGTCCATAGGAATCGACCGCTCAGGCAATTACATGCTGTGTGGTGGACAAGATCTGCGTCTGAAACTCTGGGACATCCGTGCCTGGAAAGAGATTCACTCGTACACGACGCGGCAGCCGGCTTCTTCGATCGATATATCCGACCGTGGCCTTGCAGCCGTGGCGAGCGGTACGGCCGTGACGATCTGGAGAGACCTTCTCACCACCTCCCCGTCCTCCGGACCTCCCAAAGTCCAATCGCCCTATCTCAACTGGGGCAACGACGGCCGCCGCGTCGAACGCGTGCAGTTCTGTCCGTTCGACGACATCCTTGGCATCTCGCACGCGGACGGGTTCAGCAGCATCATCGTGCCCGGCGCCGGCGAACCCAACTACGATGCCCTCGAGGTCAACCCGTACGAGACGCGCAAGCAGCGACAAGAGGCCGAGGTCAAGTCCCTCCTCACGAAACTCCAGCCGGAAACCATCGCCCTGGACCCCAACTTCATCGGCACGCTGGACAGGCGCAGCGCGGAGCAGCGCCGGCGTGAAAAAGACCTCGACGCGCCCGCCGAGGATCCTCTCGCGAAACTCAAGGCTCGCGAGAAGAATCGGGGCCGAGGCAAGAACAGTGCGCTCCGAAGACACTTGCGCAAGAAGGGTGGGAAGAATATCATCGACGAGAAGAGGATGAGACTCGAGGAGATGAAGAAGGAGAGGACGGAGAGGGAGAGGGAGAAGTTGAAGCAGGATAAACTCGAGCTGGGCCCGGCGTTGTCGAGGTTCGCGAGGAGAGGTGCATAGATGGGGTTGCCTATCATAGATGGATAGATGGAATGTATTTTGCTATCCAACCAATACTATCATGGTGACCAAATTTGTAAAAGGTGGCCACAATGTTCGTCCTTAGCAAACATCTGGCTTTGTATTCCTGTTCAGGCCGGATGCAGCGGTGTCCAGCCGTGTGTGATATCGTCCTTTAGTTCCTTAGTTCCTTAGTTCCTCCCGTCGCTAAGCTCTAAATGCCATCCATGGGTGACCTGGTCGCCATTGACCTGAATATCCCTTTTCCCACACGATTCCAGCCAGATGCAGGCTATCTTGAGCCGGCAAACACACTGGTGTACCTATTCACAACAGGCTGCTCGCCACTACCCTTAGGCACGCCCTTCGCCCACCGCTCCCGACTTAGCTGATATCCTGCGGTGCTCTTCCACGCCGACAGGATCAGATCGACGGTTTCCCTGACACCGACCCCGGTCTTGATCACGGCCCTCACGACGGGACCGCCCTCCCGGATCTTGTTCGCCTCCCTCTCCATCAAATCCACGTCCGCGCCCACGGCGTCTGCCAGATCGCACTTGTTGATCACGAGCAAGTCCGAGCCCGTTATTCCCGGACCTCCTTTGCGGGGCACCTTGTCCCCGCCAGCGACGTCAATAACATAGATGATGAAATCCGCCAGTTCGCGCGAGTAATTTGCGGCGAGGTTATCGCCGCCGCTCTCGATCAGTAACAGGTCGGTCTGGAACTTTGCGTGCAGACCCTCCAGCGCGAGCAAATTGGCAGATATGTCTTCTCGGACAGCGGCGTGCGGGCAGCCTCCTGTTTCTATGGCCACAATTCTCTCGGGTGTCAACGCGCCATGCTTCGTCAGGAATTCAGCGTCTTCTCTCGTGAAGATGTCGTTGGTCACGGCTGCAATATTGTATTCTTTTCGTAGGGCGAGGCAAAGCTCGAGCATGAGCGCTGTCTTCCCCGACCCCACAGGGCCACCGATTCCGATTGTGAATGCGCGGTCGCCAAAGTCTCGGCCCTCGACGATAGGCATTTCGCGGTGCAGGTAGGAACCTGGCCCATCGAGGATTTCATGCGTGTGGCCATGAGGCGCCCCGTTCGTGTGATCGTGGGAGTGAGAGTGAGCAAGGCCGCCGTCGTGAGAGTGGCTGGCCATGTTGAGGATGAGGACTGATGAGACGTTGGGAAAGACCCGAAGGTTTCAGCTGAAGGCCAGAATGGTGTGGTCTGTTTGGGGCGTGCAGGAGAAGTTTATAGAGGTCTCGCAGATATCCAGACTCGAGGAAGCAGAAGGACGAGCGGGATGGCTGAACTCAGTCGCAGTGTAGATATACCAGGATCCCGCCCTTGATATGAATGCTATAGCCCCGGGGAGCGCCTATGCTCGAAGTCGTACTAAATGCAATTGCTGTAAGAGAGTTGACGCGTTGGCAAGGAGAGCCGCTATCACAAGCTGTGTGGGAGGGGCAAATGACTTCAAAAAATGATGCAGATGTACCCCGCACGGAGAGGAGAGTCCACGGTGTACCAACTGAGCAAGGTGGAATATCATCCGCTTGAGGACGGATTCAGATAGATTATTTCGATTGAGAAAGGAAAGGGGTCAGGTGTTCGATAAGAGAGAGGTTTTCGATCCACAGGAGCAAAAGCTCGACCGAAGCATCATACAATGGCAATCGTCCATATTGTCCTGTTCAAGCTCAAGGCTGCACTGAGCGACGCAGAAAAGAAAGAGGTCTGTCCTGCCGATACACGCATTGGTGACCTAGTTTCTAACCCGAACAGTTTTGCGATGACATGTTGTCGTTGAAAGACACTTGCATCCACCCAACACAAAATAGACCGTACATTGTTTCCTCATCTGGCGGAGTAGATAACAGCCCGGAAGGAGCCCAGGTTCGTCTGTTGCCACAATCCATTCGTGGGGTGAAAGGAAGATATTGACCGAGTCAAAGGGAGGATTCACCCATGGGTTCGTCGTCGAGTTCGCTTCAAAAGAGGACCGAGACTATTATGTTGCCGACGATCCTGTCCACCAAGCATTCGTCAAGAAGAACAGTCCGAGGTTCGACGATGTCCGAGTCATCGATTATGAGAAAGGTGTATACTAAGGGATGCTAATGGCTCTCAATGCTGGCCTGCATATCAAAGATATTGCTCTGCAAAAGGTTCCGATCATTGCTTGGGCTCTTCGTAAATAGGTCTTGTTGAGCCAAGAGTACCCGATACGTTTGTCTATTATGACACGCTGAAGGACTCGCCACAACCGCATTGCTCAGTGATGTTGGGATTCTTGAAGATAAACCTAGCACTCAGCTTGTCCTCCTGCCAGTCCATTTCACTGCCGATGATGCTAAAGAGTGCTTTGCTGTCAATCAAGACTTTCACTCCCTCTTGCTCAACAACTTCGTCGAACGCGGCCGGCTTGTCCACGTATTCCAAATGATATGAGAGGCCTGAGCAGCCACGGTTCTTGACACCGACCCTGATCATTTTGGGCTCGGGCTGATCCAGGAGTTCGCGCAGATGAAACAGCGCATTCGGTGTTATCGTCATGGCAGCTTTCCGAGGCCGTAACTTGCTTCGCCGAGGTTTCGCTGCTTTGGCCTGCTCGGGCTGTGGCGTCTGTACTGGCTTCGGTTTCTGCGCCACTCCTTCTGGCACACTTATGCTTGCAGTTTCATCAGGGCTGTTCTCCTGCGCCGCATTGCCTTGATTCTGTCTCGTGTCACTGAGTTGCGGCCTGGGTCCGGCGATTGAAGTGTCCGGAATATTGGTGTTTCTAGGAGGAAGAGGGAAATCGGCAGGCAGCGTATGAGGCTGATAGGATGGAGTGGTGTATAGCTCTCGCTTTGATGATTGCCGGGTGGCTATATTGGACGAGAAAGCCCTCAAGGCATGGTGGGGGCATGACCGGGCGGTCGAGGCAATTGCCAGGGCTCGGAAGAAGAGAATGGATGAGGACGATATGGGGACAAGCTGCGTCGCCGACATTGTAGAGGTATGTCAGTGACTGTCTGGTCCGTCAGAACTGAGATGAGGCTATAGCGGTAGGGACAAGAGCATGTGCGAGGGCATATAAAAACATATGGCGGATAGAATTCAAGTTAAACATGGAGGCGCAGTTTAAAGAGGCAGTTCCGTCATTCTCTGCCTTCCAGCCGAGTTCGCTCCGTTGGCCAGCCAATCGGCGCCGACTGATTTCAATCACCACGTGACACGAAGCATGAGGCGCCACGTGACACCGATAATTTATCTTCCTTCTTCTCGGTAGATATTAGTTATGCTTTTGTCTGTTTATGGCTGAAACGACAATCTGGACTCAAAACAAGTGGTGTCTGTGAGTCTTTCGCTCCAGAGGAAGAAGATCGCTGCGCTTCTGGTACTAGCATCTAACAATTGTGATCTGACCGGAGACCACACTTACGTGGCCGATTCTTGTCAGTGTCATTTGTCCAACTTTGCATACATCGTTCAGCAAGCGCACTTCATCTACGGCTCCTGTCATTTCTTTTGCCTCCATAGTAGCCGCTCTTGTCCAGATTTGGGACTATGAACTCATATTGGCTCACCAACGAACCCACTCCCGAACGCCTGCCATCGACATGGAGACACCCTTGACCCAACAATCAAGGCCAGACTCTTTTGAACCCAAAATCATCCAGCTCTATCTCCATCTCTTCAACGTTCTTGCAAACGAGGATGTCTATGATGTGGTGCCTTCCGAAGGGTTTTGGCGGGAATTCTTCCTGCTCAAGCCCGACAAACAGCGACTCTATGACATTCTCGAGCCCATGACTGCTTTTGATCTGGTCCACATGCAAGTATAGTCAGCTCTCACACTTTCGTCTGCTCGTTTCTCACATCTAATGGACCATCAGGCTCAGATGAGGGTATTCTTCAAGCGTGCCATAGCTGAAGCAGGCTCAGGAGATTTCCCACGCAATGAAAATGCTCTAGACGTACGTCGCTCCTGTCTTCTTCTCCTGGTAAGCTGAATTTGACCTCTTCAAGAACCTGACAGCTTTCCTGTGCGCTGTCTTTACCAAGAAGTACACCAACCCCAATACCGATGTCATTGAAGTACTTGCCGGGCTGGACACGATTGATAGATTGATGTCCGACCTTGTCCATATACTTGAAACAACCATCCGCCAGGCGGATAAAGATGCTTTGCGAAGCAAAGCACTCGATACCGTCCTGGCACTGGTTGCGGGCGGATTTCACACAAGTCTCGTTACCTATTTCATGCACCGTGATCTGTTCTCGGCGTTGACAAAGGTAAGCACACTCTCCAAACAATGGGAGTGATAACTCATCTGGAATCCAGTATGTCCACGATATACCCGAATCTCCCATCACCGCTCTCAAATCGTCCATTGTCATCGGTATATTGTCCAGTTACAACAAATTTGAAGCTCAGAACGTGTACCAGAACCGGCTGGAGGATTTCGTCAACGAGGAAACAATCCGGCTTCTGGTTCGTAATTTCGCCTCGGCTTGTTTGGCTATACGTGAACAGTACGTGTTTGTTCAAGATGATTATCCTGCACCATGGAGCCTGAATTCGACACTGGTCATGGTCGGACTTCGGGCGTTGTCAACTGACGCAAAGAAACCAGCGCCTCCCTCGGAGGAGGAAGCCAAGTCTTTGCTCCTTTCCCTGCCCGGGGAAGATGCGGCTTGTATTCTTTCGCTCTACTCTTTCACCCAGGCAAACAGACTATTCGCCGCGAATCTTTTGAACTTGCCCGCCGACAAAGACCGGGAGACACCCTTTTCTGCGTTCCTGTCGATGACCTCATATATCTCACATCATGCCTACCGGGGACCACGACAGTCAACGTACGCTGTTTTGAGCTTGCTGTCCATCAGGATCATCGTAGAGGACCCTGTCCTGGCCAAAAGAATTTGTTCGGCGGATGCGAAGACCTTATTTAGATTGTGTCGTCAAAGGCCACCTCACCTTCCATTGGTCACCTCTGCCCGGATCCCAGCGACTGCGATTCTGGATGTATGTACGGACATTCTCAGCCACAATCTGAGAAAGAGGCTGGACGTGCGGTTGTACAGCCTTGCTTTGGGTATCATCTTACGTATAGTTACCCACCTGGAACAGACCAAAACACGTCTTCAGCATCATTGGGCATACATTTGGGGCTCGCTCTTGTCACTCATGCGATTTCTTGCGCAGTACGCCAGCGATCTGAAGCACGTCAGGGACATTCGAGAAGATTTGTGTGCGACACTCGCGAGTCTCGCTGCATTCTGCCTATCCAAGGGTGATGGATTTTTACCAGATCCGTCCAGTTTTGACGACTTCTTCTACAAGCTCATCGAGGCAAATGATGTTCTGCACAGGTTCAAACAAGCATATTGCGACGGAGCCCACTCCGAGACTTTGAAGCGATCGATCGAGGCGCTGATCAGCGTCTCATCTCATTATCATGAATTATTGAAAGTACAACATGGCAAGAAGACGCATCAGTCACCGGCAGCAATTCAAAAGGTCATCAAGGAAGGCTATGAAACGTTGAATCTCGAAGTGGACGAAGGGTTTGGCCGGTGGGACAAGTGGCGTGAAAGCAACTGGAAAGCTGAAGTGAAAAAGATGATCAGAGTAGCGGTTGAAGACGCCAGAATCTTTGCTCTGAGATGACAGCTGCATGCAGGAGCGAACAGCAAGCCGGGCACGAGTCGGATTGTCTGTGAACATCCGGGCTATCCTTCAGCAATTCCCCAAGTCTCCTGGGCCGACCGTCAGATACTACTGGGGCGGGTGTCTGGGATCAGCCTTGAACTATTATGAGATGGAGGCTTTCACAAGATTGTCTAAGTGGACTCTGCAACTGCGACATGAGGCTAGGGTCAAGGGTGTCGAGTTCGGGTGATACAACACATTCCACCGAGCTGCGCAAGCGTTGTTGGTCTGATATGCTCTCTTGTCAACACTCGGATGCATTTGGAGCCGATCCCGTAGCTCGGAGACCTGTTTAGACCGGGGGAACGTGTGTTGAGGAGGATCTCTCGAGTCTCTCTAGCAGGGTCGGGTGTTCAAAGACACCGGACCGCCAATTCTAGGAATCAAGGCAATCAGTACTGTCCATAACTAGGACGATGTGCTTGTTGTCGGCTGGGTCAAGGATGGGTGCAAGCGACGATGGGCACCAAATCCCCCCTCACGTGGACGGCACGTGGAGATCCGCCACTGACATGTCAGCTTTGCGATAAATCAATCCCCCATCAAATTCCCACTCCCTCGAATACTAACAAGTACCGAGTACGGAGTACCTTCTTCACACTCTCTTTTCCCCCTCAACTAACCCTTTTCGCCCTCTTTCTTAGCGCCGGAGTCCAACACCCCGCTTTCGGAGCCCCTTTTTCTGCTACTGGCGTCCGCCACGAGGCTCCAAGTACACACCCGGCTCAGATAGTGGCATCAACGGAGTTTGCGAGGAATTGTACGAGGCGTTCACACACGCACACGCACACGCCCACGCACATCCGATTCAAATAAATCAAGTGGTACGCGAATAACAAACACACAGCGGTATGTGTACGCGGATGAAGCCCGCGGAGGGAGAGTTTTCCTTCTGCAGGCCAGGACAGGGCGGGACGGGGGAAGACAGGGGGGCGGGGGGAACTGGTAGGACAAGAGCATTTATCATGGTTGTCTTTGGTTCACTGAATGGGGTGGATAAATAACACATACAGTACTTGTACGCATCAGTATCAGTCTCAGGCCGACAGGCGCAAAATAATGCATCCAAGAACAGCCTCTCATTCTGATGGAGAGCAGGGCTTAGAATTGCCACGAGCCTATCTCCGAGATGATGCCTCCTTCCTACAATCTCAAATGTACGGAACTGTGTACCAATGGGCTACGCAGTATTACCGTCGGCCTCGGGATAGCGTTCGTACGAGGAAACAAGATGCCAAGATTTCTCTCCCTCTCTCTACCAAAAGGCCCCCTTGGTGGCCCCCTGAATCATGCAAAGCTGCCGACTCGTCAGAAGCCGAGAGCGAGACCCAGTCCGGGCCCGAAGCGTGGGAGGGCACCGAGGAGCGCACAATGCAGCCGGAAACGGGTTGTTCGTGTCGGCCATGCCCAGTAATAGGGTGAGTTTATTGAATGCGCGCCCAGTGCAGTGTCTCACCAGCTCAGAAACTCCTTCCTGCGTCCTCAGGGGAGCAACAAAAAGAACCCCAGCCGACGAGTGAACGGGAGATATGTAGGTGTTTCTTGCTTGAGGTCAGTGGGGGATAGGGAAAAAGACGGGCCCCCCATCAAGTCATGTTCAGGAACCCGGAACCCGGGGGCGGTGAAAGATCTCACAAGTTCAACGCCCAATCCAAGACAGAAAGAGCCACCTAGACAACAACTGCAGGTGGGCACCTGGCGCGCACCCTTTCGGGCTGTCGGCCCCCCTGTCCACCCTCTCCTGTGGCTATGCCTAGGGGGAGGAAGGACGGTTGGGGAGGTAGTGGTGGGAGTAGTGAGTCGTTAACATGCCCCTCCATCCACTAGTTCGCACCTGACGATCCCCGTGAACCAGTGACAGGTGCCCCTCAGCGTCGGGCCCCTGGCAGCAACGCAGGCCCTGAGCGTCGTCCATTAGTGGCCGCTAAGCCCACTAGGCCGATCGCCATCCCCCACTCAAACCATTAGCTGCGGCTGATGGGCTGTTAAAAATAATATTTCCAATCGAACTTTTTGGTCAAGGGAAGCCGGAAAGAGGGGGGCACAAACAATCACCACCCCTTATCCTAACACCGTGACCTCTCAATAAAACTCATTTTCCTCGACTTTGTTCTCTTCTTCTTCGAGTGCTGTACATATCCTCTGCTCTCTCAATCTCTTGCAATCTTTTGAACAATATATACTTGTCTTTTTGGACCTTTTTTGCACACACACAACCCTCCACACCGCCTCCACCATGTCTAAACGCAACTCGACCAGACTTGCCAATGGCTCTGCATCTGCTGTTGACCAGCCCGTCCCCAGCTACCTCCTCACTGGCAAAGTTGCCCTCGTGACAGGATCAGGTACGTACCAGCAAGAGGAGGTCGAATCCAGTTCGACGACTGTGAGCGAGCAGCCGTCCGCTGAGAACACAGATTCCTCGACCTGACCCTTCACCGCCTCTTTTCCCACGAAGCTTCGTGTCCCACCCCCGAAAAAAAGATAAGGAAAGCAGAAAGAAAAGCTAACAGATTGGACATAATGCAGGGCGAGGTATGGGCCGCGAGACTGCACTCGAACTCGCCCGCCGTGGCGCCGATGTTGTCGTCAACTATGCCAACTCCTCCAAGGCCGCCGACGAGCTGGTGGCCGAGATCAAGGCCCTCGGCCGCGACGCCATTGCCGTCCAAGCCAACGTGTCGGACGTCTCACAGATCATCGACATGTTCGCCCAGGCCAAGAAGCACTTCGGCAAGCTGGACATCGTGGTCTCCAACTCCGGTGTCGTTTCCTTCGGTCACTTGAAGGATGTCACCGAGGAAGAGTTTGACCGTGTCTTCGCCATTAACACCCGAGGCCAATTCTTCGTGGCTCGTGAGGCATACAAGAACCTTGAGGTCGGCGGCCGCATCATCCTGATGGGTTCCATCACTGGCCAGGCCAAGGGTGTCCCCAAGCACACTGTCTACTCGGGCTCCAAGGGCGCCATTGAGACCTTTGTCCGCTGCATGGCCATTGACTGCGGTGACAAGAAGATCACCGTCAACGCTGTTGCCCCCGGTGGCATCAAGACCGATATGTACCACGCCGTCTGCAGAGAATACATCCCCAATGGCATGAACCTGACCGACGACCAAGTCGACGAGTACGCCGCCACCTGGTCCCCCATGAACCGTGTCGGTATGCCCATTGACGTTGCCCGCGTCACTTGCTTCCTGGCCTCGCAGGACGGCGAGTGGGTCAACGGCAAGATCATCGGCATTGACGGCGCCGCTTGCATGTAAAGAGACCAAGAAAAAAGAAGATGAGATTTTTAGATCCGATCAGACAGACATGACATGAAGGTGGTAACGGTGGGGCAAGGGGGAAGCAGAACAACAATCCTCCGAAAGAGAGCAAGCAAGCTGTCAAGAGATAGATGGATGGGCCTCCACATGTTTTTCCTGTGACCGATGATAATTTATGATGGGCAAAGATGTTGGATTTCTTTTGGTCGTTGGGAGGAAAGAAAAGCGGACAATATGCAGTTGGATACCTTTGTCTGCCATATATCTCACCCATTTCGTCTATCCCCGGTGCCACAGTCTTGACGCGAGCTCTGTTTTGGAAGAAAGTGATTAAAATGTTGTCTGTCGTTGCCGGCGCGGGAGTTCTTCGCATGTACGTACGCGTACCTCTCTACCTACTTTAGACACAAGGGGCCGGGGTTTTCAAAGAATACAAGGAAAGCGCGCTTCTCGATTTTTCCCATGCAACACAGAGAGACAAAGTTGTTCTTGTGTTTTGTTTTGGTTCCCCTTTTCAGCAATAACAACCCCAAGGAATCCATCCTTGGCACGAGAACATACACATAGTTACTGTATGTGCCTCGAGTGTATTCGGTAATTAGAGCGACTCGACTGAATACATATAAGGTCCGGTCACAGCATTTTACTCATAGTATCAATAAGGAGTAGTGGCCTCCCTGCTGCGGTCACCTCCGGCAAGCACATCATCCACCGCGCCGGAGCTTCGTGTATAAATATTTGCGTCCATATACGTGGGTGCGTGGGTGTACGTACACATATGAGTTCTTCGTCCACCCCGGGCACGTGCGTACTTAGCTACGGGCTGTTTTGCATCTTGTCTCATCCATCATCGACTGCCGGAGGAAGAAATGATGCGAGAGAAACCTCTGTGGGACTTGTTGATTGAGGTATGAACCTCACTCATGACGGGAAAGCGCGGTCGGTTCGAACCGTGTATGCTCATCATGGCCTTTTATTTTTCTTGCTCCTCCAAGCGACTTCGGGGGGACTGCCGTGGGTTGCTCACTCAACTGTGTTCTCGTCTCATATATATGGGTGCGTAGATACATATCCCTTCCAGAGGAAGCACGGTCGAACATATTTCGGGAGTATTCCCAGCATCGGATCTTCTCTGTCTGTCAGGATTGATGTCGGTCTCGCTTTCCAGGAGGGCGGGCACTCGTTATCTGCTTACTTCCCCCTCGCCTTCGCGATCAACCGCTCGTCTAGCGCGTACGGCTCTCCGTCGTCAGCCCCGAACACGACGTCGTCCTGTAAATACACCAGGATGCCGCGATTGCGCCGCTCGGCGTCCTGCAGCCGGTAGAGCAGGCGACCGAAGGCGTCGGATTTGTGCGACGTCTGCAGCAGGAGGTTGTGCTCAGAGCACCAGTCCTCGACGAGCGATCGGAACGTCATCTCCTCCATGGCCTCGTCGAGCCCGGCCGTGGTGGACGCGGCGGTGTGTTGTGTGGTCGGTGTGGCTGCTGACGGGAGCAGCTTGGGTTTCCTCGACCCGAGCAGCGGCTTCCAGTGCGCCCACGAGTCGGCGTCGACTTTGGACTTGACCAGGGACTTGAGTTCGGGGAAACGCTCGAGGTCGAGGCTCTCCGAAGAGATGAGGGTCCACCAGTCGAAGAGCCAGGTGTGCATGTCCGGAGCTCTGCTAGACTTCTTGCTTCGATCCGCACCAGACGTGCCTGAGTCCAGCGTCTTGGGGAATCGTTTGACGGCCTCGATTAATCGTGGGATCACCGCCTCATGCAGGATCTTGTAGATGAGAAAAGGAGGGAGGAGTGGCGTCCAGGCGTCGATCAAATTATACGCCGGGTCTGGATCGTAGATGTTCCATTCCTTGGACAACGCCGTACGGATGCGCGGGTACCAGTGCAACAAGAGCAACGACTCAAAGTATGTCGTTCGTTTGCGGTGGCGGGAGGACTTTGACTTTTCAATCTCCAGGAGCTGCTCGATCGACTTCAGGGAGTCTATTAGGTGAGTAGGCTCAGACAGAGGATCCCAATCCACCATCTCGCGCCGGAAGGGTGTTTCGAGGCAGGAAGCGGTAATTTCGGGGAGTGAAAGCTCCGTGATGTAGAGGGATGAGCGAACTTGAATCTCTTGCAAGCGAGAGATGCAGGCGTCCCAGTCGCGGGGCTCATTCGAGTCGTCCACGTTAACTCGCTCAAAGGCGGAGATGATGTCGTTGTAGCGTTGGATCTCTTCCTCATGCAATGCCAGTGCGGCGCCCAGCTGGATTTCCTCCTGCTCGAGATGACTTTCCTGGTCCTTGGTCGAGTCCCACGCGTCGGCAAAGGCCTGCAATTGGAGCTTGATCCGGGATGTGGCTTTTGCCGCTTCGAGAGCAGGTGACGGCGAGGCTTCTCTGGTCGGAGTTGAGAAGCCTGATAAAGAGGTCACGGTCTTGGTTTCAGCTCCCGTGGCATCGACAATAATTTGCTTCATGGCTTCGGGGACGTGGAGACCCCTCGACTCGATCGCTGCCACGGCATATTTGGCCTTGGGGGGGGCCCTGATCCGTGGTGTGCTGGTGCCGGGCGTCGAGGCTTTGGAAGACGTCTTTTCTTTTCCTCCGTCTTGTCTTCTGCGAGGAGGATCGGGCGTTCCGCTTCCCTGACCCAGGCCCGCCCGACTCTGCAGCACTTTGGCCTGGATAGGTGCTGTGATCCCCTGACCCGATTTTCCTAGACCTTGGCCTTCGACATAGCCTTGTTTGGCCATCATTCGCGCCGCAAAGGAGTTCTTGTTCATGCGTCCGCCGACACCGAACGCTGAAGGGCCCATGCGGCGCGTCTTCTCTGACTGCCTTTGGGGAGACATGTCCGCCGGCGGCGTGGCTCTTTCTGGCTCTGCTTCCTCGTCGTTGTATTCGCCTATATTGAACGAGCTTCGGAATCCACCCATGCCCATGCCCATGCCCATGCCCATGGAGGGTCTTTCATCGTCAACGTCTTGTTCTTCATGTTCATCGTCCTTGTCTTCTGCACCGTCTTGCCCCTCTTCTTGACCGGTAGATTTGACAAACCCTAGCCCTCGACTCCGCAGAATCTTTGTTGTTTTCCGTCTCTTATGTGGTCGCTCATCGTCAGACTCTTCGTCGTCGTAGTCGCGAAGGTTGAAGGGTTGGTCGTCTTCTGAGGAATCGCTCATGCTGCCTGAGCGTAGACTGCGGACTGAGACCGTCCAGAAAAGGCGTTGTTTTATGGATCTGTATACCAGTTGAATGGAATGCCCCTGCTAAGACTACCGCATCCAGACGAAGTTTCCGCGGCACATGCAAGGGTTGGTTCGATCTGCGATCTGCCTGCGACAAAAAGTTCTGGGCGACTCCAACGTGAAGCCCGAAATTCGCACGAGGATTTCCGGAATAGGCAGAGTGATGTAATTTGTGCAGCTCCATCTGCGCTTCTCTCCAATGCCAATAAACATCCGACCGAATGCACCACCACCCAGTTCCAGCTTCCTTCTTCTTACACGTCTCAGCTTCTTCTATCTCGGTCCAGTCCATCGGTTTCATTTTCCACAGCAACCATCTCAGCCATGGCTTCCCTGTTCCGATCTGTCGCCCGTCCCTCCACCCTCAGAGCTGTTGCAGCTACCAATCCCGCTCGATGCCTGACCACGGCCGACAAGACATTTGTTCGGATGAAGGCAACTCTGCCTGACCTTTCCTGTAAGTGATTGCGCACCTCCCGCGCTGCAAACCTTGGGCTGACATCCCATCCAGACGACTATGGTGCCCTGGAACCCGCCATCTCCGGGAAGATCATGGAGCTGCACCACAGCAAACACCACCAGACCTACGTGAACTCGTACAACGATGCCGCCGACAAGTATGCCGCCGCCGAAGCCAACGACGACATTGCCGCCAAGATTGCCCTGCAGCCGCTGATCAACTTTCACGGTGGTGGCCACGTCAACCACTCCTTGTTCTGGGAGAACCTCGCACCCAAGAACTCGGGCGGCGGCGAACCTCCCTCGGGAGAGCTGGCAAAGGTGATTGATAGTACTTATGGAAGCTTGGAAGAGTTGAAGAAGAAGTTCAATGCCGCCCTGGCCGGTATCCAAGGTTCCGGATGGGCTTGGCTAGTCAAGGACACCCAGACCGGCAACATAGCGATCCAGACATATGCGAACCAGGATCCCGTCGTTGGTCGATACAAGCCTTTGCTGGGTGTTGACGCCTGGGAACATGCTGTAAGAGAGAGACACCCCTACCATGTTATAGGGTTGTGCATTTGTTGACCACGAAACAGTACTATCTCCAGTACCAGAACCGAAAGGCCGAGTACTTCAGTGCCATCTGGGATGTCATCAACTGGAAGGCTGCCGAGAAGAGATTCTCTAGTTAAACAGATCAAATAACTGGAATCATGTACAGCACGAGCAGGTAATCAAATGAATCTTACACCAGCGAGAAGCTATGTGACTGTGTCTAGCTTGCCAGCTCAAGAACAAGACAACAGCCTCTTTTTCCCTGCTAATCACCGCTCAGCTGCCCTTCCAATGCTTGATGCCTTCCTTCAAATTCCTCACGAAAGCCGTGTCAACTGCATCTTCTTCATACCCCAGACACTTGGGATACTTTTGCCACGCGAGCCACGACTCGACACGAACAGCCCCCTCGGTTGTGGGCACCAGAAGTCCCAGGCCAATGTCGATCGTTTTCAGGCCGTGCTTGTAGTAGAAAACCGTGGCACCACACTTGGCACAGAAGTACCGACTCACATCCACCGACGTCTTGTAGTGGCCCAGCCGCACCGTATTCGCCAGCAGAGACTCGAGATCTGAATCCGCGCCGACGACGACGATGAGACTCCTCGGCACCGTAGCCCAGCAGGTGATTTCGAGTCCCGTCACGGTCCGGCAGGACGTGCATGCGTCAAGGCCCGCTTCAAACTTGCCCGTTCCTGCATTGTAGTCGCTGCTGGGAGGCCGGGAGATTTCGAAGCGGACGTTTTGGCAGTGACACTGCGCCACGAGCCGCTCCGTGTCGTCTCGAACATCGGCTTTGCGTGTCATGAGGTCCCTGACCTCGTCGTCGTTGACCATCGTGCTGTCTCGTCCCCTCCAATGCCTGTCCATCCCTTGCAGTTTTCCCTGGTTGATCCACCCCACCGCGCCCCCGTCCCCTTTGACATCCTCCACCCAGAGCTGCACGCGATTTAGTTTCCCCGTGATCCCTGCCTGGTGCTGGTCGTCGAAATAAAGCACCCCTGTGCCGACCTCCCACTCTTCTTCACCCTGTCCCCCATCGACGTTGATGACACTTGCGCCGCAACGCCTGCAGAACCAGCGCTGACACGTCGCCGACGACGCGTACTTAACCAGCTTGCCGTCCCCCGTGGCGTCCAGGACGCCGGGCGGCAGCACCGCGGGTATCACGGCCCAGGTCGCGAACAGCTGGCCCGTGGCATGGCGGCACGAGGAGCAGTGGCACAGCGCCGATTTCAGGGGCAGTGCCGACGGCGGGATCGAGACGGAGAACGAGGTCAGCTGGCAGTGGCATGCGATTTTGACCGTCACATCCGCCATCATTAGCTTGGCGGGAAGGGATTGGGGGATTTGAGATGTATGTAGCTCGGTTCTTTGGTTCTGGGGGTGGTTTGGTTGAGTGAGGTACGTATGGAACGAGAACAAGCTACGTATGTACCAAGTAGGTAAGTACTTATGAACTGGTTCAGGGTCAGATGTATGTCAAGAGAATCAACAGCACATCACACTCGAACCCGAATTCCCCCCTGGGGTAGGTTCTATTCATTGATTCATCCTAGCCTCCTGGGTCTATATGTATGTATATATAAATATATAAAAGTCCTTTTCATCTCCACGTAGAGCCCATTTCATGCCCCTAGGAACATTGCGATTTCGTCACTGTCGCGTATATCAAGAAGAAGGTTGCAAAATGACATGGGAAGGGCGCGTCGCGACTGGGCGCCGGTTGACTGGTTGGTTGGTTGCACCGGCGCGGGGAAGAGCACAGGTGTGATACGTAAATGACGGACGAGACCGAGTCTGCCCCAAAGGAGCCAATCAACTACACACTAATACCGTGCGGCAATTGGCTCTCGAGACACTGAGCAGATCGACAAGTCGCGCCGGGCATGTGGACAGGTGATGGTGGAATGAAGTATTTCCCTGGATGAGTAGAATACCCTGGAAATTTGCTGCAAGCCTCGAAAGGAGCAAGGAGAAAGAAAGAGAGAGAGGGGGGGAGAGAGAGGGAGATAGATACGGGGATTGTCCTACTTGCAATAAGTAGGTTTACTCAATCGACCAGGCGGCTGGAACCCTGAAGAACGAATCACCTCTTTGGAGTTGATCATTAAATGGTACTAAAGGCAGAACAGTTTCTTTCTCAAAGGCAATAAAAGTACTTACAGCATTGCTCCCTGCTCCGTGTACGCACGCCTGAAAACCAAACCGAAAGAGAGTGATACGAGACTTGGGCAACATATTGATACTACCCGTAAGGGTAGAATACTTCGACTGCTCTCCTGGGAGACCGTGGTGGCTCGGACGAATATGTACTTGATCCACGCCACAAGACTGCGTCATTTCAGCCACGGGACAGTGAAGACATAGACAGTGCTGGGGGGATACAGGTTAAAAGGATAGTATATTTGATTTGTCGGACTCGGGTGAGCTTCACTAGCCGACGAGAGTAGGTCTAAATGTGCCGTTTGGTACGATGCACCAACTACTCCGTCTAATTGTTGTCCACTTTCCCCAGCGCAACCCTTCTGGATGTGCTGTTGGGATCAAAGTAGGGCCTCTCCCCCAGACCAACTGCCCTGTTGCCGAAGCGCTCTCCTTCACCGCGATAGTCATAGGTCGCAGAGTGGAACACGCTGCGGTTGTCCCAGATAGCTGGCTCTTTGTCAGACAGACGATTTCCGGAAGTGGCCATGATCACTTACCGATGTCGTTTGGATTCTCCCATTTGAACCGTACCTGAAGGTCGTGGTTCTTGTACACCAAATCCAAAAACCAGTCAAGCAAGTTCTTACTCTCCTGCTCGGTCAGTCCATTAATGTGGCGGACGTGGCCGCCCACGGGGAAGATGCTCTTCCACCCAGTCACCGGATTAGTTCGAACGACAGGGTGGATGGCCTTCAATTCGCCGCCGACATTTTCCGGAGCTCCCCTTTCTTTGGTATAGAGCTGGAAGCCTCCTTTGTCGGCAACCTCGTTGAAGGCCGGCTGAGCGAACGTGGCGGTCAAGGTCTCGAGAAATTTCTGGTACGGTTCACTGATTCGATCGTAGATCTCATAACCCGAAGCCCATAGAGTATCTGGCATTGTGTCAGTAATCCTCGCTTTTCGTTCGGTGTGCGAATGTGACTGACCTCCTCCCGTTCGAGGCAATTGGGTCAGCCGAAGTGAGGTGTAGTCCGCGGGAACTGGCTCAAATGCGATATCGCTATGCCACTGCGCGCTGCCCTGGATCTTCTTGCTCTGGTCATATGGCGTCTTCTTATAAAGTTTGTCGTGTTGAACAGAGCTGATAGTGCTGATCTCTGGATCACTACCTCCCAGCTCTCTCTCAGAGTTCAGGATAGGGTGGATATGCAGTTTCGACGTCTCGGGCTTTCCGGTCAGCTCGCCGAGTCGCTGGATGAGCTGCTTCTGTATGTCGTTTGTGAGATTGTCCTGCTTCCTAAAGAAGACGACTCCACGCTCAGAGACTGACATGATAAGTAACATTTCACCCGCAGATAGGCCCGGATGGGCTTACTCTTGATTGCGAGATCGCGCAGGAGCTCGTCGGATTTGGGTGAATTCAACCACTCAACAAGATTGGCCTCCGGAAACTCCGTCCCAATAACGGGGGTGATGTCAATGGATTTAAACTGGTCAAGAGAGCCAGACGACTTCAGAGGCTCCCTGCCGAACAAGGTCTTCTGTTTGATGTAGTCCTGTTGGGGGGCGTCAATATCGACAGCGGAGGGTGCCATTTTGAAGTCGACTAACAAAAGGGCGACGTGAACGGTACTTCTGTTCTTGCAGCAAATCCTTCATCTTCAACCCCTGGGTACATCACACTTTTATAGTCTTCTGAAATCGACATTGAACCCTATCGGACGCAGGCACACTGCAGGCGACGATGAAATGATGCCACAGATGCATTTCTCGACGCAATGTCAACCTCGTCTGCTTAGACATCTTGATTCCGCAATCTGCGGCGTATCTGGGCCCATCTTCATGGCCGGTGCTCACCGAGATGCTGACACCATTTGAGGTTGGAATGGCGCGAATCGGCAGCTTCGCGTGCTGTTCTATCCTCGACAATTTTTTAACCACTCGTGTTCGCCCACTTCAAGCCACAATGCTTTGGGGTTGATGGGTGAAAACGAATCCACACTTCGGCACACGGCTCGACTCTGGCGGACTGGAGGATAGCAGAGAGACGAGGAGGACTTTTCTCTCTTTCTCTCTCTCACACACACAGTAGGTATCAATTGTGCAGGTTGCTGCTGGACATTGAGATATCCCGATGAATCACGTGCGGCTTGGCGTCCGCGACGTCTCCATCTTAATCTCGAGTCCCAACATCCTTCCATTGATTATCCTGACTCGTAAGTTGACTGACATCTCCTCCCAATGCCCGGCATATTACACGAGCTGACCACTATGCTCCGATATGCACGTATCAGTGAATCAGTATGTGAGGTACACGCACCCCCTCTCTCCTCTCGCAGTCGAGACTGGGAAATGGACTGGCGGGTATGATAAGGCCAATTTGCCTTGACCAGAGAACCAATGAGATAAGTCAGAAGTTGTCGTCCTTTGCAGAGCACAGAACGCCCCATGAAGTCTGGATTGAGAGTCGACCGGCCCGGAGTGGAGTGAAAAAGGTGTCAGAATGTTCGTGATGGCGTGCTTCTTCAATCCAAGACGTCGGTTGCACCTCGACATCAAGCTTGCAGTCGCGCTCCACCAATCATGTCTTTCTCTGCAAACCCTATCTCCACCACGTTGTATCCCTTTCCACCGTCTTAGCGAACCAAGCATGTGCCAGTCGATCTAGAGATGTCGAATTCCTTGCTTTGTAGCCTCTGGGGCTACCAGCGTTGGTGCTCGTCGGACCGGGAGCTTTAGTCTCGGACCTGCAGGGTGCCTATTTGTTGGATAGATATTTCGAGCATCGATCTTGTGAGCTGCAGGATTTCTACAACGCATTGCAAGTCTCTTTCCCCGCGCGACGACACGGATCAGCAAGCGTGGGACGCCAGTTTCTAGTCAGATGGAGCGGCACATGGCCGGAGCAGCAACGGCGTTGAGACCTTCGGTGGATTTAGGAGCATATTGGCAGGGTGCCCCCTCACAGACCACTTTCCAAATGGAAGGGTGCAAGTCTGAGCGACACAATCACGCAATCATCCCACGATTTGACTACACCGTCCACCAGCTCGCTGTGGCAATGGCCACTGAAAAAAAAAGGTAGAAACGCCGGGGCTGGTGTCGTCCAGAACTCGTTCTGTGAAGCCCGTCCGCTGAAAGGTATTTCCATCCGAGAGGTGGCGGGAGACCGTGGTTTGTGCTCTATATAACCCTCTTCTGCGCCCTAGTCTCCTGTCTTGCAAAGCAAAGCATCACATCCTCGTGCCCAACCCTTGCAGTAGCCATGGACAAGTCAATCGAGTCCGAGGTGATCCCGTCTACCACCGAAAGGAACAAGGAAGCGACCAGGCAGCCAAAACCTCGCAGGTGGTGGCAGTTCGGTGGCAAGGATATCAGCCATGTCTCCGTCGACGCCGACATCGAGCTGGATTCCGAGACGTCGTCTTTGGAGCCGACTGACCCCTCGGTCGTCAAGAACGTGAACAACGTCTACGAAGCTCCCGAAGCCACGGATATCTACAAGCCAATCGAGGGATTCGAGGGCACACATCGTTTCGATCCCTCGGCTGAATGGACCCAGGCAGAGGAACAGGCTTTGGTGAGGAGGGTATGTCTCGAACAAGCACCGAGTCTTGCTCCTCGCTGACACCGTCTATTAGCTCGATTGGCGGATTGCACTTCCAACATGCATCATGTTCTTTGCACTTCAACTCGATCGAGGCAACATTACCCAAGCGTTGTCGGACAATATGCTAAGTATGAAAAGACCCTCACCATTAGCGTCTTCGGGAACTGACGAGCGTGTCTGTAGAGGATCTCGGTATGAACACCAACAACTATAATAACGGCATGACCATCTTTTACTGCTCCTTCTTATTTGCCGAGCTTCCGTCGCAGCTTATCAGCAAGAAGCTCGGCCCAGATACGTGGATTCCGATCCAAATGGTGGCCTGGAGCGCCGTAGCGGCTTCGCAGGCTGCGTTGTCTGGGAAAACAAGCTTCTACATCTGCCGGTTCCTCCTCGGGCTCATCGAGGGAGGGTTTATTCCCGACACCATCCTCTACCTGAGCTACTTCTTCACGAACGCGGAACTCCCAAAGCGTCTGAGCTGGTTCTGGACCTCGTACCAATCGACTCAGATCGTGGGCGCTTTTCTCGCGTATGGTATCCTGCATCTCCGCGGCCACGGAGGCATTGCGGGATGGAGATATCTGTTCGCGATCGAAGGCGCCCTCACCGGCCTGATTGGCATCCTCACCTGGTTGTACCTGCCGGCCTCGCCAACCCAGACCGCTCGTAACTCCGCTGCTCGGAGGAATGGCCGAAAGATCTGGACCAAAGGGCTTCTTCGGCCCAAGAACGGCTGGTTCACGGAGCGGGAAGAAACCATCATGGTCACCCGCATCCTGCGCGACGACCCCGGGAAGGCGACCATGCACAACCGGCAAGGTCTTAGCTTCGACCTCTTCTGGTCGGCTCTCACCGACTACGACATGTGGCCCATCTACCTGATCGGTCTCTCGTGGACCATCCCGAGCACACCTCCGCAGGCATATATTACCTTGACGTGCAAGGCCTTGGGATTCGACACGTTCCAGACCAACCTGCTCACCATCCCGGCCTACACCCTCTTCATCGTGCAGCTGTTGTTCTGGACGTGGGTGTCGGAACGAATCAACCAGAGACTGCTGCTCGGCGTGATTTGCCAGATCTGGTGTCTCCCGCTGCTGGTCGCGCTGGTCACGCTGGTCACGCTGCCCCCTCACTTCCACGGCTCCAACTGGTCCAAGTGGACGCTGTCCACTTTGCTGGTCGGCTACCCGTACGTGCACGCGATCCTCGTGGCCCTCACGTCCCGCAACGCCGGCTCCGTGCGCACCCGCACCGTCGGCTCCTCGCTGTATAATATGGCCGTGCAGGCGTCCAACATCTTCTCGTCGCAGATCTATCGCCAGAACGACGCGCCGTACTACTACACGGGAAACAAGGCGCTGTTGGGCGTCGTCGCGTGGAACGTCATCGTCTTCATCGGCGCCAAGATCTACTACGTCCGCAAGAACGCCGACCGGGACAGGGTTTGGTACGCCATGAGCCGCGAGGAGAGGGTTCACTACCTCCAGACGACTACGGACAAAGGGAACAAGAGGTTGGATTTTAGATTTGCTCACTGAGGCCGACGACCGATCTCTTTGGAGTTTGCGCCCTCCCTACCATGTCTTTCTCCCCTTACCCTATCCCCCTATACAGTCACATCGCTTGGTCTTACACGACCCCTGTATCGTCACGTACAATTCTCGTCCTAGAAAGATAGTCGGGCATATGCAGACGAATATATCTCTTTGTCGCTCTCTCTCTCTCTCTATATATATATACATAGATATATGACGCCGTTGTTGTCCTTGTCTTTGTCCTTTCTCCCCCTCGACCTCTTCTACCGTTGTTGTTGTTCTGTCCCCTGCCCCCCCCAAGACACCCATGTATCTATCCTTTCCTGCCTGTCTCCGTGTATATCACTAATGGTCATGCCTCAGTGCCAGAGAGCTCCCGTATCTACACTCACATCTATGTAACGCGTCGTGCCTCCCGCTTCCATTCCTGTCTATTCCTTTTGTGCTAGGAGGGGCGTGGTTGGCCGTTCCCTCCCACCCCTCCCCCCCTCTTTCGGTCCTTTTCGCCCGCTGTAATATCCTATTATAGTCTTTTCTCCCTCATGCTGATCGCGACCAACAGGCCCAGGAAGGCAAAGGCCAGAGACATGGCTGTGGATTTCATGCAGATGGTCCATGTTAGTTATTTATCGATTTAATGTGGACGGTCTCTTTTCTTTGGGCCGGCAAGAGAAAAGGGAAAAGGGAATAGGGGTGGGGGGACATGACAGGCCAACAACCCCTTTCCGTTTCTCTTACGAGATGGAGTTGAATGAAGGCAATGGGCGGGATGGGATGGGATGGGATGGATCGGATGTATTGTATAGTGTAGCGTGGATGATGTATCATTCGCTCATTCCCTGAATGCGCAAGAGGAAAGGGGGGAAATCAAATCGAACGACGCATGACTTACCAAAGGTACAGCTCAACCCGTCGAGGTAGGCGCGCAGGACGATGTCCCTGATCCACGGAGGCAGGTCGCGGATAGATTTGACGCTGGAGACGGCGGACTCGATGATCTGTAACGTCCCCCAGATACAAACAGGTCGGTGTTAGTGTCGGAATCAGATGCAAGGGGAAAAGGAGAGAATATGAGAGATCGGAGATCTCGGTTTTTTGGGCCCCCTTTCCTGGGGTGTCTGCGAAGTAGTAGATAAATATTACGCAGAGGGAGAGGACATACCTTGGATTTATTCTTGACGCCCTCCAGGCCGGACTCCAGACTGCTCCGCAGACGGGCGTGCAAGAGCGCGGTGGAGAGCTGGATGCCGATCAGCAGAAAGAGGTTGTAGCAGAGGTACAGCGTCGTGCCCGCGACGGCCATCTTGCTCGGGTCCAGGCTGGCGGCGAGGTGGATGAAGGTGGTGGCCTGGTTAGTGCCGGACGCGAAGCCGCCCAGGAAGACGTAGAGCGTCTCGGCCGGGTGCACGGTACCGCGCCAGCGCAGCAGAACGAGCAAGTAGCCCACACAGCCCACGGCGTTGCCCAGCACGGTGAACAGCCGGTACCGCCCGGTCTTGGAAATGGTGTATCCCGCCAGCAGACCGGCGGTGGCGTTGCCCACGACGGCCGGCACGAGGCGCAGTCCCGCGTCGCTCACACTCGTGCCTGCGACCGTCTGGAAGTACAGCGGCACGGCATAGAAGAGGCTGAACTGCGCCGCCATCTGCAGGCCCGCGAGCAGGTAGGCCGTCAGCGTCGCGCGGCTGGTGAGCAGTTCGATGGGCAGGATGGGCTCGGCGGCCCAGCGGCGCTCGGCGGTGTAGAAGAGCGCCGTGAAGGTCAGGAACAGCAGCACCGCGGGTCCCAGTGTGTAGGCGAGGGGGAGAGCGCCGTCGTCGTTATGACCATCCGCACTCAGAAACTCCAGCGCGGCCAGGAAGCTGATGATGGTTCCGATCAGCGTCACCGCGCCCAGCACGTCCACACGGGCCAGTTTCCGGCGGAACGAGGCGGTTTCCCCCTCGCTGTCGTCATCACCGTCAGGTTTGGTGCCCGTTGTCGTTCTCTTTCGTGTCCGCTTGGGCAGTTTCCACAGGATGAGCACGAGACCCAGCACCGTCGGGGGCACCTGACCGTAGAAGCACCAACGCCAGCCGATCGTGTCGCACAGCCAGCCACCCAGGGGTCCGCCGACGGCTCGCCCCGTCGTGGCAGCGACGTTGACGTAGCTCCGCCAGGTGGCGACTTCTCGCACGGGAACGATGTCTGTAGGTAGAGGTAAATAGGGTTAGTCAAGGTAGGTGTCGTCGTAGGTCAGGATCAGCTTTGGGAGATATGTAACCGTACCAGCAATGATGATGGATACCAGCGCCGTCATGCCCGCGCCGCCAATGCCCGAGATGGCTCGACCGGCGACCACATGCCAGTATTCGCGCCCGATTCCGCTGTATGGTTCGGTGTAAGTATGGATGGACGACTTGGCCCCATACTCAAAGTCTCGTGGGAACTCACCACAGAAAGCATCCCACCGCGAAGAAGATGTATGCCACGCTCAGGTTACTCCGTCGACCGAAGATGTCGCTCAGCTTACCGTACTGTGTCGGTTTGAGGCATTAGTAGTGGTCAGTCAGCCACGGACGTTGAGTAGAGTTGGGGCAATGTATCACTCGGCAGAAAGTGTCGTCTTATATTACTTACCAGGGGTTGACTCGCACAGAGGGCCAGCACGAAGCTGGTAACCAGCCACGAGGCGCTCGACAGGGCGTTGAACTCGGACGCGATCTGCTGGCTGGACGCGATGATCAGGCTGCCGTCGAGGTTGGCGACGAAGACACCTGTTTTGGTAACACGGGCACACAGGTTAGCATGAGTATTCAATGGCTGGCTGGCTGGCCGGTCTTGTTTTGTCTGGTCTGGTCGTCTCTTTCTCCCTCTTCTAGTAGACATATATACATACATATACATACCTAATAGCGAAACAGGGACAATTGTCCAGATGATCAGCGCCGAAGATTCTTCAGCGACCCCTCCCGCTGCTACTACTGCTGCTGCTTCCGGCGAAGTATCAGTAGTAGTGGTGGTGGTGGTGGTAGCAGGGTCTGCAGGGTGGTGTTCATGGTATGGAGGGAGATTGGCCGCGGACGAATGACGGCGTAGTGATGTCCTGTATGATTGCTGCTGCTGCTGCTCGACGTCTACAGAAGAGGCAGAGGAGGAGGACGACTCGGAGTCGCTGTGTCGCAGCAGTGCTGTCGTCTCGTCTGCGGCGGCGACGACATGCCCCCTGTTCCCCTGTCTGTTCCTTTCCTCCATGGCAGCGGAAGGGGGAGTCGTGTGATCTCGCCGGGGCGACGACGTGAGTCAATAGATCAGAGCAAAACAAAACAAACCATATTTTACTTCCATGCCACAGCACAGCGATAGAGTGTACTGGAGGTGATGTCGACCCATCCAGTCGGAGGACTCCCTTCCTCCCCCCCAAAAGGCGTCAAATGTCGGTCAATCACGGACAATGTTCGCACATCTAACAAATAATGCATGATGGTCTGGATGGGCCCTGAACCGGGGGGAAATGCCAGTGTGACCAGTGTCCGTTGTCGAAGGATCGGCATTATTGTGTGCGATCACGCAAAATCGCGAGGCGAGCACGCACCGCATCAGGCCCATCGAGGACATCAACTGTGGCTAGCTGCGTCGAGTCAGGTCGTGAACGGACTGGGGTCTTTCTTCGAGCACGCCACACACACGCCTCTCTGTCCTGTCAAAGTGTGAAACCTTTTCTGCTGGTAGGCACAATTCGATATCTTTTTTTTTTTCGCACGAAGCCCGAGCTAGAGGCAGGAGGCAAATGTTGCCGAGGGCGTGGGAGCTGGGGAGATCGAAGGAAATAAGTGGGATGTAGCGTACATACTATGTATGTACGAGGTAGGGAAATGTTAGAGGTGGTGCCGAAATAATTTCCATGGCGTTCCCCTTTATTTCTAAATGATCACGATATACTGTCGTGTTTTCTTTCGTTTCTATACAAGTTCACTCCATTGCCCTCCTCCCCGCGGTCCCATGTCACCACCGGGACCAGGCACAAATGCCTTGACGTGCCGGGGCCCCTCGCTCTCGAGGATATAGCCCTTCTCGCACCTGTCGAACCGAACCCGCTCCTGTTGCAGCTCGTAAAAGTCGTCGTAGCGTGCGGCCAAGGCATCTTGCAGATTGTCCACGTCGCCGTCGGGGTGGAGCGTCTCCCACGGGTGAGTGCACGTCCTTGCTTTGCACGTCTTCAGGACCATGACCAGGGCATCGAGTCGGGAGATGAGGTGCCTCAAGGTGGTGGTGGCGATGGCCGGGAATTCGAAGACGGAGGAGTGATTCGATTTGTACAGATTATGCGTCTCATACGGATCGTTCTGGGTAGGAGGAGTGGTCAGTCTTGCAAACATGATCAATACCAGAGTCAACGGGCATACCCTCAAATCATAAAGCTCGTGTTCACCACTGCACCATACACTGTAGTACAGATTATAGCCGGTGCCAATCACTCTGATGCCCTTGTAGGTGTTGTTCCAGTACATCGCATTGCCGTATTTGCCCTCCGCCAGGGCAAACCCCCAGTACTCGATATTCACATGTTCTCCCCGGGTTTCGACAGCACCATCGTCATCGGGAGAGATCAAGGGGATAGCGCTGCCGTCGAAATCCGATCGAATCTCTCCGCCCGCGAGTGACAAAAAGGTCGGCGCCAAATCCGTGTGAGAAGTGACAATAGCACGCGACGTCCCTTTCGGTATCCTCGGGCCACGCACGATCAACGGTATATTGATGTCCTCTTCATAACCGCACTCCTTTCCCGGTTGCAGACGGTGTTGGCCGATGTGGTAGCCGTTGTCGGTCGAGTAGAAGACGTAAGTGTTGTCGAGGATCCCATGCTCTTCCAGACGAGCAAAGACGCCGTCGACAATCTCGTCGACCGCTTGGAGGGCGCGCAGACGGTTGCGGTAGAACTCGTCGTTGAAGTCGACGTTGGTCTGGTTCTGCTTCGGTAGGCTGCTGATCCACGACACACCGTGAGGCTGCGCTCGATGGGTCAGTCTGAGCCTTGTAGCAGCACGATCAACTTCCACTCACCTCGTCGGGATTGAAGCTGGGAGTGCGCGGAATCACAGCATCAGGAAACAAGTGTCTGTGCCGCTCGGCCGGGATGGGCGGGGAGGTCACGATCGTGTGGGCCGACGCACTGCCATTGAACCAATTCTCCTCGAAATTGACGTTACTGTGAGGAGCGCTGGGGGCGATGGTCAGGAAGAACGGCTTTTTCTCCCCAATGGCATCCTCCAAAAACCCGTACGCCTTTCCCGCCAGAACGTCGGTGGAATACTCGCCCTCGTAGCTCACGGGCGGCTCGCGATTGCGCTGGAAGCTGGCGTTCAGGTACTCGTAGGTGTGCGGGTCCAGGAGGAAGTCGGAGCCCGTGAAGCCTTTGACGAAGGGGGCGTCGTAGTTCCTCAGGCTGTGCGCGTTGAACAACTTGCCTGTGTAGTACGTGTTGTAGCCGGCGTCTTGGAGCCAGACGGGGAGCCAGGCCTCATTGAAGCCCTGACTGACGAACTTCGGATAGCCACCTAGGAAGTAAGTCAGAAAGGGAAAGTACAGGGAGAGGCGCAGGACAAAACAGAACAGACCATAGGGGGGATTGACGTCGGTGACATTGGTGTTGTGGGCGGCTCTCCCTGTCCACAAACTCACCCGCGACGGGCAGCACAGGGCAATGGTGCAGTAGTGGCGCTCGAAGAATGTGCCTTGATCAATGAGGTGTTTCTTCACATGGGGCATGTAAGACAGCGAGTCCATGCGCAGGTCCTGGTCATCAGTCAATATGAAGACGATGTTGGGCCTGGACCTGGATGGCTGCTGGTCGAGTGTGAGAGGATGTTGCTGCCACCCTCTGTCGTCGCCTCCTTCATGGCTGCGGTGCAGGGCAGCGTTGGTGCTCAGACTCCCAACAGCAGCACCCAAGAACACCAGCCACCACGACAACTTCTGCCAGACCATGGCGCCGTCCTCTCCTGAAGGTCAGTGGTTTTGCATCTGTTCCTAGGTCACTCCGATCACACGAGAATCCATTTTACTGGTACAGTACGTACGTGGGTGGTCGAAAGCTGGTGGTTCCTTCACCCCGTCAGTTTCCTCCCAGGCGGTGAAATTGGGGGGGGAACAATGGGCTAGTGAGGCTGCACCATGCCTAGTGAGCCCCCCGAACTTCCACCGAACAAGCCCTTTTCCCCCTAAGAGACCCAGGGTAGCCCACCCCCTATAGCCTACCTACAGTATGTAACGGATGCCTAGTGCTGGCTACACAGACGTGCTCGTCCCACAGAATGGCGTGATCAGACCGCGACTCCAATCCCTATTGCAGCTCTAATGACGACTTCACCCCATCAGCCGAATAATGCATGAAAACGGAATCCGTGGGTTGCCAAAGCGTGGTGGAAATGACATTCTGGGACTGGTGCGCACGTTGTAGCAACGACAAAGGTGCGTAAGCAAGACTAACAGCAGACAGAAGAGACACGTTCGTATGTTGCAATGATAGAATATGCTTCTCAAGCCTTGTATTAACTTCGTTCGAAACCTTTCCACCTGGTGGGCGTGCCGGGCACTACTTCCTTGGGGGCCTTCTGCATTGTACTTTGAACACCAGCCCGCCCGCCCCCTTCAAACACCCTGCCGCGTCGTCGTGGTAGTAAAATTGCCATAGCCCAAGAAGTACCAAGGACCTCGTAAAGGGCGCTCTGATCCCTAAAATCTATCCGTCGTGGTCGGTTCCGCTTGTCCCGTTAACAACCATACGCCCATGTGCCAACGCCTCCAGATCGTCGTCGCCATCTCCGTACTCGCTCGCTGGTCTCTTGTTCTTCTCCGTGATTAGATCCTTCAGCCACTTGTTCTCCATCTCCAGCTGATTCACTTTCTCCTCCAGTTTTGCGTTGCGGTCCTGGACTTGACTCATCTTCCGTTCCAAGGCCTGTTCCCGCTGTTTCTTCTTGACGCGGAACCGTGCACTGGCAGCGGTGTTGCGTTTGCGCCTCTCCTCCTTGGCCGCCATGTCGGCAGCGTGGTCGGGGCTTTGCATGTAGTAATCGAGTCGTCCCAACATCTGCTGCGAATCATGTCCGGCGTCGCTCGGTGACAGGCTGGAATAAAAATGCGTGTCGACATTATTGTACCTCGGAGGAGAGAGGGGCTGTAAAATGTGTGTGGCCGGCACTCCGGAATACTGTGGCCCTGTGGTTATCGCGCCCATGTGGGCGGCGATGCTGGCCTGTCGCAAGGCATCGATGCCAGTGGGCAAGTCTGTGTCTTTGATGTTGGAGCCGTTCATGGAATCATCGGCAACATAATTTTTCGGAGGGGGTGTCGTCGGTCGGTCGGTGGAAACAAAAATGTCGAGGGAAAAAGATAATGGATGTCCGTAGACATATTAAAACCCATCAACCCTGGCCGCCGTGCAACCCCATTTCTGGTTTAGTTTATCAGCCCAAGCCGCTCGACACGCTGGTGACCTAAGGTTACTGGCGGTTACGGCATGCCTGCCCTGCGCCTGTGAGCTGTTCACTTCAGCATCTTTTTATGATTGGGGACCGCGGATCTTCCCCCCCCAATCGCCTCCAGAAGGCCCTTTGGAGAGAAACTCGTCATGTGCGCTCGGATCTCGATAACCCTCCACAATCGTAATTGGGGTTTGTGTTCCTGACCCAGCCACTTCCTGGGCACTGCTGTCGATCAAGAGGCGGTATGTTTGTCTCATCCCCCGAGATTTCCGATGCTTCGGGGATCAAAGCAGGCAATTTGCAGCCCTGCTCTCTCCCTATCGTGGGCTTGGCGATCGAAAGTGTGAGGCTTGACATCTGGAAGGGAAACATTCCTGCAATTCTTTTTGACCAAAGACCAGCGAAATGCCCATTTGAGACGAGAATCCGGCTTGTCGAGCTTGTGCTGCCTGGGATCCGTGCTGCAACCCCAGACCTTCCTTTGCGGGAACCCCCGGCGTGTCTGGCTGCGAACAATGTGATGGCCATGGCCTGGTCAACCTAACTCCGTGAGCTTACACTTTGAGGCGGTTTCAAGGGCAGCTATTGGGTCGGGCTTATCAGTCTCTGCGCCATCTTTTAATGATAAACCCACACCGCCCAACACCTGTTGTCTTCTGTGAGACAGCTGGCGGTAATCCAATATTGACCTTTCAATGCGCATGATAGGCCTGGAGAACAAAGTTGTTTGTTGGTTCAATCATACAGTCGTGCCAGTGAGAAAGGTTGTTGGCCCGCGGACTCACCCTTCTACCATGAAGCTTGTTCGAATCTGGACGAAGATGACGGTCGACCTTTGTGTGAGAGAGGGAAGACATCTATAGTCGACCTGTATGTGGATCTCATAAACCTCTTGTTAACCATGGTCTGTGCGCAGGGGGCATCCAGATTGATTGATTTTCGAGTTGGAGAGACAGCCGGATGGTCGTCGGGGTGGACCGCTTTCCTGGAGCACAAAGGTCGCATGTGTCCTCGAAGGGGGTTTATCTTTCACCTGGCAAGCGACATAATGGCGAGAGATTGTGTTGAGGATGAGTGGCTCTGAGGCAGGAGTCTCCCGTTCTCTTCCCACAAGTCGACGCCAAAGAGTGGGTGATAGAGGTCCGCCTGGCTTTCGAGCCCGAATCTCTCCCGTTCAACTCTCGCTGTGGAAAGTGAAGTCATGAGGAACAGGATGTGCTTCGTCATCCCATAGCCCATGGATCAACGTAGGAAAGGGCTTTCTGTTGGTCCCTCCTCAATGCCTCCATCGTCTGACAGTCCTGGCCCACGGACCAAGTGAGTGAACGATATCGAATTCGCTGGTAGTGAAGTCCTTGGCCACGGCCGCGTAGCTTTCGTCTTCCAGCGTCCTCAGCGGGCGTGACGGCTTTGGAACGAGCCGTAACTGCCTTAATTCGGCTCCGGTCGTGTCATACGTCCCTCCCCTGAAGCATTCAGCGTGGTGAGGGGGCCGGTTCAATGGATTCTGGGCTTCTTCAGGAGCTGGGAAACCCGTTTCCCAGCCGACCACGGCCTGGCATTTCTGTCTATCTCCATGAAAATAGCAATGAAGCAAAACAATTCACACGAAGGTCACGCGAGACGAGAAAATGAAGATGGAAGTCGGACCGGCCGTCGGTGTCGACGTCGCGGCTTCGACGCCGACTGCCGAGTTTTGCTTGGCGACCGACACGTCATTTTTGCCGGGGCAAAGAGATTCTTCCGGAGACGATGCTCCGCTCTATCTGGCTCTAGCATCCTTCTATAGTGGACGGCGTGGGTAGTGGACAGACGGGTAACTCTAAGTAAGCTCCAATCCACCGATCTGACCACCAGGCGCCCAGGACAAACGTCTCTCTGCAGTGACCTGAAACTGGCTTCACATCCAACCCTTCCAGCTGGCCAGCCTTTTCACAAGCCTCCAGCGTCTCCATAAAATGCTGGATGCCTTCGCCCCAGATCCCCGTTCGGGGCAGCTTTCATCTTCACTTCCATCGGCAGTGTGTCCAGGATTCCTTCTCCATCGAGATATCCCGGCGTACAGCCCGCCATGCCCGCAAATGCCACGCTCCTCTTGACAACTTCCTCGGACCACCTCTCTTCCGCTTCCTTCGTCGGCTCGATGACTATCTTCCGGCCCGATGCTTTGTCTGAGCCTGGGTGATAACCTGGGCCACGTGATTGGACATGATGTCGAGCACGGAATTCTGATTCCCTGTTGCAGCTGCGTGGAAAGGGCCCGGCATGAAAAAGTTCGAGAAATCGTGCGTCACGGTCCCGTGCAGCATGGCCACGGCTTCTTCCCACTTTGCATCCATGTCTTTACCGTTCCTGCCCGTGATTTTCTATGGATTTCTGTTAGCCCAGAACAGGAAACGATGAGCTGATGCGAGCGGCTTGGCCAAGACCAGAGTAGACCACCAAAAGAGAGCGTGAACTTATCATGCCGGCACGAAAAGCAGGGCTGCCAATTCCAGGGGCCCGGAAGCCGGTCCTAAAGATCAGGATGTCCAATGGACACTCCTTGTCGCCTACAACCGCTCCCGTGGCCGTCAGCCGATCAGCACCCTTTCCATCCGTGTCAACAAGCTCGACGTTTGGGAGATTGAAGCATGGTAAATAGTCATGGAATGTTGGTCGCTTGCACCAAGTGCTGTACCGGTGCTTGAGGGTCTTGGCACTCCTTTTGTCCTCCACGATCTCGTCGACCCGCTGGCGGATTCGTTCGGCGCGAGGCAGGTCCAGAGCGTACTGATGTGCCACAAAGGTCGGAATCTCATCCACTGAAGACGGCGGATCGGTGCCTCCAAGCAGGCCACGGCATGAGAGGTAGGTACTCCACTTATCATTGACAAGGTCGAGGTCGGCAGGCGGAGGTGCGCCTGAAAGGTGGACCGCCAAATTAAGATTCCGCTCTTTCCACCAGCCAGGATGGGAGGCGACGGTAGATTTCCATGTGTACTTGTTAGTAGGGCGCTGGCTGCGTATGTCGACGGAGGACGAAGTCCGTTGAAACACAACGAGATGACCGGCGTGTTTGGCGAGGTGCGAAACCACCTACACTGCCGTGGCACCTTGACCAATAATGCCCACCCGTTTGCCAGAGAGGTTGTCAAGGATGGGGTTGTCTTCAGAGCCGCCAGTAAC
This sequence comes from Fonsecaea erecta, assembly GCF_001651985.1. NCBI lineage: Eukaryota > Fungi > Ascomycota > Eurotiomycetes > Chaetothyriales > Herpotrichiellaceae > Fonsecaea > Fonsecaea erecta. The sequence goes on along the minus strand of NW_017387253.1, from coordinate 906,240 downwards.
AGAGTAATTCCAGCGCGATGTGTGGAATGAGGTGCCGTTGAAGTTCTCGACCCCAGAAACGGTAGGAAGTTTTGGATATAGAATGAATTTAGACGCAGCAATGGCAAAATCCACAGTCGCTTCAATCTTCAGTTCAGGGCCTGACTTGCGTTTCTTGGTCATGCCGACTTTCCACTGGCAGCTCGAGTCGTCCCAGAGGAGGCTGTTGATTGTGATCCGGAACATTGCCGTTTTCGAGAGTCGATATCTGTCTGCGACGGCGTTCAGGTACGCCCTGAACTCGTAGCCGTACGCATACTTGTGTTTCGGAATGTAATCCGTCTCTTCAGAAAGGGGAAGATAGCAGTATGACTCGATATCGCACATCAGCCCCGGATAGCGGTTGTAATGCCACGTTCCTCCCACACTTCCTGCAGAGTTGACGATACGGATCTCGGACACTGATATGCCTGCCTTGATGAGCTTGGTGGCGAAGAGAAGACCGCCGCATCCCGCTCCCAGGATAAGATATTTGATGTGTTCGCCGTCACCGATGGTCACCGTTTCGGAGCGTCCATCCAACCAGGAGCCTTCTCGATAGTGCTTGAACTGCTCTGACAGTGCCAGATCAACGTACTGCGCATCGCCGTCCGGTCGTCTTCGCTTCTGCTGTTCTTCATCGTACTTCTGCTGGATCTTCCTGGCATGTTGAGCAGCTACGCCCCCGAATCGTGCAGGTACGCCATTGAGCTGATCTGTAGCTGTGGCATCGATTTGCGCTATTTTCTCCCGAACGGTAACTGGACTGTTTGGAGGGGTGGCCGTGGATGCTTGCCCGAAAATCCCGCTCCCAGCGTGTCGAAGGGGGCGGGCTTTTAGAACAGCAAGTCAAGTAGAGGTTGCATTGTCTCAGACGATGCTGCGAGGACTTTAAGATCCGACGTGCTTGGCTTGTGAGAGTCGTAAACGTTCAAATGTAAGGCATCCTGCGCTAGAAGAATGCGTATACACAGCAGCAACTAACCACAAGCATTCCCATCTCGGCTGCCGGGAAACAAGAGAATACGCAAATTTGTCCAGGAAGAGTAGAGGGCGGACCGGTCCGAGACCTGGGCTTACTGGTGTTTCATGTCGAAGCACAGAGGCCAGCAAACGCGACGCCAGACCATGCAGACCAAGGCCATGAGAGCACCCTGTTCCGTCCGCGTTCCCTATCGAATTCGGGTGCGAATCTACCTTTAACATTGTTTGATCTGTTCAGTTAATAGAGAGAGATTAATCGATCCCCATTAACACCAAGCACCTTCAGGGTTAGAACATCAAGATCGGTGATGGCCTGAGTTTATGCGACCAACAGCTGCTGACGGTCATGGCAGTATCGGTCTCGGAGCTTCAGTCCGTGAGATATTGATGTGTAAGCATACGCCATCAGAGTCTCCCAGTCCTTCCAGATGGCTCGAAGCAGCGAGGCGGCTCTTTCACAAGACACAACAATACAGTTCGCCCCGGTTCTGGCAAGTTCATGCGTGGAAGACGACAGAAGCGGAGATGGTGTAAAGCGCTGAGTATCCGCAGAGCTTAAATAGGCGTGCGTCTCAAGTGCGTCCTTATCCCTGCAGTTCGATTGTCTCCCGGATAATCTCTATGTTCGGTTTTGCATACACTGCTTGCAAGGATCGACGAACGTATTCCCCTGAAGTTATGGGTTGGAACTTGGGCGGCTGATCAGACGTGACGAATTGCTCAAGAGCCTTCAACTCGGCCTCTTGGTTGGCTGTCATGAAATCAGCACGCAGTAGAGGGTGGACTCATGGAGGATACTGACCGCCCAGAAAGAATGGGACCGAATAGCGATCTCGCCTTGAGAGGTTGAGCACCCTGTGCATGGTGGAGACAAAGAGGCCATTCGTCAGCATCGCCATGGAATCTCCAATGTTGACCACAAATGTCCCTGGGATGGGTTTCGCCTGTATCCACTGCCCAGTATTGGACAAGACCTCGAGTGAGGGAATGTCGTCCTGTAAGAGAATGGTCAAAAGCTCGTAGTCTGTATGGGGCCGGATTGATGACGGTTCATCTGTCCCAGAAAGATTTCCAGGATAATGTGCCATCTTCAGAATGGAGTATGGTCTCGTAGCGAGGTGGTCGAACGAGTGCTCGTCCAGATTGAGGCCAAGTGCAAACATCCGAAGCAGAGCTCGACTTAACGCGAGAACATGACACATATACTCCTTGACATTCTTTTCGTAGCCAGGGAGACGCTTCTCTGTAGGCCACCAGTTGTCGCCATTGTTGTCCGAGGTAGCGGCTCCGGGGTCGATTGAGGGTTCATACCCATAGTTGATGCCTTCATTCAATTCTATAGAGTGTGAGGCATGCTAAGACTGGGGTTGTGTTGGGACATACTTGCTCCTGCAGGCAGATTGGGGTCAAGATTGATCGGATAGTAGCCGTAGTAGTGCTCGTGCTTTTCTGTGTCATACTCCATTTTCTCTTCGAGACTCAGGTCGTGAAAGAAGCGTTTGGTCTCTGATAAGATGGATTCGATCACCCTGGTTGGGACGCCATGGTTGCTGACATAGAAAAAACCCACATTGGCTGCAGCATGGCATACCTCTCGCGCCACGGACCTTCGACGTTCTCGATCGGGATGGCCCATATCACCAATGTCAATGACGGGAAGGCTGAATGTGGCCTCGGTGCTGGCTGGAGAGAGCACCCTTCGCCATCCTAACCCGGTCCTGATTTCTTGGTAGCCGTCGGCGCTGGTCCTAATGATATCCATCGTCAGGAATATGGTACACGATGTCCGCGGCCATCGTCGCCTGGCAAGGGCACACGCTTCATTTATCCAACATGTCCAGCCTCGATCGGACAAGACCGCGAAACGAATGAGGACAGCAAAGGCGCCGAGAATGCTAGGTTATCGCATAGTGTGCACATGTCCGTGAGTTGGGAAATTCCAGCCTCAGTGGAACATTGAGAAGATCACGAACGGCCCAATCTTCATGTGATAGAGTTGATTGCAGAGTCTGGCCAGAAATATCGACGGCGTTAACATACGTCAAACTCCTTCCTATACCGCAGCTTGGACGGCACTTGGGGATATGAACTTGGGAACGATTTGCAGCTGGGCTGAGGGCTTCACCCCATAGGAACCGAGTACGGTGTCCAAGTCATGGCATGTTACCAGCTTGTTATTACACTGTTCTGCAGCATGATGGTGGTTTGATGCTGCTTAGAATCAGAAGCACCGGGGTGTTCGCACAAGGTCTGGTCGTGTTATTAAGTGTATGGTAAAATTTGACAGAAAGCCAGAAAGTCCCTACGAGTTGGGTGCGAGTACCTCGCTCGCTCGTACTCGGGATTACGAGGTAGTCGGTCCTTGAGCCCCGTTTGCCAAGACTAGAGCCTAACCAGTGGTGACTTGGGCATAACTAGGCATAACTAGGCCCGCCAATAGTCATTTGGCACCAATTATCATCACCTGCACCGCCTGGAACTCAGTTTGAGCACTCACTGTACCGAATACCTAGAAACATGTTGATCGCTTCAACTCGCTTCATCTAACAGCAGGGTTGGTCGATCGATTGGCGAGGGAACATGGTACCTCCTCACGGTCTTTGATGAAACGCCTGCACTGGTGATAAAAAGGCAGCTTGACGTGTATCGTGCACCCCGAATGCGTCGACTGTTTTACGACGCGCTGTGCCAAAGGGGATACACTGGTCCCCAGGATGGCCACGAGCGATTATCATCATGACCTTCTACTGTGCCCCGTACCTCCCCAGCCACCGTACCCCCCTTGTGTGGATGCTCTTCCCAAGACTACTATTGTTTGTGGACAAAGTGAAACTCGACTTCAGACAGGGCCTCAAGGTGCTACGATTGGTGCCTCAGAAATGCCCGAAGCAGCCAATCGCCAGACTGATCCCCGCATGCCCCTTGGATGCTGGAACAAGCTCCCCTTATCCACCGTCGCAGCCTTGCCGGCCGCTGTTTGACCCCCCAACCTCTTCTTCGTTGATTTGGTTGTCCATTGGATTGAGGTTGCATTGCCCACCAGTACTTCATTGGAGATTGTGAGGTGTTCCATCCAGCCTCATGGTATTTGGATGCTCACCGAACTAGATTCCATTTGCTAATGGAAAAGGGGTTTCCCTGGGTAGGTTGCGTCCTTGATGCCTGGTGATCGATGTATTCAAATACAACACGCTGCACCTCGCAGCTCTTCGTTCTCTTGATCCATCAACAACGTTCAGTCTCTCCTTCAGCCCGCTCTTGTGTCGTTCATCTTTTGTGACAACATTTCACACTCATTCCATTCCAAAGCAACTGCCGGTTCAGTTCAGCGACGTTATATTCAAAATGATGACCAACACTCCTTCAAGATCCTCTTCTCTGGTACTCTTAGTACTCAACTGTAAGTCTTCTCTCAATCAAGTCTCGCCATCGAAACATGTGCTGACAGTGGACGGCACAGTGGCACTCCTGGTCCTTGGCCAAGGCACACAGTTCATCACTGGTCCCTGCACGAGCGATGCCGATTGTGCATCCAGCTGCTGTGGCTTCAACAGCGGTCTGTGTGCCGGCCCCGTCATAGCCCAGACACGCGACGGAGGATGTGGTTTTGGTGACGCACAGCCCAACGACATCGCCGCTCAAGCCTTCTTCAGCTCACAGTCGGCTGCGGCAGCGGGAGCAACCTCCCCAGCGACGGCAGCCCCTGCCCCCGCAGCCACCACTGCCGCTGCCTCGGGTTCCAACAACGGCAACGTCGGGACCGGAACGCAATTCATCACGGGGCCATGCACGAGTGACGCGGACTGTGCCTCGGGCTGTTGCGGCTTCAACACGGGTCTGTGTGCGGGAGCCATTGTCGCCCAGGAGCGAGATGGCGGCTGTGGATTCGGCAATGCTCAGCCCAACGACAACGCTGCACAACTGCTCCGTGGAGAACAACCCACTTCGGCTGCCTCTTCTGCACCGGCTCCCGCGAGCACGGCCTCTTCCGGCACCGGAACATCTGGCTCCTCTTCCTCCGGATCAGGAACCAGTGGCTCGAATCCACCCATCGACACCACCATCCCGGGCTCTCAAAACGTGGGCAAAGCCAATGGTTCGCAATTCATCACTGGGCAATGTTTCAGTGACGCAGACTGTGCGTCGGGCTGCTGTGGATTCAACACTGGAAAGTGCGCAGGGGCAATCATCGCTCAGACGAGAGACGGGGGATGTGGGTTTGGTGATGCCCAGCCGAATGACACTGCGGCCAAGGCGTTGGAAGGGGGAGCAAAGAAGAGGAGAGGTATTGCCGCGGTGAGGGAGTACATGGCATGATTCTTACGACCATCGAAGACAATGATAATGATGATCTGCATAACCCCACGCAGGTAGTGGTGACAGGCAAGGGCATTCTTGGTATGATTCAACAAGAAATCAGTGTTCATAGCGATGGGCTTTCTTTAGAGGAGCAAGGGCGTGTGTTGGAGCCTTTTGTCTCGCATTTACCTCTGTTGGAAAAGAAGACCTTCCAAGAAATCAAACGAGTATCACTAAACACATACCATTTGTTCAATGACCCACGTACGAAACAAATCCATCTGATCCGACACTCCAGCACGATGGTGTTCCTGCACAGAGCGACAATAAGAATCACTAGCCTTCGGCAGCGGCGGGACGATGCCTACCAAGGACTCCTTCCATCTCCGGACGTTGACCGCGTTCCCCACTGCCTTGAGCCCAAGAATTGCCGTGCTTATTAGTGTCGTCCATAAGGCTGCTTCCCTTTCGAGAATTGGTCGGAACATTTCCGTGACCGTAGCCGACATGTGAACGTGTTGTTCTCAGAAGCTTCTATGGTACTGTGCTCATCGAATACCCAAGAAGGCAGGGAGACAAAATACACAGACAGGAGGCATGCGGTGTCTGTCCTGCGGCCGCGGCGGCCGCGCCGAGAACGGAGACAAACCGTGGAAAGCGTCGACATGGGCGCGGCCATGATTCAGTTTGCTTGACAATAGCCACCACCTTCGGTGATAAAGAGGATTCTCCGTGCTGAATCTTTAGGTCCGATCATGACGTCGAGATGATTCGCTTCTTCGAGGCATTGAGCCCTGGCATCTCCTGGAGACAGCTGGAGATAATGTCAGCTCCATCAACACTCACCGACGCGACCAATGTCTGGCAACAGCACAGAGCTCAATCCCCAAGAGCGCCCTCCGTCCCTGTCGCCCTGGAGCTCGATGTATAAAAGAGTGCTCTCAATCCAGCTCAAGCAACAGGGAAAGAGGAGGAAGCAAAGTGCAACTGACCTGCTGTCGCATCACGGCCCTTGAGTACATCTCAAACAGCGTGCGCCATCTCGTTCATATTCCACCAGCTCTTTTGGGTTATCTCAAACGCCAAAGATGGAATATCAATATCTCGGCAGGAGCGGGCTCAAAGTCTCCAAGGTCATCCTGTAAGTCGAGTCGATGGTGTTGGTGTGATTTCGCCATGCTAAACCGCACGGACCAGAGGAGCCATGTCCTACGGCATGCCAGAATGGCAAGGCTGGGTCTTGAATGAAGAAGACTCGTTGCCTTTGTTGGAACATGCCTACAAGGTCGGCATCAGGACCTGGGACACGGCCGACGTGTACAGCCACGGTCGATCCGAGGAGATCATCGGCAAGGCCATCAAGAAATACAATATTCCACGAGAACGCCTCGTGATCCTGAGCAAATGCTACTTCGGCGTGACACCTGACAAACCTTCAAACCCGGTCAGTGCCGTCACCATCAACGATGGGGACATGCTGAACCAAATGGGCCTCAGCCGCAAACACATTCTCGATGCCGTGGACAAGAGTGTTGCACGACTGGGGACGTACATCGACGTCCTCCAGATTCATCGCCTGGATCGCTCGGTGCCTCGCGAAGAGATCATGAGAGCCCTCAATGATGTTGTTGAATCCGGCAAGGTCCGCTACATTGGCGCCTCCAGCATGGCCGCCTGGGAGTTCCAGGAACTGCAGAACGTCGCCGACAAGCACGGGTGGCACAAGTTCATCTCGATGCAGAACTATTACAACTTGCTTTACCGGGAGGAAGAGCACGAGATGATTCCCTACTGCAACCACACGGGCGTCGGTCTGGTGCCGTGGTCGCCTGTGGCGCGTGGAGCCTTGACACGCCCCTTCAACAACCGAGACACCCTTCGTGAGAAGACCGACAACTACCTCCAGGCCCAGATTCGGTCGAGAGAGGACAAAGTGGACGAAGAGATCGTGGGACGGGTCGAGGAGGTGGCCAAGAAGATGGGCAAGACCATGGCCCAGATTGCCATCGCTTGGTGCCTGAGCAAGAAGGACGTCTGTCCGATCGTGGGCTTGAACAAGAAGGAGCGGATGGATGAGGCCGTCGAGGCTTGCAAGATCAAGCTCAGTGATGAGGATATCAAATACCTCGAGGAGCCATACATGCCTAAGAAGAAGCAAGGCTACTGACCGGCTATTGACCGGGGGATGGACACGGAGATGGTGGTAAGTGACACGCCAACGTAGAAGACATACAGCGTCCCTGTTGATCAAAGACTCTGACCAGCAAGACGTCCATCTCAGTCCATTTCCCTGTGAGTCCGGTACGTTGAATCCAGTCTATTGCGCTTGGCGCGGCATCACGTTCTTGCCCTGCGGCGGTGAAGTCGCGGCTTCACGAAATCTCAGTTTGTATTGTTCTTCACTTTTCTTTCACTTCCAGCTTCAAGACCTGCGCCACCAACCGATCAATCTCCAGTGACATTGTGCTTCCTCCATCCCGCGCCATCCTTCTACACCCTTTGTTCATCGAACGACACCTGCTAAGCGCGTTGACCGACGTCGATCCGCACTCTCAGTCTCCTCCCAGACCGCCGCGCCTCCGGTACTATCTCAAAGATGGCAAAGCCGCGTCCTGTCCCTGTCTGGAATCCGCCCTCGGACGATTTGTTAGATGGCTCGCAGCAGGGTTCCGAGGCTGGTCTTGCCGCGACAAGCACACCTGTCGGAGGTCACAGCTTGGCTAACTCTCCCGGTCTGCCTCCTCGTGGCTATTCAGCCCTCGACGATGGTCTTCCCGTGATAAGCACACCCGTGGAAGGTCGTAGCTTGGCTAACTCTCCCGATCTGCTTCCTTATAGCTATTCAGCCCTCTACCCTGGTCTTCCCGCAGTAAGCACACCTGTCAGAGGTCGCAGCTTAGCCGACTCTCCCGGTTCTCCTCCTTATGGCCACTCATTCCCCCTCAACTCCGTGAGAGACCGCGAGGGAAGTACCAAATCGGGCGGACGCGGACGCTGTGGAGATCCCACCAAGGTTGACCGTAGCAGCAAAACTACCAGCAACAAATATCACAAAGCCGTCTTTCCCGGGATGAGAGTTCCAGTCTACATGCACAAAGATCGCAAGGGAGATAAGCGAGTTGGTTATGGAGATCACAGTGGACTTACCCAATCCTGGGATTCTGAACGCGTCCCCATCATGTCTGTCCAATGCCCCCTCCCTGGTGGTACGGCGGTCACTACGACTACCGATCCGGTGCAGAAAGTCAGTTGGGGCCCTACCAGCAGGATCGAGGCGAGCGATGAAGCACGCGAGTTGATCAACCTTTGGCGTGAGGCCCTGAAGGACGCAAAGAAAGCCAAAGGCAAAGGCAAAGACAGCGAGTTGGACGAGAGCAATGACGCCACGAGGAACAAGTCCATCAGGACAAAGAAAGTGAAGAAAGTTGATGATGATGCTGCCGCACCTGACACCGGTTTTCAATCTTACGGGACGTTTGCTGTCCACAATATCCCCAATCCTCCGCGCCGCCACCTGATACCTCCACCCCCAACCCCCCCTGAAACTATTTTCCACAGGACGAAGTCGGTGGCAGCGGCTCTGTCGATGCCTACACTTCCGAACACCCACCCTATGTCTGTACAACAGCTGGTCGAACAGTATCGCCTCCAGCACGCCGCAGACCCAAAGACGTTCGAAAAGGAAACCCGTGCCATCAAGATGGACCTTATGGCTGCGAAGGTTGCGAGAGGGGGAACAGCGCGCTTGTTGCTCAACGAATACACGGTTGATTTGGCCAGCCGTGAGGATGCGGAGCTTGCAGAGAAATGGGCCAGAGGCCAAGAGAGAAATTTCGGGATCTCGGATATGAGAAGCAGAGCCAACAGTATGCTAGCGGCTGCGTCTGGAAGTGAGGAGGTGCGTTCGCAGATGAAAAGAGGTGGAGACATGGAGATTGCAGAGCCAGAGCCGAGCATGAGGCATCCTCAGCCTCGGCCTCGAGTGTCTCCCACGTCGAACGGAGGTCCAAGTCGTCGCTGCGCAATATCCAATTGAAGCTCTCACGCCTCGACCTCCCGGAGCACGTCAGCAAAATCACCACTTACGGCAGCGTTCGTCACCAACACTCTGTCAAGCGCGAGGTTGACGACCACGGCGAGAAGCGCACAGTCAAGACGTGGATTGAGATCACCGAAGTTTTTGAGGTGCCACACGCTCAGTCGCTTACCTTGAAGGATGTGGCTGCAGCGGTTGATGCAGACGCCGAGGGCCAAGACAGCAACGAAGAGATTCGGGGAGGCGAGAGTGACGAGGAAGGGTACGCCTCCAGCTCCCGTTCCCTGTCACTTTCATCCTGGCCCATGGGCGAGTCTGTCAATGCGTTCAGCGCCCGGGGCAGACGCCACTACGACTCTAACGAGACGGAGGCTGAAGCACTCTTCACTTCGCTCTCGTGCTTGGACGATGTCAATAGCCCCCAGAGCATTACGCAGGTGAGTGGCGACTTGAGAGCGTTGATGGCCGGCTTGAGGTCGGATGGGCAGTTGAAGGTGCACCAGGCTTGAGTGTACAGAGACGCAGAGTCACCGTCATTGCACGAGCAGGTGAATTTAACACCACAAGTCAGGACGAGATACGAGAGAGTGACAGAAAGAAGACACGGATTGCTTGTTGTTTGGATCCTCGCGATCGGAGTTCGGACGTGGAAGTCGACCATGTGGCTGACGAGAGGCAATGGCTGGTCGGGTTGAAGTGACGATGAGCTGAGAGGTATGAAATCAAGCAAACGATCTTGGGCTGTTCAGCAAGCAGGACATGGATACCGAGGACGATGGAATGCGAGCGAGCGAACGAATGGCTGATTAGCTGGTAATATGGGTTGAACGAAAGGATTCAATCGCTGAGAGCTAAAGCGGATTCATTCTAACAGCGGAAAAACAGAGAAATTACGAGGGTTTGACACAGTGAATGAGCTCGGCTGAAGCTTGGGCCAGGATAAAGGCTAGGATTTGATCGACACCTTCCAGTTGACAGCGAGGTGAGGTGAGCGAAAACACGCGGCTCGTTCAGAAAGCACAGATTCCTCACAAAAACGAATCACCTCAGATGGCTCACATACACACACACATAGCTCTCACATAGCTAGCTCAGAACAAACTGCGATTCGAATCACGGAGTGACCGTGCTAGAGCCACGTGATACATATATATCGTATCTCCTGCGATATCCCTCTTCCTCAATACGAGATTGACGGTGGTCATGTGTGTGTGTACTGTCCTCTGCCGTCGTTGGTGTTGGTGTTTATGTCGTTGGGAAGTACGGAGTGGTGGTGTACAGTAAGTACATTTCCTCGTATGATCTGTCGTACTGGACCCGGTTTGAGCAATTCAACTGATTGATTGATTAGTTGGTGGGTATTCCTTCCTACATTGAGCACGTTACATGACATGACATGACATGGATGGATGGATAGATGTGTCCAGGCAAGTCTATCGAATCCCGCCCCTGTAAATTCAGAACAACACTCCTTGTCCAGTCCAGTCCAGTCCAGCACAGCCATGATACGCACAACACACTGTGGCAATCATGAATACTGTACACCGTCGTAGAGAGACGGGGGAGGGAGGATATGGTGGAACAGCACTCCCGGAAGCAACGATTCTGGGAGGTGGAATGGTGGCCAAAAAAGGGTCCAAGGACGTGTGCGCAGGTCATGCAGCGACATCATCCATGCACATACGTACATGTTCTTTTTTGTCTTCCGTCATCCCATCCCAAAAGCAGCTTGTAAGAGGTGTGTTTTGCGTGAACCGGATTCTATTGTTTATATTCCCTTTTTCCTTTCCTTTTCTTTGCTCTTACTCCACAACCCAAACGGCAGCCATGCCCCTGTGTGTGTAAAAAAAAAGGGAAGTTTGTTAGCGAGAGAACTAGCGACGCGATAGAAGCGAGAAGCAAGAAAAGAGGGGAAAGAACCAAATACTCACATTCCCGTGCCCACACACATGCTCGTCACGCCAATCTTCTTGCCCGTCCTCTTCAGTTCCGTGAAGAGGGTGCTCACCTGTCTGGCGCCGGTGCAGCCTAGAGGGTGGCCAAAAGCGATGGCGCCACCCTTGGGGTTGACTTTCTCGAAAGGCAGGCCGAGTTCTTTGACGCACCAGACGCACTGGCTGGCAAATGCCTCATTAATCTCGTAGATGTCCACGTCGTCCTTGGAAATGCCGGCCTTCTCGAGCGCCACGGGAATAGCTTTCCAAGGTCCGATGCCCATGAGTAAAGGCGGAACACCGACCACCGATGATGACACGAACTTGCCCAGGATGGGTTGGCCCAGCCGCTCAGCGGTGCTGCGTTTCATGAGCAGGACAGCCGCAGCGCCGTCGGAGATCTGTGAAGCGTTGCCAGCGTGGATGGAGCCGTCCTTCGCGAAGGCGGGACGGATCTTGCCCAAGGACTCCGCGGTGATTCCAGGTCTCACGCCGTCGTCTTTCGTGACAGTCACGGTCTTTTCTTCCTCGGTCTTGGGATCGGTGTATTTGACAGTGATGGGGGCGATCTCCTCGTCGAAGAGACCGGCCTGTTGAGCTTTCAGGGCCTTTTGGTATGAAGCAGCAGCAAAGGCATCCTGGTCTGCACGGGAAATCTTGCGGTCCTTGGCCATCTGCTCGGAGAGGACACCCATGGGGACCTTGCAGTTGGCGGCTTGCATGTGGTTTTCCAGCAGATCCGAGAATTCAGTGACCGCACCGGGGCCGTATTGGGAAGACATGCTCTCGACGCCAGAGCCGATGCCAATGTCGATCATGCCAGCGCGGATTGCATTGGCAATGTCCACGCATGCCTGTAGACCGGAGGAGCATTGCCTGTTCAGGGCCTTGACTGCGGTCGACTCTGGGAAGCCTGCGACCAAAGCCGCCGCACGGTATTCGGTGGCACCACCTCCTGGAGCAAGCACGCAACCCGTGGCGATGTCCTCGACAAGCTTGGGGTCGATCTTGGAGCGTTCAAGGAGGTTCTTGAAGGTAAGGGCCAGAAGGTCGGCAGCGGCGGTGTCCTTGAGCAGACCCCTACCGCCCTTTGTGAAGGGCGTGCGGATGGCACAGGTCACGACGACATCGTCGGGGGATTTGGAGAGAATGGATTGCTTGCTGCCACCGAGGTGACCGGAAACCTGGGAGAGGCGGGCTTGAGCTGTACCAGAGTTTCACATGTCAGCGACAAGAAGACGGCTCCTGAAGATGGCGGGCTGACATACCTGCAGACATGCTGACTTGTAGAGCGAGTTCACGGAGAAAGCAAGGTACCAGAGAAACAGACGTGAAAGAATCCTAAGATGAAGATGTCAAGAAGAAGAAGAGGAGAAAATGAGTGAGAGAACGGACAGTAGAATTGATTTATGATCACCGAAAGTCACAAGGCATGTATGTAACCTTTTGAATCCATTCCTCTAGACTTTCCTCATCAAGAAGCATATGCGTTCGTTTTGCGTGTCGATGCCGAGGCATGTGGGTTGTTGCAGCGCAACAGCGTTGATGAAGTCATGGTTCGGTCACCGGTCACGCCGGTCAGGGGCCTATTAATGAGCCTACATAGTGAGCCTAATGAGCCCTAATACCGAGCCCCCTAATAGGACTGTTACAGGGACTCAATAATTACGGGATACGAGTGGCACGTGAAAGGCCCACAGCAACTGGCTCGGAAAATCTATTCTTCCGCCTCTACTTCCAGACCCATCGTGAGGAGAGAAAGAAGTTCAAGCTCAATGCTCAGTGCCTGCTTCTGAAGCCCAGCACTGTGCGATATTTCCATCGCCGCACTCCAAGATGGCCGTGTCTGCGAGAGCCTCCCGCGCTCTGCTGTTCATGCACCATTGCCGGCGCTCGTGCCTAGTCCCGATAACCAGCCGCCATTCTTCGACCGACGCTGCTTCCTCTCCGTCGCCCTACGCACCCTCAAACTTCACCCGCCATGCACCACCTCCCCCAGCGGCATCGTTGTCCAAACCGGACACATCCTACGACAATGCCTTCCCATCGCCTTCCTCCTCCTCCGTTCTCTCCTCCCTCCCCACCCCACGACCGCTCTACGCCCACCCGAGATCCCGCTCCCCGCCCTCACCACCACCGCCCGTCGAAATCCCCGGCACCCGACTGACGCCCTACACGTGGTTCCTCTCCCTGCTGGGCATCGCGCCCAAGCCGTCGGCGTCGTACCAGCCCGCGCCTTTCCGCGTGACTAACAACCCGTACCGTGCGCGCAAGAAGTGGCCCCCCGACTTCCGCAACCTCGACCCCAAGCAGCAATTCCACTTCGAGAAGACGTACCGGAGGAGAGCCGCCCTGAAGTGGGCGCGCCCCAGGTGGAACAAGGCCATCAAGTTGCTGCAGCAGACGCTGATCACCGCGACCCTCATCTACTTCATCTTCATCTGCGAGCCGAGTCACGGCATGGGCACGCCGTTTGACGGGGTAAGAGTGGTCTCCCTTATTTTCTTGCTCTTGTGGGAATGGGAACATCCAGGCTAACTCAGTTTTGATGCAGTTTCGTATATGGTTCTTCGACAAGTTGGGCAATTTGGGTCAGTTGCCTGAATCTACTAGAGAAGAGGCGGACAAGTTGAGCGAGGAAGCGAAGAAGAAGATGAAGCACCCTGTTGAAACTTCTCCTACAACCGCGACGTCTTGAGTAAAAGTAGCCGTAAGCTTATCTATACTGTGTCGTTTATCTACACTCCAGGCCTTCATGTAACATCAAGTGTCCCGATTTCCTGACTTGACGTTTCCATTCAATTCCCGAGAAGCCAGGGGACAGTGGAACGGGGATAGTCATCTTTTCTTTCTCCTTCTTTCTCCATGTCAGCTTCACATCGACCGGAAACAACACCTCTTTCGTTCTTTTCTCTATGCTTTTCCCAGACCAACAAGCACCAGCAGAGCCACATTCATCACCACTAGCACAAGCCAGATAGTTGCAGCAAGGATCGTGACAATCCAACCATTCCGCATATTCACAGCTTCTCCAGTGGTATCCGTTCGCACAGTCATGATTTGGCTTCGACAGGTGAACCAGACGAGGGGAGCAGTGACAAATGGCAAGATGACGCTCAGCACCACTTGACTGGCAGTCAAGGCCGAGTTCAAGCCTTCTTTGCCCACGGCCGCCGCAATGATGATGCTGGGGATGATGCTGATGGATCGGGTGATGAGCCTGCGGACCCAGGGTTTCACAGTCCAGTGCAGCATGCCCTCAGACACCATCTGACCCGCCATGGTGCAGACGATGCCAGCAGAAGTACCCGACAGCAGAAGAGCGAGGCCAAAGATAGTGCCCGCTGCCTTGGAAAGGTTCTTACTGAGGAGGTCGTGGATGCCAAAGAGATCTGCCTGCGTGGCCGCGGTTTGCGGATAAAGTGACGCCCCGGAGACGATGAGGATGGCCGAGTTGATAAACAAGGCGAAAGTGAAGAGTGAGAAAGCAAGCTCTACGATCGAGTACTTGAGGCATGCTCGGATAGCATAGATGGACGGCACGTATTTCTCCTCTTCGCTGTCCGATTCCTCTGCCGCCATCGCGATGTGTCCATTCTGCCTATCGAATTGCTTTAGGCGCGGCTGCACAACGCCAGATCCCAAAAAGATAGAATGAGGCATGACGGTTGCTCCCATGATGCCACAGGATAGGTAGACACCGTTCCCTTCGACCACTGCTGCAGACGGAAGGTATCCCTTGAATACTTCTCCAATGGTAGTGTCTTGAATGTAGGAGAGCTGTATGCAGAAGCACACCATGACACCGAGGACAAGGCTCATGACGAAATACTCGAACAGCCGCAGGTGCATCATCGAGCCATTGGGACGATAGAAAATGAGAAGAATCAGGACGTCCACCATTGTTATGGCACATCCCGCAACTAGCGGGATGTGCAACAGAAGATTTAGAGCTATTGCCGATCCAATGACCTAGATGAATCAAGTGGTCAGAAAAGCAGCAACGGAATGGGCTGTTTTCGCTCCAGAACTTGACTTACCTCTGCAATATCTGTAGCGATGATGGCGGATTCCGCAAACAAGTAAAGGACAATAGTTAGCCACTTGGGCAGATATTTCCGGCAATTTTCAGCCAAGTTCAAGCCCGTAACGCTCCCCAGCTTGATGCAGAGAGACTGCAAGAAGATGGCGAACAGATTGGACATGAGAATAATAAACAAAAGAGCATATCTCGTTGCCGCACCTGCCTGGACATCCGTAGCATAGTTTCCTGGATCGATGTAGGCGACGGCGATGAGGAATCCCGGACCCACGAACTTCACATACTTCTGTGCAGTGACTAGAGCCTTGCTCACGAAGGCACTCGGGGAGCGGAAAGACTGAAATCGTCGTGGGTGGGTTTGTTGAAGGGCCGCTCGCTGCTGCTCTTGCGGATCAACCTTGACAGCGGTGGGTGACTTGAAGCCACCGGAGATTGACTCTGGACTGTCAATAGGCCTAATCCGAATGTCTTCCTGCGTTTCATTATTCGGACTCGATTCTGTGGCTCGCTCTTCTCTGAGATTCACAATCCCATTGAGGTCCGCCCTGGTGGTCAGGTCCGAGCTCAGGGCTTGCGGATTCTGGTTCCAGTCCGGATGAGCTTCGGTGTCGTCGGTGCGTGAGGGGCAATTCATGATGGTGATGCTCTCGAGAACAGGTCTTCTTCGGGGAAAGAACAGACACAAAGCAGGAGGAGTAAGGAAGTGTGAAAGAGATTATATCACTTGCAGCCAACTTCGTGGCCTTTTACCCCGTACACGGTTTCTCCCGAACAAGATTTCGGTACGGTGAGGGGGTAAGGAGATCGATCTGAAAGTGACGGGGATGACGAGCAGCGGACAAGTGACACAGCCAAACGTCAGCAGCTTTTCTTGGAAGCAAATCTCGGGCTTGGTTAGGCTTCGAAGCTGACAAGGAGGAATTGGTCTTTTCACAGGGGTCGGAAGTCCTCGAATCGGGTTTACCTCTGATGAATGGAAGTGAGATCGGTGCTGAAAAAGGGTGGCAAGTGTCCTCAATTCAGGTACCAGGCACACACTTGAAGCGGTAGGGCGCGGGTGTGGAATTTCCCGGGTGGCAAGGAACGAGGAATGGGCTGAATCATGAGACGAAAAGCGTTCAAGAATTGAATCCCCCGGAGTCGAGGTTAGGGCATTATCATTTTCTATGTTCCTCTCTATATCGTTGATGAACTCATGGGGCTCATGCATGGTGATGAAGGCGACGGAACGGGAGCGAAATATCAAAGAATCCCACAGCGGAGAAGGCCACAGCCCGTGAGGAGTCCTGGTGGTACCTCGTTCTAGGTGGCTAGTGCCTAGCGATAGGCGCTGCGGTGAGCGAGCCCCGGACTTTCCAAGCCCAGTGGCTTGCTTCTGGGCTCAAAAGGCCAGCTAGAGCCTCGAGGTTGTTGGGCTTGGCCCCCTTTGGAAAGGGCCACTAGGCGTTCCGCTTGCCCAGAACCAACGGCCAGCGCCCACGAGCCCGTGCCACAGGTGTCAGTCAGTGCCGTCCCGAGTTTAGAGATTCCCAAACGCCATTCAAAAAAGAGTGGTGTGGAGATCGCTGACGACTGCCAACGTAGCGCCTCAATTGGCTGACCCTTCCACTCTCAACCCGCGACAGGTCGAGTCTCGACATCCGAGTGCGTGGGATGATTGATCTTTTGACACTTTCTTCGTCTCAATGGTATCCAGCCTCGTCAACAATCCGTCAGAAGGTGTCCAGATTTCTCTACAACATTTCTGCTCCGATCGCTTTTCGAGGCTTCCCCGCCATCAGTTTGCGCCACGAGAACGACTGCGCCCACGGCTTGCGGGAGCTGCAGACTGCAGTCGAGTCCACCACCTGCGAACCCAAGCGACTGTTCTTCTCACCTTCAGCAATGCAGCATCCATAGTCCATCAGTCTTATAGGTCAGGGGGAAAGTCGGAGAATGGTCTTCAGTGAGCGTGTGGTGGTTGTTTCGACCCATTGCTCTTCTCCTTCACATCATGAACTCCAACAACAAACCGTCGTACGCCCCTCTGCAGCGTCGCAGGCGCAGATCCGATCAGATTTCACCATCCTCTCCCTCCTACCCACGACGACTTATTGACCGCCCTAATAGACATAGCGAGGCACTCAGCCCAATCGATACGCTGTCGGCGACCGATGAATCGGACAGCCCTTCGCTCAGTCTCAACCTGACTCTGACGTCTCCGGTGTACGACCCCTTACCACCGATTCCTCCATTCTCCAGATCTCCTGTGGTAGAACCAAAACAATACCAGAGATCGTCTGATGAGACCAACCGCCACAGATATGGACTGTCAGACGAAACTGTCCGTCCTGCGACAAGTGACGCGATCGACCCAAACAACGCTGTTCCCGTCTCCCATGCGAAATCATCGATCACAGGATCAGACTACGCGTCTAGGCCATCTCCAGTACTGCCTTCCATCCGTCTCGACGGTAGAGAGAGAAAGGTGCTCGATCCACCTGTTAAGCTCGGAGACAATGCATCCTCTCCGAGCCTTCGGAATTACAGCTTTTCCACTCAAATCTCGGACAAGTCTGCGCATGATGAACCGGTTTCGGTAAAAGGACACACGGGGAAAAAGAGCAGGCTGAATCTTCTGAATCCAATGAGCCTGTTGGCCCGTCGCAGGTCTTCTCAGAATCAGAAGCTCGAAGATGTCAATCTCACATTGTCTGTGCCAGCCTTGCCGGATAATTTCGACCCAAGGATTCGAGGAAAAGTCGTACACGACTTTTCTGTTCCACGATCGCGAAGGCTCTATTCTCACAATGACATTGGCACTGTAGAATCTCCAGCCTTGCGCTCTGGGTACAGCCTAGACACTAGCCGAAGCAATGATTCACCTAATTCCCGATTGGCGCCGATTGGAACACCAAGCATTCCACACAGTCCGATGTTCAAGGAACACTTTCAAGACGACCGTCCGTCGTTACAACCCGATCGGACGGGCTATCTGCACAATATCCATGCATTCAACTTGGCCAATGACCGCCAAGACGAGAGTACCGTGCCAGCTTTCGCTAGGCGGCTGCCGTCCGCTGTGCCGCAAGCTGGGCAGGACTCTAAATCTGGTTCACTCGTAGGAGAAACCAAACTACCACCGCTACCACCAGGGGAAGAGCATGTACCTTTGCCGCCAATAGGAGAGCCATCACCTCCGCCTCCAACACCTCCGCCTAAGAGCACGCCATCACCAAAGTTTGATATTCCACCTCCAGCGGCACTTCCAAAGCACATGACCAGCACTTCCTCCCGGTTTAGCTTCCAAATCGGTGGTGGAGGCTCATCAGCGCAGGAAAAATTGCTCGAAGAGAAACACAAACAACAGGAAGCAATCAAAAAGACAACTACTCAAGGCGCCGATGAAGAGGACGACTATGCTGACTATGACTTCGATGCGGATGATGGCTTGGAAGAGATGATTCCCGGGGTCAACGCGGACTATGAGGAAGACGATGGTTTCGGCAACGACATTCCGTTAGGAAATGCGCTTGTAGCTCGTTACGGCCCTTCCGATACCGAAGAACCTGTGGTATCGGATGTCAAGACCACCACTTTACATAGACACTCGCTGCAAGGCTTCCACTTTACTCCTCAATCCATGACATTCAGCCCAACCAGCACCAATAATGCATCACAGCCAACCCCGAGGGACCATGAAGGCTTTGCTATTGGGATTGCCGACTCAAGAGAGCCTTCCCAGGACGGTGGCCTGGAATTCCCACAGAAGGATAGCGTCATCGACATTGAAAAGGTTTCGATGCTCGGAGGGCTTGGCATTACGACGGCAGAAATTCATGGCAGGCGCACGCAACAGACCTCTCGTCCTCACGGAGGGGTTTTTGACGACGAAGACTTGTATTTTGACGATGGCGAGTTTGACCAGGTGGAGTTCGATCCTTCGGGAACAACCTTTGATGAGCAACTATTTGATGACGACACAGGCAAGCTTCGTGATATCCCGGCTGAAAATGCTCGAAAATTGGCGGCGGCCAAGCAGGCAGCAGGCATGGACGGAGAAGTGAAGGTCGCCAACCCTTGGGAGCATGCCGTCGGAAAACTTTCGCTCGACGACAATGAGCATCGGACCAGCGCCAAGCAAACCTCAGGAGAATTTGCTAGTGGTCATCTAAAGAGCCAAGGGAATTTCATGCAAGGTGGTTCCGTCACTGGACTCACTGAAACGAATCTTGCTGCGTATCACGACGCGTTGGCGTTTGCAGCTACTCAAGCTGCTGCAAATGGCAGATTCGATCGCAAGGTCAGCTTCAGTCAGAATTCAGACGACACTTCTCAGTCACCATTTGAAAGCAGCCAAGTTGGTGTTGTCTCCGAAGACAGCCGTATCAGCTACAATTTTTCCTCCGCTATTGCTGAGGACGATGGGTTTCCATTCGACGATGACATGGATGACGACCCCATGATTGCGGAGGCCAACGCAGAGGTTCTGGAGAACGACGACGAAGGGTTTTATGGTCAAGAGTTTGGATTTTATGCTCGATCCTATAACAAAAACAATGCAGAGCTTGTCAACGGGGGCTATTTTGCGGACCGGGGATCGAATGGCGTCAAGCGAAGTCACAGTGGGAAAGCCAATTTCCAAGAACCGAGCTTGACGCCCATCACCGAACGCAGTGAGTGGAGTACTCGCAACTCGGTGGTGTCACTGGCGATACCAGGCGGCATGCCTGCTTCAGCCCATTCGATGCCCAGCCCAGGGATTGCGGAGTTGCTCCAGCAACTTGAGTCTCCTGGATATGACGATGATATGAGCTTTAGTGGGCTGATGAAGCTCCGTGGCAGAACCTTTGGAGGTAGTTCGTCAAGCATCAGCAGCTCGGCAGCAGGAAACCCTGCCAGTTCACCACTCGCCCACGTTTCTAACCATCCGTTCCCTCATTCGGATCTTAACGTGGGCCGGATGTCCTCCTCGATCCATGGTCGGACGTCACCAGCTGGAATACCCGAATCGGAGGAAGAGGACGATGATTCTGAGAGACCTACCCTGACGCAAAATACACCGCGCAAGAAGATGAGCGAACCGGTGGTGGTAACGTCGCAGGAGGAACTGCCAGCGTCTCCAGTATCCGCCGGTGGTGAAAGATGGAAAGGTCACCACAGCCGCACCAGTAGTGGCGCGGAAAGTGTGAGCTATAAGCGTGATCTAGACGGCGGGTGGGTTTTGGAAAGGAGAAGGACCGACGAAGGGAGTGGAACCGAAGTTATTGACCGAGAGTATCTAGCCGGAGCCCGGATCTGAGAGAATACGTGCTGTGTAAGGACAGCCCCGGAAGACGAGGGCCGATTGATTGGATATAGATTATGGCCCTTGCAAAAGCACATTGGACACGACGATAATGATACCCCATAGAAACTTGGAAAATATATATGCTTGTGTATACAATTCAGAAATCACTCTGATGACGATGGAAGTGCTTGAAACAAACGAGACGATTGGTTCGGCGTTCCTGCCAAGACTAGCAGCGCCAATCAAAGCATGCTTAGCATTCTTGCATGTCTTGGCCTCGGCTATGTTTCCCCGTCCACCGATTCCTATTACGGGCCGTCACATCTTCCTAAACAGGGTTGCGGGATTTGCGTAACAGCCTTCAAGGGACCTTTGAATCTGAACTTCCTCGCACTTCCGTTTCGTGCACCTTAGTCCCGACACTTCAGTGTCTCTCCTAGCCTCAATTGCTTTCCACTCCTCTCGTCAGTGGTGCGGTTCACTCATTTTGGACCCGTCCTTCTCTCCTATGGATCGTTCTCTGTATCATTAGCTCACCATCAACTTCGACATCATGTATCGCTATGCTGCGGGCAAGCTCCCATTGAGGGCTGCGCAAGCTTCAAGGACTTTCTGCACTTCTTCTAACCTCCGAGCAGCCTCCGGAGGCCGTCAGAATGCCCTCATTGCTGGGAGGAAACCGCTAGCTGTCACGGCTCAGAGCTCACTGCAGCGCAGGAGCTATGCCATGACAGCTGAAGAGACCAACAAGGGCGTGGTATGTATCTCTTTAGCTGCTGGTCCGCAAAGAGAATGCTTTTCTAAATGCTCCGGCAGGATCCCAACGACTCCTTCCTCTCCGGCAACACCGCCAACTACATTGATGAGATGTACATGGCATGGAAACAAGACCCGTCCTCCGTCCATGTTTCGTGGCAAGCCTACTTTCACAACATGGAAGAAGGCACTATGCCAGTGTCCAAAGCCTTCCAACCTCCGCCGGGCCTCATCTCCCAAGCTGAAGGGGCAGCCAGCCTTGCCCCGAGCGCAGTGACCGGCACTGCCGGTCAAGACGTCACGAACCACTTGAAGGTACAACTGCTTGTGAGAGCGTATCAATCGACCGGACATCACAAAGCCAAGACCGATCCCCTCGGCATTCGTGGCGAGGCCGAAGCATTTGGGTATCGCAGACCAAAAGAGCTGGAGTTGGACCACTATGGCTTCACGGAGGCCGACCTAGACCAAGAGTTTGTTCTCGGGCCCGGCATTCTCCCTAGATTCGCCACAGAGTCTCGACCGAAGATGAAACTTCGCGATATCATTGCTGCCTGCGAGAAGATCTATTGCGGATCGTATGGTGTTGAATACATTCACATCCCGGATCGAGAGCAGTGTGACTGGATCAGAAACAGGATCGAGGTTCCGACCCCATATAAATATTCAGTGGACGACAAGCGCCGCATCCTCGACAGATTGATCTGGAGTTCCAGCTTCGAGGCTTTCTTGGCTACCAAATACCCCAATGACAAGCGTTTCGGATTGGAAGGTTGTGAGACACTCGTGCCGGGCATGAAAGCCATGATTGACAGGAGCGTGGACTACGGCATCAAAGACATTGTCATCGGGATGCCGCACAGAGGAAGACTGAACGTTCTGAGCAACGTCGTCCGCAAGCCCAACGAGTCCATCTTTAGTGAATTTTCGGGCACCACTGAGGCAAGCGATGAAGGTTCTGGCGATGTCAAATACCATCTCGGTATGAACTTCGAACGACCGACACCGTCTGGAAAACGTGTCCAGCTGTCTCTTGTCGCCAATCCCTCCCATCTGGAGGCTGAGGATCCGGTTGTGCTAGGAAAGACTCGGGCTATTCAACACTACAACAACGACGAGAAGAAACACCAAACAGCAATGGGTGTCTTGCTTCACGGTGACGCTGCCTTTGCGGCTCAAGGCGTCGTCTACGAAACTCTCGGCTTCCATGCTCTTCCTGCTTACTCCACCGGTGGCACCATCCACATCATCGTTAACAATCAGATTGGGTTCACCACCGATCCTAGATTCGCTCGATCGACCCCTTACTGCTCAGACATTGCCAAAGCAATTGATGCTCCGGTTTTCCACGTCAATGGCGACGATGTCGAAGCCGTCAACTTTGTTTGCCAGCTGGCTGCTGATTGGAGAGCTGATTTCAAGAAAGACTGCGTTGTTGACATTGTTTGCTACCGGAAACAGGGCCACAACGAGACGGATCAACCAGCCTTCACTCAACCGCTCATGTACAAGCGCATAGAGTCCATCAAACCTCAAATCGACAAGTATGTTGACAAGCTGATCCAAGAAGGCACCTTCACCAAAGAAGACATTGACGAGCACAAGAAATGGGTGTGGGGGATGCTCAACGACAGCTTTGACCGAAGCAAAGACTATCAACCTACTGGCAAGGAATGGCTGACCTCCGCCTGGAACGGTTTCAAATCTCCCAAGGAGCTGGCCACGGAAGTCCTCCCTCATCCACCCACCGGAGTTCCTTCTGATATGTTGAAGGAGATAGGTTCCAAGATTGCCGAGGCCCCAGAGGGTTTCACCGTCCACCGTAACCTCAAACGTATCCTGGCTGGTCGCAGGAAGGCAGTTGAAGAGGGTAGCGGCATTGACTGGGCGACGGCTGAGGCTCTGGCTTTCGGCACTCTGTGTCTCGAAGGTCACCATGTTCGTGTATCTGGCCAGGACGTCGAGCGGGGCACCTTCTCCCAGCGTCATGCTGTTTTGCACGACCAAGAAACTGAAGCGACATGGACACCTCTTAGCAACCTCTCCAAAGAGCAGGGAGCTTTCACAATCTCCAACTCGTCCTTGAGTGAATACGGTGTTCTCGGTTTTGAGTATGGCTACTCACTCTCTTCGCCCAATGCGCTTGTCATGTGGGAAGCCCAATTTGGCGACTTTGCCAACAATGCTCAATGTATCATCGATCAATTCATTGCCTCAGGAGAGGTCAAATGGCTTCAAAGGTCTGGTCTCGTCTGCTCTCTCCCTCATGGGTATGATGGACAAGGGCCCGAGGTAAGTTTGCAGCAATCCCCTCGAGGATAGGAGCAGCGAGGCTGATATTCTGGTGCTACAGCATAGCAGTGGTCGCATGGAGCGGTACCTGCAACTTTGCAATGAGGAACCTCGAGTATTTCCATCGCCGGACAAGCTCGACCGACAGCATCAAGATTGCAACATGCAGGTAGCATACATGACGACGCCCTCGAATTATTTCCACATCCTCCGACGACAAATGAACAGGCAATTCAGAAAACGTGAGTGAAATTAGTACTCGGGGAAATTTTGGCGCTCAACTGACATACAATCTCTTCCAAAGCCTTGATCATATTCTTCTCCAAGTCTCTTCTCCGTCATCCTATCGCACGCTCTGATCTGGCAGACTTCACCGGTGATTCCTACTTCCAATGGATTATCCCAGATCCAGAGCACGGCAAGGGAATTGCTGAGCCAGACGAGATCGACCGCGTCATTCTATGTACTGGTCAAGTGTATGCAGCATTGCACAAGCACCGAGCAGACAAGGGTATCAAGAACGCTGCTATCACCCGTATCGAACAGCTGAACCCGTTCCCATGGGCACTGCTGAAGGAGAACCTCGACACCTACAAGAACGCCAAGACGATCGTCTGGTGTCAGGAGGAGCCTCTCAACGCCGGAGCATGGAGTTTTGTCCAACCGCGTATTGAGACGCTGTTGAACGAGACAGAACATCATAACAGACGGCACGTGATGTATGCAGGCCGAGACCCCAGTGCGTCCGTGGCGACAGGTCTGAAAGCCACTCACGTCAAGGAAGAGCAAGCGTTGCTCGAAGAGGCGTTCAAGGTCACACAGGCTAAGTTGAAGGGCGAATGACTAGCCGACGGTGTGACAGGGGCGAAGGTGGTAGACGGATGATGATAATGATAAGATACGAGGATCTGTCATGGAAGTAGGAGGCTGTGACAACGCCGCCGCGAGCATGGAGGAAGTTGCCAATAACGGGATCGAGGGCTGTCGGCGTTGTTTGGGGTGGTGTTCCTTATGGGACTCGATCGTCGGCAATGCCCTGCACCGACCCGAAATGTCGATTCCACAGCCTCAAATATCAGTACAAATACCGCTCAAAAAGGTAAATGGCCACGCAGGGAGCTAGCTTTATTTGCATATCATCGTTCGGCGACCAGGTCAGGGTCAAAATATATTCCCAGATTGAAGCACGGTCATTTCATTTTCATTGTCTGGAGTTCATGTCGTCCCTTCCTCGTTGCAAATTGGAGAGGAGATTGATATCTAAATGCATACATACATGTATGTATGCCATCATTCAGCTACGTATTCAGCAGCTGGCTCGGAACGTGGTTTAAACCTGCGCTCAATGTGTCTACTTACATTCGTACCCTCACTGCAGTACATGCCAGCCCTGCCTGCCCGCCCGCCTGCCTGCCTGCCTGCCAAACCGACTCTCCAGATTCTGCAGGACATTTTCTCTACAAGGAGCTCGATCAAAAGCGTCACTACTCAGGCTTTCTTTCTTACATCCTTCATCCTTCGACAACGGAACAGAACAGAGGAATCAAACTTGTTTCGAAACGAACGAATTACATTTCTAGGACCTGGAATTGATTCTCCGTCCATGGCTTGATAGAGATTGCAAGGCTGGATGGAGGCCGAAGGCTGAGAGGTCGACTTCTTCTTCTTGGCAAGGCTGGGATGCCCCTGACCTCTTTCACTTCAGTCCAGTTCAGTTCGGCTCAGTACAGTACAGTACGCCGGAATGGATCGATGATCGACCTCGGACAAAAGGGCTGTAGGTGGATGGGTGACAACGATTGGGAAAGGAAAGGGACAAAAACTCACGCTGAATCAGGCTATCAGGAACCGGGCAAGGGAACGGGAGAACAACAGACTGATTTCCCCAGGCTTTGTGAACGAAGTCCGACCGACCAAGCGAGCAGCCACCGCCCACGCTTGAAGAAACAAGAACAGAAACAGACTCACCATCTCAGCTGTGTCTCCTCACTGCGTCTTCGTGTCATTGTAAACCCACCCGTCACGTGCAGGGCACCAGAGACGCCGCACCGAGGGCATGTCGCTGCTTGATGATGGTTAGTTCGAACAATGTACCGAGGAAATCAAAGACAGTTCGTTAGGTGCTTTGTGTTGTTTTTGTTCGGCTTTGTTTGCGTGTCTTGGTGCAGCTGGTCCAGAGGCGCGAAGGAACAAAGGGTCCCCCCCTGATTCTCGAGACCTTGAAAGACGAGGCTGGCGTTTCGGGGATCCGAGACCCAAGAGTGATGCCATCGTATCTTGGCTGCACGTCTGAGACCCCTGGCGAAGATTTCCTTTGTTGTTCCCCAAGGCTGTAGGGCAACACAAAGCGATTTTTCTGCTTGGGGGCAAGGCTGTGCTCACTCTGAGCGTTCCCCTGTCTTCAACAAGGTGACAAGGCTCCGGATCATGAAAATGCTCGAGGCAGCGTCTCAGACTGCCCCTGGTGCTTTATTCGAGCACGATGTCCGGGGCAGTGTGCTTTGTTGCAGGTGAGACTTCACCGCAAGGCAAGGCATTGGCAACGCAGTGATTGAAGGCACTTCGAAGCAAAGCAACAGCCTTGCGTGCTGGACCGCGTCGTCCGTTAAAAGCCACGATGCCGCTTCCTTTTCCGCATTTTGGACACTCACAACGACATCCTCTTCGCTCTTCCTTGGGCAGTCAGTCAACACTCTTCAACACACGCATAACACAGTCAGTCACCCAAACAGCATCAACCTTCGCCACCAGGAGACCCGGTGTCTTCCTTTCAACAAAACTCACCAAGTACCTCGTCCCCTCTGCCAGCACGTCACTCGATTTCTTGACAGCAGCACCGCTCCGCTCATGGATCTGCAATACTCCACCTCGATGAGGATTGGTGAGTCCCCGTACTTTATAGTACCATATACAAATACGGCTCCAAACCCGATAGTGTCGCGGACGAGACCGGGAATCCACGAGAAGCGAAGAGATGCCGAGCCTCGAGTCTATTGCGAATTGCCATCCTTCCCGTCCTTCGACGAACCGATACCGCCCGAAACATCGCTCGAGGAGATCTGCTCCAAATACCCAAACCACCTTCGAGGTTCTTACCTTGACGCCTTCATCCAGTGGCATTGGTCTGGCACCGACATGTACACTTGCTTGACCCAGGCGGCCATCAACGACTTCAAGGCTTTCGGCATCACGACCTGCAAGACCTTCGCGAACCGAGCCAACTTCTTGACGAAGAGACTCGACGCCCGACTGTCGGCACTTTCTGCAGATGAAGTCACAGCGCTGTGTATGGCTCCCAAGATCCGACCCTGCATGATAAATGGCACAGAGAAATACGGCGCGTCCAAGCTGCAGGGCAAATTCCACAACCCGAATGCTCCGGCAATTCGAAGATACCCTCACCGCCACCGAGATGGCAGGACTCCTGGAGTATCGACATTGATGAAAACTTTTGTGCACAACAACCAGGAATACCAGCTTTGGGATTCAGCCAAGGAACTCCAGGGGTACAGCCAAAGCATGGCAACTTACTGGGGTTATCAACGGGCGCGCGCCGAAGAAATCATTGATGCCGACCCCAAGTACTGTGCAAGCCGGGAAACTCGACGCAACATACTCATCCTGGAGATGACAAATTGGCCATGCAATGCTGCTACTGAGACGTTCTTCAGTTTCCAACATATTCAAGATTGCCTTGCTTTCGAAAATTTAATCTTCGACTTGGTTGTGACGACTGTCACGGATATGCTGGGTTCTTCTCCGCCCGCGGATATAGCTCATAACCTGCCATTGGCTCGACAGTCTGCCGTTTCATATGTTCTCACAGCCCAGAAAGCCAGATTGGCTAGATTGAAAGGCGTGTTGACGGCCTCGCGGGCTGGACGATCGACAGGCAGCCTGGTGGATCAAGTCATGTCGTGGAACACGGACTTTGAATGGGAGGTCTCCTATGCGACGGAAACAGACCGAAAGTCACAGGAGGAAGCTGTCCATTCCCTCAACCAGAGCGACTTGGGAACAGAGGGAAGTCCACATACAAGCGACCCCGTCACTCCGTTGAAACAAGAGACACCAGATGCCACAACCGCAGTGCAGCCCGTCAAACGAGTGAGATTTGCGGACACAGTCACCGAATTCGAACCTGCAAATCAAACAAGAGATGTGGATGTCGAATTCGAGGAACTACAGCAGGACACAGATGCAGGCATGTTGTCGCCAGACTCAGACCTCAGTGTCCATCACGCAAATCCTGCGATCGAGGGGGAAGATGTGTTTTTTACACACCACCCACCGATGCAAGTGCTACTCAAAGAGTTCGACCTGGACCGTCTGCCACTGACTCCTCTTCCAGATTGTTTGGATGTCCTGTTCGATTTGGCAGCAGAGGACTACTCAGATGTGTTTGAAGACAATGATCCCGAGTGTGCCAGGCTGTTTTCGGAGGCGGCGACTCAGCACGATGTTGCGATGATCATGACTGAAGACGAAACAACCATGTCTTGGGAGCTGCCCGAGCTTGTCGAGAACGACCCAGACTGGTTGAGAGAGGCAATAGGAAATGCGCCGGAGAGGCTTGGAAATGAGATTGCGACGTTGCGGAAGCTGCATGAGCTGGGCGACAACGATCCAGACTGGTTGAAGGAGGTCATAGGAACCCCGTCGGGGAGCCAGGATGGATACGCTTGATTTCTTATCTGTGATCACAATGACAGAGGTCGGCCAAGGGTCTTTGTATTCGGTATTTGTCTTGCAAGAGCGTCTGTGACGTTGCATGAACGCAGTGTTGTATTGGTTTCCTTGGGCGTGAAACTGGATGTGCGAGAAACAGCAGGGATGAATTCTGGATAGAGGGATAAACTGTTGGCTCGCGTAACAAGAAGACTTGGTGATATAGGTAGATGTGGTCCGGTCCATGGTTGTCTGGATGTCCAGCCCGGGCAGTCCACAAAATATCGTGGGCGACACATATCCTCCTTTTGTTCTTGGAAAGTTCGATCAAATACTGAATGCTTCAAGCAAAGCTATTGTGGATGCCCATCTCTGTACACCTGTTTCTTTCCAGTGCTTGCCTAATCTTGTTCTTGTCTTGTTCTTGAATGTCGAAAGGATGAGATGATGTTTGAACTGTGCCGCACAGGTTTGCACGGTTGGTGTAGACTCTCAACAAACCTCAGCAGATTGGGGGATTTGGAATGTAGCAAGGGATAACCGAGACAAAGCAGAGCAGTCAAAGGCAACCCGAGCGGAGGTATGGTAGTACTCGACGGTGTTGTGTTTGTTATTGCTAGAAGTCTCGAGGTCGGTAGGCGATGCGCAACAGGATTTCGAAATTGTTCCCAAGTAGTTGTACAGCCAGACGCATTGCTTGCTGGTAAGACATGCCCTTTCCCAGGTTTCATTTTATTCCCTGCAAAAGACAGCAAATCAGAATTCTTTGATAGAAATATAGATGATATACCCGCTGTATTTCCCACAGCAAACTCACTTCATTTCGCCTGCGTTGCATCATGTCGCAGGCTATCTTACGTCGACCGATCGAGGTGTCGGTGTCCTATACTTTTGACACCGTTTCCAACCTTCTTCACGATATTCAAACAAGATAGTCGAGTGAGATCGAGAGCCAGAGACTCTTGCCTCCGTTGCACGGCCACTGGTATAGTATAACGCTGTCGGCGGGTCAACGACCGAATTTGGAGTATCACCCCTGACAAACAGAGCCTTATTGATCCTCGTCTGTCTACAGTGTGTCATGAAGGCCAAAGTCTCTTGTTTCCACATACACACTCACAGCCAGTGTGGTGAGTGATTGCCTCTTTGACTGTCGACCGTAAGAAAGGTGCCAGACGAGATGGTTTGCTGGACTTGTGCCGCGCATAAAGAAGGACATGTCGGCTGATGGCGGATACAATCGATCTCTGGTTGTTCCGTCGTGGTCTTGAAACCGCGGACTGCTGATCAATTCACCATGCAGTTTGAAGCATGGAATTTGTCGCATGACTCGAGATCTGCTGCCTCTCCTGTTTGCTTGGGATATATATTGCTGTTCAGGGTGAGGGAGGTCGGTTTGATACCCTCACACCATTTAAGTCGCATCTTCGGATCGAAAGATTCTTCTCCTTAGACTATAGTATATATAGTCCTGGTATCGAGCCAAGTTCTGTCAAGCCCTCCGACAGCCAAACCATACTGCCTCACCGCATCGGAACAAAGCACTTCGAAGGCCGCCTGGCGTGTGCAACTGCGTACCGGTACAATTCACGCCTCAGATCAATTCAGATCGACTGGACCGGTATAAAACTCTTCGTCCGGGAGCAAATTTTTCTGATCTTCATCTTCGTCCGCACCACCACCATCCAGGTCATTTGCCCTCTGTTCTCGCAAAGCTCGCTCGTGCTTGCTGGACTGCAAGATCGTTCCATCGTCTTTGCTTTCACGAAACTCAAAGAGCTCCCTTGTCTCGCGATACTCAAGAACAAAGCCTTTCGAGGAAAAGAGTGTCCAACCTTCAACCGACAAAATGAACAGACTGCCGCCGACAAACAGCCCTTCCGAGACACGACAGCAGGCATATGACCCTTCGCAGATAGGGTCGCAGACAAACACCTCTTCGCAGCCAGAACCGCAGGCGAACAGCTCTTCACAGACAGGACCACAGACAAACAGCCCGTCATGGACAGAACGGCAGATGAACGACCCTTCACAGCTAGGGCCGCAGACAAACAGCTCTTCACAGATGGGGCCGCAGGCATACAGCCCTTCATGGACAAGCATGCAGATCAACAACCCATCACGGACAGGACTGCAGATCAACAACCCTTCCCTGCTAGGGGCGCAGGCATACAGCCCGTCATGGACAGGACTGCAGATGAACAACACATCATGGACAGGACCACCGGCGTTTCCATCACAGAGAGGACATCCTGCACAAAGAGGACTGCCGGCGTTTCCTGCACAGACAGGACTGCAGGCATATAGCCCTTCATGGACAAGACCGTCGGCGTTTCCTTCACAGACAGGACTGCCGTCATACAGCACTTCATGGGCACGAATGCAGATAAACAACCCTTCACAGACAGGACTGCCTCCGCCCTCACCTCGACATACAGGACTGCAGGCGTACCCTCCGCAGAGAAGACTGTCAGCGATGTCACCTCAACAGACAGGACTGCAGACAAACAGTCCTCCACGGACAACACTGCAGGCAAGCCCTCTGCCGCCAACACCCCCTTCACAGACAAGACCGCAGGCAAAAAACCCTTCACGGACAAGACAGCAAGGGACCACAACGTCATCACGCGCACCACGTAGCCGCCCGACGGTCCCTCGCTCCGATCCACATCAGGATGTACCAGCAGACTTTCAATTTCCAACGGCGGCCACCAGGATTGGCTCGGGACTCAACTCCGGGAGGAATCTCTTAGTGATCAGACAAGGTACCTCTCAGCCTGTGACCAGGGTGCCCCTGATCATTGAGCGCGGCCGAAATGACCGCCATCGAGGAGGCCATTACCCTCATCAAGACACTCCACTGCCGGCAGGCCTGACCCTTGAACAAATCATTCGTTCCTACCCAAGGCACGCCTGGGGCACCATGCTCAGAGTCTTTCTTGCAGAAGGGTGGCCGGCAGACCGCATTTGGCGCCTCATGCCCGAAGACATGAGGAACACCAAAAGCGCCGCCCGACCCTGGAATTATATCCAGGCGGCCATGGGTCGAGAGATCGACCGCATGGCCTTCGAAGACACCGGTGTGCACCGGGTACCCCCAAAGAGGGAAAGGACATCCAAGGACAATGACTCGGGAGAGGATCAGTCAGATGCAGAGGCTGTTCCTGAAGCAACAGAGAGCACCACACCGTCACCATCAGCTCAGGGTGGCCAGCCCGTCCTCACGGCGGCCGACTTGACCTTCCCACACCTACAGGAGATAGCAAGGATCACACATGCAGAAACCATGGAGGTCCGGGAGATCATCCGTAGTTATGGTCCCCGCGGAGAGACAGCCTTTTTGGAATGGAGGCAAATGAGACGAGATTGGGCCAGGCGTATCAGACACGCATATGCGACCGATACTGGGCTGGAAATGGCAACCAACAACCCAGTACAGATGCTGGGGCTACTCTGGCGCAGCCAGAACCCGGCTCGTCAAGGGGAGTCTGCGGAGGCCTACCGGGCCAGGGCAAACCTGCATATTTGGGGCATGTGGACGCGCGAATCGCAAAGGTTCCTCAAGGAACTGAAAAGTAAGCTGGCCGGTCTTGAAGGGAAGGAGGAGGAGAACCAGGGGGAGAAACAGGAGAACCAGGAGGAGAACAAGGAGGAGGACGAGGGGGACGTCGACGACGACGACGAGTGAAGGCCCATTGAGGCTTGTCGATGAAACTCGAAAAGAACAAAGAATGCCGCTGTTAAACGTTGGGACAGGCGTTGAGCGTTTTGCTGTTGTGAGGTTGAATGAAGGTCAAGACGCGTCCCCGGAAACAGACTAGTGCGTGCCATGCCGGCAAGATTTTATTGGTCCAGAGCGCAACATATCCACCATCAATCAAGTATTGAAGTAATATGGGTATGTACAAAAGGCATTCCACAAAAATCAACAAGTGACAAACAACAGACTTGTTCATCATCGTTGAAGCTAGCTCTCACTTCTCTCAACCCGTTGCGTGTTGCTTGGTTACTGCATTCTTCATTCCTATCGTCGCCTGTCCACCGTAGATTGACCACCCGTCTCACCTCGGCCTCGTTGAGGGTCCCATTGCACGGCCTGTCTGTGGTCATCGGATGCCCACTTGTTGTTGACGTCGATACTGACTGCCTCAGTTGACCGCCCTCGCCCTACGGGTTTGATCTCTCGTGTTACCTCAACGAGAGCTTCGAGGCCACTCTTGTTGACGTTCTAACTCCACAATCACATTGATATCAGAGGTATCTTATTCTCCCTCATAAACCAGATCACCTAGAGTCGTTCCTCTCTCTACAAGATAAACTGTCCGTTCTTGTACAGGACTGTGAGAAAAGCTGCAAGTCAAGTCGTTTCACTGATCATTGTAATTGGACATCAATACTATTTCACTAAGCGCCTGGCGTTCGCACATCTGACCATCCCTTGCTCGACATACAATAATTCCAAACCAATCTTACCCTACAGAGTGTAAACCTCCCCGCTGTCTTCCAAGAACATGATTTGGTTCGCTTCGTTCATTGTCTTAAGCGCAGCAGTAATCTCCTCCTGGGAGAATTCCTCTCCATTGCTCTCAGACACCCGATGATTGACCGCAGCCGTGACATCCGCGACTGTGGCCATGTCGTTCTGGAACAACGACGTCTGGATCAGGGGACCCAAAGCAGCACGGAATGATGCGAGACGTGGCTGTGAAATAGTTGGCCCTGAATCCTGTTGTCGACTCCCGGACGGTGCTGTCCCCACACTTTGAGATTGTGAGTCGGCTTGAGTGGATGGTAGCTGTGAACTGGGCATGGAGCTGGCAATGCTCATGCGGGACATTTGCGACTCTGCACCTGTCTGTCGTTGAGTTCGAGAGGAGCTGGCCCGCACATCTGATTCTGCGGAATCGTCGCTGTCAACATTGGCATTGCCACTTGCTCCTCCATTCAGCTTGCCATTCGTCGCGGCATTGGTGCGAGTTGAGCGTTGACTCCTCGTCTGTGCCGCTGTCCCACGGGTACCACTTGACTTTGCCCCACGGTATGCGGTATCGTCATCGTCATCGTCGTCGTCACTGCCAGACTCGCTATCTGCTTGCGAAGAATCATCACCATTCCCATCACGAGTCTTGCGTCTCTTGTTTCGTCCCCCTTCTTTGACCGCAATTTCTCTGAAAAGGGCAAATTTAAGAATCTCTTCCGCTGCAATGGCATCGCTCTCCTCGACCCTGCTCGACAGGCGAGCTTTCGCGTGGGCAGTCGACAAGCGGATCAGCGTCTCCAGTGTTCTTGCGGTCATGGGACTGGTTCTGCGCTTGTTTGCTTGTAGTTCATCGTTCCGAAGGTTGGCGTAGGCGTTGACGACATATTCGCTGGCCTCCTCTGTCAGAACAGGCTTGCATCTGCTCTTGGCATACTGAATATATTTCTTGATGAAGGCCATGCTCACGGGCTGAACTCGTTTGTTTCCTCTTGTCCTTCGACCAACCATGAATCCGGAATGCAGCACCACGTTGAATTTCTCGTGCACCTGCGATGTTTGGTTGGCATTCTGGTCTTCTTGGACGCCAACTCCAAGCATTTGGTTGGACTGTTCTCGGATCGGAGCTCCTTCTTCAGTCCCAGGTTGACGATACTGGTGCATTCGAAGGACATGCTCGCTGACTTCCCGATCTCTAGTATCGTTGATATCGTCGGTAACGATAAAGAGCAGATCAAAACGGGACAAGAGTGAATCGGGGAGGGCGATGTTCTTATGAGGATCCTTGTTGCTGTCATATTGACCAAAAATAGGGTTCGCGGCTGCAATGACGCTGCATCTAGCGTTTAATGAGGTATGAATTCCGGCTTTGGCAATGGTGACGGTTTGTTGTTCCATAACCTCGTGGATGGCTACACGGTCGACGTCGCTCATTTTGTCGAACTCATCGATACACACTACACCGCGGTCTCCCAAAACCATGGCACCAGCTTCGAGTCTCCTCTCCCCAGTCTCCTTGTCAGAGGTGACGGCAGCAGTGAGACCGACTCCGGAGGAGCCGCGGCCGGTAGTCGCGATTGCTAATGGTGCGGTGTTGAGCACGAAGCGCAAAAGCTGAGATTTGGCAGTTGAAGGGTCTCCCACCATGAGGATGTTGATGTCGCCTCTCAAGTGGGTGCCATTTGGCAAGTTCTTCTCCATTCCGCCCAAGAGCATGAGCAGGATTGCCCTTTTGATGTAGTCGTGACCATAGATACTGGGCGCCAAGCTCTGTGACAGCAAGTCGAACACGTTGTTCTTACGTGCCATTTTGTTGATGTTTCTCACATCCTGATCGGTGATCGTGGCTTGAGCGATTCCTCCGCCCGCTTTTGAGGACAGGAGGACGATGTTGTTGGCTAAGATAAGGGTTCGAAAGATCGAAGACCCTGATCCAGCATTTCTATTTCCCAGTGACCTGAAGATGCCCACCAGCTGGATGCGATCCCCAGGTTTGACTCGATCAACCATGTCATCGTCCAGAAGAACATCAACGCTTCGGGGGAGTTGTCCGGCCGGCGCTCGCTCGGGCATCTCTTGGATGCTGATTGTTTGATGATCACGATACGTACAATAACCGTACTCTGTGACCAGCTGTCGATAGTTAGCATCACTTTCAGGAACAGGCGGTCAGGCCTCAACATACAGGATTGCCCTCTCCATCTTCTTGTGGATAGACACTCAGGCTTGCAGGAGCATTGGCGCTCATAGTCTGGTCTCGGTATTCTCTGAACATGAAAGTGCCCTTTTTCTCATTCCAATGCACGCTTTTGACAACCTTTGGTCTGACCAGGCTGCATTTTGTAACAATGCCTTCCAGACAGACCATTCTGTTAAGGAGCGAACTTCCCAATGTCCTCGGATTGCAGGTGTTCTCCCCAAATGAGCCCGAATATGCCACGTAATATAATCGGTCTTCATCTTGCTCGAAAGGGGCACGGTTGGGTATGGTACCAATAACGTTTTTCAGCGCCGCATCGAAGGCAAGAGAGTAGTCAAATGGTTTATGCAGGATGCCGTCCGCGAGTTCTCGAGAATGGGCTCGAATGTCATCAATGCTAACCACAAGTCGTCTCAGACCACGATTCAGCATTAACACAATGTCGGCGCGATAGGATCGGGCTTCATCGTCGGTAGGGTCGAGGAATTCTGTCGCAAGCCTGATTCTGTCGCGGACCGCTTCATCACGAAGCTGAGTTGTACTGAGCGCCATTGTGCACGACTTGTCTGTGGGCGGGTGTTGAGGGAGGTTCTGCGCAGGGGAGAATTAAAGGGTGGGACATGGGGTTGAGAGAAGAGGAATCGCGTTCCCAAGGGACGCGTCGCGCGTGGAGCGCGTAAATTGATTCGGACGAGCATATAAGCCGCTTTTCACGACTACAGCGGAGTATTTAGCAATAGACGCACTCACCAAGTTTGCGACGGTGACCATAGTACTCGAGGAAGATTTGCTTTGGAACCTTCTGTTTGGTCTTAGAAGGCAGTTTCATAGATAGCCATAAACGTACATGAATAGTATAGACGTCTCGGAGCAGCCAATGTGTTTCGGACACTGCTACCAGGAGTCCGATATATGATTCAGCGGGATAAATGTGCAATATCCTGGTCCCTCGCATTGATTTGGGCTACTCATCTCAGGGAGGAGAGTCTCCCTATGGAGTTCTGAGACTAACTAAGCAGGGGAGACAGACCGTTCCTGTCTATCTACCCGCCCCGATTCGACCATTCTTAGGCCGGCGGCGTCTAGACACATGTTACATTGATCTAGACTCGAGAGCCTTGCCGATCTGGAGCTTCTCTCCGTCGCCAGGGAGGAAGCATAAATTGGACCCATATGCCTTCAACGGGTCCATCGGTCATCGTAGATGAGAAGGCGGGCATTCTCATGAACCCGGCTCCTCCCTTTTGTGGGAGCATGCCCATTGTGTGCACATGCCAGAGTCCGCCTCCAAGGTGGTCAAGCGCACACCAAACTGTGTCCAAGGTTGACCTGGTCACGTTTGACTCATAACCGGAACTTCGCTGCAGAGGCTGACGCCACGCTCGTATCAACTTCGGCATCACAAGGCTCCGGTCCTTGGGCAGCCCCTCCTCCTCTTCACTTTGAACTGGTAAGCACAACAGCCCGATCATGCAACATCTCGTCTAGACTCAGGTCGGGACGACGCGCTTTGACGATATCAACGGCCACGTCGGGTCGAGATCCTACGCGTGGAAGCGTTGAGATCCCCAAACACGATCCTGCTGCCACGCACAGCGCGGCGTCAGCGAACCAACAACCCCATGGGGGCAAGGCTTTACCAGCGGAGCAATGGGAGACAGCACAGATGGCAGCTGAGAGGGTTGCAGACTGCTGCTGCTACAATATGGCCATTTTGTTGGGCACCGGGGTGTGGGAAAGACCACGCGGAGTCCATGTGCTGGAGTAGTAGGAAGAGGCGACAATGGCACAACGGTCATGGTGAGGTAGCATCGGCAAATCTTCGCTATACTGGGTGCGTTAGTGAGATCCAGAGGCGGCGAGGCGGGTCGTGCTAACCTCTGTTACGTGGTAGGAGTGGAGTCGAGATGCGAATTTGCTCGATACAAGACAATGGGATGCAAGAGGAACATGATTCTAGAAGGATTCAGGAGGGAGTAACCCATCATACCACCGACTCAAGTGGAGCTGGAACCACAAGAGGAAAAAATTGCATTGTCTCATAATTGTGGCATCTTGCCATCCAGAATGACACTCCAGACGGAGTTTGAGTTGAAATGATGACGGGGTGATGGCTGGCGCTGGAAAAGTTTTTGCCAGTGCCGAATAATTTCAGCGCTGCAACGACCGCGCAGCCAGGCACTGAGAGCGCCTAGGAGCCTGCACGTAATGCCTAAGTAGGTACCTCGGCGTATGCGAAGTACGGTTAGGACAGTGCCCCGGCGCCTCCAGATGCCGTAATCGATGGTCAAACGCCCATCCCCAATGGGCCTTTGTACTAGGGTTTTTGCTCGTCGCATGCCTAGGACGGTGATCACCAACTTTTGCTCGCGATCAGCTGCTTGCAAAAGTCAATACTCACCGATTTAGCAGTGGCTCAACCCGAGGAAATTGTCCTGGGCGTGGCCCGTCAGTGGCTCTGCTCAGCTGCTCTAGCTCTTTGCCCCCCTCCTTCCTTCCTCTCACTTTCTTTGTCGTCATCACTCACATCACTGACAACTCCTCACCTCAATCATCACCGTCCATCATGCTCTCCATCGACCGATTCCTGCATTGGCTTCTCTGCATTGATTGGTTCTGTTCTTGGTTGTAGATTCCTCCCCTCTTCGGGGCAACGGTCTCACGTTTCCCAACGTCAATTGCAGGCCTGTAAAAGTCTCTTTATTGTCATGCCATATGTAATAATACTTCAT
The DNA here is from genome assembly GCF_001651985.1 of Fonsecaea erecta. Classification (NCBI taxonomy): domain Eukaryota; kingdom Fungi; phylum Ascomycota; class Eurotiomycetes; order Chaetothyriales; family Herpotrichiellaceae; genus Fonsecaea; species Fonsecaea erecta. Next base: position 868,533 of record NW_017387253.1, on the reverse strand, counting down.
GGGAACAAAGATCAGACATTTTCTCGCCGCTTAGCGAGTTCCGCAAATCTAATCTCGGAACCACCGCCCTTGGACGAGGTTAGTTCACGAGATTTTTTTGCGAACAGCCTAAGCTTTTTTCGATCCCCGGACCTTGACCTCCCCTGGCCAACGTTACAGCGCGCTAAACGAACACCCATGGGTCAGCAGCCAGTGTTGGTTGCAGCATTTTGCCCCACGGGGATGAGGGGGTGCTCTGTCAAAAGAGCTGGGTTTGGGATCTCGTTTCCTTCAATTGGGGAGCCAAGCACTGAGCAAGAAATCAACGGACTGTCCACGACCAGTATGACCGGACCAGGGAAACAAGCACGTCAAGATGCCAATATTGAAAGTTTCTATTGAGCTGGGGCCACTGACGTCGGATGGTGTCTCAAAGAAGGCCATCTTTCAGCCACCCCGGAGGCCTTTAGTCCCCTTTGGGGCAGGACGCCGAACATCACTCTCTGGTTGCAACTGGGATGCGAGTGGAGGCCAGCGGCAAGCCCGTGGATCACCAACTACGAGCTCGGCTTGGAGAGCCTCGTTGGCTTCTGCGCGGGGCTGGCGGCGAGGCGGGCAAACAAACCTGGACCAACTCCGTAACTCCGCGTTTTTCAGGGTGACCCAGTCCTTCCAATGGAATGCGGCCTCTTCACCAAAACACATATATCACGGGGGCAACTAAAATTCTGGCGATGGCACGCTGGCACGCTACTAACCCACATTTCCCCTTGTCATGGTGCAGGTGGGTTGCCTCGATTGCCCGGCCACTCAAATTCCATCTGGAGATTCTTTCCCAGGAAATCTCCATGTCGATGGAGGAGGGGCTGCCACCGTGTGAACAACAACGTCCGCTCAGCGTGCCAGTCTCGACCGCCCTCCCCCATGGGTCATGGCCCATTCAAATTAGGAATTCCTGGTATCAATCACCTGCAGCAGGCGGCACTTCTCCCCACCCTACCTAGGCGTGTGACCAGTAACAAGCCACAATGGTCAGTGAAAGCTCCAGAGTTCCATTGCATTTGTGACTTCCCTGGGCGGTTTTTGCCTCTGCCCAAAGCTTTCTTTAAAGAGTCGCTGTCTCCTCGTCTGAGAAGCTTGTCCTTCTTGTCTCCTTCTTGACTTCTCGTCAAGCATCTCTTTGCTCCTTCTCTTGTTTCAAGCCCTCCCAAAGAGTCCTCCAACATGCCGGGCGAGATTCGTGCCCTCTCTACCACCAATGACGTGAACCGCGTCGAGGCTCCAGTGACCTGGAAGGCCTACCTCATCTGTGCCTTTGCGTCCTTTGGCGGTATCTTCTTCGGGTATGACTCCGGATACATCAACGGTGTCAACGGCGTCAAGGAGTTCATCCACATCGTCCAAGGTCCCGATGCCACGGCTCTCTCGTCCTCCCACCAGTCTCTGATCGTCTCTATCCTCTCCTGCGGTACCTTCTTTGGCGCTATCATCGCCGGTGACGTCGCCGACTTCATTGGTCGCAAATGGACTGTCATCATGGGCTGCCTCATCTACATTATCGGTGTCATTATTCAGATGATCACTGGGCCCGGCCACGGTCTCGGCGTCATCGTCGCAGGTCGTCTGATTGCCGGTTTCGGTGTTGGCTTCGAAAGCGCTACCGTGATCCTGTACATGAGCGAAATCGTAAGTGCAAACCGCATGAGCTGTATACGTTCTTCCTCGGCTAATTGTCGCGTGTTTGCAGTGCCCCCGAAAGGTTCGCGGTGCTCTCGTGGCTGGATACCAATTCTGCATCACCATCGGCCTGCTTCTCGCCTCCTGTGTCGATTATGCCACAGAACACCGTAGTGACACAGGCTCTTACCGTATCCCTATCGGTATCCAATTTGCCTGGGGTTTGATTCTCGGCGGCGGTCTGATGTTCCTCCCGGATTCACCCCGATACTTTGTCAAGAGAGGTCGGATCGAGAAGGCCATGCAGTCACTCTCCCGCCTCCGTGGTCAGCCTACCGATTCTGAGTACATCCAAGTCGAGATTGCCGAGATCATCGCCAACGACGAGTACGAGCGTGAGATGATTCCATCCACCGGCTGGTTCTCCAGCTGGCACAACTGCTTCAAGGGCGGTCTCCGCAACCAAAAGTCCAATCTCCGCCGTACCATTCTCGGCACCTCGTTGCAGATGATGCAGCAATGGTGAGCAATTCCCCCCCAGCAACCGAATTCAGGTTGTCCTCCCCTGTCGGCAGTCAGCTAACGCATTTCTTTCTCACCTGCAGGACTGGTGTCAACTTCATCTTCTACTACTCCACGCCTTTCCTCCAATCTACCCATGCCATTAGCAACACCTTCTTGATCTCCCTGATCTTCACGTTGGTCAACGTCTGCTCCACCCCGATCTCTTTCTACACCGTGGAGAAATTCGGCCGTCGGCCTCTGCTCGTCTACGGCGCCCTGGGCATGCTCATCTGCCAGTTCCTCGTGGGTATCATCGGTGTCACGGTCGGCTTTAACCACACCCACACCGACGCCAACGGCGACAGCGTTGCCAACAACATCTCGGCCGTCAATGCCCAGATTGCGTTCATTGCCATCTTCATCTTCTTCTTCGCCTCGACTTGGGGCCCTGGCGCCTGGATTCTGATCGGAGAGATCTTCCCTCTCCCGATCCGATCCCGAGGTGTGGGTCTTTCGACCGCCTCTAACTGGCTCTGGAACACTGTAAGTAGCCTCCCGCGCCGCGGTGCTTTGTTGCTGGCATCAGTTTAAACTGACCTCTCCTCTTCTCTGTTGCAGATCATTGCCGTTATTACCCCCTACATGGTCAACAAGGACAAAGGAAACCTGCGATCCTCCGTCTTCTTCATCTGGGGTGGCTTGTGCACCTGCGCCTTCCTTTACGCGTACCTCCTCGTTCCCGAGACCAAGGGTTTGACACTGGAACAAGTTGATAAGATGATGGAAGAGTCGACCCCTCGCACCTCGAGCAAGTGGAAGCCTACCAAGACTTTCGCTGAGCAGATGGGCAACGAGGGTGGTGTCCTGAACAAGGAGATCGTCGCGGATGTCGAGAGGAAGGGCTCTGTCTTCTAGATGGACGGATGAGCCGGCATCTCCGGCATCTCGGGAGCGATTGTTTGTGCGGATGGTCCTTTCCAACCGGTCTCATGGCTCTCTCGAGATGCGAGTGTGAGGCGTAGCAGGGTGAGGAGAAATACCTGTTGAAATTGATACTTTTATTCAATAGTAAGACAGGACCGACAGACCTGGCGGTGGCCTTACCAAGGCAGTAAGCGGTAGTAGGAGTGAAATGACCATCATATCACCACCATCCACAAGAACGAATGTTTTAACATTATTGCATTTCTTGGACATTGTGCTGACCACCTGTGCGACTCAATGTGGTGCCCACGTCTTGCTTACATTGGTTTGAGCATTTGTACCGTGCAACTCAAGTCATGTATCATTATCTCGTCGCTGTCGTCTGAATTGCTACGACACAGAAGACGAGGACCCCCTTGAGGGATGGTCTACGAAGGCTACAGCTCAGTCCAATGGTAATCAGGCCTCCAAACACAAACAGGTGCCCATGGCTTTCCATCTTCTCTCTTCATCCACCTGAGTATCTTAGCATCACATGGTGTACGCCGCCCCTCCTGTAGGAAGCCGTGACCGATGATGGTCGTACAGTTCTCTGCTGTGCCGTGTACCGAGTATACCTATCCTATCTTCATTCCGACCCGCTTCCATCCTCTATCTGACGGTGTATGCCCCAGTACTCCGCGATGAGTCTATGTACCTATGTATCTCTGACCGTCACTCCAGCCACAAGCCACCCCGCGACACCATTTCCAGGCGGCAGCCAATGCCCATCCGAACCTTGGCGCCCAGTATGTTGGGGTCGGACTCCTTATTGTTATTACCAGGGGTGATTTGCCTCCTGTAACTTCCCAACGGTCGTGGAGCTAGTGAGGAACAAGGTAGGTCTTTACGAGATGTTACTACTTACTGAGTTTTGGTCACTCACTCGCTCACGATACCCCTCCCTCCCTCCCTCCCTTCCCATTCCCACCACACTCTCCAGAACCACGAACCAGCTCACGTCTCTTCTTAGGCCTCTCTGGGGACGGGTGCCGATAGCGGAACACCAAATGGGGCGCGGACTCCAGGGCGAGCGAAGGGGCTGGCTTCCAAAGGGCTTCCGTGCATGCCGCTAACAAGTCGGAGCACGGATAGATAAAGCGTGGTGGAGATGCGAAACGGTGCTGCGTATTGCAACAGGCAGAGTAGACAGACAAACTCTCGCCCGATACGAGGTGGTGGATACGTCCTTCTGCCGTGCACCACGAAGGTCTGTCTGTTTTGTCTCTGCCTTCCCATCCATCCTCTCATTCTTGGGAGTAGTAGTACACTCCCTCTCCCATACGGCCCATTTGACTCGCCACGAGTCTCCACAGAAGCTTCCATACATGCAAGGTAACCTACCAATTACTGATTCACCACCTCTCCTTTCTCCCTCTCTCTCTCTCTGTGTCTCCAAGCTCTCCACATCTTGACGCATGCGAGAGGACATGAGCAGGCGGAATGCAGGGAAGTCAGTCAGTCAGTCAGTCAGCCAGCCCTCCAGCCCTCCAGCCAGCCTGTGTGTCTGTCTCTTCCAATCCTACATCCAAGACTCCTCTACGGGGCTTGTATGGTCCGTCATAGCGCCCGTTCCGCCAACCCACTCACCCTTGCGCTGTTTGTTCCATGCTTCTAGAAGCCCCGCCATGCGAGAGGAGGAGGAGCTCGGGCTGGTGCTCGCCCACACACATGCATCTTACCAATCAGGGCCATGCGTCCTCATTCTCCGTTCAGGGAAGGAAATGGAGCTGCCGACAGCGTGTCCTGGTGTTGACTTGACTCAACCTCCCATGTCAACCTGAGCGATATTTGATCACACCATCTCCTAGCCGTTCCGGACAGGTACATTTGTGTCTCCTTGATCATCGAAGTGGAACACCCAGCCCCCGCATACCGTGCCGGAAGAGACTTGTAATGCTTGGTCTCCATGGAGGCCGACCGAAGATGAACCCCGGACAGGTGCTAGACGTGTGTCCAGCATGTGCTGTTTTCCCATCTGATGGGCGTTGCAGCTCGAAAGGGCCTGAGTTGGCCCAGTCCCGTTGGGCATAACCCCCATCTGCCTACCCGTCGCCGTGTGCATCGCATTCGGGACACCACAGCCATCCACACTTGCTGGGCTCGCTCGCTCGGCGTCGTGGCACGTGGCATGCCCTGGAACAATCACTGAAGAGGTCCTTTTTCTCAGGCGAGGCGCCCGGGGAAGGTCGCACTCTCATCTTCAATCAATCCCGGGGACATGATCGTCGTTGTCGAGACTGGAGTGGGCCGTGCTGTGCTCGAGCGCATGGACGAGCCATGTCTCGTACCCAACCCTGGAGTGGACAAATGAAATGGACTCTCAACCTCGATGGGGTTGATCGTCTGCTGCGACGAGGAAAAGGGAAGAAACATGACTATACAAAATGCACGCAGCCTCCAGCCACTTTTTCCGTGCTGCGATTACACGGCCGCTCAATACCAGTTCCTTTCACCACAACCTGGAGTGAAACAATCTTGTTCGTGCACAGCCAGCTACCAGACATTTACACACGTTATTTACTAATATATATATATATATATACATTATATATGCCTCGAACTGTACTTCACCCATCACCATTTTCATTTAGGAAACGGAGCGAGGGCGCTTTAATTGAGCACGTGACGGAGCATCCTGGAGGCCCGGCTGACCACGGGAGAGCCCAGGGGAGAACGCCCGAGCACTGGGTGAGCCACCGGGAGGCGCTCGTCAGATGCCCGTTCTTAGGTGCCAATTCGGGCTTAACAGTTGTTCGCCTTTAGGCCCTAACTATAGTTGCCTAGCGTATATAGGATTCCCTCAGCTTAACCCCCGTAGAGTTCCCCGATTTTTGGTGTTTCAACGTCTTCGGAAGGGCCATCCTTCCGGACATCTGGCTCGACTATTGTTACCTGGGCCGCTCCCCCACATAAGTTTCGAGTTTGCTACTGTAAGAAGCGCTGTGACCCGTCTACTTTTCATGTGATGTCACATGTCACCTAGTCTGGGCGCTTCAGGACAACCGCGACGGCACTTCGCCTGCAACTACATGAAGCCGCCCATTCCTTTCTCCCTCATCTAGAGCAACCATGGCACGTCGAGACAGTGCAACCGCTCGGAAGACCTCAAGGCAGTCCCTGAAGCTGAAGCTGAAGCTGCCCCATGAAGGTCATTTATCCGCTTCCATCTTCAGTACTGGACTGACTAGCATAGGGAATCGTCCTCAAGGTATCAGGAAGGCAGAAAAGCGAAATCCTGTTCGACGGAGCACCCGTTTGGACCGTTTAATCGAGGTTGTTGAGACTCATCCAAAAACCAGCCAGCAGCCTCTACTATCTCCAGTCAGCGACATTAAAAGTCCAAATGTAAGACCGCCACCGTTGTTCTGTGATGAAAGACTGACCAAGAAAGCGTGCGCACCCACCATCTACCCTTCTACCGTCGAGGCCTTCCAAGCGAAAACGAGAAACCGAACAGCAACTGAACCCGCCCTATCCAAAACGACAGCGAACATCTCCCAGACCCTCTGCTCAAGACGTTGATTCAATTACGTATTGGACGTAGACATACCGCTGGCCGCGAGGATACTTTAACGAAATTGGTGAAATTAGTCATTTATTAGCGAGAAAGAAATCCGCCGCCTCTCTTCGCCGAAAGCGATCGGATAGCGAGTCCGGTGCACCCAGCTCAACTACGCCGAGTGACCAGAAGCCTAGGGAGGAGAAGAGTGCACCTTATCAAGACCCGCGCTACAGGTCGCTTCTCGAGGCAAAAGGGAGCTTTATGGGCAAGTATGTTGGCCGGAATGAAGAGGGTCCCACAGCAGAAAGTAAGAAAAAGTACAAGTCCTTGCTTGAAGCCGAGCAGGTAGTTCCCGAGTATTCCTTATTTCATGATGATTTCTTCGAGGACACCTGCGGTATGATACAGGACAGAAATGAAGCAAAGGTCATTCAGGACATCGCAAGACTCATTGTCCCTTCCGCGCAATCACTAGCGGTTCAAGGGGCGAAGCATTTAAGGTGTCTCACTGAAAGCGTCAACGAGGGTTGGAATAATTCTATTCCTGTTACTAAAACACGACCTCAACCAGACTACTCTGTGGGGTTCAAACGCTCTGCATTTACGGAAGACCAACTCAAGAAACTTCAACCATTTGTCGGCGACCTTACGGACAACTCCTTTTTCATGGGTACATGGTATATGTACCTCCCCTTCTTCTCGAGCGAAGTGAAGTGCGGTGCGGCCGCACTCGATGTGGCGGATCGACAGAACGCGCACAGTATGACTCTCGCGGTTCGAGGAGTCGTGGAACTGTTCAGGCTCGTGAAGCGCGAGAAAGAGCTTCATCGGAAGATCCTCGCCTTTTCCATCTCACACGACAACCGATCGGCGAGGATTTATGGTCATTATCCCGTGATTGAGGGCAAAAAGACTACGTTCTACCGTCATGCGATCCGTGACTTCAGCTTTACTGAATTGGATGGGAAGGAGAAATAGACGGCATACAAGTTTACCAAGAGTGTCTATGATACCTGGATGCCTGCTCACTTCAAAAGGCTTTGCTCTGCAATCGATGCAATACCAGCAGATATACATTTTGAAGTCTCGGAGGAATCGGATCTACAATTCCCTTCATCACCAGGACTTTCACAGGGTCTGGAAAGCCACCACCTCTCGGACTTAGAACCTAGAGGTGATGAAGAGCTGAGCCTCCTTGATCCCCAGGACATGACACCACAAACTTCTGTTACGCAACATCAAAACAAGCGACATTCACGAAGCCAAAGAAGAGATGAGACTTGGTGTTCACATGATTGGAGAACATCTGGAGACATCGGTATTCAGTCAGTCAAATTCCATGAACAAAGTCTTTGCTGAAGCTCTTCACTTTTCCTCTGATTTGCAAGGGACTCCATAACCTCCCTGATCACTTTCCTAAGGCCGTTCTCCCATCTATCCGTTAAACAAGTTAACCGATACCTCAGAGGAAATGTGGCAGATGTGTCGCTAGCTAGCTTCAAGAATGGTCACGAAATTTATTGGGCATTCGTGCATCCTCGTATTGCTTTTCTAGCCCATCGTGATTAAAGTCGACGGGACAAGGAGGAGTAGACTCAATTTTGGTTCATTTCCAGCAAGCCTCGTCCAATTCCGCAGAATTCGCGAGCTACCCAACGCAGGAGATTTAAAATCACAACGGTCATCCAACAGACTGTATTTCCAAGGACACGATAAGGGCGTCGTTCGATGGCGCTGCCAAAACTAAGAACTTATTCGGTCTAAATGAAGAGCCCCGGTCTAGCGAATATAGCAGGGCATTCATTCCCTTAGGGATCCCACCTTTTATTAGGGCCGAAACAGGCCCTTATTGATATGATCGGGTAAAGTTACCACGAGGCTGGGATATGCGCGACGTTGGCGCCTGTGAGACTGGAGCCCGAACGGGCGCGCCTCACCGGCACGTAAGGGAGTACGGCGGGAGCGGGCCAGAGCCGTGAGGGAGCAGAAGGGAGTGGAGGAGGAGAACGAAAGAGAGGAAGGGAGTGGAAGAGAGTAGACGAGGGAGCGATTCGACTAAATAGTCGTTAGCGGGAGAGCAAAGCGGCGAGGGATGAGTCTGCGAAATGACACTGGGCGTCGACTATTCGGCTGTAGGGCGGCGTTTTCACCGCGTGACTCCCTAAGGCGACCTGCTAAGCGTAGCGAAAAGACTGAAGGTGAAAAAAGACGGGCACTAGTACTACGCACTGCGTACTGGTACGGGGCACTGCGTACTGGGTATTGGCACTGGGACTACGCACTGGGACTACGCACTGGGACTACGCACTGGGACTACGCACTGCGTACTAGTACGGGGCACTGGGTACTGGGCATTGGCACTGGGACTGCGCACTGGGACTACGCACTGGGACTACGCACTGCGTATTGGCACTACACACTACGCACTGATACTACGCACGAGACACTAGTAGTAGTGGTGGTAGTGGTAGTGGTAGTGCTAGTGCTAGTGGTAGTGCTAGTGGCAGTGGTAGTGATAGTGATAGAGACGCTGTGAAAATCGCTGTCCGTATTCTCACCTTATTGGTCAAAGGCCAACTGGCACGTGACGTTACAAAAAACAGCCAATAGGATCTCAATATTCTTCCGCACCAATCAAATCCGCGGCTTCTTTGACGAAGTTGCCCTGTAATACTGTTTTCGCTTCGCTCAACAGGATTATATACAGTATAATATCCCCGAACATTCGTCCCTCGCACCCATTCGGCTGACTCATCCCCCGCCGCTTTGCTCTCCTGGGGGTCTCCCGCTAACGACTATTTAGTAGTCCATTCGCTCCCTCGTCTGCTCTCTTCTGCTCCCTTCCTCTCTTTCGCGCTCCACCTTCCACTCCCTTCTGCTCCCTCACGGCTCTGGCCCGCTCCTACTGTGCTCCTTCCCCTACTAGGGAGGCTCCCGTTTAGACTCCAGTCCTATAGGCGCTAACGTTACGTATATTCAGCCTCGTGGTAACTTTACCCGATCACATCGATAAGGGCCCGTTTCGGCCCTGATGAAAGGTGGGATCTCTAAGGGATGCCCTACTACGTCGCTGGACAGGGTCAACTAAATCCCCCAGTTCTGTAGGAGAATGCTTCTCTCCCTCTTTTCCTTTTACTGTCCTTTCTTCCTTTCCCTCTCCCTCTCTCGGTTATTACATTTTCCCCTGCCCTCCCTCTACTTATCGTATAAATCACTCCTTTTATTTAGTCTTCTGACTACCAAAACGTACCTTACTAGCGTTTCGTCGTACTTTAACCCTCCCTCCCTAGTCGTCTTCTTTTCCTTTTCTCTCGGCGCTCGTCTTTCCTCCGACGCTTCCTGTCCTACTCGCTGTTTCCTAATGCCGAAGAGAAAGAAAACCGCGGCGGAAGTCTTTAATGAAGAGGAGAAGAACGGCTGGAAGCCGATTGCGGACGCCGATGTAAATGGCGATCCGGTCAGCAAACCTATTGAACCTGGGACTGAGCTGAACTAGGTTGTCTAAAGGTTATGACCTTAAATAGGTGTCATTAGTGGAACACAAAGCGCGAAGGAACATTCACAAATCCCAAGGCAACTAGGTCGGTGGGGTGGGTGGCTCGGCTCTGGGGTATATAGCTGGACGGGTACGAACCTCTTGCGTTCTGCATACATGGAGTCTTTATCGGTAGGCATGCAGAAAATATTAGCTAGTTCGCACGACTTTTTCAATCATTGTTAGTGCCTCTGTTCATGGCAGGGACCGTGAGCCTAACCCTTCACTATAAATAGTGTCACCTCGATAGACGACACAGGCAAAGAAGAGAAGAGAACAGAGTCGGTCAACTGTACTCCAATATTGGACACATTGCATTTCCGGTTTCCGACAGGTTTTGGCCTGGGTGGATGATTGTTTGCTATCTGTCTGTGTGGATGATCGCTTCCAAAAACTTGCGAATTCTGTCAAGCGAGGTGGCTGTGTATAATTCAATAGGAGATATCTCTGGCATCTCAGATGATGCATCCGGGTTATGGGCCGAGATAAAGCATTATCGCGAGTCGCGAGTGTGGCTCGCAGGGTCCGTCGGCCACGACGCCACAATATATGTCTGGTCGACCTCGTTGATCTTGCAGTCATGTTCCCGGATAACTTTCACGCAAGGTGGCTTCGAAATTATCCTTGCACAAATCACTGCTGTGTCGGCAATATCGAATAATGTTAGGCCAGAAGGTCCTGAGCCAAACCGTTGCAGCGCTCCACCAATGACTGAAGGGTTTTCTTCAGCATTTCTAGTTTGTCGAAGATCTCATGTACGGCGAGAAGGTGTGGGTGAGAATCAGGAAGATCCTGGAAATAGACTACATGTTTCAGACGAAATATCTCGTACGCATCGAGCGTCTTAGATAGGTCCTGCCATAGTTCGCTCGAGAGCGTCCTGATCCGTACGGCCCAGTCACGGTATTTGCGAACTTTTCCGGCAGGGTTGTCCACGCCTTCGAAGAAGATCGCCCAAGGATGCATGTCAGGAATAGCTCGGTAAGCGACCAGCCACCAAACGTGTCGCTAGCCGTGTACCGTGTCGACAAGGCCAATGAATCTCGATGATTCTGTACAATATGTGTCAATAAACAGAGCGCGAAACAGTCTTTCCACAGCACCAATATCCGCCGTGAATCGGCTTTAAGGGTGAAGTAACTTCAATCGACGTCAAGAAGAAAAGGGGACGTACGTGCATATACCCACGGACACTTTCCTGGAGCCTCGTAACTACTTGCTCCCACTCACGTTGAACCTGGTCGAGACGAAAACGGAATACCTGGAGAAAATATTTTCTGGGATTCCATATTGTGAGGTCCAAGTCAAGATTACCGCGTGTCAAAGGATCTGAGAAGAAACCCTGACAGTCATGAGTAATTTCATAGTCTTCAACCGTTTCTCTTTCTTCGACATCGTCGAAGTAGTTGTCGACAAAGCAATGGGCCACCCATCTCCAGTTATCAATACCATTCACTACGCAAGAGATTTGCGCCTCGTAAAGGAAGATGGGAGTCCCAGCAGTGTTCCAACTTAGGAAAGAGACATCCCGGGTTTGCCGCAAGGGATTTCCGTTAGGGTATCGACGGGAATCGTCATGCCTGGGCGAACTCCTCCACACGTAGTATGGCAGATGGAATGCCAGCTGAAACGTGCGGAGTCCCGTTGGCTAGACCGTAATCTTGTGAGTATTCGGTAATCCAAATCGACGAGGCGCTAGAAGCGCTCATGCTTACATTAATCTTTACTCTAAAAAAGGTCTCGAAGGTTAAATGTTTGTTAAGCGCGTCGCGGAGGGCGATGGCTTGCTGGCGTGAAGCTGACAGGATCAGCGCACAAATGCTCTATATATCCAAATCAGTAATGAATCTGTGACCGGTCAGTATGAAGCGCTGTTACTGAGTCAATGATTTCGGTGTTCCTCGCATCAATCGTCTATCAGCATTGGGCACATCAGGTTCCTCTTGCTCTGAGCCAGGAGTTGCCGAAGGCTGCACGAAGAGCAGACTGTGGTCAGCCTTGATTCTCCCGTTGAAAATAGGTCACAGGATTAGTATCCGGAGATCTTACAGTATACATCCAGAGCGTGGGGTTTCTCCTCGCTTGGAACCGCTACACGTAGGTCAGCCCCTGTCCACTCTGTTCAAACAGAGTTTTGAACCCAACAATCAGAATAACATACCGGCTTGCGTAATTCCCGGCAAAGCTGGGCCGCTGTCAAGGGTCCACAATTGGGCCTTGCACGTGTAACATCACTATCGACGAATTCCCTTTCATCCAACCAAGCAACAAGAGGCAGTTTTCCGCAACTTTCTGCGAAGAGGGCATCTGGGCTCACCGAGGAGCAAAAGTCTTCAACCTTACTGGCCTGGGAAGAGTAAGCCTCGGGAGTCGAATCACGCATGAAGAGTCGAATCCACTCATATCGTTCCGCATAAAGTTCTGCTTCAAGGTCCTGCAGTTCGTCTACGTAGGGCTTGTTTTCCATTTCGAGGTTGACGCTGTCCCGAAGGCCAGAACGGATTATATAGTCGAAAGAGCAGCTATATTTAATTGGCCTTCATGCTCTTATACTGGAAGTGCGGCAGACTCTGTGTAGTTCAGACGAACTCCAGCAGTATTCAATCACTCCGTACCAGGAACAAAATCGGCAGCTATTGAAAATGAAGCGGATACGACGACTTGTTCTGGATCCAGCGGGGAGCGAGCCTCGAAGCGCATATGCCGACCTTCGATTATCAGCCATAAGTCATATTCAACTTCATAGAACAACGATGGTTCTCCCCCTATGCTGGTTCGGGCGACTGGCTGAATCAGATTTTGGTTCTTCAAAAATGTCAGGTCGGAAATGATTCTGCCTCCGAGTTCGGCACCTAGTGACAAAGCGAGGTTAGAAAAGCTTGTGGTTTGATTCATTCACCAGTACAGACTCACCTCGATTTTCCAGATGCCGAAATCCGTGCCCTGATTCATGTCTTTTAGCCGACATATAGAGTCGTTCTTCACACAAGAGCTCTGTAGTGGAATGCTTGAAGGTATGGTGCGACCGAACGCAGATCCTATGTATTGGAGGAACGATTTCATCCTAGAGGACCAATAATATTAGATCGTGATGTTGATCACCTTTGACACATGTCTTACGAACCTTTAAGATTAGCCAGGAGATTGTGTTCATGATGTGTAGCTCCCCTTCAAGTTGACTTCGTTCTTCCCGGACGCATCCAAACTTCGGATTGTTGCGGTCACACAGAACCCTGTGCAGGATCCCGTAACTAGTTCTGGTGATTCTGATGGGGCCGTCTTCTCTCCTTAGTGCTCTCAATATCGATCCCCGCGCAACCGCGGAGTCGCCAACCGCAGGAAACAGGATGTCGATAGCTTGTCTTTCAAGGTTTCGCTCCAATCGAAATATCTTTTGCAGATATCTCCGGAGTGACGGGGAATCCGCAAACCCGCCAACCAAGATGACTGACTTAATGTTGATTCCTCGTTCTTCCGCGCCTCGAAGTTGTTTTCGTATAAGTTGTGCGACACCGCGAAGACATGGTTTGAAGACTTGCAGCATTTCCTTTCTGCTGAAAGACATTAAACTTGGACGGAAATGTCTTTCTTTGTCTGCTTGAAGTCCTGGAATGAACATTTGTTCGAAAGTTTCCCGCTTGTTCGTAACATCAACTCTTCTCTTATCCCCAACTTCAAATATATTGGTCAAGGACTCGATGATTGTATCAAGTGATTGCTCGTTACCCAATATCCTAGCACCTTGTAGCCGCGTCAAGAGCAAGCGTTTGAACTCTTCGTTCAGAAAGTTCGATCCACATAAGGCACCTTCCCCCTCCATCATCTCTCTTAGGCGCAATGGGTTTTGCTGAGAGATTGTGTAGGTTGTTGCATCAACAGTACCTCCTCCGCAGTCGACAATGAGAAATGTATGGCCTGTTTCGAACTTTTGAAACTTCTTAGCTTCATCGAGGACAAGAACAGCGGCTGCTTCAGATTCCGCAACAATGAACAGATCTTCGATTATTCGCTGTTCAAGCTGCGAAAACCGCGATCTCTCAATCGCCCTTGCTGTCGCAGCGTGCATCTTGCGACAAGCTTGAGCAGACCATCGTGTAGGTACCGAAATCACAAATTCCACGGGGATTCCCTCGCGAAATCCGCAATAACTTTCCAGTTGAGTCTTCACATGCGTGAACAAATGCTGGAGGTAATCGGCAATGAGGTCAGAAGGCTCTTGAATAACATCCATAGCTTTTAATTCCCGCACGTCCACCTTTATCCACTCACGGGCAGACTGTGTGCTGGGCTCGTCGTCCAAGAGCAATTTGAATCTTGACAGGATTCTAGGGCCGGACGCGGCGGCGCCAGGTTGAACATATTTCAAGTTGTTGTGGCATCCAAAGCCCCAGGCCGAGTTGCTCCGGGTTGAGTACTTGGTTCGCTTAGGTGGCGGTAGGTCTTGGTCTGGATCAGAGTCCTCAGTGGCTGAGGAGGCCCAATCCTCTTCCAAGGAGTTGTCAGATTCATCATCTGAGATGGGATTTGGAGAGTTCTGCGGTTGGTCGTTTGCAGCATTGCTCGTGGGTTGTGTACAATATACAAGCTCTGAGGGAACTCTTGTGGCTTGCTTAAATCGAAATGGAGGAGCGTCGGGATAGTTATCGATACACTGAATGGAACTGGGCTCAATTAGGTGCCTCTGGACGCCGGGCTCGATCCGTAAATATGCCACAGAGGAGAAGGTAGTCCCAAAGTCAATGGCAATGATGAACCTTGGAACTTTCGAATTTCGAATCTCACTCTTAGGGACTTCGATCTCTGACTGAATGCGAATCTCCTGCAGCTCATCATGATGCTGCTGTTGGCCATCACATTTCGCTTGTGTATAATCCGACGTCAGAAGCCCATTCCTTTCAAGGGCAATTTGTGGCCGGTCGAGCTGTGTTGGAAGACTTTGTGAAAGCATCTTTCTGAGTTTTCGTGTGAATATTGGATATGAAATTTGAAAGAGAATCATTCATCAGAGGTCGGATAGCAAGTTCAATAGCTCCCGAAGCAGGATCAGATTAATTCTTGACTGGGGATTCTCTGTTTCGCCTGTCGAGTTTGTTTCCCTAGAGGCACGATGATGAGGAAACCTGGTAGAGACATTCAGATTGGGTAAAGATATCTGCACAATTAGGGGCAGAACTAAAACTTGGCACGTCGCAGAATGAGCGGGCTGTTCCGGATCTCAAGGCGCCAGTAAGCCCGTTGCGGGGTTATCACACACGGCAACCTGGTTTCCTCCTGCGGCTTCAACAGGCATGTCACCTCAGGCTAGGCAGCCGGCGCTAACTTATCAAATAAGAAGCATTTGCGATCTCTCAGCGGAGGCTCCTTCAAACAAAAGTGGGTCAAAGGTCCAAAGCATGTGGTCGGAGCCTTGTCCTTATCCTTTCCAGGGGATATATTCTTTACCTCTCAGTAGAAATGGGAAAGGTCATAGAACAGATCACATTTGTCGTGCAGTAGCATGTTTCAGGTGCTGTTACAGTGACCTTGGGCCTGCAGTGCTGGCCAACAAGGTGTCCTTGGATTCCTGGATATTCAGTCTGATCTGCGGTAACATCCTCCATCTAGTTGAATGCAAAATCAGGAAGGCCTTCAGATACTCCTGACAATGAGTTACAGCTCTTTGTTTGGTGTAACAATTGTTGTGTAGTGATGTCGAATGGCAGAAAGGGCACGTATCGGGACGCTGCTTATCGAAGGCTAATTAACCAGTATGGCATCTGCTTTGAGGGGATGTTGTCTCCGGATCAGTGGCCAAGCGATTATGCAAACACTTTCCAGGTTATTGAGGAAATGAGCAACATCCGGAAAGAGCAATACGTCAATGCTTCTAATGAAAACGATTTGTGCACCATGAAAACACTCATACGACTTGAAAAGCTCATGATTTCAGCTCAGGATTGTCGGCAGAAAGTGGCCAACGAAATGGAGTGGAGGGAATCTGTCGAATTCAGTGTTTTTGCTCCTTTTACCTCTGCAACTATTTGGTAAGGACTCAAGCAACAGAAGGAACAAGGTTGGGCTTACAATTTTGATTTTGCCAGTCGGTCTTGCCCCAATTCAACTCTAACTCGGACGGCGGATTTTGAAGCCTGGCCTATCAATCTCAATGAGGTCCAAAGACTTCGACAGAAACGTGCCAAAAGAAGATCTTGTCCTTGCAGCTTCAAAGACCGTGCAAATTCGAATCCGTACGTACTCATAAAGATATCCCTGCAGATGAATTGCTAACTTCATGACAGTTACCCGAACACTGAAAATCACTGGTTCTCCAAAAGACTTAGTCACAAGATTGTCCACGAAGATGTCACCACAGCAGACAAGAAAGCCATCACGGATCAAGAGCCCGACGTGGTGATTGGATTGAGATATACAGAGACTCTTGGGCAGTTGCTCTCGTCAAGGAAGAGTCGATACAATCCTTTCAAAGATGAATATGTCGTCTTTCCCTTCATTGTCATTGAAGCTAAATCCGAGGAATCGGATGGTGGGTTTGGGGCAATCGAACGACAAAGCGCATTTCCAGTACGGACATGCCTGAGACTTCAACAACGTATCAAAACGGAAACAGGATCTCAACACTTGTGCCTAGTATGGTTCTTCGCATATAAGGGTGACATGTGGTGGTTATATGGCGCTGTACCGGAGGGCCACAGAACAGTTAGTATTACGACAAAGCTCTCTTTGCTGGAGTGAACACTGACTGGGGATGTAGCGAGTCATTCGCCTATGGCGTGGAAGTCTGCTCTCACAGAATGAAGCGCTTCAATTGCTCCTAATCGTCGATTATATCCACAGCTGGGCTATTGATGTCTACAGGGATAGTATACTCATGTCTCTAGCCGGGACCCCGGAGAATCTGAGAATCCTCGCACCGTCTCTTGCCGACAACACATCCGATGCTGTCTGGGAAGATAGACTTAGCGCAGCAGACGTTGAGTTGCGACACTTGGTCCGGCCAGGAAATCTTCGTTCGAGAACTGCCACTGAGGATTTCGAGGATTGCCCGCATCAGCCAACGGAATTACTTCGCACGATCTATACTGCACAAGCTGTTTTCAATTTTTCGGCACGGGAACAAGATTACAGCCAGTGGCTACGATGGGCCACAATGAAACCAGGGAGTCCACAGTGGGTCGGAAAAGCAACAATCCGGCATGTCAATTTGGTTGAAACCAGTCGTAAACAGCTGATATTACCCGAGGATACTCAGATGCTCCAGTTTTATCTGCGATCATGCTGTCCAAGCGTCAATATCAAAGACGCTGCCATGCGGCTATTGCAAACCATGGAGGATGACAGCTTTACCATCGCTAAGAATAATGGGGCTATGTCAAGGCTGAATGATCAATCTCTTGATTCGATGATATCAGTGAGAACTTTGATATACGTTCAGTCCCAGCTGAATCCAGAAAGCTGGCAGCTGACACGACAGCTGATTCAGGTGGTTTGCAGTGTTAGAGCATTGCAAGAACTAGCAAGGATCGCAGGAAGAGCGGACGAATGTGTACTCGAGACTGTGTGTAATGCTCATGCACAAGAGTATTTCAATCGAGCCTTTGACTCATTAAAGGTTGTTGATGGCCACACATCTGCTCAGATGGCTCTTGCGGGGCATCCTTTACGCCTCAGGCTTGCCTCGAATAACGGTGACACACTGGATTTCGAATGGGCACAGTTCAGCCATGGTGAATGCAAGCTTACCCTCGACGAGCTTTGCCAGCTAACGTCGACTGCTGCAGAGGGTCGCGAACTCTCGAAACGTTATACAGTCGAAGCGCCTGCTCTGCACAGAATACTACCAAGGCTGGAGGCACCAGTTACATCCACCGGTCTCTTAGAGATTCCCAGATCCAGAAAGCAGACGATCTTGATCAAAAAGCCAGATAGCTGGCCTTCCACTACCCAGACGTTTTGCCTCCTGGTCCTGGATGACGAAATCAATTTTGAAGATACCGCTACACTTGGCAGGCTGATTCGAGAAGCCAGAATTGCAGGAGAGATGCTCGGTGGCAGTCATCATCTGACCCAAGGCTGGAAATTCGACCAGGCTGATGGATACTTTATTGATCGCTGGATCCATATCATGGAGGGACGCCTACCTCAAACAACAGCTACAGGATCAATTGCAGCACAAAAAATCTAACATGCACCAAGAGAGATGACCACCGCTAACCAGGAGATGAGAAATTCCATCTTATCGAGGAACGCAGTGCTACTGGCTTGCGAGCATGGAAGCCTGTATCGCTAGTTATCAGTTGTATTTCGATCCCGCCCTTTGAAGAGTCAAGCCCGACATTTCCTTGTCTTTTGACCAGGAGGCATATTAAAAATCCCAATCTCCTAACTTTCGACATCCAAAAGGCATCCAAGTGAGCCATATACTCTCAATGCTAGATTTCCCCTCTACGGCTTTGTATGACAGAAATGTTTCGAAGAAGCGTGTCTTAGGCAACATCAAAGTAGACAAAGAGAAGGATTCGAGACGGAATCGACCGGACGTCGTGACAGAGCGCGAACAGCATGGGGATGAGGCATGTGGTTTAGAGATTCTGAGTCGAAGTAGTTGTCGGTTGTAGAAATTGATGGTAAAGCGACCAGATGTCACCATGCACAGGAGCGCGGAACTGGAGCCTTTCGAGCAATCGAAGCACCGAAAACTGAGTCAACTGAGAGGCCTGGAAGATTGCCTGAGGATTTGGCTCGTCACTCACGGCCGCAGATGCTCCTACTCTCGCATGGATTGTCTGCACCGCTGACATTCTTACATGCATTATGTGTCCACCCAGACTTACTGAGTTGCCCTTATGGACTTGTTCGCCGTAGAATCGAATCTTAGAAGACTTAGTTCTTCGTCGTCTTCGAGGCACGCATATCTCGGCCACAAACTTCGTCAGCCTCTATGTGCTCTTCTCCAACAACCGTTAGCTTCCGCACGAGCAATCAGCGGTTCGTCCGCCATGAGCTTCTGCTGGCTCATATGGCCCATGGCGGTGGTGGAAGTGACAAGATTCTAGGAGATCGTCGTGGGAGGGCTGTGATGACGGTAATGGTAGGACTGTCGTTCGAGGAGGGTTACGTTCTAGAGGAGAAAAGCTCGCAACCCGAGAGGGCGGGAAGAAGTTCTAGTACTTCATTGGCAGAAGGGAGAGTCCGTCCGAATGAGAGGACAGGAAAGTCGTCGAAAATCGAAAAAGCGTCAAAGAGGGAACAGTTTGGCGCGAGGCCAATTTTGGGTCCATGCTGGCGCTGCACGTGGTGGAGCAGGTCAGGATGAAAGGTGAGTGTGAAAAGTGAGCAAGGTGATTGCGAAGATAAGGGGGAGCGTGAGCGTGAGCGTTCATAAACACGCTCGAGGGTGACTTTTCCTCTTCGGATTGCGCCAAGAATCCGCAGGTGTCCGGTGACTTTTGGAAACCCACTCTCGCCTGTAGCCTTATCCGATGAAGACCCCAACGGTGTCCGGTGCCAGCTGCAGCGCCTGCCATGCTGCGAAGTTGTGAGGCTGAGTGGGCAATAGGTGGCAATCTGGCAATAATGGAATTACCAACCATTGTCTTCATGGCAGGTCGTCGTTAGTGAACTTATGTTGCAGATCTCATCACCTACGACGCTCCACGACTCCCTACCTCTCACGGCCCTTGGTGACCCTTAGCGATCTCTCTGATCCGCTGCATTGTGGTGCTCAGCTGCTCATCACAGTGGCTACCTGAATGGCACACCGCCGACTTCAACGCGAAGAATACACGGTTGGATGGCTGTGCGCGCTCCCGATCGAACGGGCGGCTGCGGAGGAGATGCTCGACGAAAAGCACGAAGATATCGACCAGGATGCACGCGACAACAACCTGTACTCGCCCGGGCGTATAGGGGAGCACAATGTTGTTATCGTCTGCTTGCCAAATGGCTTAATAGGCAACAACACTGCTGCAGCAATGGCGGCACAGATGATGTCGACGTTCAGGTCGATGCAATTTATCCTGATGGTTGGCGTTGGAGGCGGCGTTCCAAGTCTAGAAGCAGATATTCGGCTCGGAGATGTGGTAGTTAGCAACCCAAATCAAGGTTATGGCGGTGTGATACAGTACGACTTTGGGAAGGCGACTCCTAGTGGCTTTCAGCGCACCGGATTTCTGAACTCTCCGCCGTTACTACTATTAAATGCGGTTGCAAAGGCACGGACGAACCAACTCCGGGGGACGAGTAAGCTCCTAGAACACATCTCCAAGCTTCGCCATCTTCCTGAATTCACACGCGGGGCCGCTGGGCCAGACGTTTTGTTCGAATATACTTACAATCACGAGGGAGGACCGACATGCCAGTCCTGCAGCGCAGAAAAGCAGGTTACTCGACAGCCACGATCGAACGAAGAGCCTGTGGTTCACTACGGCACAATTGCATCGGGTAATCAAGTCGTCAAAGATGCTGCACAGAGAGATAGCATAAGCAAAGAGTTTGGAGGTGTGCTCTGCTTTGAAATGGAAGCCGCTGGCTTGATGAATGGCTTTCCGTGTCTTGTCATACGGGGCATCTGCGACTACGCCGACTCACACAAGAACAAGAAGTGGCAGGCATACGCAGCAGGGACAGCAGCAGCATACGCGAGGGAAGTGTTATCAATGATACCGCCGGCCGAAGGAGCGAAAGCTCGCGAGTTGGTTGAAACGATCAAGGCAGCAAGTGGTCCCTTGTCTCGGCTTGTCTATACTGGCCACATGGCGCGAACCGACATCCTCGTCAATCATCCGCTCCTCAAAGAAGACCTGCCTCTGGCCAGCCTCGTATGCAATTTGCAGTCGCCGCATCAAGACGCTTATAAAGGCGCCGACATGGACGAAGAGGACTGGTCGGTTGCGCTCTTCGAGGACTACAGTGCATATGTGGGGAAGGGAAGACAGTCCCTCTTCAAGGAGGCTGTGTCCACCATCTTCTCCCGTATATCCGACGCGAAGATCGATGAAAGGATTCACGTCTCTGCATCGAAGGCGCAGAAGTACACCCTGCTGCAGCCTCAGATGCAGTTCCGAAAGTTGTGTAAGATCGAGAGCGTCCGTGAGTGGATTCGCGACAACTACAACTACAACAAGGACCTCTTCTTCGTGGTCGGATACTTGACCATGACGGGCGCCACTGTCGTCAGGGGACCTAGTGGTGGAGAGATTCAAAGCAACCTCGACGCAACGCTGCCTCTTCCGGCGGGGGCGGCGACGAATATGGCGACGGCCAGAGATTTGGACGCTCAAACCACGGCTCATATGAACCAGAACTCGCTCGAAAGCGTGTTTTACAAAGCCGACGGCGAGCAGATCTTCTGCATCTGCTACAGGAAGCTCAAGTTCTCTTGGTTCAGCCAGGAAAGCACCTTGGATGGCTCAAATAGGTGGAAGCTGTTCACTTCAAATCGCGGCTCGTCCCGAGCTGCCAAGAGCTTTGTCGAGATCGACATTGACAAAAGAGATTTCGTCCCCGAGATCCCTCACGAGACGGTCGAGGGGCCACAGGAGAAGTATATTATTCCTCATCAACTCCCCCGTACTTAAGGAGCGGCATTGGTTAGGGTTAAATACACTAAATTGCGAGGTAGATGTATAACTGTTGCCAGATCAGGCTCCGAAATGAACGAAAGGACACCACTCCACCACGTTGTCATCCTTGCTCACTGCCTTCAGCGCCGAGTGTAAAGCTCCAGCAAAGCTCACATCCTCCCGTCGCTGTACAATCTCGCCCATGAGTGCCTTTGTGACCCTGCTCGCGATCCGGTCCTGCACCGGATGGAGCGTCGCGATCACCTCAGAGAATCCGGCGAGCTGGAAGCCGCCCGCGATGTGGATGCATTCGTCCCAGAGCCACCTCGCAGCATTCTTGCCAGTAGAGCACGCCAGTAGACAGGCTAGCCGGGCATGCATGAGACCCAGTCCCTGCAGGTCTGTCATGGACAGAATTTCCGGAACCCCTCTCTCATTGGCACGGAGCAGAAGCCCACTGCGCGACGGGTCCAAACGGTTGGCTGTTCCATGGCATGCGAATATCGCGATGTGGCATTTCAGCAATGCAACGACAACTTCGGCCTTGGAGGGGCACATCAGGACTACTGGTTCTCGCCATCCGGCCAATTTCAGTATCTGCTGGACGGACTCGATATCTTGGGCGACGTTGAGGTCATCGCAGCCAGCAGTTTCGGGCATCGCAACCATGAGGATATGACACTGGTCCTTTTCAGGCAGCGCGGTGCGGTTGCGCCGTGACTCCTGAAGCAGGCGGAATGAGGGAGTATATGAGGAAACAATGAAGTCGCCTGCACTTTCCCGCACGGCCTGTCCGAAAAGCAGGCTATTGTCGGGGAGGTTGAATTGCCCCGCCGCGTGGATGGGCAGCAGACCCATGAGGTCGGACGTGATCCACCAGATCCTAGAGGTCAAGCCGGTGGCCGGCTTGAGGAGCAGTCCCAATTCGTCTAACGCCGGTTGAACTGCCATAGTCCACAAATCGCTAAGGATTTTGCTTAGGTCCTTGTTATAGTCCTGGAGCGTTTGAGCAACTCCCTTCGTGACTGGTCTAGGTTTTGTCGCGAGCCGGACGTCGGCGCGAAGCTTCGACTCATCTAAGCCCGTTAGTTTACGCTTTCTAATATCATCTTGCGTGACGGCGATGAGGTAACTCCCCGCTTGGTTGGTGATGAAACAGACAATCGGCCCTTCACTAGCAAGGGATATTAGATCACCTTCCGTTAGTGGCCGTTGGAAGTTTTCAAGTCCAGGATGTTGACGTATCTTTGAATCGAGTAACTTCAGAGTGTCTATATTCTTGACCATTTCTGAAATGGTGGATACAACCGGGGACCCGGGATCTTGCGTCTGGAAAGTGTCGATTCGGGCCAGTATTGCATTGCGCTGATTCGCAAGGTCGGGGCTAGCAGCTTGCACGGGGCGAGAATAAAGCATTATCCCATACAAATAGCACCGTCCGGATTCGAGTGCCATCAATGCTTCGCAGGCACTCTTTCCTGCTCGAAGCTTGGCACCAGCGGCCAATGTCGACATGCCATATAGTTTCTTTAGGATGCCTAAGGTATCATGGAGCGGTAGGATGCGAGGCACCGCCCTGGGCAGCAGAGCTAGAGCCGCGTCCAACGCAGCGCTCGCCTCAGACCAACTCCGCAAGTAACAGAGGCACAGACCCAGCCGCGCTGAGGCCAGAAGTCGCGTCATTGGGACGGCCGGTGAGGTGGCCGCCACTCTAAGTAGCAGCAGTGCTGTTTTCAGATCCTGCTGTCGATGGGTCGGAACAGCTAGGCCCACCGTCTTCACCGAGGTGACTCTCGTGATGCGACGATATCTCCGCCGCGGAAGAGCTGTGCTAATACCCGGTCGAACAGCTCGCGCTCTCGCTCTGATGAACCGCAAATTAGGCTGTCTCGCATAGTTCTCGTAGCCATCCAAATATATCTCCGCCAGAAATTGCAGGTATTCTGCATACTTGGGGTCGTTTCTGTCGGTCTGGAGAACAGCCTTCGCGCCGTGAACGAAGGCGCGATGGAAGTCGTCTGGTGAGCGAGTGGCGTGATACCTTGCCAGTAGGGCTTCGGACAAGGTCGCCTGTATTTCATAACCTCGCCGCGTTCTCTGGGCCACTGTGCAGAGTCTGACGGCCCTTTCCACGTCGGTTTTGCATCCCCCAAATGTCCAGAATCTCCTTGTAAGACAGGCCGTAATCTCGATTGTCAGAGCGACCTTCATCGCCTCCACCTCCTGTCCGGACTGAGCTTTGAGAACTTGCAAGGCTCCGTCGTGACACTCGATGGCTTGATCCAGGTCTGAATAAGTCCCGTTGCTGAGCGCACGCATCTTGAGCAGGATGCCAGCATGTAGTAAAGTGCGAGCGAAAACAATACGCCCATCCTTGTCAGGGAGCTGCTCGGCCGCTTCCCGGCACTCTTTATTAATAACCAACGCTTCGGATATAGCAGCAGAACTCCCCGTCGCCTCTGCCATCCTCCCAAGTTTTGTGCAAAGATTGTCCTTTAGCACGATCTGCTCCTTCTTGAACCCATCAGGTAGCTGGTAAACTGCCCTTTTCAGGCTATCCACGGACTCGGCTAGGTGCTTGACATCATACGTTCTGTCGTATTCAGAGTTGAAACGCTCGGCTACGGCTGCATATCGCCTCGAAAACTTGATTCTCTCATCATCACCGGGGGGGAAGACAGCCTGACTTGAGGGGCTGAGAGGCTGGGCGCCGTTCGATGAGCTGCTCGATGGCATCTCCCCGCCGACCGCGCCTGCCATTTGTAATTCTCTCTTCCACTTTTCGCGGAAGCTATACTCGGCTGGATGGTCTCTGATGTCTGGCACTGCGGTGTTGAAGTATTGCATGTATTGTTCTCGGTGCTTCGTGGAAGGTGATAGGAAACAGCGTAGCTCTAGTGCGGCAATCGCCATGTTATGGGTTCTGACTTTTAACTCGCGCTCCTGAGAATTCTCGACGATATGTTTGTACTTTTCTATCGCGTCTTCGACAATAGCTATCCGGCGTGAGATCTCGGATGTGGTGCTTTCGAGGGCATTCCTGAAATTAGCGTTAGTCCGTCGGAAAAGAATGAACAGAAACGGCTCTTCGTTATCGGGGGGAAGATGAGGTGGGACGAGCATGGTCCGCAGCTCATCAACTGTGTGTGGCAGGAAAGAGTCGACCCCGCTCACGCATGAGGTGAAGGCGACAGACGAGTTGGAGGCATCCATTATAACTATAGTCATCGGCGTAGCTTGAAAGGTTTCCTGCACCTTGGGGTCATGCGTAAAAAGCCCGGCATCTGCTATTGTTGGTTTCAGCAGTAGTGGTGAGTAGCTCCCCCGACTACGGGTGAAATGGGATTAAGGATAAGTTCCACTGGCAGACGGGATGGGGGTTAGGTATGAGGCAGCCCCGCAGCGACATTTGCATGCTGACGAGGGCACAGCCTCCAAGTACGCGAGGCTGACAAAAGTCTGCACCTTAAACATCGTCTCTCGTTGGCCTCGACAGAATGAGAGAATTCACACCGGCCTCCTAATGAGTGATTGCTGTAATATCGGCCAATGCCAAAATCAGACATTCATTCCTCAAAAAACGCGCCAGGGAAAGGATGAGAAACAAAGGTCAGTCGGCGGAAGGTAGCCAGGGAAGCCTCACGAGCTGAGTTGGCGGCTCGAAAATCCTAGCTACTATGGTATAACACTCGACGCTTTAGATAGACTATTACGGTGCTGTCCGATGCCTTCACGGCCTTATCGACGGAGGCCACCGAGCCTAGGAAGAGGGGAGAGAGTATGAAAAGCTGCTCGAGAACCTTAGATGGGTAGACAGGATTCAGTACAGTGCCATCCCATCCCCTACATTGTGTTCTGTGCAGCGCTCTGTGATCCCTCTCAAACCTCCCATCGTGACAGCCCTACCTTCCGTGGCACCGTTGTTACAATACTGGGAGTAGATATACGCGTCGCGTGCCCAGGACGCGGCTTGTAGCTCCTTTAAGCTACGTCCTGTCTATTCACCAAGCTTGCCTGTACCTCTTGGGTCAATATACGTTGAGAATGCACTGTCCGTGTCAATACCCATCCCTACCGCCTACCCAACCTAGGACAGCGGTAATAAAATTTGCTCGATGATTGCCGAGAAAGGATAAGTTACTGCAAAGGAAGAGAATTCCTCGGAATCGTCATCGTCTCAAAGCACTATCTCCCATATAACAGTAAGCTGGATAATATTCACGCAGTATTAATTTGTAACCAATGAACTCTCAGGCAACCGCTAGGCTTCAGGAGACTGCAAGAGGGTGGCGCTCTGGCAACAATAACCGAGCAAGGGAGCTCGGAAGACAGCCCTTCCGAATAGGTAAAACGTCGGAAACTCGGGCCTAGGGGCCAAGTTATGGGTCCTGGCAAGGCATTCACGGCTGTACTGAGGCTGCTCAGGGCAGGGCTCAGGGCAGGGCTCAGGGCCTGCAAGCGGTGCTCAGGATCGCATGGCCACAGCTCACGATTGCCTAGTCAGGCTCAGGATAAATTGGCAGGTGCTCAGGTCTTAAAACGGAAATGGACTTCGGAGGAGTCAAGATTCGTTGCGGAAAGATCCGTAGAGATGAAATTACTAGATGCAGCAGGTATCTACCCAGAAGTACTGTATTCCATCTTCCCGAGCTCGGGCTCCGCAAAATTGAATCTTCGCATGACCAGCCTTGTTCATGCCAGTCCCATTTTGTTGGTCGGCGAAAGTAACCTCGTCGGCCTCAGCGCCCCATGTATGAGACAGGACCGCGTAGGATGGAATATCGGTGACGAATTCGATGGGTTGGCTTATCCTGCCGCGACTGTCAATTTTCAAGAGGTGCATGGCGGCGATGTTGATGCTGAGGCGTGTGGCCACACTTCGAGAAGCGAAACTGGATGATCCTGAACTTGGTGAAGCAGACTGATTAAGGCACTGCTGGCCGCAGCCGTAATTTGGAGTGAAATGGACATCCAGCGGCAGCTGCTTCCGTTGGTGGAAATTGAGGCCTTGCGGATCCGCAACGAGTAGGGTTGTCAGAGGCCTATTGTACACTGTCAATTCTGCGTGGCGACCAGGAGTTCCAAACGTATATGCGAGAAGCATGATCATGGATCGGAGATCAGGCTGCAGTGATGTTGGGTCAGGGACTACTGGCATGCAGCTAAACCTGACCGGCGAACTCAGCCACAGCACCAAATATCAGCTTCGACATGCAGCCGTGGCAAGTTGACAGCCAGTCGTGAGCCCTGGAACAATTCCGCCTGCTCCCAATGGGATCCGAGGACTATGTGCCATGATGGAAGCCATGCGGGGACCTTTGGCCAACCGTCCAACGCAGTCGTTCAGACAGGAGGCTGATGGTGCTGTGACTCTTCTGTGAGCAAAGGGCCTTCCATTGGCCCACGAAGAAGATGGGTTTAATTGAGCAATTGAGTACTCCGTAGATCCTGAGTAAGGTGAAGGTGAAATCAGATTGATTGCGGCGAAAATTGAAAGGTGCCGCCCGACGCGAAGTTTAAATAGACCCTTTTTGGACACACGATGAAACCAGAAGGCGTCACCGAGAGGTCGTAACCTGGCTGAAATAAGAAGACAGTCTTTACAGTGGCAGGTGAGTCGATTGTCGATTTCTCTCTTCTCATCAAAAGGTCAGCCACACAGCATCTCAATTGCTACGCGTAGGTGATCGCAACCATACACAAGCGCAGCAGCTAACTGGACATGATACTACTTCTACCTCGCACCACCCTTCCCGCTTTCTTGACGGACGCGTCTGTGCAATCGGCGAGGACTGTGAAACTGGGGCATTAAGGATTGAAGAGGAAAGAAAAACTATATTCATCTTGAGCAAAAGAAACTCCAAAACTTGATGAAGATCTATTTCGGCACCCTCTGGGTCCCAAAATGAGCCCCGTAGGATCCTGATCCTCGCTCTGTCAGATCAGCACAGCCCACACATCCGCCACTATTCACAAAATTTAGGGATCATCGTAAGGGCAGGGAATCTACCAGGTTTCCCGACGCCCATCTGAAACAGATGCCTCGCCGAGCAGTACTGTAAGTATGGCCGAGGCCTAAAGGGGCTCTTTGAGCCCGAACTGGTTTCTGCGAATGGGCGTCAGACAGCGCTCCCTGTTGGCCTCGCGCAGTGCTCAGGCGACCTCCCCCATGCTCGGTCGTGGCTCCCACGACGCTCTCCCGTGCTCGGCCGGGCGCCCCCCGATGCTCCGTCACGTGCCCGATTAAAGCGGCCGCGCTCCCTTTCCTGAACTAAAGTGGTAATGAACGAAGCACAGTTCGGGGATGATATAATAGATATATATATATATGCTTTGCCCATCCACCACCCACATAACTCACTCGTCTATCCCATGCCACCCGTCAGTCCGTACAACTTACTTACTTACTTTACTACCCACTGGTCGCCGCCACTTGCTCCATCTTCAACTCTCCCTGCTTCGCCACCACGGGCAGATCGGCTCCCAGCTGGACCTCCAGGATGGCACACCTGCCTCCCTTGACGGCCTCGACCGCCTGGGGCAACGCGTCCAGCAGTTCCGCCACGGTGCGCACGGTGTCAGCCCAGGCGTGGCCGCCCGTGGCTGCCTTCGCAATGCCCGCGTAGTCCGGCGTCGGGTCGAAGCTGATGTTCAGCGCTTTGTTGTCGACCTTGCTGCCCTCGCCGTGCGGGTGCACCAGCAGCATCGACCGCCGCGGCGCGTTCCAGCCCTTGTTGTTCAGCACGATCGTCAGCACGGGGATGCCGTACCGTTGCGCGATCCAGTACACCGACCCGGGCACCGAGAACATGAACGTGCCGTCCCCGACGATCTGGCACACGAATTTGCCCTTGTTGGTGCCGAAGCGGTCGCCGCCCGGGATGTCGCGGTGCTGGAGGTCCGACGCCAGCTTGATGCCCAGCGCGCCGCCGCCCGACCACCCGAGCCCGCCGCCGCCGCAGTTGATCCACGTCTTCGGCCGCACCGGGGCGATCTGGTCGGCGATGGCGAGGGTCAGGGTGACGGCCTCGACGGCGAAGATGGTGTCTTCGGGCACCGCGGCCCTGATCTGGCCGCCCAGCACGTGCGGATTGATCGACGAGGTCGCCGGGTTGGCGGGAATCCGGGCCAGCTCCTTGAACTGGCTCCAACGCGCCGTGTGCGACTCTTGCCTCTTCCGCGCCGCGGCGGTGTGGGCCTCGTCGGACAGCGTCGCGGACAGCGTCGCGTTTGCGGCGAGATATTCGTTCAGCTGGGTGAAGGCGGTGGCGGAGTCGGCGCTGAATCGCGCGAAGGCCGGGATGTAGAAGACGGGCATCTGCCGCTTCAGCACGTCGACGTCGATGTGGATGATCCGGGCGTCGGGCTTGGGCCGGCACTGAGTCGGGATCCACGGCACGTCGCAGTCCACCACCAGGATGAAGTCGGCCGTGGTGATCGCCGGGTCCGCTCCGTAACGTAAGCCCAGCGCCGCCGGGTGGTCGGTCGGGAAACACATGTCGGAGCCGCCCGTGTCCAGGACGCGCAGCCCGGGGATCTTGTCTGCCAGGGCCACGGCGGCCGTCACCGAGGCGGGATTGCGACCGGTGTAGCCGACGACGAGCAGCGGCTCTTGAGCCTTGACCAGCTCCTCGGCGACGAGGGCCACGGCGTCGGGCGGCAGGGCGGCGGGCGCCACGGGCTTCCAGACCTGCTGGTCGAGGTGGTACGGTGCGATGTCCTCCTCCATGGGCTCGCGGGCGCCGTAGAGGTAGACGGGGCCGCAGGGGTCGCTGGTGGCGAACTGCAGGGCGCGGTTGACGATTTGCTTGACGTTGCGACCACCCTTGATCTCGCCCGTGTAGCGGCAGTACTGGGCCACGATCTGCTTCTGGTCCGGCACGTCCTGGATCCAGTGGATGTACTCGGTGCGCGACCCGCGGTACTCGCCCTCGATCGTGTAGGGGGACAGGCCGGCGAAGATGAGCACGGGGGCCCGGCCGCACGAGGCGTTGTGCACGGCCGCCGCCAGGCCCTGGGTGCCCACGTCGACGTGGACGATGACGCATTGGGGTTTGTTGGTCAGTCGGGCCATGCCGTCGGCCATGGACAGGGCGACCATCTATATGGGGGAGGAAATTTGTTATTCGTCTCTCAGCTCGAGTTTTCTCTTCTCTTCCAAAACAGGGGGTTTATGTGCATGTCTTTCTCTCTTCTGCGTACCTCATTGGGACAGGTGATGATCCGCGGGAATTCTGTCGGCTTCTCCTTCTGGCCCTTGACGATGGCCTCGATGATGGACGGGTGGTCCGAGCCCAGGTTGACGAAGACATGGGTGATGCCAGCCTGTAGGAGGAGCAGGACGGGATTAGTTATGGATGAACACACAACCATACACACATTCTCTCTCTCTCTCTCTCTGTCTTTCTCCTCTCCTCTGCTCTTTCAAAGGGGATAATTCAATTCTGGCCTCGCCAGGCCGGGCTGGGGTGGAGAAATACGGTACATACCTCCCAGATGGCCTCGAAGAAGGCGTACGAGGTGGTATACTCGCTATAGAGATAGATACATGCATGGGTCAGTCGATCAATCCGTTCTCGGCATGTTGAGTGTGTGAGAGTGTGTTTGAAATTTCATATGCCCTCTTCTTTCTTGACCAGCCCACGGAACGGGAGCTTCAATGACAGACAGACAGACAGACGTACGCTTTCTCGACAGAACCCATGGTGGTTGGTCGCAGGTAGGTCGGTGGTCGATCGACCGCCGCCGTTGGTTCGGGCTTGGTTGGTGTAGGAGAGAGATTCGTCGAGAGATAGACACTACTCAATCCAGTTGAGATAGATATAATATATCCTCGTGTGTGTCTTTCTTCTCTCTACCTCTGATTCGGCCCGTATGGGCAGACCAATGAATTCTCGTCGCGTCTCACCAGACAGACCACAAGGCGGGCGGGGGAGAGCAAGCGACCGTCTTCCTTTGTTTCGTTTTCAGAAACCCTAGGGACCAACGGGATGCTATGTACTCAATGCGTCCAACCCGAAGTGAGGAAATATGTATAAATAATAAAATAATGATAATAATCCCAGACAACAGACAGACGAAATGAAAAAAAAGGGAGAGAGGGAGGGACATCTTTCTCCAAATGAGATAAATAATGTTTATTTATTTTCAATCCTCCTCCACCATAAACAATCGAGGCAAAAAGGCGGCACCGCCCCGACGCTGGCCGGACGGGGTATCAAAAGACTAATAAACAACTCGCCGATGGGTGCGTGCGGGATGAATCATGGGGTAAAAACGGTCCCATCACCGGGCAGGCCAAGGGGCGGCGGTATTAGGTATTCGGGTATCATTGTCATCATGAATGCCATGACCAAGGGTATGTATGGCCCAGCATGAGAAAAAAGAACATACGGTAACAGCGCGGGTTGATTCCTCCCTCCCTTCCCTGCCAGCTCCCCGAGTCCCTGGGTTTTGTGTGGAAACTGTGGGGTTCCAAGCTTGTCCTTGTTCATTTGCCGATGTCGGTGTCGGCTTGCTTTGTCGCGAGGAGGAGGGGACGTATGGGGGGGCAATAAGCCGACCATATCTGCCGTGCTCGAATAGAACATATCTACATACTGTATGTTCCTCGTACCGTAGGTACATAGGATGTAATTAAATGTGGGAACCTGAAACCAAACCACGAAAAAGACCAGGAGGCTCCAAAAGACCCAAGATCGGTCGGTTGCTGGGTGGACATTCATTTACACATGGCTTCCTTCCTGCCGTCACTGCGACCCCGAATGCGGAATTGACGCCGCAACAACTTACACTACAGTACAACACAGTATGTATATACCACAGGACATACGAGGACGAGAACTCATCAAGTACGATATACTACTACTACCTGCCACCTGCTCTCTGCCATCTGATCTCTACATACCCAGTAGTAGAGAGTGCATAGAGATCTGCTGCTGCTGCTGCCCTCGCGAGGGCAGGGTTCATCGGAAAATGAGTGACTTTTTCCCTCTTTCATCGCTGTCTTTGCTCGTGAATTCGTGAACAGGTCTGTTGTCCCGTGATCTTTCCGCCCCCAATCTTCTTCCCTCTCTTCGTCCGTCCTCAATCGCCACTTCCCGCCGGCGGCGTGATCACCGCCAGAGCGCTGCTGACCGGCAGGTTGATCGAGGCGTCCGGGTCGTATGGCGGTGGGTTGACCAAGCTCTGAGCGGTCAGCTTGGTCTCGGGCCTGAAGACCAGGCAGTGCGTTGAGCCGCCGAAATGGAACATTCCGATCGCCTGGCCCTTGTCGATGTGCTGTCCCGGCTGCACGGTGAATTCGCACGACGACACCTCGGCCATTCCGATGAAGATGATGGCCATCAGTCCAATGTGTGGGTTGTCGGCCTGGATGAAGATGATCCCCCGCGCCGCCACAGCTGAGATGTACGGCTGCGAGTTGTTCGGCGCCGCGGCGTCGGGCGACCCGGGGTTCGCGAAGCCCTCCGAGAGGTTCTCCGAGTAGTACGACCCGGGTACGTGGCGGATGTCCACCACCGTGCCAGACACCGGCGCGTGCCAGCAGTGGTATGACAAGGCACTCAGAAACGCCTGATATACCGAACCCCCCACGAACTGCTCCGTGTTGGGGTGGTTGTCCAGCATCTCCGCCAGGGAGTAGGGTTGTTCCTTGAGCCAAAAGGTGTCGCGGAGCTTGACGTCGGTGGCGAACTGCAGCGGCGTCGATTCGCAGGCGTTGACGATGACTTGCGTCGGGTCCGGCTGCTCGGGCGTCGGCTGATCGTCTGGAAAGGCGACGGGTCGGATGCCCGGGTTGAACTTGCGTGTGAAGAACTGATCCCAGGAACCAAACCCGAAGGACGGCAGTGCTGGGTTGCACGCGTACAGCTGCTGAAAGGTATACTGAGTCTTGCCGTCGTTGCCCTTGGCGGCGAGCGCGTTCAAGGCGTCCGTGGACAGCCACCCACTGTTTTCGTTGAGACAGCTGACCGACGCCGGGCTCTGAAGGAATGCCCCCCAGACGTCAAGGATGCCTTGCCACATCTTGTTGACCTGGCTGTCCATGAAGAAGAGATAGCCCGCCAGGGTACCCATCGGCCAGTCGAGAATAGCGTTGATGGGGAACCCAATCAGCCCCATCGCGGTCGGCGGATCCTTAATGTCGAACCACTGTGGTCCTTCTTTCAGGATCATGTCGACGAGGCCCAGCATGGTGTCGAAATCACGAACTTGGGGCTGGCCCGTCGGGTCATCTTTGTAGGCCGGGGGAATCTGGGTGAACATTTCCCGGGAGAGTTTCGTGAGATTGGGACTGGCGTCCACGAGGTGTTTCAAGGCAACGATGCTGGGGTCTAGCGTGATAGCGATCTTCTTGTAGAGCTGAAGCTGTTGCTTCTTCTCTAGCTGTTCCAGCTTGGTGGCTAGCCATTGTTTGATATGGGCGCGATCCTTGGGAAGCCAGTGGCCAATGGAGGCGTGGGGAGGCGGGACACGCCTGAACTCGTGAGAGACAGAGACCATCGCTGAGATTCGACGGTCTGGCATGGAGAAGGAATTCGAAGTTTGGAGCTTCAAGATGTGCCCTAGGTACCAGGAACAAGGCATTTATAGCAGAGCTGACTCCCACAAGCTCAAGCCATAGTTTCGCAAGGACACACTTGATGCACATTGAATTCGTCATTCGGATGTCCTCACCTTGGGAGTTCAGACCCTTGATCATCGTCACTGCAGGGTCGTGGGCGACGTGGCCCGACAACTCAGTCATTTCGTGGCAGCCAAGCTGGGTCACACAGGAAGAAATTGTGCCCACGATGAAGTTGGGCAGCGGGAGCTAGACTGTCGTGGTCACGCAACATATGCTTCTTTCCCCCAGATCAAAGGATAACAGGATATGGAGCTGGACACCTCTTACCGACACCAATCGCCTGAGTGTTGCGAGATGTGCACGGGCACGACACATCTACAGCGGAACGGAAGCTGCTCGTCATGCGGAGGGAGCCAAATAACATGTGCTCCGTTGCATCGTGCCATTGAGCCTAGACTCCTTTTCGTCGTCGGCGTACAGTAATTGATAGCAAGAGACATTGATTGCTCGGTTAGAGGCGGAACCGGAAGGCCCAGCGGAATCTGGAGGATCATTTCTCCGACAGCCTCGAGCCGCGTACTTGGTATATCGTCCCAACTCGCCTTGTCCAAGTCCTACAGTTGAGATAGATCCATTTATATCTGTGGTCGAATGTCAGCACTCGTATAATCTTCAACGCCGTAAATATCGCTATCCTTCGCGACATTGCCCTCACAGATCCGAGCCAGCACCATATGTTACCTGCCCATCTCCAGGCTCAAAATCCGCCCACCCCCCGTACCCGTTGCACCGCCCCGACCATCCCCTTGGCCCATGCAAACTTGCCTGCATCCACGCCAATCGCGCCCTCGGCCTGTTGCCCAGTCTTGGGATCCTTCCAACATCCAGCATCAGGTCCGTCGTTCTGCACTTTCCCGTAGATGTGCGTGTTTTGATTCTGTCTGATCCCTTCCATCCACTTGCCCACCACCAACGCGCTGTCAATCATGACGTTCACTTCTTGGCTGTGATACCAGCTCTGTGTGTCCTGGTTCCCGTTGCCTTGAATCCCAATGTGGTCGTCCACCACCATCAGCTTGATGTGACATGACCGCTGCTTGAACTTGTTGTGGATCGGATGGATTTGATCTTTGGCCACGTAGACATAGATGTCCAGGTTGTCGCGATATTCGGGGCCGATCTCGTGGTACAGTCCATGCGCGATCATTTCGTTATGTCCGCCCTGCATAGGCAGCAGTTCTCCCGCGTCGTTGTATCCCAGACAGTAGTAGTAGGAGACCTTGACCCCTCGTTTGCAAGCGGCGACGATTTCGGGCAGGAGGGCTTCGGCGTTCAAGTCGGGGGTCTGAATGAAGACCGACTTTGTCGCATGACGAAGGGCAGATGTGAATGCCTCATTTTGCGGCGTGTGCAAACTGTGTTTGGTGGGTGATCCCCATGGCGGTCGGCATACCATGGCAATCGGAAAAGGGTCATGTCGTGGTATGGGGATGAGAGGGGTCATCGCGTCGGCTGGTTCAATATCCGGCGCGCTCCCTTTCGTGTTCGGTTGGATCGTCGTGTTGAGGAGGCGGGTGATTGCATTGATCCGGCTCTCTCCTTCCCGTGGATTCAAAAATGCCACGGCGCGCAGCACCTCCGACTTGATGTCAGGGTCGTAGTGGGGGTCTTCCGATGTGTGCTGGGGCAAGTCCATCTGCGATCCATGCTCGGCGATCTCCCTCAAGCTCTCGTGTCCGCCCGGAACCGGCGTGGGCCTGTAGTAGGGGTCAGCTAGCACAACGGAAGCTTATTTGCCAACGTACGCTTGATACACGGGGACCAGCTTCCCATTCTCATCGAACATGGTGGCATAGCTGTCGGTCGAGAATGTGGGAATGGGCAAGTCCGCAGCAGGTCGGTTCAGCAGCGGCAAGGGTGGGTGCAGCGCATTGTGCCATGAAATGAGCGCAAGATCATAGAATGAATCCACAATGGGTCCTTCCAACTGCGTCATCATCTCGAGGTTGTCGATGTCCTGGATGTTGTTGCTTTGCACAATGGCGATACGGCGATCCACGATCATGTATTTAGCGTGGAACGTCCCGAACATGGGTCGGTGGAAATTCATCACTTCGAGATCGATGTTGGGCAGCTCATCGGGATGAGGGATTCGAACTTTGCCATTGGGGTCTGCAAATTCGTTCGGTGGCACTATGAGGTGGTTTTTTACCAACTTCCACTGTCAATAGACGGACCTGGGAGAGAGCACGAGACTCCAAACTCACCTGCTTCGCACTTCCCCGGTCGTAGATGATCTTGACCACGACTCGGCGGTTTGTCAGGACAGCCTTCCTCGACAGCTCTTTCAGCGCATTGGTGATCAGCCTGGTGGGCTCTGAGTACATCCAGAAGTTGGTCGCGAGGAAGACCTCTTGTTCTGCCCTCGCGATCACGTTGGACATGTGCCGGCAGATGTCGGGGACATTCGCCATGATTGTGAGCGGGCACACTCCATTACTTCCGAGGAGCGACGGCGAACATAAGCCCACGAGAGGGTTCTTTTCCAACGTGCACAAGACATCGTGGTAGATCTAGCCACCGGGTCAATATCTACCCGTCCCACTTCCTTGCAGTCAACAGGGTTTTCTCACCCTCAGAAACAAATCGCTGGGGTTGGAATTGCCCCATTTTCCACATTGTCGGGCCTCTTCCAGGTCACTCGGTTCTTCCTTTCCCAGGTCCAGTTTCTTGGTGACGACCTCATCATCGAGGTCAACACCAAAGAGCTTCTTGGCTGCCTCGTGAGGAGACAGGGACGGATCTTTGGCCAGTTCGGCAGTAATTGTCTCGCTGCGCTGGCAGAGCTCATAGATCTTTTTGGGAATCATGGCAGTGATGGTGGTCAGACGAGTCTCGACTGGAGCATCACTGGGAAGAGAACACTTTGGAGGGCTGGAGGGCTGGGACAGCTTTATAGTTCTCACGAAATCTGGGTAGAGTCGCAAACGGGAAAATGAACGATGTCTTGTTCGAGGTAGCTCTTGAAAGCACTTGTTGAAGGAGTTCACGAAGCGAGAGAAGGATTGGGGCCAGGAACTTTGAGGGCCACGCAAGCCAAACCCGAATCTTGAAAGTCGCGACCAAGGATCTGCGGTCATTGGCCTGCGAGGGCGAAAATAATCCCTTTATCGCGTGAGGGATGCCCAGCAGCTTGGTTGGCACGGTTGGTCTAGGCGTTGATTGGGCGTCATCGGCACCATTGTGGGCGTTCGATGATGACAACGTCCTACACAAGCGGGGTTTCGCAGAGCTGGGCACCGCCTGGAGCGGGACTTTTGGGCCCCCCTCGCCCGTTAAAAGCTTCAACTGAAAGCTTGGCGAGCTTGTTCAGGTTCCCTGTTCACAGTAGCTCGAGGTAACAGTTCTTCGCCCTCGTGGATGGCATTCCCCACCCACTCTTGATTCTTGAAGTGATATCATCTCGACGGAGTGCAGGGTTGGACTTTCGCCAGAGGAACACTAACCATATACGAGAGATACAGAAGTTGGTGGAAGGCTCGTATGTGTCGTAGTGTTTCTTCTTCAGCAGCTCCCATGTTAACCCAGAGCCTACAATACTGGTGGTATACATGCCAGTTTCCTTTAGATCCTGCTACATCTATGCTATTTTGATGTCCTTCTTCCCTGCCAATTACAACTGCAATTCATCCTCCGAGTGATTACAGGCAAGCCATGGAGTCCCCTTCGCTTGTAGCCAATGCATCCCAACGCCGTCCGTTTTGGTTGGTCATCCTGGACTCCTGCAATCTGCCATGAAACATATCGCTAGAGCAGAGCAGACGCTAGATTATGCAGATAATTCACAATTGACCCGAGAGAATGGCTTCCGTTGCTGTGCGCCAGAGGTTAGTTTCTCTTTCAAGGTTCGAGGCTTGGGCACAACTTACCACTGCCAATATAGGCACGCTTGACGTCCAAATTCACGTTGAGCCGTCGCTCCAATTCTTGCTTGATACCCTTCTTCGTCACGGTCATGAGATCCGCCGTCTTGAGTATGTCCCGGATTTCGTTCAGGATCGTATCATCAGTCGGCAATCCAGTCAGATCGGCCATGTCCATGTCGGCGACAGAATGACTTCCTGCCATCATGCCGCCACCCAGCATGTCCGAGGGCGCAAGAGACATCCTGGAATGGCTGTACCCTCTCTCATACGCAGGCAGATGCATGTCGAGCTGTGACACAGATCTCGAAGGAGCCATGAGATGTGCACTGCTTTCATAGCCGTGAGGGCCACCGCCATAAACGGACGCGGCAGGGTGGTACGACTTCGTGCCGTAGCTGTAGCCCGAAATCTCGGATCTTGCGTCGTCCCGTTGGGTCTGAGCATCCCACAGTTCTGCCTGGTACTCTTCCCATTTCTTCTTCGGAATCGAGTCGGGGTCGAATTTGCCCTCGTCGGAGATCAAAATCTGTTTACCCTTTTCACCAGTCACCAGACGTGTGTTACCCCAACTGAAGTCGTCCATGTGCCAGAACGCATACAGGGGCAGACCCAGAGAGAAGACGGGCATGGCCAGAATGTACACAATCATCCACCCAATCATTTCCCATTTGCGGCGAAGGATGAAGATGATGGCTTGTAAACCATAGATGGCCCCCAACAAGATGAATGCCGTCAGAGGGATGACGTCGGACGATGTGGAGAGAAGCACAATCAGGTACACAATATAGGCCACCGTAACCGGCGCAATCACAGTCGATAACAGATCCAAGAAGACGACAAATCGCATGCTGAAACAGCAGAAACCGCATAACTGCTGTAACGGCAGCAGTTCAACCAGGTTGTGAACAGTACTGTTGATCCACCGACGTCGCTGAGACATGAAAACTGTCCAACTGTCCGGTGCAATGGTCCAGGCATGGGCGTGGAAAATGTATTTCGTCTTATATTTGGAGTGATATTTCAAGAGCAGCGTGGTCAGGTATCGATCTTCGCCTAGATGCAACAAGTTCTTCATGTGTAATGTATCGACTCGGATTTCAGAGTAGTCCTCGATGATTTCCTTGCTCACAAAGAGTGGCTTTCCGGTCTCCGCGGCTCGGATTCGGTACATGGTGAAACAACCTGGTAGACAGGTGACGGAACCAAACAATGACTCGAATGCCTTTGTGAGATTGTGCGAAATGTAGTACTCGTAAACCTGCATCATCGTGATGAAGGATGATTTTGCGTTGGACAGCGAGGTCTCTCCACAAACGGCGATCAGCCTTGTGTCGCGTAGGAATGCCGAAACCATGCGAGTAGCCGAGTCGGGAGCCACAACAGTATCGGCATCGATCTGGAGCATGAATTCGTAGAACGTGGGATTGACTCCGATGATGTTTCTGATCTGGTGATGCATTTCCAGTTCTAGCGGGCTCATGGGCATGTTGTAGTGAACGCGGTTCAAGAAGCGCATGATGACCATCTGGGAGTCACGCTTGCCTCGGTTTCCAGGTTTGGACACTTCGGAGGGTTTTCCGACCTTGACAACCACTAAGAAGGGAACGATGTGCCCTTGCACTTCATACAGACCAGAGTATACCTTGCCCATGTTGTGTTGCTTCATGCCTTCACCCAGAGATTCGAAGCTCAGTGGTTCCGGATCGACTGTCTCTGATACTCCCAAAATATCGAGTACAATACGAGGCGTCGGTCGGTCATTTCCTTGTCCGATAATCATACCATCGCAGACCACGATCAGCAATTTGCGTTTGTCGTCATATCGCATCCGTGCTGCTGAGTCGATAGCTCGTCGAAGAGATTCTTCGTCTTCCGTATAGGCGGGAACCTGGCAGATGACGAACTTGTCGAGATTTTCAGGTACATTCTTGCCTCCAAACTGGAGAGCAGCCAAAAATTTGAAACCGATCACGGTACAGAGTAAGATGGAGATGGCCAGGAGGATATACCGAGCGAAGAGACATTGGGCCGAGTTTCTGGTGTCTGTGACCCCAACAAAGAACAAGTTGTCGAGGCAAAGCTGCATTCGACTCCTCAACCCAGAGTCCAAAGAAAGAGCATTCCAGTATTTGGTAACGTCTTGTCCGGCCCGTTGCGTGAACAGATCAACCACAAGGTCAGCCATAAAATCAGTGTCAACCCCGGCTGGGACTGTTTGACCCGGGGGAGCCCTGGTGCTGCGTCCGCCCTGGTTGTAGGTGGTGAAGTCGTACACTCTGCCATTCAATATCGCAATAGAATGAGATTTTTTGGCAAGAGTGCGCACATATTGAGGAGTGTATCCGATACTTCCCTTCTTGTAGTTGGATTTCAACATGATCATCTGCTCAAAAAACCAATCCGGGCGGGAGTCATTTGTGAAATAGCGGAAATCGTGATACCGGCGATTCGGGTCAGTGGTACTGATGACTGTAGCAGAACCTGAGATGTTTGTTGTCGTATAATCCAACTGTACTGTAGGATCCACACGGCCGTCTTTCCCTTGACAAAGAGCCGAGACCTGGACAGGGAACAGGCCTGTTGCGTCCAAACCAGCGTACTTCTCCAGTGACGTCTGTGGGATGATGCTCGGATAGTGGGCGGGTGCGAATGCCCCTAGATCGAGGACTACGCCCCGTATCGCAGTGTAAGCGCTGTGGCCATTTTTGCCGTCATGCGATGACAGTTCGGCCGCAGAGTACACGTTCTGCTTCGGACAGATGAGCTGGGGAAACACGACGATGAAGAAGGCCACGAAGAGGCAGCTGATCCAAATCAGGATGTTGATCGCAAACTTCTCCCTCCAGGCGACTCTCACATCCTTCCGTTTCATGCCGCCACCCCACTTGATGGCAAAGTCAGGGAGGTACCAGGTAAGGAAGTACACAACCGCCAGCCATCTTTTACGTGACGACGAAACGGGTACAATATCGACCTCTTCCATCTTCTTTCTGTTGCCCTTTTCGGCCAGTTCTTCTTTGGTTTCGAGGTTACGGAACATATCCCCGGAGTTGAAGGCTGAGGCGCCAGCATCAGATTTGGCGTCGAGTTCTCGGCTGCCAAAGTAGCCACCTTTTGTCTCGTCGCCATAAAAAGAACCAGGCGTTCCCTCATGTGAGGCCACTAATCGAGCTTTCGAATCATTAAAGGGGTTGAGACTTGGCGTATCGGGCCTGGAAATTGCGGGAACTTCGCCGCCGAAGTAGGCGGTGCTCTGAGATCCGGTAAGGGCAATACTCGCCCAGCAGCGTTCGCTGAGGAAAATGCCGGTATTTCCAATTCTGGCTTCATTCCCGGGCCACTGTTTGTTGTCCAGAACAAGCTGTGCCTTCTCACGATCGCTTCCGACGACGCCAGGATCAGCGTCAGTCAACCCCAGGAATTCCCCGAATGGGAGGAACACACTAAAATCAGCAGTTCGAAGTCGTTGACTGATCTCGGGTATTCCAAACATCTGAACCTGTTGACGGACACATTTGCTGTCGAATTGATTGGCAATTCGCCTGTCATTTGGCTTCAAGCAAAACACGAAGTAGTTGTTGACGTTTGGCGCAGTCAGCGATTTGGTGATGTTGTCCAAAGACGACAGGAATTGTGCCGCTGCACCTTGAGTCAGTCCTGTCGCAGAAGCCTTTGTTTTTCTGGTTCTCGACTCCTCTGGAGTATGTGTCGATTCTGCGTCTTCCTGTAGAGCAGGCGAGCGATCTGCTCTTCGGCTACCCATTCGGCGCAGCTGGTCATGCTTCTTCCGGGAAAGGCTGGGCATGCGCAACGGCTTGGAGCTGACCTGGGCCTGCACAATGGCCGTTTTTTCTGAAGGGTGGCTGATAGTGTTCAAGGCTTCTTGACCGAACAAGCTAGCCACAAAGTCACTCTTCGTATTTCTGACCATGTTCATCAAATCCCCAGAAACTACATCTCCGTTTTCTTCGACCAAGCGGTGGACTGGATAATCCACCTCACCAGCATAATGGCGCACGGTGAACGATGCCGAAAGGTTCGTCGTAGCGAAGTTGCTTCCGGGCAAGGTGGTCGTAGCGCTGCTCACCGTGATCGCTTTATTCTTGTTTTCGAATCGCTTACGAATACTGTCCAAAAATTGGGTATCCGTACGACCACGACGCGTTTGATCATCAAGAATAGCAAGCAATCCGTTGCCATGCTTGAGAAGGCCACGGACAGCATCCGAATTATCGAAATAGCTGGTTGCAGGCACGCTAACCTCTTCGCTTTCCAGCATCTCGGCCGTCTTTTCGAAGAAGCCGTGGAGGCAAGTATTGTAAAGCGACTCATTTGCTGCGTTGTTCAACAGCTGATCCAGAACAGATCCAGTGGAAGAATGGTCCGCAAACCCCGGGAAATCGACAATGGAGACGGTGTTGGCAACAGCGTCTTCTGCAGCACAAATCCTTTGGTTGATGCTCTCAATGATGTACGCAACCAGGAGCGAGTAGAGCGTCGTTGCAAGCTCATCCGCATTTTCTCGAGCGCCCTTGGGGTCCAGCATGACAGTCACACGCTCCCGGTGGAGCGTTTTTGTCTTGTGCCTCATGCTCTCTTCTAGGTCCTGAACGCTCAGTCCTAGGAAAGCCGCGACCAAAGCCAACGTGTCAGTATTCTTGACCACCGTGACTGTCTCGCCACCTTCGTGGGAGTATCCGCCACTTTCTTCAGCCGCCGTCAACGTCGCCTGGCCAGTGCCAAATTCGAGCTGACCGATATGCAGGATAGCAGCGAGAACTTGACATATCTCGGCGATTTCTGCTCTCGGAAATTCCAGCTTCCGCAACGCTGTCTTGAAGTGCTGGAAGCCTTCCGCATCATTGATGCCCACCTTCATTTGCGTGGGGTGGCCAAGATATCTCCATCGTTTCTGTGCCACGGAGGCAGACCTCGTCAGGCCCGCACCAGACGTGGTGATGTTTGTGTGTCCGTTGAGGCCGAGATGAGACTTTTCTGCCGCACTTGTTCCGGCCAGAAGATAATACAGCACATGAAAGCTCCTTTCGCCGGTCGGCACATGTGAAATTCGACTCCTTTCCAGGCGATGGTCTAATAATTTGCCTCCAATGAGGGTGGGAATCGATGATGAAGCGTCGTATTGTAGTTCGTAATACAAGCCAGCTTTCGATGCTGTTTGAGTGGTGGTAGTTTTGGTCGTGGTCAAGGTATCGAAGACAAAGGCGGCAAGGGACAGTTTGGAGGACAGGGGTGTGGAGGAGAACGAAAGGAAGGAGGAAAGCAGGTGCGACCTGACTGTCGTTTTACCCGAACCCGACTCTCCGCTGTCGCACAGTTAGCAAGATATCAATGCCAGATTATCATTCAGCAGACATACAAGAAGACAATGGCCTGGTCTTCTGCTCTATTTCCCAGTCTTGCCCATGCCCTACGGGCGAGATCCTCGGCCTCGCCCATAGCACTTCCCTCCTTTTCCCCATTTGGTCCCCTGGTTGACGAGGTATATGTATTGAGGCATATCAAGGCCTGGGAGGACAATTTTGCTGTAGGAAGAGAGACATGGAATCGGCTAGCCAGGTGGGCCGTTAAGTGGGTGTCTGATTGTAAATGAGGAGGAAGTGCAGGCAATGAAGCCTGTAAATGAGCAGGAACATTGCCACGAGCAGCCATATTGATGGAGACGTATTGGACGCGTCAAAGTAAGTCCAAAGAGCCTCGAGTCGGCTCACACGCCCTGTTCGATAACTCAAGTCCTTAATTCATCGAGCGAAGTTGCGCGGTCGGGCAATTGTTGACTCGGGCAGGGAGTCTTTGGATTTTGCAACAGCGAACGTTAGGGGGCAATGAGCGTCAATGTGTGCCGATACAACCAAATATGCAGAGCGAGAGAAATATAGCGAGAGATCGTCAAGTCGTAGCAAAGATTGTAGTTGAAAGAACCAACACACATGAAATCAACATGAAGGAAGTCGAATGATCGAACAGCGAGAGCAACAAAGTTGGCTTGCGCAGGGGGGGTTTTGGTCGGCCTGCGAGACCAATACTCCATACTGCATAGAATGCGGTATTTGGCGGATGGAGACATTTGGGTGGAGCTGGTAATGGTCATTACAAGTGAAACACCCAAAACATGTCATTTTGAGACCTTCGCATAATAGCAGTTTAAGCTTTTCCTGTGTCTAAGATCTTACCAACATAGCAGTGAGGTGAGCACACTGCGCCGCAGTCGGCTGTCGCCTCCCATTCTCCAGCACCGGTACTGTGACCGTGAGTGTCGAATCTGGCCTCTGGTGCTGACATATGAGGTACCCAGTGCCGAGTATAGAGTACCGTGTCCCAAGTATAGCGTCTGGTCAGTTGGTCACCTCACCTACAAACTTGGCTTATTGTCATGCACACCCTACCGGACTCCCTAGCTACAGTCAGGGCTACCGTCGAGCTTTCCTCTACGGAGCCTTTCGAGGCCGGACGGGTCATCAGACGGAGTTGCAGCGCGGCGACTCGACAGAGCATTGGACTCCAGTGGCAGGTATACGCA
Organism: Fonsecaea erecta; assembly: GCF_001651985.1. Taxonomy (NCBI): domain Eukaryota; kingdom Fungi; phylum Ascomycota; class Eurotiomycetes; order Chaetothyriales; family Herpotrichiellaceae; genus Fonsecaea; species Fonsecaea erecta. The sequence continues at coordinate 824,776 of NW_017387253.1, read as the reverse complement.
GTACGAGATACAGAGGGGAGGTTGGGAATGGTGTGCTTCGCTCACTAACTGCACATGTCGCCATCCAATAATGACAGAGATGGAAGGCATACCTCCTACTCCATGCTCCCTCAATGCCCTCGGTATGCAGGCTGCAGAACACACACTACATGTCTTTCGGGTTCGGCACTGAGTTTTGGGATCTCCGACGTAACACAACATGTCCATGCCCTTACGTACCTAGTCCTGTGAAGAGGCCCCAGTCCGAGGCCAGAATCACCAGGGCAAGAAAGGAGGCCTCGTCCATTATTGAAATTTTTATAGTGGTTCTTTTGTTGTGGGCTGCGCTCCTTTGAACTTTTTATGTGCCTCGCTCTCCGCACGAATTTCCCCAGTCGACACACACACAAGCGACGAGGATTTTCCAACAGCTCATCCTTTTCCGCTGGTGATCAGCGAGTGACCACATCTTCGGAATCGGAGTGTCTGGAGGCTGACCACGGACGCACACACATGTAGCCCGGTTGCCGATAAGACCAACTGAGACAAACGCAAATGATGCAGCACCTAGTCTGCAGGTGAGCGAGACGGTGCAGAATCGTGCCACATGCTGACTGGGTGGCTGTCACGTGACCGTGATGGGGCTTGGGCCCTGCGCTGGTTTGAGGCGAAAACAATCGTGTGCCACCCCAGCACCATACGATGTGCATTGAGTGGGAACAAACTGAAACTAGGACCCAGAGAATCTTCTTTTTCATCAAACATCTCATCATCGACGAAGCCCGTGTCCCTGTGCGTGTCTCATCTTCAAATTGACAATGGTCAAGATGAATGCGGTGCGTGAGCTGTCGGAGACTTGTCATGGCGTCGTACGTAAAATGTTGAAGCCATCAGACTTTCTTGACGCGACTTTTGACATGAGGCTTTGTTGATTTTTCCGAGTCCGTTGCCCTGGAGCACATCAACCGTTGGTATGATTGGCTTGGGCAAGATTGACCGGTGGTTTAAGATCCCGGGATCCCCTGCAGCGACCCGAGTGGCTTACGCCTAGAGCAGTATAACGCCGAGCACGTCCGGGGCTCAGGTGCCCGGAAATGGGCGTCTAGGCGCAGTTGGCGCTGCAGATTGGCTGCTATTCTTGACCCAGCGAGACCGTGGCTGCGGATCGAGGAGAAGCTTGTCCAGGGGTCGATATTCAGTCGTCAGGCTGTGGTATTGGTAACGCTCAATACACGCTCCCTAACCTGGAAAAAACAACGTTTGGATACACTCCGCCATGGTCTTGTTCGCTTGCCGCGACAACCTCCTCTTGCCCCCTTCATTCACCCTCTACACCTTCGTTGACCTACGAACATCACTCTCGCTTACTTTGTTGGAATCTATTCGCAGCAGATCTTGCTAGCTTTTGCCTGTCTACCGCTTTGGAATTTCTCGCGTTCACTTTTTGCCTTCTGAAATGTTGCATTGACGACTTGACACGACTCGCTGCTGTTTCATCCCTTCATTGAACCGTCCACGATCTCGGCCTTGTTCAACAGTCTACGTTGACCACACAAACCTGCAAGAGGAGGCTTTCACAAACGGGCGGCGTTGTTTTCCAGGATAACCATTGCTTCGAACGGTTGACGGAGGCCCTGTCGAGTAAACGGGTCGACAGGGGCCCAACATGGCCAACCGGTACTCGACGTACTCGAACAACTCTTCACAAGTTGGTGCTGCCAGAACGGCAGCTCAACAGCCTACCCAAGTCTCGACCACTACGCTTCTCAACTCCCTACACACAATCTATGCCTCCGGCCAAACCTACCAACTCGACTCGAGCACGAGCATTGCAGTCAACACGTGGCTGAGTGCAATCAATCCCGATGCCCAAGGACGGGTGGGAGGTACTGTCGACGCAGATATCGCTTCAAGAGCTTGGGAACATGCCAGACGAAGAGCTGAGGATGGGTGTATCATTCTGGGGTCCTTGCACCCGTCGACACCCTCGCTCTTCCAGGCATTTCTCCAAGTCATGCCCCTGCCCACACCAGAGATCGCATACACTGCTCTAACGGCTTTGCGCCCTTTCCTATCCTGTGTCACACCCCTCAACCCGACAACCTATAGACATTCATCTCTCGCTGCCAAATATACCGTCACCTTGACCGGCACAGTCACGGGATTCACACTCGCATTATCTGGCTCGGGGATTGACGTTGAAAGGGGGCTGCTGAAGATTCCCTCTGAGCCTGGCCATCGTGCTTTTGACGTCTTTTACTACCTCTTGACATCAGCATCTACTCCTGCTGAGCGCGAGTTCCTGGGTCTGCAACATCCATCCAGGTACACCCTGTTAAATAGATCTGGATACTACGATCCTCCCAAATACCTGCCATCGGCCGATGACGCAGCAGCCGCTGAAGATTTCCGCTCAGCCTTAAAGTCGATTGGCATCAAGGGCTCCGCTTTCCGTGGCCTTTTGTCGTGCCTGGCTGGATTGTTGAAACTGGGCGAGACAACAGGGCTACTGGTTGACTCCGATGTCCTCGAAGAGATATGTGAGGATGTAGGCGGCCTGATTGGGTTGGAGCCAGAAGTCCTCGTCAAGAAGTGTTCCACGGATGATCGTGAGGTTCTGATCGCAGGCATGTACGAAGCTTTGGTGGACTGGGTTCTCTCAAAGGCCAACGACGCCATTGCCGCCGAGTTACGCTCCGGTGCCCTCACACCTGACTCTAGCACCAAGACCGGTGATGAGGTCAGCCTCACCGTCATCGAAATTCCAGGCGAGCCGCTCGGAAAAGCTGTGGCTTTGCGAAATGTTTTCGACGACACCCAAGGGATAAACGCTGAAATGAAAGATGATGGCGTTGAGGTTGTATCAGCAGGCCACTCCGTTCTCAAGGAAATGAACTCTGCCATTGCGGAGGTGGAGGCCGATCTAGGTATTAGAGGAGGACCGCTCAGTCGGGAGCGAGAGCACGACCGGGATCGCAGGGAAGGCATCCTGGAAAGGATCGGCAATGAGGCGGAGGCCGGTGGCTTCCTTCGCACCCTACTCTACCCAGTCGACGGCGAAGGCCTGAATTTCGGCCGGAAGGGCCGTTATGACCTGGGGGCTACACTCGCCAGCAGTAGAGCATGGTACCAGCTCTCTATCCACCCCACCGATGATGCGCCCAGTTCTCTGGCTGCACTGGCCTCGACGACTTCCGCATGGTCTGCGGGAGCGGTATCAAGACAATTGCGAGCATGGAGACTGCCTGAATGGGCCAACCACCGCAACCGGCGACTCGACTTCACGGCTGATTTCGATTTCGAAGAGTTTGTGACAAGATACTCCAGACTCGGCTGCAAAGATGGCAAAGACGGGATAGAAAGCTTTTTGCTCGAAAGAGGCTGGACAAATGGAGAAGTCATCATTGGGCGAGAACGAGTCTGGATGCGTGAAAGTGCATGGTGGGAAGCTGAGTCAATGCTCGACATGTTACCCGTCGAAGGTGCCTATTCCGACGATCCTGCCTTCGGCCAGCCCCTCAACCCCTTTGCATCCAGCTACTCTGCCAATACTCCCCACAACGGCAGTGGCTTTTTCCCGCCAATGGGGGATAACCTGAGCGTTCAGGATAGTCGAGAGAACCTGCTTGCTCAAGCTGGCGCAGACCGGGCCAAATCAATTGCACCTACAATGGCACGCACGATGCACACTGTCGGTGGTGACTATGGCCTTGGCCCTAAAGGCGACGACCACAAGGACGCAGTCTTTGACCCAGACCTTGGGCAGTATGTCGGAGGCATGGATCCAGAGCTGGCTGATCCTCGCAACGTGGAGTCTAAGAAGACGTCCGCTGGTAGACAAGCTTGGGTGTCTCTCGTCTGGGCGCTAACTTGGTGGATACCATCTATCCTCCTGCGCTATGTTGGTCGCATGAAGCGTCCCGATGTGCGCATGGCGTGGCGAGAGAAGGTGGTGCTGGTCTTCCTTATTTTCCTGCTGAACGGCTTGATCGTCTTCTACATCGTCGAGTTTGGAAGGCTTTTGTGCCCGAACTTCGACAAAGCCTGGAACGCAAAAGAAGTCGGTTTTCACACGGGCACAAATGATTTTTATGTCAGCATTCGAGGCAAAGTCTACGATATCACCAAGTTCTACCGCGTACAACACAGTGACACGGCCATCCAGACGAATGCGCAGAATATGCTTCCACTGGCGGGAATGAATTTGGACGCATATTTCCCACCTCCTTTGAGTCGAGCTTGTCCGGGACTGAATGTCGACGAGAGTGTGCAATTGCAACACAATGACACCAACGCCATTCAATACCCGAACGCTGTGCACACCTCCGGTCATCGGTATCAGCCAGATCAACAGTCTGCATTGTATAGCTGGGATTGGTACAGCGACACTTTCCTGCCCAAAATCACCGAATATTACAAAGGAGACCTCGTCGTGTCAAAGGGCAGTATCAAGAGTCAGGCTGAGAATGACCAGCGGCAGTGGGTGATCATCCACCAGAAAATATACGACCTTACCGACTATTTCTACACCTTGAATCTGATGAACAATTTTGTTACTTACAAGTTTTTCCCCGAGGAGGTGACGGACCTGATCAACAGCAATCCAGGCTCGGATATCACAAGCCAATGGGGAACAGACGCCGCGTTCGCAAACAGTCTGAACTGCATGAACAATGCGTTCTACGTTGGCAAGGTCGACTTCCGGGACTCTCCAAGGTGTCAAGTCAACAACTACCTCCTTTTGGCTTTTGCCTTGATTTTGTGTGCGGTCATTTTAGTCAAGTTTTTGGCAGCCCTTCAACTGGGGTCGAAACGCCGACCAGCTGCACAAGACAAGTTCGTCATATGCCAGGTTCCTGCCTATACCGAGGGTGAAGACCATCTGAGGAAGTCTCTAGATTCTCTCACGGCCTTGCAGTATGACAACAAGAGAAAGCTGATTTGTGTCATTTGCGATGGAATGATCGTGGGTGGCGGCAACGACAGACCTACGCCCAAAATTGTGCTGGATGTCCTTGGTGTTGATCCAAAGATTGATCCGCCAGCTCTACCCTTCCGCTCCGTCGGTAATGGCAACGAACAACTCAATTACGGCAAAGTATACTCTGGACTTTACGAATATGAGGGCAACGTTGTTCCCTATATTGTCATCGTCAAGGTCGGCAAGGAATCGGAGCAAACAAAATCCAAGCCTGGAAATCGTGGTAAACGAGACTCTCAGATCTTGTTGATGCAGTTCTTGAATCGGGTCCACCACAGATCACCCATGTCTCCTCTTGAATTGGAAATCTTCCACCAGATCAACAACGTCATTGGTGTCGACCCTGAGCTGTATGAGTATCTTCTCATGGTCGACGCCGATACTATGGTCAAAGAAGATTCGCTCAACCGCCTGGTCGCCGCTTGTGCCAACGATGCTAAGATCGCAGGTATCTGTGGCGAGACAAGCTTGGAGAACGAAGAACGCAGCTTGTGGACGATGATTCAAGTCTACGAATACTATATCTCGCATCATCTCGCCAAAGCCTTCGAGTCCTTGTTCGGCAGCGTCACTTGTTTGCCCGGATGGTATGTCCTTCTGACCTTTGCCGTTCCGCACCATTGCTAACCTGGTCTATAGTTTCTGCATGTATCGCCTTCGGACCGCCGACAAGGGACGACCACTGATCATCTCCGACAAGGTCATTCAGGAGTACTCGGACTGTGATGTTGATACTCTTCACAAAAAGAACTTGTTATCTTTGGGTGAGGATCGATATCTTACGACGCTGATGACCAAACACTTCCCATCGATGTCCTACAAGTTCGTCCCCGACGCTTATGCCCTCACTGCAGCACCAGAATCGTGGTCTGTCTTGTTGTCACAGAGGAGACGATGGATCAACTCGACCATCCACAACCTTGCCGAGCTCGTCTTCTTGAAAGATCTTTGTGGTTTCTGTTGCTTCTCAATGAGATTTGTCGTCTTCATTGACCTGTTCGGTACCTTGATCCTTCCTGCCACCTGCACCTATCTCGGCTACTTGATATACAGAGTCGCATCGCATACCGGCCAATTTCCTCTCATTTCAATTGTGATGATTGCTGCAGTCTATGGCTTGCAAGCGGTGATCTTCATCATCAAACGACAGTGGCAGCACGTGGGATGGATGCTCATTTATATATGCGCGTATCCTATTTACAGCTTCGTCTTGCCAATCTACTCATTCTGGAATCAAGACAACTTCTCCTGGGGTAACACGAGAATTGTCATTGGAGAGAAAGGTGACAAGAAGGTGGTTGCTATTCAGGATGAAGGCTTCGACCCCCGGTCGATCCCGCTTCAGAGGTGGGATGACTACGCGGCTGCCAACAACCTTCCAGGTCGTCGTGGAAATACTGGCGCATACCCCGAGAAGGGTTTTGAGTACGGCTACACTGATGACGCTGCCATGATGGAGATGGACGACATGCAGTCAAGCTACTCATCCGTGAAACCAGCCAGCACGATTCTGGCCGGCTTCCCCCACCAGTCAGGGCCATATATGGCACCGCCTCGATCGACGACGCCGTTCACCGCGATGCACAATAATCGCGCCAGCACCATGACCGGCCTCACACAGTTCAAGGATCAACCTGTCAGCCTGCACGGACGGAACATGAGTATGATGAGCCTGGGCAGCCAAATGCGGTTGAAGTCGCCTTCGCCTGTGCCATATCAGGATAACCCGCGGAGCCGCAGCCCGTACCAGGGAGGCATGCAACATTCGGCCAGCCGACCCAGCTTGTTGGGCGTGGGTATGCCGGGCAGTCGGCCAGCATCCACGGTGATGGATTTCCGAACGGTTCCTTCGGCTGGGCCAAGCGATCATGACATCGTTGAGGCCATTCGCACGGTGTTGGCCGAGGTGGATCTCGACAAAGTCACCAAGAAGCAAGTCCGGGCGCTCGTAGAGCAGAGGCTACAATGCGAGGTGCCTGCTGGGGAGAGACGGACGTTCTTGGATAAAGCCATCGACGGCGAATTGGCGAACATGTAAAAGAGGATCAATCCGGCGTAGCGTCATGGTGAAGGGATCTGCCATCAACTTTTTCATGTTCGGCCACAGAAGAGGCTTGCTGATCAAAAGAAGCGAAAGAAAAGACCGGTTGCAACGGATCCTGGAGTATATGTACATGTTGTATCTTGGGATGAGATGATGACGGCACTTTGGCAAAAAAATTTCCTTGGTCAAAGGCATGGCATGGCAGGGCATTGGCAAGGCAAAGCAATACGGAAGACGGACAGGAGGACGTCTGGAGATGGGGAAGTGAAAGCTAAAGGAGAGATTTATCGTACTGGAATATTAATGCTACACATATATTATAAAGAAAGCAGGAAGAAGGAAGGGTACGACCTTTGAACTTACGCGTCTGTCCCTATCACGGTACATACATATACATGTGTGTACGTATGTCTATTGAATCCTTTGGAGCGGACGGTGAGCGTGTTGTGAAATAGTTAGCGGACATTTGAGCCCTTTTTGTTTGTTTATATGTATGTATGTATGTTTCTCTGTGTCTCTCTCTTTTTGTATTTCTTGTGGTTGGTTGGATGGATGAATGAATGAATGAATAAGTCAGTCAGTCGTTATCTAGCAAGCAATAAAGCACGGATGATACTGGACTGCACTGCACACTACATACATCACATCGATCTAAGTCGGCAATACATGGATGGATGGATGGATGGAGTTTGCCTGTGTCCCCGTGTGTATACATACCATACACTCTCCCCCCTTCTTCTGCCACCACGGTCGATGGTGGGTTCCAGAGTCAGTCAGTCAGTCAGTCAGTCAGTCAGTCAGCAAGCCTTCTTTCTTCTCAGAAAGGATTACGAGAAACAAGACAGATAATACATAAAGCCCATGTGGCCCACGAGTTGTGCTGGCGTTGTTTCCTGATGCCAGCTAGCCAGCCCTGTAGCTGGAGCGTAAAGGGACTTACTTGTGCGAATAGACAACATACCGCAGCGAGTCTGTAAGCATATCTCCATTAATGGTATGTGAATTTTGGTTCCAGAGAAAGGTATATACAAGTTCCACATCTGCCAATCCTCGCTGTCTCTTCGAGAGCCTGTAATCCCAGGCCACTTCGTCCGCCACGACGAAGGGGATGTATTAGTAGGTAATGCTCTCGGATCGGATGATGGCCGTCCTTCTCTTTGACGGCGGTGTACACCTCCATGTCTATTTCCTCCCAATTTCCGTTCCAGTATCGAAATGAACCAAACCGACAGGGGTATCTCAAAATAAGTCAAGGAGTGTCTCGAAGGTCCAAATGCCTGAGCCAAGAATAAAACGAATGTACCCTCCAACTTTTGGCATGACAACGCTCCTCGGTCCTGGCTGCGCCAGAGCCGACTGGAGCAAGCGTTAGAGAAATAGAAGTTGATCTTCTGATGGAAGATATCATCGAAACAAAGGAAAATTGCTGCCACTGCATGCGTGCTCCTCCTCGCATCTCAGAAAGCAACTCCCACACCTGGACTTCTCAAGGGTCCACCAATTTCTTTGATAATGATGTCGTCCGCGTCCTTGATGATCTCCGCATAGCAAGGCGGTACATCAGGAACACCGCTGACAATGGGCCTTAGAGTCCCTCCCTTGGAGACACTCTTCACCGTGCCACTTCGACTTTGCCAATCCCCGACTGCCGTGGTGGTGACACTGGTGGCGTCTGTCTGGCTCTGGTTGCCATAGGAGAGAATTTCAGTGTCGATGGTACTGGCTACGGTGGACTCCGTCACTGTTCTGTGATGTTGGCGTGGCCAGAGACTCAACGGTTTGGGTGGTGCTGCCGCTGGCGCGGAGAGTTGATAGAATTGAGTTCGCTTGCGACGATGCTCTGCAAAGGAGGACGACGTCGATGATGATTTAGTGGTGCTGATGGAGGAAGAATGGCTGCGGTGTGCCAGCCACTGAGAGATTCGCTTTTGTGTCTGATAGTTGGGATGGAAGTAGCCTGAAGGCGAATTCATATCAGCTGGCTTGGAGAAGTTCCTGGCAGGTGCGGAAGGCACGATTGGCGGCGGTGCTGGAGCTTCAGGGGGTACAACGTCCTGTTGCTCTGCTGAAGTCTCAACGGCTCGGGGGAAGTCAAGCACGGTATCACCAATCGTGACCGAGGTCGCAGGAGGGCTGAACTCCTCTTGCATTGGGGTTAAGATGGCCACAGATGCTTCTGAGCGAACACCAGGAAAGTGGATCTGTGGAGGTAGACCGGGGAAAGACGACCACGAAACAGGGTGGGAGTGGAGAGCATCGTACTCCGAGGGCGGTCGAGACATGGATATGACGGTTGACGATGTGTCAGGTCGTACGTGGGACATGCGGCGTTGTTCAATCATCGAGACAGGCTTTACCGGGGCGGGCAGCAGAGAGACCTTGTGTGCAAGGAACTCTTCAGACTTGGTTCGCACCAGTGCTCGAGGTGGGATTTTGATGTCACCACCGTCTGTAAAGCTCAGCCGATCAAAAGCTGGCAGGTCCGACAGTCGATTATTAGGCATGTAGATACTGAGCTCGAGTGGACGAAACTCCTGCGCCGCTCGTCGGAGAGGAAGCTGTTGCGCCGAAGGCAGCGGAGGCTGCGGGCCAGAGATTATGGGCTTTGAAGCGTGTCTCCGGATCGACAGGCTTGATCTGAGGGAGGCTTTGCCGTGAGAGACCCATTGCGATAGTTGTGAAGGTAGTGGCGGTGTGGGAGTTGGGGGAAGTCCGTCGAATAAGGTGAGCTTCATGGGTGGGACAAGGTGAGGTTGTTGATACATGATGCGCATTTCTCGTTCCACGCCTGTGAATATGTCAATAAACTGTTCTCGCCCTTGTATTGGAGAGCATCACAAACCAGATGCCGGTGTCTGTTTCTCCAACTCTTTCTCATCGTCCCTCGCGAAGAGGCAGTCGAAGAACTCGAAATGGCATGTGGGCTCCAGCGAGTCCTCCGGCGCGGTCTTCGACCTCATGTCGGCGGCGACGAAGACGACGGCTCAACACACAGTGTTGCGAGGGGTCGTTGCACGATTAAGGCTTGACAATTAACGGGCGTTATCGACGATGCCAGCATCAATCAGGAACAGAAACGAGGAACCACGGTCGAGGACAAGGGAGGACAAGGAAGGCGTGATGCTTCCAAAGCTGCAGCTGCAGCCCAACAAACTATCACTCTTCCCTTGGAGGAAGAGGTCGAGTGGCCTGGCCAGAGGAAGAGGGATCTTTGAAGGACATGAAACGTAGCTTTCAACCATGGCATGCTGTGGGGGAACCGCAGTTCCCGCTAACGGTACGAGCTCATTTTCTTTGCCTTGACTTACCTCCTGGCCCGTTGCAGCGGAGCCATCGAGAGCCCTTCAATCACATTCTTTCGTGGGCGCTTGACGACTGGTACTGGTTGAGGGAGGAGTGAAAAAGGGGGCCTTGCGGCGAGATGAAGCCTGGAGTCGTGGCATCGAAACCGACGTGGTTGGATGAGAGGCTGCCAGCAGAGAGGGTCAAGTCAGGTCAGCAATTATCCGAGAGGCTCCAGAGCTCACCAAGCGCCCAAGCCATGGCATAGCGGCGTGAGTGGTGATCAAGGTGTCCGGAGTATGCGAGATGCTATTCGCAGAAGTCGAAGTGTGAAGGAAGATGAGGCCGGCGGTTAGGTGGTTGGCGTGTAGCCAATCACACGCTGCAGCCTGCTTTCTACGCCGCACTCCTGACAACACGATGAAACAATCGCAGAATACGAGCAACGGTGCTTGGAGGCTGATGTGGCGTGGTTTCAGGCACAGAGATGAAGACGGAGGATATAGATGGTCGCCGTGGTTGGGTGCTTTGAGGTGGTTCTTTCAGCTCGCCTGGCTTCATATTACTGCGTATTAACAGCCACACGCGCCTCTTGGGTTTCCTTTGGTGCAATCCAGACCTGTACACATACTCGCACATAATAATACGTGGCTCACTCTCCACCAGCAATCCTGAAGACTAACACTGCAGGTCTCCACGCACAAGGGAAAAAAAAGGAAGCCCCGAAATCTCATCTTCCTCTCCAATGCAAGCTCAGTACCTCTCCACTACTCGCGGTCTGCCTTCCACTGATGCATCCATGGTGAGTCTCTCCCTGTCTTCGACGTCGACGTACCTCCTCTCTGGCTCCATCGGGCGGTATCTAGGTTGTTCTACAGGAACATACTCCGATAGAACGGGCCGTCTGTCGTCCACAAACACGCTCCCTTCACGACCAACAGGCCTCATGCTCTGACCTCGGGTCACGAGTTCCACCGGTTGAACTTCTTCGTATCGCAATGCTGCTGGGGGCCGCACGCTCCCCATACGAACGGGCTCCCGGAATTCGGGTCGCTCATCGGCGTAGACGGCTGGTCGGACGGGGCGATTCATCACCTGGACGCTGGAGCTTCGTATGGGTGTGCCCGGCTCAAGGTATTCTCGAGGGACGGGCCCGGGCACGGCTGAACTTCTGGGTGGCTCGGCGAGACGATGGTATGAGACTGGCGGGGGAGGCAGTTCCGAAGGATAAACTCTCTCGGGCGCTGCCTCTACGAAGACTGAGCCGGCACGGGCTTGTCGGGGATATTCTTCGAAGCGCGGGTCCGCTTCAGCTCCTCGGACTGACATTGCTCGAGGGACCACAGATGGCCGCTCCTGGATAATTTCGCGGAATCTCCTGCCGTACTGGTCGATGACAATGCGCTCCACGGGAGGGGGCGGTGGCGGCATGGGCTCGACGGTATAGCGATGATAAGTCCCGTCGCGATCATCGTAGACTTCCCGATAAACGGGGGCTGGTGTGCGCACAACCCTGACCTCTGGAGCAGGCTGGTCGTACTCCACGGCAACCTCCCGAAGGGGTCGAGCGGGTTCCACCAAGGCAGGACTCTCCACTCGGGCGTAGGACATGGCACGTGTGCGAGAGGGCGTTTCATAGTATTGGTCGACGTAATCTCGTGGCTGCTCTGGGCGGAGACTGTGCATGCTTGCCACGCGGCGCAAGTCCTGGTCGTCTCTGGCGGGCCTCACACTGGACCTGGACGACGGGCGAGGCTCACTCAGAGGCATCAACTGTTCAACCCGACGCGGAAGTGGTCGCGAGGGAGATTGCACATACCGTTCAGGAGCAGGCATGTAACGTCCTTCTTGGACTGGATCGTCATCAATGACGATGGGACGGTCTGCTCTGCTGGTTCGGTATCTGCCAGAACCAAGTGGTTGGACGTCGTGAAATGGCGGAGGGGAGACGTCTTCTTCCTTGATCAGGGTGTCTGGAGATCCACCACCGTTTCTTCGGGCTTTTCGGTTATTGCGAGCCTCACGCCCATCAATCTTTCTCTTTTTCTTGGGCGGTAATGCTTGGTTATCATCAGGACTTGGGGGAGATCCTGGTCTGCCAATCCATTGTTTCCGGCGGGGACGTGCATTCTGTAAGAGGGGAGAATCCTTAGTCATAGCCAGAGGCGACACACGGGACGGTTGAGGGCAAATGGGAGAGGTGATATGGTTTCTTACTATCCGCATGGTGGCTTCCGAGGGTGAACCGGGCCTTCCTCCACCGTCTTCCAGTTCAGAGTACCTGCGCAGGGGACGACCACGTGGATCTCTACTGTCCGGCATTTCCTGTGCTTGAGTGACCTTGGGTGTGGGATATTGCACCATGGCTTCTGGGGGTGAATACTCTCCTTCCTCTTCATCCTCATCCATGTCCATCGCGGCCGTGTCGATGGTCGGGGCAGGTTTGGGAGGGAGAACGGCAAGGGGCGCCGGCGGCGCGACTTCAGCAGAGACACCATCAGCAGCATCAGCGTACAAGGGAGCTCCCATGACGGCGCTAACGACGCGTGAGCCTGCAGGCTCATCTGTCTGCTCTTCGTCAACGTCGTCGGCAGAGTCGCTAGGAGGTCTCTCGGGGGTGGAATCGGGCGCTTTGCTAGAATAGTAGGCATCTTCGTCGAAGGAGTCGGTAGCATCGGCGTCTTCTTTAGAAGACGGGGATTTGACCGCACCCGTCACTCTGGCAAAGATGGCTGGGAGGTCAAAGTCGGGTTTGGCCTCAGCTGGCGCGGGCTTCTTGCGGGCATCTGCTTTTCTATGTTCAAATTGTTCTCTCAGAGCTCGCTCGAGTCGTTGTCGCTTCAGCTGTATTTCGGCCCGAACTAGATCATCGGACTTTGTCAAAAGGACCGGGTCAAATTCAGAAACATTACTGGTAGGTTGATTGGCAGTTGCGGCGGGAACACCGTTTGGTTTTGTTTGAATTGGTGTGATCTCATCTTCACGCTTGGCCTGAGCTCCCAGATGGTTTGGAGACGCACTGGGAAGGAATGGAGGAGGTACATTCAACTGATTCTGTGAAAGGGTCGACGGGGTTTGAGAAGCAGGCACTCGGACGGCATGGGCTGGCACTGTCAATCTAGGATGACTTCCAGAAAATACCTCGTCGCGTATCCTCAGTATCTTCTCATATTCCAAGGCCTCATTGACGGGTTGCAGGGGAGTCGGCAGTACGCCATTCAGTAGAGGGCCAGTAGATGCGGCCATGCCTAAGGGAGGCGCGTCTGAGCTGCGCGTAGCTGACAGACTGGATTTCTACCTGGACAGACGCATGGCAAGGGTCAAAGAGCGACAAGGAAGAAGAAAGACAGAAGAGAATGCTGGTCAACAGGTCGACAAGGGGTAACAAGGAGTCCCAGGGAATGACAAGCAGGAACACCTCTCGATAATACTGTAGGTTGATGAGACTGCAAGAAAAGGAGATTGATTTCGCGCATCTCTCACAAGTTTTTGGGATGACAACCCAGCCATCGCCAAGCAAGCGGCACATCACGTGGCACATCACGTGGTACTTCATGCATTTTCCCATCCATCTTCCCGCCGCCACCGTGTTGAAGAGTCATAGACTCATTCCCGTTTTCCTATATCGACGACTTCGGCGGCCGACTGCAACGGGGAACAGTTGTGAAACGACGCGCTCATTTTTGGCTGCATAGATTTTTGTTTCTCTTGGTTTCTCCATCACAGCATTTGTATTCAGCCCCCTAGTTCTCGTTCCAACCCCAACCATGGGCTCAGTTGAACCCGGAACCACCGCCGATAAGCGGGCTATTTTCTTCTTTGACATCGACAACTGCCTATACGCAAAGTCCAGGAAAGTCCACGACCACATGGCACTCCTCATCAACAAATACTTTGTGACGCATCTCGACATGTCGGCCGAGCAGGCGACGTACCTGCACCACAAGTACTACAAGGACTACGGCCTGGCGATCGAGGGTCTGTCACGCTTCCACAAAATCGATCCACTAGATTTCAATCGAGAAGTCGACGATGCATTGCCCCTGGACGAGCTTCTGTCGCCGCACCCCGAAACGAGGGCCATGTTGGAGTCCTTTGATAAATCCAAAGTCAAACTGTGGCTGTTTACGAATGCGCACATTACCCACGGCATGCGTGTCGTGAAGCTGCTGGGCATCGACGATCTCTTCGAGGGAATCACATACTGCGATTATTCTCAGACGCCACTCGTGCCAAAACCACTTCCGGAGATGTTCACCAAGGCAGAGCGGGAAGCTGGCGCGACATCGGAGACCCCCATTTATTACGTGGACGACTCCTATCTGAATTGCCGAGCAGCGTACGAGCGTGGATGGAGCAACACAGTTCATCTCGTCGAACCGGGCGTGCCCGATCCGCCTGAAAAGGCGAGCAAGTATCAGATCAGTGATCTCGTACAACTTCTGGATCTATTCCCGGAACTTTTGAAAAACAGTAATGGTTCAGTATGATAAGGTGGGGTACTAGAATGTGGTACACTTTTTAAAAACAAATACAATGCTATTCTCCCGGCCCTAGGCTCTTCCTCGGAAGGATCACTGAAAACAGGACGATGCTTGAACGCTAGACATGCACGAATCGTTTTCCCCTCCAAAGGGCATAATGGTCATCAAATCGTGTCGAACAAAGGAAAGAATGGTGGTATCTGCCACTCATGCAACGGGCAGCATTCGCCGCCTTCCAGACAGATCACTGGGGCAGAATTTCCAAGCACCTGCATGCTTCTTTGCGTGCCAATTCCTGATCACGGCCTCGATCACCCAAGGGACGTTGGGGAAGCTACACTTCTCGCCGTCGATAGTGAAGGACTTGTCCTGGCACCCTAGTGTCCAGGGGCCGTCGGTGTAGAGGCTGTTGTCTTTGGTGGCGATATGTTCCGCGTGCTTCCAGATCTTCATCAACTCCTTGCCGTCGACGGTGTGGAGGTTTGCAAGGGTAGGGATCTCATCGTGCAGATGCTGGATAAGATTGGGCGCAAAAGACTCGATGATGTGACGAAGGGTGGCTCCATTGTACTCCGCCGACTTGGTGATGAAGACATATTTCTGGAAGATGGTGAGTCCCTCGGCAAATGACTCGTGGCCCTTGGTGTTCTCTTCCAAGGCACCGGGTTGGTTCAGCAGCTTCTCGATTGCCGGGAACATATAATCGTCCTCAACATGGTGGTGATGGTTCAGGGTGTTGAAGAGCATTTGGTTGAAGAGAAGGAAATCGGCGGCCTCCTGTGTATCAGGTTGAACCAAGATCGACTGGTTCCACGATGCATTCAGGGCGCGGATGATGGTGTTGTGGATCTGGGCCATTTGACGGGCACACCAGAAGGCTGGATGATCCTTGGGTACGGCAGCAGGAACGTTGTGCAGGTTGATGGACGTGATCAAGGGATAATGGTCGTCCACGAAACGAGGCACTTGCATGCTGAGCTTTGATTGCATCCCGGTCGACACCGAGGTTTGTGACCCGGCCGATGACGTGGCGGTGCGGTCTGAGCGGACGGAGTTGGAGGAGCGAAGAGACGAAGCTGATGACTTTTCCATCTTCGACACGTATATCTGTCGCTCTGCCTCTGACAAGTAAAGAAGATGAGAATATCTCTTCTGGGCGGGCGACTTTGACCGGGACCGAATCGGCGAAGGAGCTTTGCGGGGAGTAGGCTCCCTGATGATGGGAACCGTCTGCATGATGTTGTACTGGAGTGTTTGTGTCTTCGTGCCGATGTCTTCCGCAGATATCTATCCCTGGCAGGTCAAACCTTTGGTGTTTGAGATGAGGAAGTCAGTCAGTTGCATGTGGGAAAACATATGATGCGGCTAGGGATTCCATCTCTTTATGTATCCCGCACCGTCCGGGACCCATGTCCATGATTCTTCTGTGTATGTGCAGCCAGAACCCCATGTCCATGCAGCAACCGGGAGACTAGGATCTTGGACGCTACTCGTTCTGGAAAGTTAGCACGGCTACATCGCGGTAAGAGCCAATGTAAGCGGGCAAGGGATCTCGAACCACGCCAGCAGTGGCATGCGAGGATGGGCCTAGAGAACGCCAGGCAGGCTGTGTCTGGTCAGGGTGGCACCACCCCAGCTAGGTTGCAAACGTCAAGGTCAAGGATCCATTTCTCCCTGCCGTAATGGATGGATGCAAAAGGACAAGCCTTACAGCGACGTGGCCGGGAAGTTTGTAGGCTGACTGGCCCAGCTGATGTCGCGATTGAGAGTTTCGAGCCCCTTGCATCTCGCATTGGGTTTGGCGCCAGGTACGGTTGCAAGGGCAACTTTCAAATACGGGTTTCGACACGAGAAGGCGACCCAAGAACGTCCAGGCCACGTCGCTAGTCGGTCCCCGGGCACCACGTGTAGCTGAGCTTTCCTCCTTTTGCAATTGAATTGAGTTGGTCTTGCCATCAGAGAGATCACAGGGGTCTTCCGGTCGCAATTGATTGTTTGTCAAGCAGTTTCCCGAGATTGTACGTCAAGGGCTCGTGCTGATCGCCTAAGCCGCAGGCTCGCTGGGGACATCCCAACAGGGCGGTCGGCAATTAGTCTTCGGTTCGCGTTTAGATCGCCCCAATGTCAAGCCACATTGACATTTTGGCGTGGTCATGAGACTTTCAATGGAGGGGAAGTCAAGGTGATCAGGCACACCTCGACTAATTGTGCCCAAGCAGGTAAGGTGCGTTCAATGTCTTGCGAGCAGAGGTCTTGGTCTTTGTTTCTTCGCCGTGTTCAGTGTATGATCGGGCCATCCGACGTGCAGAGAATTTCACGGCGTGTGAGCAGGTTACAGCGGCCTCAAGGTGACATTTCTCGATACTGGTCTCGGGTCAGTGAACAACACTTGTTTTGAGTGATGACGCACCAATTCCTCTAGGGCTGGAGACAGTGACGAGCAGTTCTCCTCTCTCCCGGTCAGGCCGAACACGCCCTTGCAAAAGTTTGATGAGCGGGGTGTGTTGAGGTGGACACTGCTGAGCGGCCACAAGCCTGGTGGCTTTCACGGTCGAATGACTTGTCGGATGGCTGGCTGAGGCTGGGTTACACAATTGTGCTCCTGAATCAAATCCATTGAACCTTGACCTGCGTCTGGATCTAGATTTCCACTCTCTTGTCTGGTCGAAGCCTGCCACATGTCGCTTCTAGCCGCGAGGTCTTTTGGAGGTTTGTATCTGTTGCCACGGAGGTTTGCATCGCAGCTAGGCATGTCTGACGGTCCCTTGAAAGGGTGGAACACAAAGAACGACGTTTGGCACTATGTTTGGTCAGCTGACGAAATGTAATAAATGATGAGTTTGGGCTTCAAAGTGGAATCTGGTGGTCGCGTACCTTGCAGAGGCCGATGCTCTCTAGGCGTTCTGCTCGAGGAACAGGGAAGGTCCCAAGGTTAATTCCGGGGGTGGGAACAGGCTCGCAGGCTCACTACGCCACTAGGCACCCGCTACACTGGAGCTTAGGCGGCCCGGGCTTGTTCGATGACTACAGCGTCACCCACCCTCTGCAAGCACTTTGATCGCCCAGCGAGCTCATTCCTTCCCGGACGGCAACGGCAAGGTCCGTTCTTCAGATCACCATCGGTGGTCAGCTATTATCTCACTCAGATCAATTCCATTGTCTCCCGTCATCTCAATCAAAGATAGCCCTACCATCTTTTCGTACGGACCTCAGAGCCGACATTGAGCCCGCGGTTCTGATCTCCCACCAATGCGTATCCCAGGGGATACCCACCCATGCCAGGGGAGGCGATACCTACCCCTGGGGAACGGCCTCAACACTTCGTGCGAACCTTTCGCCGTACCTGTTGCCGCTACACCCATCCCCGCAGAAGTGGGTTTATCTATGGATACTTCTACCAGAACCCCGCGACAACAACCTTCACGGCTGCACTCAGCTGACCCATCGAAGCCGTCTCCTGAAACAAGCATGACATCGCCTGATGCCCACCCAGAGCAACTAGTTATGGATCAATGGGACAGGTGTTTCCACGCAGGGGCTTCAAGACACCCAATCTGGACGAAACGAGCCACACAACCACATTCGGCGATGATCTTCACGCATTGATAAATTCAATGCTCAAAGGGGAGAAGAACCAGTTCTAGAACGAAGTATAATCCGTCCTAGTCCTGATATAGCCGACAACGACGCTTCACAGTTACCCGAAAAGTATATAGACCTGCTGCCGCGACCAAGAGACCTCTGTCTCAAAAACAAAATAACAGGATCTTTGTGATCTGCATATTCTTCAAAGGTTGTCACCCTCCTTCGCAAGTCGCGTGGTTGCTAACGCAGACCAAGGCCATGCACAAGTCGATTGGATGTGTTTTGCAAAATCCTCTCAATCAGGAAGGCATTTCCAGAGAATCTCGCATTCGAGCTTCGCCCCTCAAATGGTTGAGATGTCAGGCAAGTTCCGCACCCTTCGTGTCGCCCAATCAAAGCATTGGCACCCGAAGCGAGCATGTTCTGAGAGAAATCTGCTCAGACACTGTCTGGAGCCAGTCGACGGGCCATATTCGAGTCTGGTCAATCTTCGAGAGACACTCGAGCCAATACTGTCTGACCAGTCCATATCTGTCGACAGAAGCATCTTTCCGGTTCCTCGCAAGCTGTGCTCTCCATTTCTCCCGACTGCTCGAACGGTGTGCTACCGTTTCCGGCAGAGCATCAACACCTGGAAACTTCACCCTTAACCAGGCGAAGGCCCCTCTTGCGGAGACCATCTTTGCGCAGACGTTCTCCAACGACGCGCATGGAGAATAAACACTGTTGCCAGGGGCCCAGAAGATTCGATGCACTCTGAGATTTCAGTTCAGGTGATCTTCGCCTCTTGGAGCGGCCTCCTGCATGTCCTTGCTGAGCATGTGTTTTCCCAGATCCACCTCCCTGATATCGTCTCTCGCGTTGTTGTCGCGTGCGTCTGCATTTCCCTCGGGCCGGTAGTCCAGAGCTTGACTTCCTCCGTTATCTTGCCACGAAAAGGACTACCGAATTGACTGTTGGGAATCGAGAACTTTTTTTCGTCCCCTTTCCTGACGGCCCAGTCACAACGCGGTGTTCTCTTCTTCCCCCAGAAGCTTCAACGGGACAGGAGATCAGGGTCGAGATGCTAGCCCACTACCGGTTCACAAGACTCCTTTTGCTGGTTGTGTCTCTGCGGGCACCACTGCGTGCCTTGTTCGAGAATTTTCTGCAAAAGGAGGATCCATAAACAAAGATCGTCCTATCAGTATCTCGCACCAACCTCCTGACCACGGCAGTGCCGAGATATTTCAATTTTTGGTACCCGGTGCACGTTGCGGACAATCCGCTGTGGCGATTCGCCAGATATCCAATTTACGACGGCCAGATGAATTTTGATCTCAGCTTAGATGCGCTCCATGTACAATGCAGAGGTTGTCCAGCTGTTCCTCTCAGCCGGTCTGTCTGCCCGGACAATTCCGGGGCGACATCAACGCGTATGAGCTTTGCGATAGGTGGCAATGGGATCTTCCCGTGAACGGTGCACGGTGAACCATGCCCTGCAGGTGGCAAATATACTATGACGGTTCTCTAACGGTGTCGAAGAGGGGCAGTAGGTATTCACACTCTCGAGCTCGTATCGCAGCATCGACAGAACCTGTGTCAAGAACCCCTTCAAGGAGCTGATGCATCTCCGGAAATCCTCGAAAGGCTTTCCTGGTCCGCCTGGAAAGGCGCGGAGTTCGAGTTGGCTGGCAGGGGGTATTCGCATCTGTGAATCCCTGGTCGTCCCTACATCCGAAGGTTGATAACTGATAGAGTGCATTGTCAACGCCAACCTCGGCTCTGGTTTCTGCGAGCACGACAAGTTTCGCCTCTGCCGACACTGCGCTGCACGTGAAGAGAGTGGACAATGCCCTGGGGCAGTCTTGAAAGGTGATGTATTCCACCTGGTCCCCATTTTGCCGCCTGTCGCTTCGTCCCCCAGACCGAGGCGGGTTCTTGATGTCTATTCCTCTGTTCACCACCACGATAACCCTCGAAACAGGCACAAGCGATCGTGGTTCTATCGGGTTCGAGACTCCATGGCTTCTACCCTGCATTGCGGTGGAGTAGAGTCTGAAGACAAGTGTTCACCCCACGAAGGAGAGCCGATGAGGCGTGTGGTGAAGAGATCATGACGTGCAAAAAGGTTGTGGCAGGGCTGGGCTTGGAAAGAGGATCAGTGGACAGGGGCCGGGCTTTTGAGTTAAGAGATTGTCTTTGCTTTGACGAAGGAGCACGACACGAGAACAGGGATGTCGAAGACTGGATGAAATATGGTCAACAGGGACGTGTGAATAGATAAGTGAGGCGATGAGTCTGCAGATTGGAGCTAGGAGGCATGCAAGAAAGGAGTAGCTGTTAGCAAGCCCTGGATATCCCCTCAAATTCAGCGATAGCATCTTGTTGTCCTGTCCCCCTTCCATTGCCAGCTCTCATCCTCGCTCTTCATGGTTCATCTCCACTTATCAATGGCACCATGAAAAGAACGAAGAAGCACACAGCCAGCACCCCCGATAAGACTGAGGCCTCAGTGTGTTGTTCCATTTTCCACTGCATAGGTAAGTAACAAGCTTGCTTCTGTCTGTCTACCTACCATCCCCTCGAGGATGAGTCGTTATTGTTATGTATTGCTGTCTGTCTGTGTCTCCGGTCTTCCTTCCAGCTGGGTGCCCGCTTTTGCCCCTGCTTCACAATCCTTCCCGCGCGTGAGACGACTTTTCATGTTCTATCCCAGCCTTGGTATTGATTGCAGGGCAACCAACTAACCAAACCAGCCACCTCAGCTCATATGTTTTGCTGGTGGGGGGAGGGGGTTCGCTGTTCCTGTCACGTCATCCTCAACTCGTCTCGAGCTCGCCTCTTGTCTGTTGTCTGCCCTGTTGGCGTTCTTGTTCGTCGTCCCTCGGCAACCAAGCAACCAACCATTGGACATATAATGCTTGTCCTCTTTGCACGAATTTGTTTCCACATGTTTCCGACACACCCACCACCTAGGCCACGCGCCTTCCCTTGACGTCCTACTCCTCCTCCCTTGTTGTTTGGGCAACGACAAAGCCTTCGTGGCTGCGTTGATGGGATAGTTGGTTCGGAAGTACCCAAGGATGCGTTGGCTATACGGGGCTGCGTTGTAACAGTATGTCGAGACACGCTTCATGTTTGTAGTCATGAAAAAGCAGGATCCCTAACACCATCGGACAGACCCAGCAAAGCGACGACCATTCCAAGCTGGTCCGAACACAGCAGAAAGCATATCACGGGGGTGTGTTTCGAACGAGCTGATTGAACAACCGGTAACCACTGAAAGATGATATAAATTCTAAGACCTCCAGGTCTAAGTTCCTGGAACGCGCTTCGCCTCGCCACTGCGTCGACGGACTCGATGCTCCCTTGATATTGCTAGCTGTTCCTTCCTCGCATCTGCCATGGCGGGAGTATCCGTGGTGTGTTGGCCACGGCGGTAGAATTCAGGCCAGCGAGCACGGGTAACACTAGTAACAGTAGGTAGTGTAAAGCGAGGAGTCTGTGGCTGCTGGATTGGCGCTGCTGGCAGTGTATGAAACGGGCTGGATAGTGACACCTCGACGGCGGAGCGCTTCTTGGACATATAGGAAACACCCCTTTCTCGGCAGGTAATGCATTGTGCTGTCTCCCTGTTGCCTCCGCTTGGTCTGAAAGTCTTCTCTAGGCCGAGGCTGGCCACAGGCAGAGCAGGTTTCGTAGTTTGATGGAGGACCAAACCGGAAAACAGGTCGTGGAGGAGAGACTCCAGGACGCTTAAACGGAATCAGGTGGACTCTCTGAAACGGCCCTCCCTCCTCGGTGCTGTCCCCAATCACAAAGAGAACTTGTTCGTGTGTTTCCTGATGTGCCGCCGAGGGAGACGATCAAAGGGAATTGAGAAGAATGAGACGGTCGACAGGACCGAGAACAAGACCTCAGCGTTGCAGTATCGACATATAGCGGTCGCTAGGTTTTGACGTGTAAATGTGTATATAGAGACAGATGGGAATGGATAAATATGCTGGGCGAGAGAAAAGGGTGGACCGAAGGGAGAGAAGAGTCTTTCGTTTCCATCAGTCAAGCGTCGCGTAGGTAGAGCGAGAGAGAGATAAGATCCCCCAAAGTCCAATCGGCGGCGTTCCAGGGTAATAAGCTGTAACTGATCCCCCGCGGGTAAAGGCGTCGTGAAAAGGATGGAACGAGACCGCCGGGCTCGCTTGACAGAGTGAAGGAGAGAGAAAAACACCACCATGGTGGTTCGGATTCGTTCTCGATGCGCCCAGAAGCGAGAGAACCACGCACAACCCGGCAGCTCACACCTTGATGGCCTCTTTCACTGGGACCGCTCTCTCGGCCGCCGTAGTTGATATGGAGGCGTTGGATCGCCACCCTTGTCGTTGTTTGTGTCTTTTCTGTTTGTCTCTTTCTCCACGCGCTCAATTTCCTCGCCCCCATTGAGCCACCAAATGCTCGAGCCTCTTGTTGGTTGAAGTCAAGTCGCCGGCCCGGAGGTAAAGGGAGCGGAAGCGTCGTGATAACATCACAGTGGAGCCTTCCAGTACCTGGCCTCTGGGCGGCTTTCCCTGGTGAGCTCGTTCGCTGCTCTCCTTTGATAGATATATATTTTATGAGGCACTGCAGAATGCGGGAAGGTCATTCTCTCTTCTCTCCGGCTCGTCGTGGGCCAAGGCGTGCACGCACATGGCACAGTCAGTAGATGCCCTGGCTGTGCTGCAAGGACGCCCAATGCTGGCTGATCAGGTACTCGAACATGCCCTCCTCGTCCTCGAAACGGGCGGGTTTGACCGGGACAGGCTCGGTTGCTTGGACTTCGTATACCGTGCCTCCTTCGAGGACGCCCTCGATCCGCACCCGCCACGAGTCCAGGTCGATGGCGAACTTCTACAGCAACAGGAGACAGTCAGTACTAGTGGACTTGGCATGGCATGTGAAGCAA
The DNA here is from genome assembly GCF_001651985.1 of Fonsecaea erecta. NCBI lineage: Eukaryota > Fungi > Ascomycota > Eurotiomycetes > Chaetothyriales > Herpotrichiellaceae > Fonsecaea > Fonsecaea erecta. The sequence goes on along the minus strand of NW_017387253.1, from coordinate 801,500 downwards.
AAGTAAAGCAAGAAAGGAAAGGGAATCTAAGGTATCGTCCTTACTGAGTGAACATCCTCCGCATTGTCCCCCAGCCACAGTGTCCCTTCTAGCAAGAGTCTTCTCTCCTGCCAACCTTGACGACCTTTCAGCATCTCCTTGATATATATATGATCGAACCGATATCCCGTCAACAGGGTCTTGACCGGGTTGCACTTGACCCTCTCGATGAAATCCTGCGTCAACCGTGGGCCGTCAAAGACGCTGCCATCCACGGGCCCGGTCTTCCTCAGCTTCCGGATGGTCACAGTCTGCAGGTGGGCCATCTTGCCCAGCACGTCGTGCAGCCAATCCGTGCTGAAGCAGTGCGTTTCCAGGATCACCACGTGCCGCATCACCGCGCAGGCTGCCTGGGTGGTGGCAGAGAGGAGCTGGGGCGGCGGGTCTCCCGGGTGGTCGGTGAAATCGAACGTGGCCCGTGGCAGGAGGTACGGTGTCACCTCACTCTGCCACTTTCTGCACACGGCCAGGGACGCAAATGCGGTGGAATGCGGTCGACGGGGCTTGGGTCCGTCCACGTTGGACGGCGGTTGGAGCGGTGTGAAGACGAGGGACTCGAAGGCATACTCGTAGATCTTGTTGCGGATCTCTGCTGGGAGCTGGAACCATGGCAGGGCCATCTTTGAATGCTCTTTGACGTAGATGTGATGTTTCACAGGGAAAGGTGGTCGTGTCGACCTTGTGCACCGTGTCGTCAAAAAAGAGCGATAGACGTTGTCAATTCAGATCAGGCTAGCCCAGCCCAGCAAAGCAAGCAAGCAGGCTAATAGCAGATGAAATAGTGTTGGCCTTTCTGCCCCGGTGTCATGCTCTCTCGAAGACGCTGCTGTTATCCTTCGACGTCGGGCGTATCTATCCCACATGCAGGGGACTAATGGCGGAATGTTGGCCTAAGTAACACCAACGGCTTGCTGACATGGCAACGAGGCGATGTACAGGAAATCCCTTCCTCCACCATAAGACGCTCACCTTTGCTTGGCCATATTATCATCAGTGATCACTACCGGCGATCAGTGGTATCGTCAGCCACGCCGACGCTTTAGCTCCATGTCCTATCCAGCTGCGGCCTCATCGTCGCAGCTCAGTCAAACACGGGGGTGCTGTAAGACATTCTCGTGATGATTAGTACTCTCTCGTATACGCCGCTTGGGACGACGTTGGCCACCTTGGCGGAGTAAGTCAGAGAGATTAGCCAGTCGAAGTGACGAGCTATGTATGGACATTAGCCAGTCTTGGTACTGGAGCTTATCGGAGTAGGGAAGGCCGTCCAGTATGATATGATGTTTGCACGCCTTGGAAACTTGGTGAACCTACCAGCTTGGTAGTACGTAGAGATGATACATCGTCTACTACTGTAAGATCTCTGCGGCCGTCCGTCCCGCTCCCTTCGCTTGGCGTTGTGTATCACCTGCGAATACGTACGTACGAGGCATGAGGCACATTGGCTGGCTTCGAAACTGGGCGTAGAACACATCAGACACGACTGAGTCTTTGGTATACAGGGAAGGATCCTCTCAGGCAATCCGTCTGACGGTGCTGGTGTTGGTGGCCGGTGATTGGTGATATAAATTCGATTATTCGTCCTTATGCAATGAGTGGGCTATCTGTTCGTAGGATTATATGCGAGATTTGTTTGCTCCTGTTTCATCTGTATTATGGAGACTGTGCTCCATAGACAGTAGCGGTGGTCCGGCAAAGAGAGTAGGTATTCCAATAATGCTCCTTGCAATACTACTCTGTACATCTTCCGTACCTGTCCTCCGTGTGGTACTCTTCTCACCCTCTCGAACACTTCCCGTGTGTCTATCCCGCGAGAAGAGCTCCACGCATGGATTGAAATCCCGGTCACAGCCAGCAGGAACTTGGATCCGCTCGTGGCTAGTTGGAGGCATTTGTCGGCTGACCTTCAGTCTGTCACCTCATTTTGGAGTCCCCAATTCCCGGAAGGCTTTGCTTCGCATTGCTGTCTTGTTGTAGCCTTAGTACATGTCGAGGATAGATCTTCCCTCGCCGTTGATCACTCGCTGTAGTTCGGATCCTGCTTGGGATCAACAGTGAGGTTGGGACAACGGCTCCTGGCGACAACTAGCTTGGGCGATCCGATCCGCTCTTTAGTTGTCATGAGCAAGGGCCCAGAGCATGTGTCCAGGTGTAAGAGGTCGAATAGCCTTTGCCAGCCAGCTAGTGTGATGGGGAATCTGCATCGGAGCTCGTCTGAATCCAATTCCAAAGACCCGCGGCACTGACCTGCGAGGTCGTTGGATCTGGTACACACCGACGGCGCTGTCATCAAACCTCTTCTAGCTCCTTCAGACGTGCCTCCCACGCGTCTACGCCTCTTAATAACGTCTCCAGCTCTTCTTTCTCGTCTTCCAGCTTGATCCTCCTCTCCGCGTCCAATGGACAAAACACGTACCCGCCCTGCCCATCAAACTGCAAGATCATGCTGTGGTACTTCCACAGACTGCGTCGATGGCTCACGGTCATCAATGTCGTGCCCAGGCCTTTGGCTGTCTCGTACATTTTCCGTTCCATTTCCAGAGTCACAGAACTGGTACATTCGTCCAGAATGGCATATTTGGGCTTGTGGTAGAAAAGCCGAGCCATGGCGATCCGTTGCTGCAGCCCCCCGGAAAAGACGTCGCGCCATTCTTCCACGGCGTCCCATCCGTTTGGTCGATTGATGATGGCTTCAATCTCCAAGATGGAGAGGATCTGCTTAAGTTGCTCCTCGGACCCATTCTTGGCCCGGAATTCCCGCAGCGTGTCTGGATAGATAATTTGATCTCTCAGGGTGCCTCGGCTGAGGTAGGGTCTTTGAGGAATGTAGAATATATCTTCGAACCGGGGTTTCTTCACCGAGCCGCCATAGACAGGCCAGAGCCCTCCCAGGATCCGGAAAAGCGACGATTTTCCACACCCATTCGGACCCACGATCAACAGGTGATCGCCCGGTTTGATGGCAAAGGTCAACTTCTTGACCAGCACGTCGCCGTTGGGACTCACAATGGGAACGTCGGTGAATTCAATGTTCTCGCTCTCCTCGATCGACCCTCTTCCTCGGAGCACCGCGGCATTCTCTTCCGTCGAGGCGGAGCTGACCAGTTTCTTCTCGAATCGTCCCGCCGACACTTCGTCCATGACATCTAATAACCCGGCAACACGAGACGTGTAGCCTGCCAGTTCCGTGATTTCTTTGTAGGAAAACATGATGCGGCCAAAAGCGTCCGAACTGCTCAGAAGCATGCGCCGGTTCGTAACAAAGGACTCCGTGTGGTCACCTCTGGACTCTCCCGCAGTGAGATTTTGTCCAGGGATTTTGAAGAAGACGGGCAACGAGCACAGCACGAGGCCAAGAGCACCCCAGAAGTACTTGATGACAAAGTCCTCCATAAAGCCGTGATAAAACCGTCTCCTCAAAATGCGATTAACATGTTTGATCAATGTAAAATAACCCTTGTCCAGGCCGTCCTTTTCAGCCTCGTGGCCTGCGTATAGCGCGATCTCTTCACTGTAATCAATTAACCTGGTATGTTGGAAGCGGAACTCTCCCTCTAATCGCGCCTCGTCCGCCACGTATTTTCCGAATGGCGGTGTCAAAGCGCGCATAACGTTGGCGGATATCTGTACTAGTAGAGCCATGGCGAAGAGACCCTCTCCGCCAACAGACTTGGAGAGGGAGTAGTTGTATATCACCATGTCGAGGATGGGTTTGGCGAGGTTTGAGTAGAGTTCGGCAAGGGAGTTGGAGAAGCGAGAGACGTCGACGGTGATGAGTTGGTCGGCGTTCTTTATTCGATCGTCGAGCGCCGAGAGCGTGTAAAACGTCATGTTATTGAGGTACTTTTCGTGAATGTACTGTGTCAGCCGTGTCCTGTAAGCCAGGGCAAGGCGCGTCTGATGGTATTGAAGCATCGAGTTTGTAAAGGTTGCGGGCACTGCCACCAGCATCCACCACACAAGACCCAAGACGAATTCTCGACCTTTGCCCCGGACGAGTGCCGACACGACTTTGCCATCGAGTTCGGCGACATAGAGAGACAGGAGGGTGCGGATAACCAGGAAGACACTGTGGGAGACGATGAGTCTCAGCTCTTTGCTTCTCCAGCCGGGGATCACGATCTTCAGCAAGCGCAGGAGATTGCGAAAGAACTCTCGATTGATTTCGACTCTTTTCTTTCTGTGTTCCTCCTGTTGTTTGTCGTTCTTTGCATCTGAATCTCCCGCTGTCTGCTGCGAGTGCCGAGCGCGCTCACGCTGGATCTCGACTTGCCTCCTGGCTGCGGCCTTTTGCTCGGAAATGGCATTGTGGATTCGATGGATCAGGGCAATGACCAGGGTAATATAAATGGTGCGGGAGATTCTCGTGCGATTTTTGAGGTAGAGGGACGTCAACTGCGAGATGATCTGCTTGACGCTGCGGCCGGGGGGCAGCAGCTTGGACTGGACTGCCATTGTGCCGGTGCAGGGGGAGCTGTTGAAGGTGAGATGGATAAGAAAGACCAAAGGGGTTCTATCACAGCATCGTCATGCCCATGATTAAGACGTCTGGCTTGACATTCCGTCTGATTTTATTCACATGCTTTATGTAAGTCCAGAGGACGACGAGGCGGGAAGCGTCCGGTGTTGGTGGACAGTCCATTGCGTTGGAGCCACAAGCCTCGGTCGATATACGCATGTGCTGATTCCAAAAACATGACGTATTGCATTTAATGCAGTGTTCAGCACAGACGACATACTAAGTAATGCTTTGACTACTGTGATACTCTATACATTGGACCACAACCTCTCATTGCTCGTATCTCATTGCATGAACAACCACAATCACCACGTCCACGCAGCCAAACGTTCATTATCCTGGCCATCGTGTCGACCTTCAGCCTCAAAATCCGTCCAGCAAGTCTTTCAGTGTAATCGGTTTCCGAACGGCATTTGAGAAGCCCTCATGAAAGGAGACCCATACCCGCTTTTCAGCTCTGGTCTCGAGCTTCCCTGCATGTCCCTTCGCCCCTTTTCCGGCCGACGTAGGTCGGCTTTCGTTGATGATCCGACCAAAGAAGTCGCGCTTCATTCCAGCGTGTTTGGAAGATGCCGCCATTGCCTTATCCGCAGCGCCTTCATTTTCTTTGTTGGCTTCAACATCAATCCCTCCATTCAGGTCCGAAGTAGCAGAGCGAGCGTGTCGGATGACAGAGTTTTGCAATAGTCTCTCCTTCCTCAGCTCTTGGTCGAGCACCTGGCGAACTGCATACCGGACCGGTGCGGCGGCTGAGCTCGACTTATCCATGTGATAGCTCAGCAGTGTATCGAGAGGTCTGCCATCTTTGTTAGCAGGGGAATCTTCAATCCGATGGATATTTGACTCACGGTTCCATCCGATATGCATATCCGCCGTTCGAGTGAGCACCTCCACCCTCGATCTCCACGTGCACTCTTTCAAACGAAACATTCAGAGCCAACATGGCTCGAACCGCGTTGCGAATACATGTCTTCTCAGACTCTTTTCGCACACTGGCGACACTGGCAGAGCTCCCGGATCCCCCGATCACGACAGGCTTCACGTCTGGAGCCAACATCTTGCCCACATTCGGTATCAACTCTGTCGCAATGTCGTCCACAGAACTGAACAGTCTTAACAATGACCCTGAAAAGCTCGACTGTAGCTCAGTGAGCAAGGTGCGGTTCTGCTTCTCCGCCTCATAAGCGGCGAAGTCGGCTTTCAGGCCACTGAACGGGTGGATGTCCTTGACTTCTTCCTCAGGCGATTCTTCATTCCACGCTACTGTGCCTTTATCGACGGCTGCAAAAAGATGGTGGAACCCACAGGCACTGGTGTTGAGGTAGGGCATCAATTCCCACTCTTGGCCTGCGAACACCCGACTTGATAAGCTGTCGTGAAAGTGAAGCCATTCATAACTTGCATTTGGTTTTGTCAGCTGTACGTCGTCCTGGAATACTTGTGTTGGATATGTGGCAAAACACTCAGTCATGACTCGGTCATGCTCTCCACAGGTATCGACCATCTCTCTGAGGGCGGTGATTGCTGCCCGCTTACGAAGATTGGCAACTCCGACAGGGTTGCTTTGCGAATCAGCAACCAGTCGCGCCTCGTCTGCGCTGAGAGCAGCCGGAAGATTAGGCAAGCCAGCCCCTTCCACAAATATTCGCTCAACAACCTCTCGAACTCCGCCCCGCCCAAGGCCTTTCTGTCCATTTCGAGCCTCCTCAAGCTGGGGTTCGAGCCATTGCCGTGTAAGCCGGGATTTGGTTTGGTGGGCACGGAGTTTATGTGCAATCCATTCAGCTTGTACGAGCACACTTCTGATGTCGCCCTCTCCGGAACCCCGAGAGCCTGGACCTCTCTGCTTTCGCATGGCCAGACCCCAAGCGTTTTCGCAGAGCCGGCGGACGGCATCGTTGTCACACGCAATGGATTCTTTCTCAAAAACTGACCTGACTCGAGCGATGACCTTGTCCAACGGCGCTTTCCGAACATGGACAATTTCAGCGATCGAGCTCGTCCGTAATGGTCGAAGCGAAGGTGCGTAAACATCGTTGCATACCAAGATTAATGGACGGAGCATTCTGAATCTGTCACCCTTCTTTCTACCTTTTGCAGCATCTTGGTTTCCACTCCCCGACGAGTTTCGCTGGTCGAGCTGCACCAGGTCGATCAACGCCTTGACGAATCCGCCTTCACCGCCACTTGCACTGGACCCTGTGGTGACTCCATCGACCTCATCGACGACAACGCAGACCGGGCGTCCAGCTTTTCTAGCTTTGCCTTGTTCCTTGATACCACGCACCGTCTCCGTCCCGAGGGCATCTTTGATCCTTCCTTTGACCACGTCGCGGCTTCTGTCGTCACTGGCATTGATTTCGAGTACTTCATATCCTGCTTGTCTGGCGCAAACGTGGGCCAGAGTGGTCTTTCCGAGCCCAGGGGGTCCAGTCAGAAGCAGGATCTTTCGTTGTTGCTGGCTTGGATCATTGCCATCAAAGGCTCTCCTGGATTTCAGCTTTGCGCTTCCCGGGAAGACCACTTCATCCCACGTTTTGAGCCACCGAAGGACCTGTCGATGGGTTCTTTCGTCACCCACAAGCTCCGTGAATTTCTTTGCGCGGTACTTCTCAGTCCACATTTGATGGGCAACGGGGTTTGAATCTGCGGATTTCATGGCTCTGGGCAACTCCGAGGCATGCTGCTGATCCTGCCGCTGTTTCTCAAACTTGTCAAGTTGTTGCAGCGTCTTTGCGTCGTCCATCAGCTTGTGGATTTCAATGCCGTAGTACGCCTTCTTTGCACGACCTCCCACGGTCACAGAGCGCTGCGCAATGGTCTGCTCATATGACAAAGCTGTGGCTTTTTGTCTGACGGGAATGTTCAGGGACGTGCCAGAAGACGTCTGCAGGTCTACACCTCCTCGTAACCGCTTTCTGAGAAGTAGACGAGGAAGAGGAGGTAGGTATGAGCTGGACGGAGTATTTCGGCTTGTCGGAGTTTCCGATACACAAGTTACACGTGGAATCTCTGCGAGATCTTCTCGTGGTGATGGAAGGGTTGGAACCCTGTCTGCCAGCAAAACTGGCTGATCAGCATTCTGAGGCCCAGGTTCAGGATTGTGCTTGTCCTCGTCTTCATCATCTTCCACTATGAACCCGCCCACCGTCTTGGACCTCTTCGGTTGCTGCTCGACGGGGAAAGGTTGGAACAATCGGCGCTTTTTCTTGTTCGCAGGCAAAGGTTGTGGTGAGGAGCTGGGCGCATAGGATATGGGAGATGACGAGAACGTCATTATATCCGATGTGAGGCCGTTTTCGGAGCCTTGAAAACCCTGCAATACATCAGAGTTGCTCAGAGTTGCATGTGCAAAAGCATTCAGATCGGCCTTTGGATCAAGGTCGCGATGGTGAAGGGCTTCGAGGTCAGCGGGGCTGGGAGACGACGGGATGATATTGAGATGTTTCGTATGTGCAGAAGTGCTGTCGTTGTGATTAATGTCTTCGATTTTGCTGTCGTCAAGAAGGAAGGACATCTCCCGTTGGTTTTGATCACAGTTGCAGAAGAATCCAATGGCCAAACTGTTCCGCGCACAAACTGTTCCGCGCACACACGCGCGACGCGCTTCTCGAACTGTAACGCGTAGTGTCCGGAACAGCGGGACCCTGCAGCCCAACCAACTCCGACGCCGGCAAATCTTTCGTCATACGATGCGGAAATAGCTACATTCTGTCTGACTTGAATACTCTTCGGCAGATGGAACAGCTCTCTAGGCAAAATTGGGACTGAACGCCCGGTCGAGGTGGGGAATTCGCTTTTGTCAGACGAGACCACTTTTTGCCTCTCAAATCTCAGTCGCTTCAGAAGCGCAGCTCGGTTCTTCGTATCTACAATACCTTTGCTATATTCCAGCAAAGTCTCAATAACTAAAACAATGTCTTATGGGGCATGTCTCCGGTCGCATCGATCCATTGGTCTCCGAGACACCCATAAAACCCGCCTTGCGCACCAATGCGACCCCCAATCCGCCGAATACACTTGATCGCATCCATTCCACGTACCGACACCGATCGCCTCAAGCTGAGATGCACCGAGAAAACATAGGCGACATCTCTGCGAAGAAGTTTGCGGAGTAAGTGGAGCTCCATGGCGACTCTGTGACAGCCTTTTGTGCCTTAGACAACCGATCTAACTGGAGTAAGAAGATTGCGCTGACCCATGCGTGCGAGAAAAAGGTTGCTATCCGGCCCATTGCTGGACGTCTTTGTCGGGCCCGAGGGCCGCCGTTGGTCCTTGCATCAAAATCTCCTCGTCCACCATGCGCGCTTCTTCGACGAGTCCTACACAGTCAACGGAGAGCATAAGCGCATCGAGGATGGCAAACTGGAACTCCGCGATCAAGACCCCACCGCATTCGAACTACTTGTGAAGTGGCTGTACCAGGGCAAGATCGACGACGTCTCGTGGATGCCCAAGGATGTCAAATGGGACTATGCGTTCACCTGTCAAAAACTCTACCTCTTGTGCGACACCATCGGGCTGCAAGAACTCAAAAACCAAGCCATCGACCAATTCCGGCGAGGATGCCATGAAGCGGGTCTCGTTCCTGGTCCGGAAGAGATGAAACCCATCTATGAGAAGACCGCTCCGGACTCTCCCTTCCGCAAACTCGTGAGTAAGATTGCTGCGCGACAGATCATGGACCCCAGCTCGGAGAAAGACGCGACCAGTTATAGAGAGTGCTTCGCCATCAGCCCAGACTTTGCGGTCGACGTGATCAATGCGATCAAGGAGGGAAGTGGCGGGTTATTGTTTGACGATCCAACCGAGGGTAACGGATGTCGGTATCATGAGCACGAGGACGGTGAGAGCTGCCACAAGACGGTCAAATTTAAGGATATGTCCTGAGGGGGAGTGCAAGCATTGGAAAAAGAAATCAGGGCACCTAGAGGCCAGGCACGTGAGCTCCTCCTGACGGAATACAGTAATGTGCACATCGAACAACCAGGTCTCTGTGTTTCCTGTTCCTGTACGGTGTACATGCACTGTTTCAAAGCAGTGGTATTTGTGGTTGTACCACTTCCCAACGGCATACCACAGGGTAAGACATGTGGCGAGCGGTCAGTGACCACCACTGGGACAGGTGGAGAGTACCTTGATCGAATCACCCATCCGTCACCTTTAATGCATTCTCGACCTCTCCTGCTGGGATAGATATCATTGAGAAGCCCAGTCGCTGGACGCTCTCGGAAAAAGTATGGAAGATCGCTTTGTCGAGCTGGTCCAGGAACCGCCGGCTGAATGGTATCTCAGGTCATTTAGCTTAGGCTCCAGTATCTCTGTGAAGTTTTGGGGAGTTTGAGATATGGATATAATACCTTATTTCAGCAATACCTCAAAGCCTTCCATCCGGAAGTCTAGACCCGAAGGTCTGTTGACACGGTCTTTCGAGCCTTGTCCATCACATTGGCTATTTGTTTGACCGAATGGTGCATTAATACCACATAGTCGCTCTTGCACCTTTCTACGTTCTCAAGTGGAAGTCAAGAGACGAGAAACAGTGCAGGGATATTGCAGCCGGATTAACTTTCCGTCGTCCAGGTCACGTGAGTAACCTGCTTGGCGGCGGATCGCAGTTCGATCGCCGCAAACTTGGACGGTCGTGTTTGTTCGCGGCGCAGTTCGCGACAGGGTTTCAATTTCCAGCCAAATACATCAAAACGCACCCCCCCGAGTGATGCATCCAGCCCCCCTCGCAGCCTTAGGCACTTGAAGTTTTCGAGACAGACTGCGCGCACATTCTTTTCCCCGTGCTGGAGGTTCGCGCGACGCCCTGAAGGGCTCAGGTGGTGGATTCCGATAATTCATCCAGTTTCACGATACCACAATGTCCGATTCACACCAGACCCCCGAGTTGAAGCATGAGTCTTCAGACGTCGTCGACCTTAGCGCAGACGGTGCTGAAGTCGCTGCCGACGATGCGCCAGAGATACAGTCAACAGGTACGCGCGTCACTATGTCACTTTCCCCTCGCTCACCTGCCAATACCCTCTGGCTCGAAAACATAAACTGACGAGACTCTGTAGATGCTCAAACGTCAGCCAACTCGAATGGAACGACGTCGGCCAATGCTTTAGATGCCTCCAAGACACCGCGGGCTCAAGATGATCCAGACGGCGAACAGGAGGATGCCGAGATGGGTGGAGTCGACGACGACGCAAAGGTGGAAGATGTTGATGCTGAAAAGGATGGCGCCGAAGATTCTCAAGAGACTCCAGCCACGACACAAGCCGCAGATGGTCAGGCAGCACAGGCAAAGTCCAGCCTTGAAGCTGCGGCCAATTCACATCTCGTGGCTCAGACACATCAGATCATCCTTCCCAGTTACAGCACATGGTTTGACATGCACACGATTCACGCCTTGGAGAAGAAATCGCTGCCCGAATTCTTCAACAGCCGAAACCGCAGCAAAACACCGGCCGTGTACAAAGATTACCGCGACTTTATGATCAACACCTACCGCCTGAACCCCGTCGAGTACCTCACAGTGACTGCATGTCGAAGAAATCTGGCTGGCGATGTCTGCGCGATAATGCGAGTGCATGCCTTTCTCGAACAATGGGGTCTGATCAACTACCAAGTAACGTCTCCCTTGACATTTTGAGCGATTCGATACTGACTGTAACAGGTTGATCCACAGACACGCCCTGCGAATATCGGTCCTCCGTTTACCGGCCATTTCAGAGTCACCGCGGACACGCCTCGAGGTTTGCAACCATTCCAACCCGCCCAAAATACTTTCACCACCCCTGGAAAACCACATCCAGCAACTGAGCGGGCAGCTTCGGCGACTCCCGCAACAAAGGCCGACTTGAACCTTGAGCTTCGACGAAACGTCTACGATGACAAAGGCAAAGAAGTCAAGAAAGCCGAAGACGCAGAGAAACAGACAAATGGCGAAGGGGCGACTGCCAATGGCGCCAGTTCCGGAGCTGCGACGACCAAGGCCATGGACGCGGCCGCACGAGAACCCATCAAATCTTTCAACTGCTTCTCATGTGGAATCGACTGTACGAGATGTCGCTTCCACTACGCCAAATCCGATCCCGTGGCAGGCGCCGCGAATCCCAGTGAGCTCAAGTACGACCTATGCCCGAACTGCTATTTCCAGTCTCGAATGCCGTCCAACCATCGCTCGTCCGATTTTGTGAAGATGGAGGAGCCCGCGTACTCCCACATTCCCGACAAGAGTGCCGCGTGGACTGATTCTGAAATTCTCCTGCTCTTGGAAGGTCTGGAGACTTTTGACAATGACTGGAATGAGATTGCCAAACATGTTGGTACGCGAACCAGGGAAGAATGTGTACTGAAGTTTTTGCAACTCGACATTCAGGATCAGTATCTCGAAGATGGGCCGTTGAACGGTTCCTCCACGCTGAAGACCCTGACGGGAAGAAGCGCCATCAGTCAACTGGACAATCCGGTGCTGTCGGTCGTCAGCTTCCTTGCGCAGCTGGCGGACCCCGACGTGGTTGCGGCGGCATCAAACCGCTCTATTGCCGTTATGCAGAAGCAGCTGCGGGCCCAGCTTGAGAAGGGCATGGGAGGAGCCGAGCAGGGCACGAGCGGTGAGACGGAGAAGGCAGAAGTCAAGTCCGAGGATCAGATGGAAGTGGACGAGTCCGCTCCTTCGGCCGAGCAGCCAACGACGGAAGCCAACGGGGCCAAAGTCATCAACGACATCGCCACGACAGCATTGGCCACGACTGCTGCACGCGCCAGCGGTCTTGCATCCCATGAGGAACGAGAGATCACGAGAATGGTCTCGGCCGCCGTCAACCTGACACTTCAGAAGTTCGAGTTGAAGATGGCACAGTTCGCGGAGATGGAAGAAATCGTGCAAGCCGAGCGTCGGGATCTCGAGAAAGGCCGACAACAACTGTTTCTGGATCGCCTGGCCTTCAAGAAGAGGATGAAGGAGATGGAGAACACGTTCCGTCAAGCCAGCCTGAAGGACCCGCAAGAGGGGATGCGGATGATGCAAGAGGCGGTCACCAGCAACTCGGGCCAGAAGTTTGGCTTCCAGTCGGACGGTGACAGAGGCGAAGGCATCATTGTCAACGACCTGGCTGATTCGGGTGAGGCAAGGACCATGGAGCTCTAGAGGGAGGTTTATCCCCAGAGCGGTGCGGCAGCGTCTGCACGTGATGCGAATGATATGTTCTGGGCAAATACGGGCCACAATGATTTAGGGATTTCCGATCAGAAGTTGGGGATGGTGCATTCATTCACAGATGCTTATACCATGACTGCCGGTGTCCATGGTGGAGGGCACTGACTATGGGGCCTTGGAGCGAGGGACGCATCAAACTTTGACAGCTGGGAAGGATCACAGGGTTGGTCGGTGTCAGGCACACGGCGTTTCTTCTTGTTTTTGTTGATGTTGTTACTCAACGTGGTGAATGGCGGTGTATGTACTACATAAGTCACTCTGGAGGACCAGCCAGCCAGCCATGCAGCCAGCTCCCTTTCCCAAGGGAAAGACGAAAGGGGAAAAGACAAGGGGTTCAGAAAGGAGGGGGCCGGCATTCGTCCAACCGTGTTATCAATAAGAAAGGCTTGCGATCACTCACCCAAGGGGTCTCTCCTCAAGACAAGACAAGAGATTGATGGATAGATTGGTTGAATTGTTTATTTGTCATCCAATGTAGCTATGTAACTCCCCTTGTATGTAGTATTCACCCATGGTCGAAAGAGGTAGACTTTGACAATGCTTCGAAGACAACGCCGACGATGACGACGCGACAACCGCTCAACGTGCCGTCTCTAGGGGGCCCCCTTTTTGCGTGTGTATGTGTATTGTAATATGTGTGTTTGTGTTGTTTGGTTGTGTCTTATTATTATATTATCGAGCGAACTTCAGCCGAAAAGACCCGAGGCTGCTGGTAATTATGTAATTAACAGGCAAGCGGCGCACGGCGATCGACCCGACACCGGATCTTGCTTCCTCCTCTTACATACTCTTTCTCCTCTCCTCGTACAGATCTTAAAAAAGGTCCTACGTCTTGTCTTGCCCTGTGACGCAAAAGGGGGGTCCGATAGAATTAACAATCTCTCTCTTTTTTTATATGACAAAACGTGCACAACACATTCTTTTATCTTGTTTGCCAACAGCGTATCGAATAGACAGCAAGCGAGTGACAAGTCGGATCTGGTGGTGTCTTTTGCGACTACGATAATAAGAGCCTGGGGTCTGGCTTTTGATATTCTCCCCCTTTTGTTCTCTCTTTCCTGCGAGCGGAATTCATATCCTGTTTCACCCTCCCTCCTCCTTTGCTCCTTTTGTTATTCACGGGTTTGGTTCGAGCGAGCAAGCAGAGAGTTCACGGGGTAGGGCAAAATGGTGGCTGACGACGTACGTTGTTTCTCGACCTTCCCCCTGTTTTCGAACTTGAATGGCCGGACACCCCCTTTTTATGGTTGTGGCTAATGTTGTGGTGCACAGTCGTCGAACAAATCGCCACTCGTGTCGTTGATTGCCGGGGGCGCGGCGGGGGGTGTTGAAGCGACAATCACTTATCGTAAGTTGTGCTCTCACCGTCACTTTTCTTGCACCTTGGACGACGACGAGTTCTCTCCTTCTTCGAGGGATACTGCACGAAAGACCGACGGTGGATATGGGAGTAAGCGCAGCAATCTGACTCGTTGGACACCATCCTTGCAGCATTCGAATTCGCAAAGACACGCGTGCAGCTGCACGAACAGACACCCACCCGGAACCCGTTCCTCGTCATCAAACATGTCATCGAGAAGGAAGGCCCGCGGTCGCTCTACAAGGGGTGCTCGACCCTCGTGGCGGGGACGGTGGCCAAGGACGCGATCCGGTTCATCTCGTTCGACACCATCAAGGCGCAGTTCAAGGACCCGGAGACCGGCACGCTGTCTCCTCTGAGAAACCTGATGGCCGGCATCACCGCGGGCGTCGTCGCGAGCACCTTTGCGGTGACGCCGACGGAACGGATCAAGACGGCGCTGATCGACGACGCACGCTCGGAGCGCAAGTTTCGCGGCCCCGTCCACGCCATGGCGACGCTCATCAAGGAGCACGGCGTCCTCAGGGCCCTGTATCGCGGCTACGTCACCACCACGCTGAAGCAAGCCAGCACCACCGCCGTGCGGCTCGGCACGTACAACATCCTCAAGGACTTTGAGCGGCTGCGCGACATCCCCCAGACCACGCTGACCACGTTTGCCAACGGCGCCGTGGCCGGCACTATCGTGGTCTTCGCCACGCAGCCATTCGACACGCTGAAGACCCGTGCACAGTCCGTCCGGGGTGAGGGGGTGGTGGAGGCCTGGAACGGCGTCCTGGCCGATTACGGCTTCCGCGGACTCTGGAGGGGCAGCACGATGCGGTTGGGTCGGACCGTGTTGGCCGGCGGCATCCTCTTCACCACCTATGAGTGGATTGCCGCGTTGATTCAGCCGGCGTTAGAAAAGACCCCGCTCGCACCCGCCACGGCGAGAGAATAAATCCAGCAGCTGCTGGACTGATCGACCGGCTGGATACTTTTAGCTGGGCTCCACGCTGCGGTCAGGATTGAAGGGAGCTCGGCCCGAGCAGGGATGAAGAAGAGATTACCGGCTGCGTGCCCCTTGAGGGCTTCCCGTGGCACATGCACTACGGCGAGACGAGCAACTTGAGCTCCTTCCACATCATTCTGAAAAAGTTCTGCATAGCGAAGGGCGGGGAACTGCAAGCGAATATCGCACGATTTTAGGTCAAGGATGAATGACATTGACTGAGGTCGTTGTTGCATGCGTATTGGGGGAAGCAGAGAGGGAGTGACAACAACTCTACAACAAGGAGGAGTAGTCGACAAACGTGATGTCAACCAGATACATTGCATGAGAGAAGAGACTTCGAAAGCAACCACCAGGAAAGAAGAAGCCTCACATCACAGATCCAGATTTACCCACCGACCGATTGCTCTCTCGCCTTCACTGTCACTCGCTCGGCCCTTTCAGACGCATTCAGCTGAGTCCGCGAACATCATCATACTCAACACTCCCACACACACACACACACACACACATATGCGCATTCTCCTGCAGAAACGATTACGGCATGGCATGTAGTAGGGATTGAGGTCTACCTCCCTTTCTCAACAACCTGTCGACAATCCCACGGCCGGCCGGCTAAAAGTCAGTTCCCACGAAGTGTCTATATCTTATCTCATCCCATCTCTCATCCCCCATCCCCTGCAGTGATTTATGTACTTCATTCGGTGAGAAAGAAATAGAGATCGACCGACCCACTCGACGCGGCTGGCTGGCTGGCTGGCTGGCTGGCTGGCAACAGGACGAAGTGGAGAGACGAGACGAGACGAGATGTGGAGAGCGAGAGAGAGAGAGACAATCTCTAAGACGTGCTGGGTAGATTCAAATCGAGTATAGATAGACAGACAAACAGCAGCGCCGTAAGGGGAGGGAAGAGCTAAGGATCGGCCTCGCTGGCTGGCTAACTGACTGACTAAACCCCTTTTTTTTTTCCCTTTTTTTTTCGAATTTACTGTACATACATACATACATAGGCTGATAGTCATAGATGGGACAGGGACGGGGACGGGATGACGACGAAGTAAGTAAGCCTAGAAAAGACTTTTGTACAATTATGTGTGTATGTAACTAGTGTGTGTTATGGATGTGTTCCATGGATGTATGTATGTATGTATGTACGTACGAGGTGAAATGTACGTATTGGCAGATGGAATAGATACAGACAGCGTACATATTCTAATGCATGAGCTGCCTTCCCCTCCCGTTCCCCCTGCTAAAGGGTAGGCTCACAACAGGGAGTAATTATCAAACTATGGTTGTTTGATTTGGACAGAGAGGTGCCCCCCTTCCCCTCTCCCCCCCCCCCCCAAAAAGACTCTCGCTACATATACTGCCACTTCGCTTGTTGTCTCACATCCACATCATCATCGTCATCATAAGGCATTTGTCTAAGTCGACCATCTCGTTGCTCCAGTGGCCTCCAAGAGGGCACACCGTCGCCACCACCACCACCACAACAACAGCAATGCATCTATCCATGGACCTAGGTATACGACTTGACCAGGGCACGAAACCTCCGCAGAGGCTTTTGTGCCCGGGTGCTCAGCTGCAGGGTCAGACGGGCTAGCTCGGGCGCCATGCCGACCATGAGAATCTTGCGGCCGGCGCAATCCTGGGAGTCGGCCAGGTCGAGGGGGCTGTTGTCGCGGGTCATGGCGTTGAAGCAGGAGTCGGCCTCGACGATCCAGGCGGCGAAGGCGTCGATGAGCTCCACGAGCGCCTCGTGGTCGTAGTAGTCGGCCGCCAGGAGCAGGGAGGCCAGGCTGTCGAGGATGCGCTCGACGGCGGCGATCGTGCCCACGAAGCGGCGGTACTTGAAGCTGAAGAGCGAGAGGCGGCGCTCCCGCAGCTTGCCGCCGAACAGCGCCGCGAACACCGACTCGTACTCCCGTCGGAGGTTGCCAAATGCTTGGAGCCAGCCCCGGCACGCGCGCGAGGCCTCCAGCAGGCCCATGTCCATCGCCCTCCACGACTTGGCATCGGGCTTCTCCCGAGACGTGCCCATGGGAGTCGGGGGCCGGAGGATATATGGGCTCGGCGGCCGTGATCGTGATGATTGTCGTCCTGCTGGCCTTGGAGAGGGAGTCTCGATGATGGTGATGCCGGCCCCAGCAGCAGCAGGACTCGCGGCGGCGAGGTCCTCCACAAAGCGAGAACCTTGCCCGTTGACCGGGAAGTTACCCAGGGCGGCCGCTGAGATGGGCACCACCGTTCCCCCTTGGTTGAAGCTCGAGGGCTCTCCAGCGGCAATTGGTGACATGTTGGTTGTAGAGGTGAAACCTCGCCTGCGCTGGAGGGCTCCTGACGGAGATGTGTTCCGCCAGATCTGTGGGATGGGAGAAGAGGATGAAGACATGACTTGGTGAGATGGTTCTGCAAGTGTGAAGTTGGGGTGTCAAGACAGCACTGGTGATATGGTGAATGAGATGGTGAAGACGGAAGAGATGCGAGCAGAGTAGAAGAAGCGTTGAGCGATTATATGGCTGTCTTTCACATGAGGACCTCCTTTTCCACCACGGTACGTGCGCCAAGTGTGACATTCTGGTGATGGGCCAGAGATTCTGCCGGTCCAGGAGAATTAAGCTATAGGTACCCATGGAACAGCGGGAGCGACAGCTCTGTAAGTCGACCTAGCGAGTGCTAGTGGGAGGACTGTGAAGTGAATCTTCCGTCAAGTAAATGTGAAAGTTGTGTGAGAGGAGGACCTCATCCTCCGAGAGTACTTAGACCCTAGTGACAACAGAACAAGACCAGGCACATCTCCAGTCAGAGCGATCGATATATCCAAGAAGTTTGTCGCGCCGCGCCTGTCTTGCCGGACCTGTCCTCTCTGTCGCGCCCACCCCACCGCGACTGAAGAAGCAGAGAAGCTTCTGTGCTTCACAGGAAGAGCCTTTGTTTGTGCCAAGGGAAGAAGAACCACAAAGCCTTGTTCCTCACCATGGATTCTCAGTTTCTCAGACGGTGGCTCTGGCCCGCGACTCCAAAAATAGCACCCCCAGCATTTCGCGTCCGCACCAAACTCAACTCAGAGGAGGCCGTTCGCAGGCTGCACAAGATCCGCGACTCTCTCCAGATGACCAAAGAGGAAATCGTCGATGTCTGTCGGATGGTGGAACGCGACGGTCGACTCCAGGGGGCGTTGTTCAAGACCGACGCTGAGCTCTTGGTGACCATCCTGGCCGTCCGCACTTACAATGTCGGGGAAAGAGAGTATCTTGGGACGGCAGTACTTACATTTGAGCGGTTGATGGCGCGAACAAGGGCACTCTTTCTAAAAGCACACCCAGCCGTCCGTACCTATCAAGGCTCAACACCGAGCGAACTCCATTTCCTTGCGAGCACGCTGGCCGACGAGCTCTACAACAGTATGGCAACCCTCACGAATGTGCGAGAGAGAGTCCGGAACGAAGTTTATCCTGACCTGGCCGCGAAGGTCGAGGTCCAGATTAGCTGGAGCAAGTGGGTTTGCCTGCTATACACGAGAAGAAATAACGGGAGAGAAATGAAGGCAGAGCGAGGAGGAGGATGTGGTGGTGGTGGTGGCAACGGCATCATACGGGTGGCGGAGGAGCATCATGAGAGAGAGCACCTGTTCACAGCAAACGGGATGGCGTACAATGGGGGACGTTGTCGGTGTTTGGACTATCAATGAAGTGTGGTCAGAGGGAGTTGAAGTGGCAGCAAAGTGGTCGGCTAAAAGTCACGGCGTCGTCGATATGATTCGATACGTGAGCCGTTCGGTCTTTGGGGGGCCAGCCAGTATACTAGCACTTACCGTAGGTGCTGCTCTTAGCGAGGTAGAGCTGTCTTAAGCTTTTTCCCGGCACCTGTTTCCCGGCTTCCAAGTGCCCAGCCCTCCCTAATCGTCCAAGCAACTCTAAGCAACGCCCCCAGCAATTTCCGGGCCTGATGAGGCCTGGCTATAGGCTTGGCCTGGGACAGTTGTCGCCCGTTGAGTCCGCCACCCACGTAACGCCAAGCTGCGCCCGGTATCTAGTCAGCCCACCATTTGGTCTGCAAGGACATGACTTCCTCCCGACATTCCACGAAGACACCATTACCGTTCACCATTCCAGTGTCCTGCACACTATCCGGAGCCCTCACGGAAACCCAAAGCAGTAATCTCGTGGAATGTCCAGAGAACACAGTCCGAAGCCTTCCATCTCCTCCCGTCGAGCCGTCTCATCCCTTGCGTCAGGCTTTCCGATCTATCCTCGCCGTTGGGCTATCAAGAGACTAGAATCGAGAAATAGTGGCACCAAAAGGGTGAACCCTAGGAGCCAGCAGCCGTCATGACTGCCTGCAGTCGTGCATCCCCCTGTCGATGGGATAGCCATGCCCGACCTGCGCCGGTCGAAGGCCGAGCGATGTGACGCTCTCGCATCTGTGATTGACGCTCTAGCGCCAGCAGCCTCTCCTCCAGCTTCGTCTTATTCGTTGCTCGCTCCCAGATCCCCCGCAATTTGGACAGCCAGAGGGTCCAGTCAGACCAGCTGCGAGCCTGATTCCCTTCCCCACGAAGGAATGCTCCAGTATTCCCACCAACCACATAGATGCCATCACCTGCAATCCGTTTGCCGTGTTACCACACACCACTTATCTTTGCAAAGGTCGGGTCTGTGCCGATCAATTGCCGTTTCCCTGCTCGCGTGCAACCACGAGAGAGCTGCCAGGTGAAAAATGGGACCGAGTTGACCAGCATCCCTTGCAGGGCCTCATGACCACCCGCTCATTTGCCCTTGGGGGCAAGAAGATAAAAAGGGTCGATCGCGCCCTCCGGTGAATGCGCTGTGCCTCTTTCCCCAAGCCTGACCCGCCTCTCTGTGGAACGTGAGGCTACACAAGACTTTGTAGACGTGTGACTTCAGCCAGACAGACCCCGTCAACATGGCTCACGTCCACTCTCCCACCAAGGAGACTGTGCCCGCGAATCGTCACTACGTCGACGAAGACGAGCTCGACAGCACGCACATGTCTCCAGGCAAATATGCGGCGACCAGAATCAGCACCCTCAAGCCTCCCATGGCAAAGGCACCGAATCCATTCACGCTGCTGGCCATGCTCAACACCCAACAATGGCTTTTCTTCCTCGTGGCGTTCTTTGGCTGGTCGTGGGATGCCTTTGACTTCTTCACCGTGTCGTTGACCGTGTCTGACCTGGCCGAGACATTCAACAAGAGCAACACGGATATCACGTGGGGCATCACTCTGGTGCTCATGTTCCGTTCGGTGGGATCAACCATTTTCGGTATCGCGTCTGACCGATATGGACGGAAGTGGTATGTCTTAGTCCGGTTCAATGCGTCTATTGAACTTCTAAGCTGACTCGAAAAGGCCCTTCATTGTCAACAATATCCTCTTCATTGCCCTCGAACTCGGCACCGGCTTTACCCAGACCTACGGCCAATTTCTCGCCGTGCGCGCCCTCTTTGGCATTGCCATGGGCGGCTTGTATGGTAACGCAGCAGCGACCGCACTGGAAGATTGCCCCCCAGAGGCCCGTGGTATCATTTCCGGAATGCTGCAACAAGGCTACGCATTTGGGTATCTGCTTGCCACGGCATTTGCTCGTGCCCTGGTCAACACAACCTCGCACGGTTGGAGGCCGCTCTTCTGGTTTGGCGCCTGCCCGCCAGTGCTGATCATTTTGTTCCGTCTGTGTCTCCCCGAGACCAATACTTTCCGCGCTCGCCAGGCTATTCGTGCGCAGCAAGGAACTTTGGCGGGCACTTTTATCTCCGAGGGAAGAGTCGCGTTGAAGAGACACTGGATGCTTCTCATCTACTTGGTTCTTTTGATGGCGGGTTTTAACTTTATGAGCCATGGCTGTAAGTTTGTCCCGGAAAGCTCCCCCCAGTCGTTTCTCTCTAGAGTTTCTGGTCACTGCCTCCGCGCCACAAAGAATTCGAAATGCTGACCAAAGAACTAGCCCAGGACTTGTATCCAACAATGTTGACCAACCAATTCAAATTCTCCGCCGACGCCGTCACAGTCACGCAGGTTGTAGCCAATTTGGGCGCCATGACCGGCGGCACCGTCATCGGGTACTGCTCGCAGATCTTCGGCCGTCGCTTCAGCATTATTTTCATTTCGATCGTTGGTGGGGCGTTGTTGTATCCCTACACCTTTGTCACCTCCAAGGCCGTCATTGCGGCGGCGTTCTTTGAGCAGTTCTGTGTCCAGGGCGCATGGGGTGTCATTCCGATTCACCTGATGGAGCTTTCTCCCGGTTCGCTGCGGACGTTTGTCGTGGGTACTTCGTACCAACTCGGCAACTTGGCCTCGTCGGCCTCTTCCACGATCGAGTCCACCATCGGCGAACGGTATCCCCTCGCGCCTCTCATCAACAAGGAAGGGAAAGCCGTCAAACGATACAACTACGGCAAGGTCATCTGCATCTTTATGGGTGCGGTTTACGCCTATGTCATTCTGCTGACCTTGATCGGACCAGAGAGGCGAGGCAGGAGTTTGGACGTGGAGGACGACGAGGACATGGCCGAGGTTACCCACATGGATCTGAGGCACCACCAGGTTCCGGTGGAGCACAGAGATTCCAGCGAGGACGACAAGGCGGTCGCGAGCGAGAAGGTTTGATTGATTCGGGATGGGATGATGGCGCGACGATAGGGCGATTCTCGGGCAGCAAGACTGTACTGTGCTGTACCGGTTAGTGTTGGGGACGCACAGGGCGATGTTGACCCGCTCAGGAAAGAGGAACACGGGACGACCGAAGTGTCATTACTCGGTTTATGATGTGATGAGGGAACGATGCAAAGATACCAGAACCAGAGCCAGAGCCAGATTGAAATGGGCTGGCGCAGAATGGATTTCCAATTACGAAATGCATTTCTATTCTCGGTTCCTTACTCGTGAAGCCGTCTAACACGTATATACACAGTGTCCCTGCTTGAAGGACTAGCCCCTCCCCGCTCCCCCCTCTTCTCTCTCTCTCTCTCTCTACCTGTGTGTGTGTGTGTGTGTGTGTGTGTGTGTGTGTGTGCCTCCCTCTATTTCTATTCCTCGTACACATAACGTAGGAAGCGGATATCTATCTCTACAGGTCCTCCTTGGCCGCTGTGCGGTGATACTGTGGTATCACGTCACGTCACACTTATACATAGGACAGTTTCTCTCCTCCTCCCGAGACTCGGTATGGCTTATATTACATAAATAAACCCCAAGCCAGGAATGAATGAATGGATGAAGAATCCTTGCAAGGAAGAAGAAGGTATTGTTATCGTTCTTCTCACTCAATCATTCATAAAAAACAGTGCTCGCGAGGTACATGGATACACACACACAAACACACACACACGCGCGCGCGCATGCATAGCTAGCTACAAATAGCAGTCACTAGGTTTCTCGTCCCGCATTGATACATACATACATTGCATCCTACTGTATTAGGATCCGGAGCCCGCAGCATTGTAATATTAATATCGATAATGGGGTATGAATTAGTTCCTGGGCGTGTTCGTTGCCCATGCCATGCCCACCTGCGACCTGCCTGCGAGTCAGCAGGAGCTCACCGTGTAACTCATCCAACCTAGGTAATCCTCTTAGTCACCGGGATAGGTCGATTAATATGTAAGTAATACTTGGTACACAGTATGGGATGGATGTTCGGAGGCCGAAACTTTTGGTTACAGTATGTCGACTTGGCCCTGATGACGTCGGCCGGTCGGTTGGTCGGACATTCGAGCGATGGAACGAAAAGTGTTACCTTGGTACCCAGCCGTGCCAGCCATGAGGATGAGAGGATGAGAGAGTGAGGAACAACAACGGCACACGGGGAGCCTTTAGTTCCGTCCCCGAGGAGATGGAGATGCAGGACTACCACCGAGCACAGGGCGTTCGATAATACATACTATAGTGTCGACGGATCACAAGTCGCGAAGGTGCGTCGTGCGCATCCCGGTGGCTTGTGGTGGCTGGTGGCTTCCACGTTCTGGCCCGTTATTTGTGCGAGGAGCCAATCTCGTGCCATCGTTTTGTGGCGTCTGTGATTGTTTGCGAGATTGTGTGGACGGAGTATGAGCTCTTACTCCTGAGTAATACTATTTGGAGGACTCGACGGAGTAGTACAAAGTACCTCGTACTCGGTACTCGTTCTCAAATCTCCTCGCGTCGGACATTGCATACACGCGTCTCCATTGAAGTCCCTGTGGCCGCTTCGCAGTTGATTCTTCCCAATGGAGAATGATCCGTATTTGTGGTCCGTGGCGACGAGAGATGTTTGAACCCAGTCAGCCAACCCCAGTTCGAATCCATGAAACTTGGGGGCTGTGAAGGTAGTCAACCACATTACCTGCATCCAAAGCGAAATTTTCTTCCTGGAATGCTTGGATCGATTAAGGTGGGCTGAAGTGACATTGATCGGCCACGTAGAAGAGGATGATGTATATCAGATCAAGGAGAGAAAAGAGAAAAGGTACCCAGACGGGTAAGAAGCCAGTACAACCTACTTCGAGAGCTGCATCGAGATTTCTGAAATGCTTCATGAGTCGTGTCCCAAGTCGCGACGGAACGTCTGCCACCCTCGCTCGGCTGTGGACGGCTGAATTCGTGCAGCCACCATTTCCAATATGTTCATTGAGGGTGTTTGCCGAGGAGCCTTGTTCAAGATTCTGCCTCGCAATCAATCCTCTGATAGCAACTGTCATCGAAACCTTTCAACAAAGCATATAACCTTGATGTCAAAGCTCGGGCGGTCGTTGGCTCTGGCAGTAAACTCCCGCCCACTATCACTGGACTATCGGCCCTAGTGGCATCAGACTTTGCCTGACGCGTTAAAGTCTCGCAGCCACCCTTACCTCGCCTGGAAGCAACCCAAAGCAACGCCTTGTTTCTCTGTCGAGCGAAGTGAAGAGGCTGGCTGATGGGGTGAGTGCGGGACATGCCACCCCGAAGATTAAAAATAGCAGATCGAACGAACCTCTCCTCAGGAACATAACCAGTTAGTCGTCTCAGAGTGTGGGCGTGGGTGGAGCTCGATCCTAACGCCATCGCGCTGGGGCCATGGGTCAGATATAATAACGGCATGGAGTATCTCCAGATCCTTCGTGGTTGCTTCGTCCTGGTAACTGAGCCTCGACTCCCGATATTGGCGTGTTTCTACTCGTAGCTCTCATTCCGAGGCTGGTCGTATCCCACAGTCCCGAAATCCGTGCCTGCAATGGATGAGAGTGTCAGATTGGGGAAACGCTCTTTGGAAGGTTTTACATAGTTGGCATCGCCATCCGTCTACCTGTAGTAGCCGTATCAGGACAAGCATAAAAGAGCTAGGCTGCCATCGTATCAGATTAGGGCCCGAAAATGCTGCTTGTGTCTTCCTCAGCTGTTGGAGTGTCGATAACACACCGCTTGTATCTCAACTCGGGAAACGCGTTTGAGCTCCAGCATCGCAGTAGCAAGCTGGGAGGCCAATGGAGACCCTTGCGCAAGTGCCGCATCACACGAAGTATTGTCTGAAGCAGCTTGGTATCTGGATTCCTCTCTGCTCTAAGTTTAATATCGGGGCTTTTCCCAGCGTCTGTGCGCAAAGCTAGGACCAGGGCCCGCCGTTGCTATCTGAACGTTCCCTGCCCCTGCTGTTTGTTTCTGTGCCTGTGCCTGTGCCTCGAGTCCACAATAATCCTGCATTCGATAAGTCGCATATTTCACCCCAGATGGGAGAACAAGGCGGATAAGAACTCCGTCGAGCATGCTCCGAACAGAATGAACAAGAGGAGGTTGGCTGCCTAGATATCAACACTATTATCCGCTGTGGCAGACCGGAGACCGATAAGAAGCGAGATGAATGACATGGCGAGGCTTGCGATAGTTACCAGCAGAGATGGATGCCTGTTGATCATGTAGATAAGACAAGCAACTAGATTTTCTGCGGCATTGAGATCTCCTCTTACTCAAGTTTCAGAACATTGTTCATCTTCGGCCTGGTTTGAACAGGTGGCTGGATAAGTACGAGGTAAGCTGTGGATTTCGACAAAACCCGTCCCCTTGTACCGAGTACATTATTTGCTGGCAGGCTGCAGGGCCGACAGGAGCTCGACATAGCTTCATCCGCATGGATAACCCATAATAGTAGTGTCCTAAATCCTCGTCGTGTCTGAAATCCTGCACCGCTCACTATCTCATTGGGAACGAGTCGACCACTGGAATCGGAAGGGTCTGTTGAATCGATGAGTGTGATCTGCCACGTCTTGTGGTGCTCCGAGGTGGAGGCGAGATACGAGATCCTTCGAGGATGGTTTGATCGACGCGCTGAGGTGATGTGTGGCTTTTCGAGATAACAGGAGAGCACTCGTAGGACATATGGGTTTAGTTCAAATCTCTTGGAAGAGGCATGGAGGATGGAGTGGATACTTCGGGAATCAGGGCAGGACAAGGGTCGACAAAGAGGGCTGATTGGCGGTGATTGGTGTACCTGACAGACATTTGTGTATCCTGGGGGAAATGCGGCAACCCGGCACAAGACAGGAGAAAAGATGTTGCCGATCGACTCGAAATGTTCATGCACCTTTCTGCGTGCAAAGGGGGCAAAGGACTATTGAAAGGAGTGCAGAAAGCTTGTTGAAAGACTGATATGGCAATGAGGAGGACGATGAGACGCCGTGGCTGCTTCCACGAGAAACCCTCCGTGGAGTGTCGAGGAACCCTTGGCTTTGGGCAACCCTGCTGAGACGTAGTGCGGTGGTCTCAATCGGCCACCAAGCGTCAAGTTGTAGTTAAACAGACGCCCCCGAATGGGTCCTAGCTGTGCCCTAATCTTAGCCAGCCGTGGCCTGCCTTGCCCGGAACACCCACTTTTATCGGGGCCCCCAGTCTATGCTTATCCGGCGAAAGGCTCAACTGCGCCCTCCTATGTACAAGGTCTCCGTCCAGATGTGGTCGGCGCACAGTTATCATAGTGCTGTCTCCGTCTTGCTTCCCCGTGTCTTGTCTTCGTCTTCACTACAGACGGCTCGAGGACATCACAGCCCGTCGACTGACCAGACCACATCCATCTCTACCGAATCATGATCCTGAAGATGACCTGCAGGGTCTATTTGCCCTCACACGTGTAAGGGTCCGACACTAGACACCACCACAGCCTCTTCCATCTCACACCCGTGATCTTGCTCCAACTCCAACTCCTGCGTCCTGCACCGCTCGTCAGCTCCATCAAATGGCGTATGCCTCGGTCGCCCAGGCTGAGCATGAAGCCGTATATCGCGAGACCGCAGCTGCTGACGCCGTTCATCATCCACATTCCTCCTACTCACCTACCCGCTCTCCAATCCTTCCGGAAATCTCGAGTCCACCGTTGTCCCTGCCACTGTTCGACCAATTCTCCCGAGATGGCGATCTTTCGGTCCTCTCGCAGGCGGGACCAAGTTCCGTAGGCGTGGGGCCTCTTCTTAAGTCGCTGTCTTCCTCGCAGTCGTACCAGATGGTGGAAGAGGACGACTACGAGGAGCCTATGCCCAGATATCCAGAACCTGTCGTACCGCGATCGAGGATGGACGGTCTGCCTTCCGCACAGGACACATCCGCATTCCAGAAAGAAGATCCTCCAATCAGGACAGCCTCAATCAGCCGTCACCTGCCCTTGAACCACCCGACCCCAGATTTGCAGTCGCTGCAAGGGGCGTTGGTCAAAAATGTGGAACGTCTGGAAGAGAGCGCCGAGCGGCTGAGCATGACCTCGAGCCTGGAAGATGGCCTCAACAAAATGAAGCAAGATCAAAAACGCTTGGAGCGGCAGTCCTCGGCGCCCGCGACTCTGGACAACGTCCTTCGGCCCGCGGTCCAGAGACAATACTCGACAGGTTCATGGTCTAATTCAATCATTGGCGTGAATCAAACGGCCAGGTTGGGGGGATACTCTCCCTCAGGATATCAGATAACATCTCCGACTGGTTCAATTCGCTCTGGACCCTATCCACAGCAGCAGCACGTTGAACGTCACTCCTCCAAGGGCAGTCGTCGCAGCCATGCTCTGCCGCCCTTGGAAGGCCGGCCGCTGGATTTGAGCCCGGATCGTCGTGCCTCTATCTCCATTTACCCCGAAGACGAAGTTGCGCCGAATCCCTTGCGTCGAGCGTCCGACGGGTCGGTGCAGGAGGAGAGGCCGACCACATCGGCTTCCAACGACACCTATCACCAAGCGCAGGCTGCCTTCAACGACTTCGATGGGGTGCATTACGGCGCCCCGGGGTCCCACGAATCCGCTGCATCTATATCACGACGTATATCTCTCAATCACCCTCCGCTCGCAAGGGACTCGAAAGCATACAAAGAACCCCAACCAGGAGAGCGAATGATCTACTATCCCGCGCCAGTTCCAGTCATGTTGAACCTGCCCCAAAGACTTTCCAAATTCAACATCAGCGAACGAGACAAACGTCGACTCCAAGCACTCAGTGGCATTCCGGACGATGTGCGCCAGTCGGCTGTTTGGCTTAGAGAGGAAGACACCGCCAAATTGCAAGGTCAAAACAATGGACTCAAATTACCACCCCAGTTGCGAGCCAGCGCTTTCTTCGAACAGCCCAGTGTCACTCAAGACTTACAACTCAAGAATGGCTCAGCTGTCCAGACGTTGGACAGCATCTTGGACGCTGCTGCACACGCTCCTGTCTCTGCATTCACTGACCATCCTATTGCCGGCCATCTGGGAAAGGAAGTGTATGGTCCCGACGCCTCTCCTCGAAAGAGTATGCAATTGGCCGAAGGAAAGACGAAGAAACGTCGAAGTTCTATCAGTACGATGCTCAAGACGAGACGATCGAGCACTGCCCTGTCCAATTCGGGTTTGCTGCGCTCAAAATCAAGAGGTTCTCAAAATCTGGATGCTGAAGACCAAGCCAGTGGCGATGAACTGGATCGAGCGGCGGCGGAGTCCATAGCACCGGATGCCGACGAGATACCCGACGAGGAGGAGGACAAGATTGTCGCCCCGCCAGGGTTTTCGACTGCGCCCACGACTCTCCTTGCCGAGTTACAAATGCGTAAGGAACAACAGAAATTACGCAATCGTACTGCGGCAGACGCCTTCCCGAATGGCATGCACTCGACTCTGCTTGAGCTGGACGCTGTTACTCAGCTTCAACAGAGAGCCCGTAAGACCAAACATGTCACTTTGGCTTGGGAGGACCGCGACGAAGCGAATAAACAAAATTTCGACGATGAAGATGTGCCCCTCGGTATACTATTCCCGGAAAAGGATAGAGTCGAGCATGCAAATGCTAATAGACCAATTGGCCTCCTAGAGAAGCGGGAGTTGGAGGACAACGAGCCTCTGAGTCAACGACGAGCGAGACTGCAAGGCGGGCCGCTCCAAAATGCAAAGTTTGAGGCTAAGGGACAGGCCGAGGAGGAGAGTCGGCCGCCTTTCATTGAAGATGTACCGGGCCTTGCTCAAGAGCCCCTAACAGAAGATGAGGAGGAGACACTGGCCCAGAGAGCGGCAAGAATGAAGCTGGAGAAGGAAAAGGGGACTGGAGGCCAATTTACGGAAGAGTTGACCTCTCAACTAGGCCTCAACCCTACGAAAAACGCACCCACACCATCGAAGACACCGGATGCAGAGGAGACATTGGCACAGAGGCGAAAGAGGTTGAAGGAGGAAGCATCTGCCAACCCGCAGGCCAGTCAACAAGTCAAACCCATGCATAGTCTGGCCAATTTACTCCAAGCTCATCCAGTGGGTGCGCCGTCAAAACCAGGGTTGCCTAGGAGCAATTCGAACCAGGTATACACCTCGATGCCAAATCCCAATTGGGCTTACCCTCAACAAAACATGGCCTTTATTGGGTCTTATGGGCACCCGAACAACGTTGGATACGTGAATGGAGGATTCGGTGCCCCGTTGCCCACCTACATGCAACAGACATATCCCTACGCGTATGGCAGCCAGCCATATATACCAGACCCAATGATGGGCCCACCTTTGGATCCCAAACAGCGAGCGCAAATTGATCGCTGGCGGCAGAGTATTGTACAATGATTACATTAGTCTGGCGCATTGATTTTGTCATGTACCCTCTATGTCCTTTCCTCGTTGGGTATCATCCAAAGAAGAGTTGGAAGCAGAAGACAACCACTGTCATTGGAACTTCTAATCACTTGGATGGAATAATAAGACAATGTATGAATAGCATGAGCAAGGACACGACCAGATTGGTGGCAAGGGTATTGGTATAACGGCGGGACGGGGGGGATTGGTATGTGATCTAATTGTTAAGGGTAGAGTGGTACGAGGTATGCTGGAACCCTCTTGCACGTTTAATTTCCCATTTCCACTTCCATGTGGACAAGGAATTATGATCGTTTACGCGGTACACGTGATAAGACCCAGGCTAGGGTGGTTGCTGTGGCAGCCGCAACCATATAAACAAAGCAAGTGCGATTTCAACGCGGGCTGCGGTGAAGCCAGGCCGGCTCCACGTCCGCGCCTCGACCTTGGATCATCATATTTTCCGTGCACAAGCAGCATTCATGTTTCTGTAGGAATGAGGAGCTGTATCTGAATAGGCACCGTGCCCAAATATATTCTGTTCAACCCCCCAACATGGCGCCGTCCGTCCATCAGGTCGCCCAGATTTTCGAGGATCCGGAGCCTCAGCAAAGGGGACGCAGAACGAACCATAACCGAACCCCTTCTGTTGCAGACGTCCTCAGAGGGCGGCGAAAGGACAACTGTAGCCCTACGAAGTCTCAGAAGCCGTCTGGTCGAGGCGTTGCCAATTCCGCCAGTCCACTGGGAGAGCGACACATCAACAGCCCACCCCAACCGAAACGAATTGCAACCAAATCAGGCGATGAGCCTACTCGCCCTGCTCTCCCCCGTTCGCACAAGAAGACGGGGAGCTCGGTGTCGTTGAAAGGGATCATCTTGGGTAAAGAGAAGAGCGCAGGCACTGTCGGCGTTTCCCCCATCGAAGGGCATACGGCCGACAACAAGCTTAAGAAGGTGAAATCGGCGAGTAACCTGACAGGACTACTGAAACGGAGATCCAAGAAGGACCTTAAAGAAGACAACATCAACAACAACAGCAGCTGCAACCAAGAAAACTGCCCGCCATCGAAGACAGCTCTTGTCGAGAGTCCCACGCCCATTTGGGCACAGTTTGCTACTCAGCCCTTAGAGGGTGCGGATGGCACGATGATATATCCAGTATCGAAAAGAAGGACTGTTGAAGAGGAGATAACACTGTACACCCCCAAAGACTATTCCGAGTTTCGTCCTTCGGAGCAAAGGAATTTTTATGGTTACGGGCCGGCGATGTCGCCAGCGTTGGACTATCAGCCACCACAACGACCATTTCTGGAGCACAAATCTAGCAGAAGTTCCATCTTCACCGAGAACATTGATGATGATGCCGAAGATGTCAAGCCGCCCAAGGGTGAGGACCAGCCCATCAGTCGCCCTACCTCCCCTTCCAAAGTGGAAGGCCATCCCAATGCTCAAGTCCAACCTGCAAACTCGTCACAAGCAGATCCCAAAGCCAAATTAGGCTCAAGAGTCTTTGAGGCAATCCAGACGTTCAACATGAGGGCTCGCAGGGACACCCGCCCAGTGCCGGAAACTCCGAACGCTGCAACCTCTCCCCTCAGTCCTCAAGAGCTTGACTCAGCTTTCGAGAGGGTGTTGGATTCTCTGAACATTCCACTGAACATGCGGGACAACATGCGAAATCTCAAGCCCGATGTAAAGGCAGGTTTGATGAAGGGTGATCGCATTGGAAGTGGTTCATCCACGGCATCAGCCTTCACCGATAGCTCCGAGGCCGGCGCATCAGCTCGGAGCTCTCGCCGAAAGGAGAATGAGAGACCAAAAAGCGAGGGTGAGGAGAGCAAGGAAGACAGAAGATCCCGATCGCGATCCCGTCCTCGAAGTCGTATCTTGACTCTGAGCAGACGGGAGGAAGACTCACCTACGAAACAAGACAAATCCACTTCTTCCTTGAGATCACGCAGCAAATCCCGGAACAAATCCGCCGATTTGACAAGCTCCAGACCAGCCTCAGCGAAAGCCATGGCGTCGACCGTGTCGCTGGCATCCCTCAATGCGGCAGACAGTGCCACCACTCCGGGAGATTTCATCCATTACCTCCGAGAGGTCCAGAAGCCGGCACTAGTCGAAGTGAGCAAGCTGCACAAACTGAGGATTCTCTTAAGGAATGAGTCGATTTCGTGGACGGATCATTTTGTTAGCAAGGGCGGCATGGACGAACTGGTTCAACTCTACTACCGCATTTCGAAGATCGAGTGGCGCGAAGAACATGAAGACAACCTCCTTCACGAGACACTGCTGTGTCTGAAAGGACTTTGTACGACCTCCCTTGCGCTACAACGTCTGCAGCAAGTGGAAAACGAGTTTTTCCCAGCACTCTTGCACATGTTGTTCGATCCCGAACGGAAGGGCCCGTCGGAGTTCAACACCAGAGGCGTCATCATCTCGCTCCTCTTCGCGCACGTGTCAGCGGCTGCGGGCTCTGATCAGGAGCTTTCTCATGCACGAGCACAGAAAGTTCTTGGGTTTCTCAGAGATCCGGCGCCAGAGGATGGCAAGCAGGTGCTCGACTTTGTGTCGCAAATGCATACCCCTCGTCCTTATCGAGTCTGGTGCAAAGAAGTGGTTAATGTCACGAAGGAAGTGTTTTGGATATTTCTGCATCATCTCAACGTCATCCCCATCGTCGAGGTTGATGAATCAGTGGACTATTGTCGAGCCCATTTCCCTCCTCCTCGACCACCACACCCGGCAGCTCCGTACGTGGGAGGAGTTGAATGGGAAGCGACGCAGTACCTCGCGACTCATTTGGATTTACTGAACGGGTTGATCGCCTGTCTTCCGACTGCGACCGACCGTAACGCACTGCGGGAGGAGCTAAAGCAATCTGGTTTCGAGAAGGTAATGGGTGGAAGTCTTCGAACATGCAAAGAGAAGTTCTATTCTGGAGTCCACGAAGGCCTGAAATGTTGGGTTGCGGCAGCGAAGGCTGACGAGTGGCCGGTAGAAGACGTCAGAGCAGGACCACCAAGAGACACAATAAGCCCCAGGAAAAGTCCAGTCAAAAAGAAAACTGACCAGCCTCCCCAGCTGGCCTTAGATGTAGGCATTGGGCATGGACAGGCGTCAAAAGTTGATGACGGGTGGATATGAAGTTCTGATGCAGTAAGGGGGAAACATTGATTGACGATGATTCGTATAGAAGAAGATTGTTGGAAGGGGAAAGAAGGAAGAAAGAGAGAGGTTATGACCCTGACGACTGTTACTGTCTCGTGCAAAGATCGGTCATTGTTTGCTTGACTTGAGCGTGGATAATGAATGATTATTAGCCATCGGTGTAATGCAACGGATAATTATTCCCCGGACTGAACTTCGTGATCTAGCTCTGGCAGAAAAGACTGAGGGGTCACGTGGGGGTCTGCTGAGAAACACCCCGATACACGTGATGGCGGATGTGATCGGTGGATTGATGTCACCAACCGCCGATTGGAGAGCACAAGGGGAGCAGAAGGAGGAGGGAGGGAGATGCGCGCAACGCTGGCTGCGCTCCCCCATGGCTGCTTGTTCCTGGCTCACATTTACATTTTCCACCACGCTTCCTCCTCGTTGACCAGCAACTCCCTTTTCTCTCTTTCATGATGCTGTTGACTTCTTTGAGTGCCCTCGTTCGGCTATTCTAATCCCTTGTTATTTGGTGCTGCCCGGTACTGTGATCCTTTGCGAGAATTTTCTGGTCAGGTCATCCTCGCAGATCGCACACTCACTCACAGCTCTACTCTCCTTCAACCCAAACCTCTACCACCGTCGGATATCCTTATGTCCACGACGACAATGACTACCACCCTGGGCACCTCCAATGTGCGAGGCGGCCCATCTCGCTTGACTCGAATCAACCCTGCCAGAGCCTCGAAGGGCCTCGGATCGACTCTCCTGCGCCAGAACTCACTGGTCTCCAACAGTGCCCTTGCTCTGGCATCCTCCTCCACCGCTGTCACCGCGCAGAACCAGACCAGCAATGAGCCACCGGGCATGTACCCTGCCATCACCCATTTCGCGGATGCGATCGCTGCGCTGCCGCGAGAATACCGGCGGCACACTTCGTTACTGAAGGAGGTGGACGCAAAGGCGTGGGGTCCCGAGGAAAGTCTACAAGACATTTTGGAGCATTGTCTGGCCGACAGTGCGACGACAACGAGAGATCTAGCTGCCGCGTCCCAGAGCCTGACGGCGTCGACTATGGCTGACGATGCTCTCAATCTCAGCGAAGTGAACAGCGTCGCCGGTGCGTCCTTCGATAACGCCTCTCTCGCCTCAGCTCGGTCTGCCGACCCTATCATTATGCAGCGCCGGCATCAATTCCACGCCTTGAGACAGACCCTCATGACTATCATGGTCACCATGGACGAGAAAAACCATGTCATTAACAACGCCAACGAAGAGATGGGCAGGCACATTCGCAGACTGGACCGCATCTGGCCACACATCGCCGACGAGATTTCGGAAGAAGCCCGACTGGGCAGCCTGAAGCACTGGGCTTACACAGAGACGAACCCCGTCAAAAAGCCCACTGCGCCCACTACGCGCAGAGAAGCTGCGGCTGCGAGTCTGGCGACTTTGCATGAGAGCGAGATTGCGCACAGGAGTGAAGCTCGCAGGGAGGCGGTCCTTGCCAGGAGGCAGCGCACGGCCCATCATGCAGATTCTGACTTCGATGACTCGAGAGCGCCTACGCGGAAAACAACCACCAGCGGTAAGAAGCGGGCGGCTGATGCAGCACTGGACCCTACAGGGTTGGGCATCACTGGCGTAGGCACAGGGAAGAGGAAGAAACCTGAAAAGCCTGCGACCGCGGGTGTGGCCATGGAACGCTCCATCAGCAGTGCGCTGGGAGGCCGTCCGATGTCACGAGAGAATTCTCAACAGGAAAACTCCAAGAAGAGAAAGGCGTCCGCAGCTGTTACATCTGTGGCCCGGAAACGGTATGTGCCAGACAACCACTTCAACAACCCTGAGAATACTGCTAACCTTCATTTTCAGTCTCAATGCCGCAACTCAAGACTCCCCCAAGCTTGCCTCGTCACCGCTCGCCGGATCCACGGGGAAAGAAGCTTACAAGCGCAGCCCTGCCCTCTCTGCCGTCCGCCCTGCCACGGGACGAGGACGCCAGAATTCTGCACAGACCGTCGAAAGCGTGAAGGGAAGACCTTCTTCCCTGACATCGAGCAGAAATGGGAATGGCAACAACGTGACTGCCAGTACATCGGAGTTGAGCAGCTTGGCTGCCGGCAGTGGGAAGGGTACAACAGAATCCAAGAATAATGTGAAAGAGACAAAGACCGACAAAGGAGAGCGGCTGGTGGAAGACGAGCCTGCAAGTCTGAAGGATGCAGATGGCGGTGAACCTGCCAAAGGAACCGCATCGACGGACAAGACCTCTGGTGGACAAGATGCTGCCAAGGGCGATCTTCCCGATGAGGTATCTGCGAAGGAGGCTGTATCGCCACGTCTGCCACTGGTCCTGCAGACGACTGAATTGAAGAATGAGCGCTTGGGCAGAGGTCGAGCCTCCAAGACTTCAACGCCCGTCGTGAGCACTTTCGCCGAGGTTGACGCCGCAGAGACGTCGTCGACCGGTGGGAATGGCGGTGCCGCCAACAAGGCCAAACGACCTGCCAGACCGAGAGTAAAGGACCACGGTCTCCACGATTCCCTGTCGCCGAAAGGATTGCCGATGAAGCGGCCTCACAAAAAGAGTGCGAGTCTGTCGTTTCCATCTACAGCAAGCGTTACCGGTAGTCAACGCGTGAAAGACGAGACGGACCCTCCCACCAAGTCGTCGACTCCCTCAGAGCGTGACTTGGGGGCGAGCAGCATCGTGAATCATACCGACGCAGGAGACGCAGACGAGGAGGAAGAAGAAAACGACGGATTGGAGGAAGACGAAGAGAGATACTGCTACTGTCAGGGCGTGAGCTACGGGGAGATGGTGGCGTGCGACCGGGACGATTGTCCCCGGCAATGGTTCCATCTGGAGTGTATTGGGCTGAAGAGTGTGCCCAAGAGCGCCAAGTGGTACTGTGATGAATGTAAAGAGGTCCTGGCACGGGTGGAGAGGACCGGTGGGAAGGGGAAGAACGGTGGTAATGGACATAACGGGAAGTAGACGCCAACGTCTCTACAACACAGCTCACAGGGGCAGAGTGAGCCCATTCGACCCAGACAGGGCAGATAACGACAGTGTATACATACAACGAATTCACCGGAGAGTGTATGGCGGCATGAAGCAATCTACACGCATAGCACATGGCCACATTCATGACTCTAGCACCAAAGAATATCTTGAGCAGCAGCAGCATCTTTTCCTTTCCTTGTCTTCGGTTCGGTCTGTCTGTCACACGGGTCTGCCTTCTCTCTCCTGAACCCAATCACTAGCAGGATGTTCTTGCTCCCCCCGGGGGGCCCCTCTCCCTTGCGCCCATTGCGCCCAAAGTGTTCCATGGTTGAGGAGTTGTCTGATATGCATGGACAGAGAGAGAGAGAGAGAGAGAGAGAGAGAGAGAGAGAGAGAGAGAGAGAGTGTGTGTGTGTGTGTGTGTGTGTGTGCCCCAGGTGTGCGGCGTGCAGACACGGAGTGAGACGAGACAAACCAACCATTCGACAAGAGCCTGATCTTCGATGCCTCCACCGGGCGCGTAGGTGAGGAAGACACGGGCAACTGCTTCATTCATGTCTTTTCCGCCTACCCCGGTCGCCCGCCCATCTTCTCCATTGTGATCACCGCCTCTGCGACGTCGTTGACGATTGTGGGCGGCACGGTTGATAAGCGTCGTTCCGCACCGTTCCCGGATGGCGGCGACCTGGACAGCTTGATTCAAGGTCCTGCCTGCGCAGACAGGGCTCAGTAATAATGCGCTCGCCAGTATATAAACCTGCATGTCATCATGTCATTCCCAGCACCGATTGGAACAAGGACTCGTCCCTCTCAATCACCATAAAGTAATCATCCACGTCATGCTTCGGGAACGGGCAGGCCAAGGACTTTCCGAGCTTTCTCGACGGGGCCATTGAAAGACGCCAACAACTGACGTTTGCGATCTTGCTCCAAGGGCCGCTTGCGGCGCCCTAGGCGCTGTAACGCATAAACATGCACGGTTTGCTTCGTGCCCTCAGGGTCGCCCCTGATGCGCTCCTGCTCTCATGAGAGAATTCGGGCGCCTGGTTTTCGCATGGTCCGTCCGGTAGGTAGGTACCTGGTACGTGATAGGAACATGATGACAGAGGCATCAAAATCCCCCACAAGAACTGGGACCAATGCACGCTTCTCGTCGCTACGCGAAGAAATGGTGTCCAGCCCCGGAATTCTCCCTTGTCTAGTAAGTTCCCACCTCTGCCAATGCCGGCGTCTGCAGGTTACCACCGTCGCACCGCCGTCGCAGTCTGAGATGGTATAATTGGGAGAGCGGCCGCACGAATGCCAGGATACATGCAGATGGACCAGTGAAGAGGCCCAATGGGGCTTCAACACGACCAAAGGTGCATCTGCAATCACACAGGAGCGCTCACACACACACAGCCGGGGAAACATGGGCCGTACTCTTCCTCCCGAACAGTGCGTTGGCGGGTGGGCCAATTGTCCAATGCAATCAGT
Organism: Fonsecaea erecta; assembly: GCF_001651985.1. NCBI lineage: Eukaryota > Fungi > Ascomycota > Eurotiomycetes > Chaetothyriales > Herpotrichiellaceae > Fonsecaea > Fonsecaea erecta. The sequence continues at coordinate 764,690 of NW_017387253.1, read as the reverse complement.
CGTACGTACCTTAACCCTCGAGCGACTTTCGATCGGGTGATGGGTGGTGGTGGAGAGCAGCAGAAGCACAGCGGCAGCACAACTGACGGTATATGTAAAGCGCCAACTCCAGCTAAGGGAAAATGAAGTCTGTTCTGTGTAAGACATCTGGGTTCTCCTTGCTGCACAGCAAGCACCAAACGTCATCGTCCACCATCTCACTGCATCATTTTCACTCGACATCTCCAGATGGCGCAGAAACCGCAGACTCTAGATGGAAAGTTAGCCATCGTGAGCGGGAGTTCGAAAGGCATTGGCGCTGCCATAGCGATTGAGCTTGCCTCCAGGTATGAGAAATAGGAATGGCTGGATCGATCTGTTGTGTCTGTGTATGTACTCTGTCTATAACGAGCCCTGGCTGACGATGCTCCCTTGAACCAGAGGCGCTCTCGTGGTCATAAACTATCCGTACACTTCACTTGAACCAGAAGCCGAAACCACTTTGGAGAAGATCCGGGCCACCAGTGGGAACCATGTCAGCGAGTGCTTCGCCATCCAGTCGGATCTGTCGACCTTGGATGGCCCAAAATACCTGGTCGAGGAGGCCGTCAGGAGAACCAATGGCCGAAAAGTTGACATCCTTGTGAACAATGCCGGCATTGCCAGGATGACATTCCTCAAAGATATCACCATGGAGGAGTGGGACGCGCAGGTGAACTTGAACGGCCGCGGGACGCTCCTCTTGACCCAAGCCGTCTTGCCACATCTGGCCAAGCCGAGCCGGATCGTGAACCTGAGCTCAAGCGGAGCGAGACAGCCCTATCCAGGGGCAAGCATTTATAACGGGACGAAAAGTATGATTGAAAGTTTTACTCGATGCTGGGCTGTGTGAGTATTTCCGAACTGCCCACCCGTCCTAGCGGCTTGCCCTTTTCTCGCAAGGTTCAATGACTGACCGTTCCACCATGCAAAGTGAACTTGGCCGAGAATATCAGTGTACCGTGAATGCCATCTGTCCTGGAGCCACGAGTACCGACGCTTTCAACACGTTGACGGGCGCGACTCGAGACAGTCTCAAGCCGATGCTGGAGATGACTCCCGCAGGTTCACGAATTGGGGAGGCGGAGGAGATGGCGTATGCGGCCGCCTTCTTTTGCGAGGAGAGGGCCAGGTGGATGACTGGCGTCTGTTTGGCGGTGAATGGTGGGACTCTTATGGCGTGACCGATGCCTATCAAGTTAGATGCCCTGTCCGAGGGCCGTTGAGAGAATAGCATTGATTGGTGATGAAGCCAACGGGAGGAGACGTGGAATTCCCCTCAGCCGTTGCCGTCTCTCAGAATCTGCAGTGGCGCTCTGAGGTAGCAATACCCTGTCCATAATATGCATATCCACCTTTCGTTCCCACACATGTATCCCTCTTGAGGCTCTGTCTAAATGGGACCAGGCGAGCCAACCAGTCGAGGATGATGCGTTGCCAGGACTCGGTCGGCTTACAGGCGGCTGTTCTGCCCGAGGCTGGTGCAAATACATTCGTCACCTGTCCAATATAGAATTGTCCATTGTGAAGAACGCGTCGCGTGTGCGAATTCGAGAAGACGCGTCCGTGCGGCAGTTAAAGCGGCAGCCGAATGACGCGCTTTCGACTCCTTATATAAGCACCATCTCACAGCCAATCAACTCCCGGCGCCCGCTTCCCCCACTGCCAGCACAGCCTCAGCAAGTCCAGACCGAATAATGACCAACTGACTAACTGACCAACTGGCCACCGACGCCCGACCTTACAACTTCTTTTTTCAGCTGTCGAGGTCTATTGAAAGACTAATTGATGAAGTCACAAGTTCAACAGCAACCTTAATCAGGCTTCTGAAAGCATACTGATGTCTCTTAAGTCTCCTCCGCCTTCCTCCGCACAGCTTACTACGCCAATCTCTCCTCCCCATGAAGCACAAGTATACCGATGACAAGAACCCTGCCGAAGCCATGTTCACGCAGCCCTTCGGAATCTCATGGCGCAAAGCCCTGGTGTCCATCCCTCGCCTCGTGCCCGACTTTGTCCTCAATTTCACCACTGCCGAGGGTCCGCAGCCCATCGTCTACGACATCCCCTCGCGAGGCAAGCATCTGATCCCCGTCTATGTCTGGGTCCCACCCGTCCGCAAGCACCGCCACCGACATCTCTTTCACCACCAGAAGGACGCGGCTGGTACGCATCTGCAGAATGCTCTTCGGCCCATCGGCATCGACGAAGACTACGATGGCAAATTGCCCGTCCTGATCGACTTCCATGGCGGGAGCTTCATTCTCGGCTCGTGCCAAGAGCAAGCTCCCTTCTGTGCCCGGATGTGCCGTGAGCTGAACTGTGTTGTCATTTCGGTAGACTACCGGCTTGGTCCGTATGCGCAGTTTCCTGCAGCCAATCTGGATGCCGAAGATGTGGTCCAAGCGGTGATCGACCCCAGCAACAGAGCGTTCCAGCCGCTCCGGGAAGGGATAGTAAGTTCTCCTTGTTTCTGAAAGGATCCCGACAAAAATAGATGATCATTCTGAAAATCATCGATTGTGGTGGTCCACGCTAATGCCGATCCGTAGATGTGGGAGCTGCTGAAGCAGGGCCGGAAACCTGTTGAGCTGGACGAGCAGAAGATCGCCATTTCGGGATTCAGCTCTGGTGGAAATATTGCTTTGAACCTGGCCCTCAGCATCAAGGACGACCCCACGATGGAAACTGATTGGTTAAGTCCGTTGCCCTGGGACTGGGCGAACGATATTCCCCTTCTTTTGTTCTATCCAAGCTTGGACGCCCGGCTCTTACCCCATGAGAGGCCAAGGCCGGAAGGTCTTGATCCTCCTACCGGATTTGTTGAACGCTGGAAGATCGAGAAGGAACTGATGCCGACATATCTGCCTCCGGAGAAGAGGTGCCATCCACGGGCAAGCCCTGGCCTTGCAGACATTCGACCGAAGGACGAAGGGAACTTCGGCCTCCACCCGAAAGCCAAGATGCTCCTGATCCTGCCCCAGTTTGACTCGCTGAATGCGCAGAGCCAGCTTTGGATCCAGAAGGTGCGCGACGAGGGCCGAGGGGACGATCTGATCGTCGAGGAGGTCAAGGGCGTGGTGCACGGATGGACACAATTCCCGGACTCGTGGATCAACGAGCAGGAGCGGAAGCTCAAACTCGAGGCGTTTCGCCGGGCGAGGGAGTTCCTCGAGGACTACTGGCACCTCGACAGCCGGCTTGTCGAGGTTGAGGTTATCCATCATGGCAAGGACGGGATGGGAGAGACCATAGATACCACAGGATCACAGAACATGGCTGAAGCATGACCCGGCACGGAATGAGCCGGGAAGGCTGATGCAGGGGGCCTAATGAAGGAGTCATGCTGGCTGCCACGAAGACCGCATCGTGCATTTTGGTGTTTGTCTCAAGGTTTTGGATTGTTTCTATAACATTATCCCGTTAATGATCACGAGAAGACTAGTTAAATATATAATCCCACCACCCCAAAAAACTCACATATAGTTATAAATATAATATAGACTTGTATGTACTTTATGTGCCAATCTCTGTTCAGTGTTATGCTTCGTCTGCGTCGAGCTCGTCCTTAAGACGTATCGGCATGTCATATCTGACTTCGCTTCGCCCTCCCCATCCATAGCATTCATCCCCCCTGGCGTGGACGAATGGCTTCCCGGGGAAGTGAATGGTCTGATAGGCCATGGACGAGCAGGCCCGACATACAGTACCATTGTCTTGCCCTCTACCCTACCCCGCCGGAAGATAAGGGGGGCCTGCTATCCTCCCTGCAGACGTGACGCCTTCTGTCCTTCCTTGCAAGCCTGGTTGTTTTTGCTTGGTGATTAGGTGTGGTTCGGGGATCCCATCATATAAACTTTGGTCGCGGGGCTTTTTTTATATCTCTTTTCTCATTTTGCATGGCGTCACAGCTCCCCTCGGGATGTCTGTCTCAACTATGTAGCAGGCCAGCCAGGGCGCTTCCTGGACTTTCCTTTCCGCTAGGACTTGACACATTATGCGTGATGGCCGCGGGCTGGGTTTTTCGAATGATTTTGTCCCTATTGGGCATTGGGCTGGTGAGGGGTTGTTTTCATTTGTGCCCAAGGCGAATACCGAATACAGTGATGTGCGAATTCGATGTCCTGTTTGGCCAACAAAACAAAGGTTTTAGGACAACTCGAGTGGATCTTTGCAGCAAGACGCATCACTTAAATAGTTAAGTGCAACCTTACTGCTCCACTTGAATTACAGTACAGAAGAATACTGTACAAGATACGGCGAGACGGTTGCCTGAACTTAGAATAGCCGAGGATATCCCGCGTTGCGTCACCCCGTCAGATTAGCCTTGCTTCGCACGACCCCGAAAAGGCTCTCCAGAAGAGCTACACGACGCAGGTTCGCAGTCATCTGTGATGAGTGGTCCAACATACGATAAAAGAAGAAGTCACCCCCCTTCGAGCTTTCACAACCCACCCTATCCTCCACCAACAGACGAACAGGTGGCGCGTGACAAGTCCTCCATCTGGCAGAAGATCGCAAATCAAAGGTCTGGTAGCGCAACCCAGACATTACACAAGGTCGACAGGAGGGAGTGAAATGCTGTGAAAGAGTTTCTGCAACGAGATGACGAGTACAGTATGTCGGAGTTCCTTTAGACTTCGGTGAAAAGGCAATAATCTCGAAGCAGAGTTTCGATTATCTTCCTTCGAGCGAGCACCTTTTGCTGCGCATGCCCACAAAAATTCATGAGCTATTCTTGCGCAGCCTCAGCAGGTGCATTAGCGAATAGCTGCGTCTTTTGTCCAGCGAGTCGGGCCCCGTTGCAAATTTCGCAAAAGATGTCCTCGCTGGGTACAAGGGATAGGCATTGATAGTTCAGACGGGACAATGTCTATCCGACGTAATCCGTGTGTCCGTGTGCTGTTTGCAGCTCTTGACTCATCAGAGGGCTTGGAGCTCAATAGTGCTATTGCTCGTGCACGACGCCAACATTCGACCAGTCTGGCGTGGAGATAACCACATGGATCGTGCCGGTGGACCTTGCGGCGCCCTCAGCTCTGCATCCCGGAAGCCGCATCCAACGCGACGGCTCATCTATGACCATGGAGTTCCGAAGTTCTGGATGGAGAAAGAATCTTTCAAGTGTTGGAGACAAGATACTGCGCCAATGGACAAAATTGTGGTTGCCCAAGACTTGCTTAGAAGTCGTCTATTACGGGTACTGTAGCTATACCACTACCAGTGACGTGATTGCACGCTGAATGTGGTTTTGACGCCGCCCGCCGGAATGTTGTGGCGGGTGATATCTAACTTGTGCATACTACGTGCTGGTCAGACCTATTCCCGGTCTCGACGCCCTGCATGTTGCTTGAGGTTCCGCTCACTTACACGTGACAAGAGCTGCATCGAAAAGCGGCTGCGCAGTTCAGCCACGGCTTTGGCTTGAATATACTCAGATGTCGCCGGTACTCAGCCTGACCCTAAAAAGGGAACATTTTCACTTCGAATTCAATTGTTGAGTATTTCTCGCCGTCTCTAAGCGGTATTTCACCTTCTTCGTTTCACCCTACGCCATCTCACCATGTCCCTAACAACCCCGGGCAGTAAGCGCAGCCGTTTCCGACAATGGGTCTCCTCCCTTGGTTCCACCCCCCCTGGCAAACCAAACTCGCCAGCAGCATCCCCAGCTCCTACCACGCAGTCTAACGCTTCGGGAACGTCGACTGCGACGCAGCAAGATTTCCAAACCCGAGTTTTACTTCTTCTCTCCCCGCAGGATCAAGACACCATTCAACAACACAGCCTGACGAAAACAACGGACGTGGATGCACTCGTACAGGAAGCTCTCGCGGCGACGAGGCAGAAGCAGACGATATGCCAGGCAAAAAGATGGACTTGGACATTTCGTGGACATACTGTCACCTTACGAGAAAAGGCAGACAATATTATAAAATGGCTAGATCGCTTTCAGCAGGTGGGAGATGTTGCCTCCAACGTCGATCCTGTGCATGTGGGACTTCCGTGGGCTGGCATTCGTCTTCTTTTGGAGGTAAGTATTGTAGATCTTGTGGAAGCCGTTACATATACGGCGCAAATGGGAATGTACTTCAGGCTGACTGCGCTTAGGCCGCGATTTCCGCGCAAAGCCAGATGGCGGCCCTCCTCCTTGGTCTTGAAACAGCCTTCTACCTCTCAAACCGTCTCCAAGTGTACAAGGCATATTTGAACATCCTTCCGGCTAGTCAGGCTTGCACCGAATTCGAAACCTGCTTGGTCGAGTTTTATGCGTTGATATTACAATTTCTCGCAGGCGCGGTTCGCATCTGTCAAAAAAGCAGCATTACACGTGGGTTTGACGCATTCTGGCGAATCGAAGATGTGTCGACCTTTGAGAATGCGTGCAATAAAATGGCCAGCCGTGCCGAGATCGCGGCGAGCAACTGTGATCGAGACTTGGATGCTACTAACCGAGCGGAGGTGAAACGGCAACAAGAAGATCTCCGGCAAGTTTTGAAGCAGTTGGAAACCATACATCTTCTACGGACTGGCATCGATAAACTAGAGGCTAAATTCGACCTCAGCAAGCTCCCAGTGGCAACGGGGGCCGCTTTCAACTCTTACCAAAGCGAACACGATGCTCGATGTCATCCAGACACTCGGGTAGACTTACTCCGGGAGATCTATGACTGGGCTGACGACATCAATGGAAAATGCATTTTTTGGTTAAGAGGTAAGGCAGGGACGGGTAAGTCGACGATATCTCGCACGGTCGCCCAGGCGTTCGCCGACAAAGGGCGGCTGGGCGCCAGTTTCTTCTTCAAGCGAGGCGAGCACGATCGTGAGAATGCGAGTCTCTTCTTCACCACTATCGCGGTCGACTTAGTCCGCCAGATACCGGAATTGGCAACCCGCATTCACCAGGCGATCGATGAGAACCCCGGGATCGCCCGCGAGGCTTTGAGGGAACAGTTCGAAAAGCTTATCTATCAGCCTTTGGCCGCCATTGGTTCTACCTCGTCTGCAAGACCTATCTTAGTTATCGATGCGCTGGACGAGTGTGACCGAGAAGGAGACATACGCACTATTCTCTCTCTCCTGGCCAGTGTACGACGACTCGGTTCAGTCCATGTACAAGTCTTTCTGACCAGTCGACCGGAGCTACCGATCAATCTCTGTTTTGCACAGATCGGCACCGAAACGCATCACGATGTCGCTCTTCACGACATTCCACCTTCCACGATCCGCCATGACATCTCCGTCTACCTGGAAAGTGAATTCCAACGGATTCGCGATGAGCATAACTGTCTTTGGCCAATTGATCAAGCACTGGCTCTCCACTGGCCAGGCCGGCTGACTCTGGAGTCCTTCATTCAACTGTCCGATCCACTTTTCATCGTGGCTGCCACGATTTCCCGCTTCATTGGTGACCGTCGCGGCGACCCCCACGACAGACTGGCGACGTTTCTCGCTCAGCTCAACACTGGGCAAATGACCCAAATGGAGCAAACGTATCTCCCCGCGCTCTATCAGATATTAGTCGACGTCGAGGAACCCGAGGAAAGGGATAAGCTTTGCCGCGATTTCCGTAAAATTGTGGGATCGATCATTCTCCTGGCCAATCCCTTGTCCACGATTTCCCTCTCCCAACTACTCCAGATTCCTAGACGGAAAATTGATCACCAACTACGACTTCTCCACTCGGTGCTGTCTGTGCCTTCCAACGCTGAAGCGCCGGTTACGTTATTCCACCTCTCCTTCCGGGAATTCCTCGTGAAAAAAGGCCACTCCGATCGAGCACGACTGTTTGCGATCGATGAGTTCTTCACGCACGCAAATCTGAGCGATAAATGCCTTGCACTGCTTCAGAGTCCCGGCGGTCTTCGAAAGGATATCTGCCAACTACAGCACCCTGGTGTCTTGCGAGAAGACATCGACGAGACCACCGTTACCGAACACATTCCACGTTCTCTCCAATATGCCTGCCGCTACTGGGTCTACCACCTCCAGCACAGCGGACGCAAGATCCGTAACGATGATGTCGCTGCCAATTTCCTACGGGAGCACTTTCTACATTGGCTCGAATCGTTGAGCCTTCTGGGGAGGATCTCCGAGAGCGTTAACTGCGTCGTCACATTACAATCGCTTGTGGCAGAAGAGAACAGCCAAATATCGGCCTTTCTACAAGATGCGCGACGGTTTGTGCTAACATTCAATCCCATTCTTGCGCAAGCGCCGTTACAGGCGTATGCAGGTGCTTGGCATTTCAGCCCACTCGCCAGCATTGTCCGCAACGATTTTCAGGATCAGGCATTACAAAGTGTTCGAGTGATAAGAGGAATCCCAGAGCGGTGGAGCGCATGCTTACTAACTTTTGAGGGTCACTCCAGTGCGGTCTACAGCGTGGTGTTCTCGCCCGACGGGTCGCGCGTCGCCTCTGGCTCCGGGGATAATACGGTGCGGGTGTGGGATATACAGACGGGCGCGTGCGAGCAGACACTCGAGGGTCACTCCAGTGAGGTCTATAGCGTGGTGTTCTCGCCCGACGGGTCGCGCGTCGCCTCTACCTCCGACGACAAAACGGTACGGGTGTGGGATAT